>NC_090934.1:1415107167-1415735917 GCF_040938575.1 Ambystoma mexicanum | reverse complement strand
AAACAGTTTGTCCTAGTTCCACATGCATCAACAGAAAAGCACAAACTCTATACTTAACCGCCTTCCCTTACTAACCAACACCCTAACTCCTCTATGTAGAGCCAATTGAGCACGTGGGGACTGTAATAAGGGTGCAGGTGCGCTACACAAATCAAACATTCTTCTATGATAACAAATCCCCTTTGCGTTATTGAAATACACCTTGAGAAGCTACGAGAGATTTAGATGGCTGACATAGTATCAACTAGTGACTCACAACAACTTACCACCAGACAATACAATTGTTCCTGAGTAATCCTTTTTCCGAATCACATCGTTTCCGTCGTGGTCCAGTTCTACAGTATCAAAAAAGGCACGAATGCGCCCCCAGTCATCTCCACGCAAGTCGTCAGTGATGAACTCCACGTCTTCTTTTCCCAAGCACTGAACGGTATCGTCAGATTCAAAGTGCACCACAAAAAAAGAGTCATCTGAGCACCAAGATTGGGCCATCTTAAATTTCCTAGTGGTCTGAAAGACACCCAAATGTTAAATACCCAATGCAAGGCATAAATTATTTCACTAAATTTGAAAACCGATGTTTCATTTCAACTAGTCGCAATATAAACTTTATGGAAAATGGCAACTAGTAATGCATGCTATGTGAGCAAAGCGGTTTATCGGGCAGGGGATTGAGTAGCACATGTTCATTTTCCCAGAAAAGGGGTGATTGAGATTGGGCATTAGTTTACCAGAATAATATTTTATTTATATCGCACTCATACACAAAGTGTGTCAGAGTGCGTAATGGCAAGGGAGGAGTGGAACAAAAACAACAATCTTACTAGGCCCAGTGACATTGAGAACGCGCAAGTTCATGTGAGAGGGGAAGGGGAAAAAGTGCATGGAGGGGCAGGGGGTGGGAAGCGCGGAGCACAGTAGAAAAAGATAAATAGAAAATAAATAAATAATAAAGACAACAAACAGTGGTAGTGCAGCCAGCAAGTGGCAAGTGCTGGGTTAAGGCAGCAGACAGGGTAGGTCTGATAAGTGCATGAAGAAAAAGGGAGAGGGGGCAACTGTGGGTGGGTCGCAGGGTGGGCAGTCACTTCCCACCTAAGTTACCTTGGAACTTAGGAGATATTACTTGTCACGTCCAAAGAATAAACAGTTTCACAGAACACTCTTGTTGGAATGAAAATATGTTATAGTACAAATACTGCCATATGTTTGGATACAGGCTGAATAAAAAATGTACTCAAAAAGCCAAATCTGGAATATACTATTAATTTTTGCACAGCTATCCTTTACATTTTGCGGACCAAAAACCTATCTACTGTTGGTGACTGGACACCTATTGTAGTTTCTCATCACAGCCACACACTTTGTATATATGCACTCTATTCAGAGCCTCACTCTCTCCCCACGTTTCATCTGCACTGGATTCTCTCCCCTTCTCTCTCTGGCGCCCTCGCATGCATCCCCTCTTGTCATGTCACTCACGATTTCTCACTCTACTCACATGATATGATAATTTCTTTATAGCACGCCTATACACAATGTGTTTCAAATCGCTTCGAGGCAAGGGAGAATACAATGACACTCTTACAGGCCATGAACAGTAAGAGTTTACTCAGCCTGACGACATGTCAGATAGTGCAAAAGCTACGACATAGATAAGGAAGGGAGGGGGAGAGTGGGAAGGAAACGAAACAGTGGGCTAGTCAAGCATAGGCATAGTCTAGTGTACATCATTGCAATGGGCAGCACAGTGGGCTAGTCAAGCATAGGCTAGTGTACATCAATGCAGTGGGCAGCACAGTGGGCTAGTCAAACATAGGCATGCTTAGCTTATAGAGTAATTTAGTTGCTCTGCCAGTAAGATAAGAAGCGTGGGTGGGTAGGCTAACACAGTTTGACTGGTAGGGCAGAAACAGTTTGGCAGGAAGGCTATTGCGAAATACTACCAGTGGTAGAGACACAGTTAGTTCTATGTTGGTACTGGTACAATGGCTATATTATATATGTGAGAGAAGGAGTGACGTTGAATTTAGCGTGCTGGGAGCAAACCTATATCAAGTGGGTGTACAGGCTGGGGTGGCGGTAACAACCATAACATAGGCGGGTGAAAAGCCACTGGCTATTGTTGGTATGTATCCAGAACGTGAGGCGGGGCAAGACTGGATTCCGGCGTTATTCTGTAATTCAACCGGACATAGCTGCTTGGCCAGAAATGGTGCTGCGTGTCCATTGACACGTGTAGGTGTCGTAGCCAGAGAGAATATGACAGATTGCGGGTAGTGGCAAGAGGAGCCTTAGCACTAGCAGGACGGAGGGGCCGCAAAGGGTAGTGTGGGGACAACATAAGTAGAAAATTAGAGCAGCAATCGCATGTGTAACACACAGGAAGGGTGGCAGAGCCCAAAAATAAAAAACTATGAATACAGGTAGGGCAGCAAAGAACTGCTTGTTCGGTATGTGTGAGCAGAACAGCCTGCATACACACACAAGCAGGGAGAGACACTTAACACAGCACGGCAGGGCCATAACAAGCTGCATCAGATCGCAACACAGGAGGAAGAAGGCTGCGAGCCAGCCAGTGCCTAGACTCCGAAACATCTGCATGGAATGTCCAGTTCAGGGACTGCAGACTCCAAGGCTTGGGAAAAGGCCATCGGATGAAACAGCAGCACACTGGGCATCGGAGGGGTGGGGGGGGGAATGGCACACTGGGCATCGGAGGGGTGGGGGGGGGAATGGCACACTGGGCATCGGAGGGGTAGGGGGAATGGCAGTACAGGGTAACGGAGGGGGTGGGGGGGCCTAGCAGTACAGGGAAACGGAGGGGGTGGGGGGGCATTGTAGTAGAGGATAACGGCGGGCTGGGGGGGCTAGCAGCACAGGGTAACGGTGGGGGGCTAGCAGGGATCGGAGGGGCTGAGGGGGCTAGCTGCACTGGGTAACGGAGGGGGTGGGGGGATAGTAGCACACTGGGCATCGGAGGGGTGGGGGGGAATGGCAGTACAGGGTAACGGAGGGGGTGGGGGGGCCTAGCAGTAGAGGATAACGGCGGGCTGGGGGGGCTAGCAGCACAGGGTAACGGTGGGGGGCTAGCAGGGATCGGAGGGGCTGGGGGGGCTAGCTGCACTGGGTAACGGAGGGGGTGGGGGGATAGTAGCACACTGGGCATCGGAGGGGTGGGGGGGAATGGCAGTACAGGGTAACGGAGGGGGTGGGGGGGCCTAGCAGTACAGGGTAACGGAGGGGGTGGGGGGGCCTAGCAGTAGAGGATAACGGCGGGCTGGGGGGCCTAGCAGTACAGGGTAACGGTGGGGGGCTAGCAGGGATCGGAGGGGCTGAGGGGGCTAGCTGCACTGGGTAACGGAGGGGGTGGGGGGATAGTAGCACACTGGGCATCGGAGGGGTGGGGGGGAATGGCAGTACAGGGTAACGGAGGGGGTGGGGGGGCCTAGCAGTACAGGGTAACGGAGGGGGTGGGGGGGCCTAGCAGTAGAGGATAACGGCGGGCTGGGGGGGCTAGCAGCACAGGGTAACGGTGGGGGGCTAGCAGGGATCGGAGGGGCTGAGGGGGCTAGCTGCACTGGGTAACGGAGGGGGTGGGGGGATAGTAGCACACTGGGCATCGGAGGGGTGGGGGGGAATGGCAGTACAGGGTAACGGAGGGGGTGGGGGGGCCTAGCAGTACAGGGTAACGGAGGGGGTGGGGGGGCCTAGCAGTAGAGGATAACGGCGGGCTGGGGGGCCTAGCAGTACAGGGTAACGGTGGGGGGCTAGCAGGGATCGGAGGGGCTGAGGGGGCTAGCTGCACTGGGTAACGGAGGGGGTGGGGGGATAGTAGCACACTGGGCATCGGAGGGGTGGGGGGGAATGGCAGTACAGGGTAACGGAGGGGGTGGGGGGGCCTAGCAGTACAGGGTAACGGAGGGGGTGGGGGGGCCTAGCAGTAGAGGATAACGGCGGGCTTGGGGGGCTAGCAGCACAGGGTAACGGTGGGGGGCTAGCAGGGATCGGAGGGGCTGGGGGGGCTAGCTGCACAGGGTAACGGAGGGGGTGGGGGGGCCTAGCAGTACAGGGTAACGGAGGGGGTGGGGGGGCATTGCAGGATAACCGCGGGCTGGGGGGGCTAGCAGCACGGTGGGGGGCTAGCAGGGATCGGAGGGGCTGGGGGGGCTAGCTGCACAGGGTAACGGAGGGGGTGGGGGGATAGTAGCACACTGCATCGGAGGGGTGGGGGGGCCTAGCAGTACAGGGTAACGGAGGGGGTGGGGGGGCCTAGCAGTAGAGGATAACGGCGGGCTGGGGGGCCTAGCAGTACAGGGTAACGGTGGGGGGCTAGCAGGGATCGGAGGGGCTGAGGGGGCTAGCTGCACTGGGTAACGGAGGGGGTGGGGGGATAGTAGCACACTGGGCATCGGAGGGGTGGGGGGGAATGGCAGTACAGGGTAACGGAGGGGGTGGGGGGGCCTAGCAGTACAGGGTAACGGAGGGGGTGGGGGGGCCTAGCAGTACAGGGTAACGGAGGGGATGGGGGGGCATTGCAGCACAGGGTAACGGGGGGTGGGGGGGAATTAGCACACATGCAATAATGGCATGTTGGGCGGGGGGGGGTGTGGGGGAGGGGGGGGGGGTTTAGGGAACCTGCCTGTCATTGGCTGGCTCGCATTTTCCCGAAATGCGAATGAAACGCGAATGTTGGGCGTATTTGGGCATTTAAAGAAACAGCTGCTGCTAGACGTCGGGATCGCGGTGCACGGCGGTTTCTGCACAAAGTATGTTGGCCGGGATCGGGTGGCTGACCTGGGGTGGGGGGCAGCGGAACATAGCTCGGGGCAGCGCGCCGAAACGCGATCTGGTGGAATCGAATGCAATAATGGGGTATGGTGGCCGGGGGGGGGGGGGAGAATTATAATTTTATGCGTGGCAGCAGGATTGATCATGCACCGCCCAGCACGCTCCCAAGCCAGAAGCCAGTTACCACGTCAACGCGTGCCCTTCGCCATATTTGAAAATATATTTTGGGGCAGAATCGCCATATTTGAAAATATATTTTCGGGCATCACACGCGGTCAACGCTGATCGCGTGCGCGCAATACCGCACAATGTGAACAGCAATAAGGACTGGCACAGAATGCAGGGCGCAGCGCGGCCCGAATTGCATGCGCTGGCGTCGCTCCCCACGCGGATTTAAACGTACGTAAATGACAAAAAATACAAAATAAAGCTGCAAAGTGCTTACCTTCTATCAGCGTGATCTCGCAATCCCTCCAAACAGTTTTGCAAGTCCGATTTTCTTGAAAAGTGCCCATATATATCCCCAAGACCATACCCCCCACAAAGCAAGTCCATGATATAGACAGAGAGGACAGACTGGGTTGGGGAAGGAATGCTGGGAAATGATAGACAGAGAGGAAAGACTGGGTAGGAAAAGCAAAGCAGGGACAGAATAGGCAGAAAGGAAAGACTTGATTGAAAGGAAACCAATGTAGCCCAAAAGTTTAGCCCATGTCGTTTTTTATAACTGTGCTTGGGAGAAAGGTGTAGATGTAGGATTTTTCAAGTTTCAAAAACATTATTTAGCATAATGACATCACAGGAAATTACAAAACATATATTATTAGCACCACTGGAGCATTCGAAAATGCTAACCCATCAAACAGCACAACATGGAAAGATGCTCAAATGTTTAAAATGTATAATTGTGAATGGTAAATTAACACCAAATTCAATTACCTAACTTCACAGAAAATAATCACACTGAGCTGGTAGGCAATGTTTGACACTGCTCTGTAACAGCAGCCTGGGCAGTATATATTTATTCCAGCAGTGCAGGTTGAACAACATGGAGACTGATACCCTCCTCAGTCTGATAGGCAGATACTGTGTATGTTGGTACGCTCTGCCACTGAATTAAAATCTGGTGCTGTGTCCCCATGTGCACCCAGGCCCCCGCCTGCAGCCTTGCGCCCAATCCTTTCCCCTTCCCCTCCCTCCGCCCGCCTCCCGGCCCTCCCTCCACCCGTGATTGGCCACTCGGGCCTAGACTCTTGGAGGCATGCACTAAATTTTAGCTTGCGTCACACATAGCTCCCAACCTTTTTTGTCTCGTAGGCGGGTGAAAACACCCGATTTTCTTTTTGGCGGGTGAGATGCCCATAGAAGTGAATGGGCGCCTGAGGGACTGGGCGGGTGATTCATCTGCTTTCAAGGCGGGTGAGTTGAGAGCTATGGTCACATCTAGACAGGATTATGAATGTTAGCATGTACCACACTTAGATGGAACTCTCAATTTCAGCTTGCGTCACATAACAGGATTGTTAATGTTAGCATGTACCACACTTAGATGGAATTCTTGACTCTAGTCTGCGCCGCACCTAGACAGGATTATGAATGCTAGCATGCGCCACACTTAGATGAAACTGTGAATTATGACAAGTGCAACACCCGAATGGAATCATGATCACTAGCCCTCCTCACATCTAGACAGAATTTTGAAATTAGCAAGCGCCACACACTCAGAAGGAATAGTGAATGATAGCAAGCATCACACCTAGACACAATTGCAAGGACAGAAAGGCCAACTAACCAATCCACTAACGATCTCATCTCTCTGCATACCGTAAAACACCCCAAGCCCAGCCAACGGACCCACCGGGCTGAGGCTGCCAACAGCAAATCACTGCTCTCTTGCACTTTTCCAGCTTATTCCCACTAACTCACCCCCACCTCTCCCTTTTTCAGAGCCGCCAGGGGACCACTCCGGTGGTGATAGTGCGCGGTATAAATATCCTTTAACATTAACATTAACTTGCCTCCACTGGTGGTTCACCTAAGGTCTGTCCCAGCAAGAGTGCAGGGCAGAGTCATGTAGCCATACATGCCAACCCTCCCGATTTAGGCGGGAGACTCCCGATTTTTTTCATTAAAAACAGTACAATTAGTAACTGTCTGCCGCCTAAAATAACAATATCCCCAATGCATTCCTTTGGGGAAAATCTGTGGACGGTAGGACTGTTTCAAAAACAGTAGCCTACTGCCTAAATCAATAGGGTTGGCAAGTATGAATATATTGTGCAAAACTAAGAAAAAAACGAGCCTATTAGTTTAACTGGCAAAGACAAACTTTAGCTGCAAACATGGACTGTAAATCTCTTTATGAAGTATGTGCAGGCAGAGTGCAGGGCTGTGCGAAGATATTGTATTGTTTATTTATATAGCACCTATACACAGAAAAGTGTTTCCAAGCGCTCAAGGAGGGTGGGCACAAGGGGGAATACCAACAGTCAGCTAGGGCCCTTGCAATACTGAGGCGATAATAGTCTGCACAGGCAGAGCAAGAGACTAGAGGCAACCTGCAAGGAGTTTTCACATATCCATCCCCAATGCTGCCTATATTTTAGTTTACATGTTTTACTTGTTTACAGCTGCAACATACTTGCCGATAAAATGACATCTGGGAATCGAAAGAAACGTGGTCCATATGGAAAAGAACTGGTAGGCATATTATTTGTTTTCTGCTTGCTTTACTTACATCTGCTTAAGAAATGTTAATTATTTAAGAGTACCATCCATAGTGTTTATTGTTTGGGGGTAGAGACAGTAGGCTATTCAGGCTGCCCTCGGCCACCTCCTCTCCATCTCTCATCACCTAACTGCCATTCAAGATTGGTGTGATCGTATCTCTCCAGTGGCTCCCAGTGGATACAAGGATTACATTCAAAACCCTTGACATTGTCCACAAGGCTTTCTGGGGCCTGGGTCCAAAATACTTTCAGCTATCCCTCCTCAAATACCTCCCCTCTCAGGCTCTTCGCTCCGCTACCTCTCTGTCCCTCAGGGACAGTCGGTTTTCAAAGAAACGAGCTGGGGATAGATCTCTGTCTTCGTCTGGTACCTCCCTCTGGAACATCCTCCCTGCCACTCTGAATAAATAAACGAAATAAATACAATTGTAAATGTGGGTACATATATAGGGAGTTTTTAAAAAAAATATTGGCAGAAGTGTGCTTCTTTTAAATAGTCACACACTCCTTTTCTTTTCACATGTATTGGTCATATCATTAAAGTTCAATTACATTTTCTTTCATATACAGAGAACAACATTCATAGATGTCAACCAAAGCACATCTTGCGCGAATGACTTTGAACCCAATTCAAAAAAGACCAGAATAACAGAATCAGCAACTACAGAAGAAAGCCATTCATGTAAAATACAGCCATCATCTTGCGAGGAAGCAATTGGGACTTTTAGTTCCTGTTCAGATTCTGAATCTTTTACTTCACAATTAAATAGTGATGATGGTGGCATATCATCAAATTATGAGGGACATTGCACACCAGAGGATTTTGTGGCTATTCCGGCCACAGGGATTGATGTTGACGATGAACTCTTTGAAAAAGTCCTTATGGAATCCAAGTTACGAAATTGTGATGTGCTTGTAGATGATTGTGAAGATGACAACTTATTTAGTGAGCAAGGAGAGATTTTGGATGATATTGATTTCCCTGAAGGAGAAACCACTGAAATTGACGGCGTCCCTCAGGAAATTTCTCCAGGGACTGAACACATTCACTCTGGTACAACCACATCACTCGGGGCTGCTGTTTTGATGATTTGTTGTCTACTAATTAAGTTTAAGTTACCAGATGAGGCAATTTCAGATATTCTAACAGTAATCGGGATGCTTCTTCCTCAAGGTCACTGCATGATCAAATCTTTGTACCACCTTAGACTTTTTTTTAAGGATTTGGCTAACAATCTGATACCAACAGTTCACTATTATTATTCTTCATGTTATACCCCAGTTAAAAAGAGTACTCAACAATGTACTAGTCACGTTTGTGGGAAAAACCTGACCGAATCTGGTGCTATGTCCTATTTTGTTCAGCTATCAATTATTGCTCAGTTGCAAAGTCTGTGGAAAAGAAATGATTTTTCAGATTATGTTAGAACACATCGATTTAAACATTACTCAGAAAACATAGGAAATATTAGCGATATTTATGACGGGCTGCTCTACAAAGAGATGTATAAAAAAGGTATTCTAAGTGACAAGAATAATTTGTCATTCTCAATGAATACAGACGGGGTACCAATTTTCAAGTCTTCAAATGTAAGCATGTGGCCTGTTTATATGTTAATAAATGAGCTGCCAATAGCCATGAGGAAAAAAAGACATAATATATTGCTCTATGGGATATGGATTTCCCCGGGCAAGCCTCCAATGTGGTCATTTCTGCAACCTTTGTATGAGGAACTTGTGTTGCTCGAAAAAGGTTATGAATTTCATGACGAAAATGGACCTTTTCTTTCAAGGTGTGCCCTGTTAACATGCACATGTGACTTGCCAGCAAGGGCTTTAGTTTATAACTGTGTACAATTTAATGGGTACTACAGCTGTTGGCATTGTCTACAAAAAGGGAAGCGTTATAAGTTTCAGAATGGAGGCTCATCACACATATTTCCTTATGATGAAAATGATCCTAAAGGGAACCAAACAATGAGAACCAAAACAACTATGAGTATAGACATTGAGTCAGCTATTGGTAAAATACAAACTGGTGATGCAAATCACGTAGTAAGGGGCCACAAGGGTCCATTTTGGTTTTTGTACTTACAATATACAGACGCAAGAAATAGCTGTGTCATTGATTATATGCACGGAGTGTGTTTGGGTGTCATGAATCTCTTGCTGCGAAATTGGTTCTCAAAAGAGAACAAGGACAAATACTTTTCATTTTTTGATAAAAAAGAATATGTCAGCAATGCTCTAGAAAAGATTAAGCCAACACTGTTTGTCACACGGGTTCCACGTACAATCGAAGACCTTGTACATTGGAAAGCATCAGAGTTCAGAAACTTTCTATTGTACTGGGGTGTACCAATATTAAAAAAGGTACTAACCGAATCTTATTTTGTACATTTCTGTTTACTATCACGAGGTATTTATCAGCTGTCAAAAGAGAGCATTAGTGAGCAGGATTTATCTGATGCTGAAAGATGTTTAATCACATTTGTTGAACTCTACGAACAGTTGTATGGTGAAAGAGGAATGACTCTTAACCTTCACAATCTGATCCATCTGACAGACTGCGTACGTTTTACAGGCCCGCTGTATATCAATAATTGTTTTATTTTTGAAGATTTGAATGGCTTTCTGTTAAAAAATATTCATGCCAAACAAGGTGTTGACATGCACATTTTGCATGTAATTGGGCTTTGGAAGGTGACACCTTTGCTGTTTGAAGTGCACAAAAAACAACTATCAGATGAAGTGATAGACCTGTATCATAGTGCAATCAATTGTACTAGATTACCAGACAAAAGTAAAGAAATTGATATGGGCATATGTGCGCTGGGGAAAATTGTTTGGAAACAATTGCCGGAAGAGCATTACAAGCTACTGCAAAACATGTATGGTTTAAAGGAAACTACAGTGAAGTGCTTCCTAAGAGTAAATATGTACAAAAGGGGTTTTTATGTTTATGGATCAGAGTACTGCAGATTGAAAAAGAGACAGCAGAGTGCTGTATCCTATAGAAAGGGAAACCAGCTTGCATTGGGAATTGCAGTTTGCTTTTTACAGTTCGGAGTGGATTCAGCAATATATAATGTTGCCTTGATCGAGAATTTCAAAATGATTGGTAGCATTGGACAGTTGTGGACTGTAGAAAAGGGTGACCTGGTTGATGCTGTGCCAATGAGTGCCATAACTAATGCCTGCAACCTGGTGCAAGTAGAGAGTGAAACATATATCATTGCACCACCAAATCGATATGACCTAGATTAAGAAGCAGAAGATTCTTTTAATTGGCTAAGGAAATCGCGGTAGCAGTAATAGCGTTGCCGCCGCATGTAAGGGTTACCGCCAAACTCGTGATGAGGCAGAAAGTGTTGTCACCATTACTTCATTGTGTATTCTACTACTGACAGCTTTTTTACATGAAAGTGAGGAGTAAAAAAACTGCTTTAAGAAGAACTGTGCTATTAATGTATCTAAGTACCCAGGATGTTAAGTAAAAGAAATGTTTACATCTGCCAAATATGTTTTATGAAAAGAAAATTACAAATATTAAATAAAAAGAACTGTAACTGTTATATGAGATTTGTATGGTCTTATGTTTTAAATCAAAACATCCTTTCAAATTTAATGCATACCAATTTTAGTTTGACTACATACTATTTGATTATTATTGAATTTATTAAGTGCAGACCAAGCTTCGAGAAACAGCAGAGCGCTTTACAGGGGTATACAACAATACAGATGCATAACAGAGCAGTTTTCAGAAATAACAGTAGAACAGATACGCAGCTGGGTGTGGTATATAGAGGGGCACAGAGGAGGAGTACAGCTGTACCGGGTGGCAGGCAGGAGATAGGCGGCCACCCGGTACAGCGAGCCAGGTGGCGCGATGGGAGGTATGGCCGAGGTGTTAGCCATTCCTTCTACCCATTGCTGCAAATTGGTATACCCTGAATGTTAGCGACTAGGCATTATCTACTGGAGAAATTAGTTAAGTGCAGTTGGACTTGTAATTTGCACCAATAAAATGCAAAATGAATAAAACCTAATCTCTGCGAAATGTTTATTCAGATTAAAATGCTAAATAACGGCTACCTGCGTCGAAACTAGTTTGACATTATGTTGCCAACATTTAAATGCAGTAAAAATGTGTGCCTATGTTACTGGATTGTTTTTACAGAGATACAAGTTGGAAAAAATCAACAATACATCTTACAATGTATACTTGCTTGTAAAATAATCCAAAACAAATGCAGTAAAAAATGTGTAGTGTTGCTGGATTGGTTTTATTGAGAAACAAGTTAAAAAAAAAAAAAAGAAAATCCACCACTTTAATAGCAAGCAATCCTTGCTTCAAAAAATCCAAAATAAATCCTGTAAAAATGCTGCCTGCCAATTTGTGTTAGTGGATTGTTTTTACTGAGAAACAAGTCAGTAAAACTCCTAAATAAATCCTGTAGAAATGCCTGCCTAGCCAATTAGTGTTAGTGGATTGTTTTAACTGAGAAACAAGTCAGTAAAACTCCAAAATAAATCCAATAGAAATGCCTTGCTGCCAATTAGTGTTAGTGGATTGTTTTTACTGAGAAACAAGTCAGTAAAACTCCAAAATAAATCCAGTAGAAATGCCTGCCTGCCAATTAGTGTTAGTGGATTGTTTTTACTGAGAAACAAGTCAATAAAAATCCAAAATAAATCCTCCAACCCAAGACAAATAAATCCTTGCTTGAAAAAATCCCCAAAAAATCCAAAATAACTCCCAAAAAAATCTGCAGCTTGAAAACAATCCAGAAGCAATCCCAAAACAATCCAAAAAGTGGATTTCTTTTTTACTAGGGAGGCACCGCTGTCCCTGGCTCATCCGTCCAGCGGGATACACTGAGGTCTGTGACTACAGGCATGTCAACACCACCTTAGGCTGCCTAGTCCAAGGACCTTCTGCAACAGACCTCCGGGCAGACATCTAACACCAGCCGCTAGACACTTGGGGCGAGAGTGCTAGTCAAATGTGTTATCTAAACTCCTAACAGGTGTTGAGGACTTCACAGGCGACAGCGATGCTCCTAATGCATACATTATTGATTGGGGGGGAGGGGTGCGGAAGGGCTTAAAAGGAATGCCTTCCCATCCATTTATGCAAATTAAAAGGGAGAACATTACGTTTTGACCTGTAGCCCAGTGCTTCTGAAATCCCCAAGCAGGCGAGTTAAAAGAGCTCTGTTTCCTTGAAGTATTCCTGATGTCGGCTCTCTGTCACGTGTCTTGTCGATGGCAGATGTAGACTCATAGGACCTAATTACTGACTTCACTTTGCAGGTATAGATTTGTTTTTAAAAACATTTGGGAGATGCGCAAGGTGCAGTACAGGACTGCTCACCTGCTGGAGGGTGTTGGCGTCAGCATTGCACACTGGCAAGCAGACCTCGGCCCCTGATTCTAAACATCTTTCCTCCCACCATGGCGCCTTCAAATCTTAACAGCCCGAGGCCCAGGTAACTGGGATTGCAACCGTCCCACCAGCGTGCATTTACCAAAAAGCCACCAGTCTTGCCATCCGTGAGCCCAACTGATGGCGACTCTTTGTCAATGAGAAATGACTCATGCTGTAGCAGGTTTACTCATAGAAAGCTCTATGGTTCATCTTTAATCTAATGTTAATACTCCAGCCAGACGAATTGGGAAGTATCCTAGTTGGCTGGGAAAGAAGGAGAACAGAACCAATGCCTCCTCCTTAACACCAAGGGCCACACACCCTGCACGAATGGGAATTTACCACCGTTGCCAGCATCTGTAATCTCCCGCTAACACGGGGATATCAGGTGCCGTTAATGGTAAAACTAGTTTGCCGGTAACCCACCGGTACTACGGGTGGATTAACAGCAAATCCGCAATGATCCTCATAGTCACCTGTGCGTCCAACGTAGGTGGACACATTGGCTCAGGGTAGACAATTGTTAACTAGATTAGGAGCTAGAGGGACAACCAGTAATGGCCGCTGCAGACGGCTGCATCATCTCAACATTTTTACCAGCATGCAGCACTTGAAGACAGAGGCCCTTGTCATAGCCAGGATGCCTGAATAGGTCATTCTGGGGGTTCAGTGGAATGTACAATCCCAGTTGCGCCAATCCAGTAATGTATTTTTGAAACTTAAGTAGGTGAAAGCCAAAAGAATATAGTCTGACGCTGTTGATGGCAAGAGTTAAAGATCTTTCATTTGCAAACGTTTGTCCAGTGCTCACATAGCCATATTTTCAGTGCTTATTCTCAGTGCTCAGATTTCTTTACTCTCTACACGTGTTTCACCCTTTTTTTTAAATATCAAAAGAGATCTTCAGGAGAGTTTCATGTCCCTATGTTATGTGTCAAACTCAATATTTTTGGTATTAAGGTAATTATCCTTTTCTTAGTGTTAACCAAATAAGTCTGGAGGGTCCAGTTCAAGTTATTCACTGGCCTCAAATCAGTAGACAAATAGAAAGTCCAGATAAAGTGGAGAGGGGTCCGATTCTCCTTCTCCTGGAGCATCAGATTTGATGAAAGGTTCTCCCAGAGTTAGCACAAGAGCCAGGAACCAGAAAGACGTGGATGAACTGCCAAGAACCCTAACCCAGAAGTGGTCTGGTGGATGACGAAGACTTTAGGGGCTAGGGGTGACCACATGATTTTGGGGGTTTGATCTCCGCACCTCTAACCCCCATGAATAAAAGTACTGATGGGGGAAATACAATAATAATCTTGAGATGAAGCTTTGAGGTTGGAGTGATATTTGATAAAGTTCACTCTGTTGCTCTTGGGGTAGAGGTTGGGTGGCCCCAGGTACTCGGTATCACTTTCTGCTCGGTGCTGCTGGGTCTCAGGGCATTATAGGGAGGATCTTCTTGCCCACCCCACCATGCCCTGGATGTTTGCCTGGGGCGCGTCATGCAGGAGAGAAACATAACATGAATCCCTTTGAGGAGGCTCCAAGCCTGAGCCAAGTACCCACATTACAGGCACCAAGGGCTGCAACTGGGGCAAATTCATGGGGCAGACCCAACTATTGCTAGAGTCTGCCCCATGAATTGGTCGTGGGCCATGGGACCTCCCCCACCGCAAGGCCATTGTGTATGGCATTACTATTGTATACCAGTCTAATCCCCGTCCCAATGTAGCTGTCAGTTAGGGGGGATAAATAGGGGGAATAGTAAAAGAGGGAATGCAAGAAAAGAAAAAGATACAGACACAGGAGTATTAACAGTGGTTTTTTTTGTTAATCTGTATTTGCTTGACTGGACTTATCTAACTGTACCATGTGTCCCCACCATGGGGGACACGTAGATCTCTGGGATTTACAACACTAAGCAAGTCTCCCCTGCCAACCAGCATAGACTCACCCGAGGACTGGCTTCTAAAAAAGGACCGTTGCAAAGAGGCTGTTGGAAGAGGGAAAAAAAAAGGAGTAAAAAGAAAAAAAAGTTGAGAAGAAAATAAAAAGATTGGCACTCACTCTAGGCCGCACCCTCGAGCGGCCACCAAGGTATCAAGTAAGTAGTTAACCGGGCTGCCTATCTCAGCATTGGTCCAGCACAGATCAGAGGCTTTGGGCCACATCTGGAGTGCAGCCCGAGTGAAATAACGCCCCCGCCCGGGGCCCTCTGAGTGAGGTGACCCCGAGACATGTGGCATGGCCTGAGAGGCAACGGCCTTCCCAGGAGCCAGACCAGGAAGGCCAGGAAGAACCAAATGCCTAGGCCACGTAGTGTGAGCGGCTCAGTGAAGTGACACCCGATACCGGTGCTGCGTGAGCAAGCTTACCCGAGCCGGGGTGCGGGTGTTGAGGATCCATACCACCCGGGGACCAGTGCAGGCAGACTGGAGGAACCATGCCTAGGCCACATACTGTGAGTGGCCCAGTGAAGTGACGCCTGAGCCTGGTGCTGCGTGAGCAAGCTTCCCCAAGCTGGGGTGCGGCTGGTGAGGATCCAGACCACACTGCAGGAAGACCGGAGGAAGCAAAAGTCAAGGGCCACATGGTGTACGGAGGCCCACGTGGGGATAGCAGTGGCCTGGCCAGGGGGCAAGGCCACGCATTCATGGGCCCACAGGGTGGGTGGTAAAGATGAGGAAATCTGCAGACACCAGTGGCATGCGCAGGACCGCCAACACCGCTGGGGCCAATGAGGTCACACGCAACATGAGCAGGACTAACCTGGAGCCCCAGCCGATACGTCCTGCAGTCAAGGGCGGCAGTTCACCACTTGCTCTGCACAAGTCAGCAGGACCTGACCAGAGCCCAACAGTGCCAACACCGCCCTCTATTGTCAAGCAAGGCACCGCCACAAGGGAAATCAGGGCTCTGAGAGCCCAAGGACACCAACGAACAGCCACAGAGGAAAGTGGAATTGGTTTACCTCCTTTATCAATAAATACTATCATGGAGGAAACAACAGGGCTCCACATGCTACAGATAAAAGTGGAGCTGGTTTATCTCCTTTACAAATGATCACTGCCATGGAGTAAACAACAGAAGTACTTCAGCCAGCATGGTCCCTGAAAGGCCAATGCTGGAACCCGTCGCAGTTTCCACAGCGGAGCGGGGGTTGGCATGTGGCTGGGGACAGCTGATTGTTTGACCATGAAGGTATTGTATTGTGGGGTTGTTGTACACAGTGCATGGCAGACATTTGAGGACTGGGACTAACAATGGATAGCAGACTGCAGCTGCTAAGGTTATTGAAATGAATACAACAAAAAATATGTATGGGGAGAACGGGGAAATATTGGATTGAAGGGAAGGAAAAGTGTGAATAAGAACCTACTTAAGGGTCAACAGATGAGGAGGGTAGTCAGAAAGGGGTATCTTCGATCTTCATTAGGAAAATGGCAATCCATGAGCAGGGAAAATGAAAGGGGGCATACCATGAAGGGAAGAAGTGTACATTGCAAACCAATACCATCAGTACCCTGGTACACGCAGGAACTCAACCCCAGCAAAAGAGTCATCAGGAAACAAGACAAAACTTGGCACTGCTCCAGGATCACATCCGGCCTGGCGCCCCTCAAGGAACTTTGAGCAACCCAATGAAACCTCATCAACACAGCCAAGGCCTCCTCCTACTATCAGAACACTATAGCAGAAGCTGACAACAAAATCAGAGCCCTCTGCAACATGGTCAAGCACTGCATCAACCTGCTGCCCGCCCCTGCCCTGCCATACCACACTCCATCAAAAAATCCACTGCTATCAACACCTTCTTCATCAACAACATCAGCAAGATTTGCATTGACACCAGCTCTGCAGCCACAGACCCACCTCAAGTCCCTCTTTGCAATAGCTCCACACCCTGGAAAACATTCAAGAGGCCATAGACATTGGACCTGGGAGAAACCCTGGCCGCCCTCAAACCCACATTGTATATAGACGACATACTCCCAGCATCCATCCTCAGGACCCTCCCCTCAGAAGCTCTCCTTCCCTACCTGGAGATCATCAACAGCTTCCTAACTCAAGGCGCCTTCCCATCAACCCTAAAAACTGGACAAATCCTCCCTCTACTAAAGAAGCCCACTCTGTATCCCGAAAACCTAGGTAACTATCACCCCATCACCCATCTTCCCTTCGTAGGTAAGAACATCGAGACAGCCGTAGCTGCACAACTGCAGCAGCACATCGACAACAGTCTCCTCCAAAATTACCAATCTGGGTTCACACCCAGGGACAGCATGTAGACAGCAACCATGCAGGTGGTCGACGACACCCTCAGCATTCCTGATGATGGCCACCCCTGCCTCAAGGTTCTATTCGACCTCTCAGCCAATTTCAACACAGTAGGCCACCAGGCACTTAAGGATACCATACATCGGCGCATGGGAATCAACAACCTTGTCCTACACTGGTTCAAGTCCTATCACACCAACCGACAGCAGTTTGTTCAGATGGACATCTCTAGATCATCAATGCTTCCCGTCACCTTTGGAGACCCACAGGGTTCCACCCTAGCCCTCCTAGCCAGACACAACATCCACATCCATCAATAAGCCGACGAAACACAAATATACCTCAAGATTGACTCCATCAAGGACATCCCTAGGCTCAAAACCTGACTCTCGCTGATCCAGTCATGGATGTCCAGTGCATACTTGAAGCTCAACCGCTCCAAGAACGAATTCCTACCCCTCACCAACAACACCGAACAACCAGATGTACAGACCTGGCTATCAACCATGAACTCTGAGGGATTCACACATAAGCTCACCTACTGCGCCAAGTTGCTCAGGTTCAACATCGACAAATACCTCTCCTTCAGGACACACATAGCTAAGAAAACTCAGACAACTTGGTATCAGCTCTCCCTCCTGCAAAAAAGTCAAGCCCTTCCTCCTTCCAGGCAGCTTTAGATCCGCTCTTCATGCACTGATCCTATCCCATCTGGATGGGTGGAAAGGAACTCCTTGAAGGCCTCCCGTCGTCTTCCCTTGTGCCCCTGAGAAGTGTCCTACACACGGCCACACTCCTCATCAAGGGTCTACACAGATACGACCACGTCACCCCGGCCCTCATGGAGCTTCACTTGTTCCCACTGCAAGCACAAATTACTTAGTCTTGATGCATCATCTATAAGGCAGTCGCCCTCAAGTCACCCAACTACCTTTTTTTTAAACGTATTTTATTGATTTCTGCTGAAAAAGAAACGTGCAATACAACGAGAAATTAAGCAGTGATTCAAACAAGGGAGGGAATGGTGAAGGGGAGAACAGGGAAGAGGGAAGGAACAAACAAAACAACAACAGTCTTCATGTTTTAGCGAACTTTTCAGTGGATGGATGGGTCAAGGCCAGCGACCCAGAGTTTCAGGAAGCAGGAGGGGTTGCATACAGGCGCTGTCCTTTCGGGCTAGGAGCAGGGGATTAGTGTCAGTGTGACGCTACGAGATTTCAGGGGGGCTTGTAGTTGGCGCTGAAGCGTATGTCTCTGAGGAGGGCCTTCCATGATTCTAAGGTGCCGCTCTCAGTTTCGCCGCTTGACGTGATTCCTTCTTGCCAGGCCCTGGTTTCGGCTACCGTCCATCTCTCGAGTTCTTTAAGCCATTGTTCGTGCCTGGGGCCCGACGGCGTCTTCCAAGCCATCGCAATTGTTCTCTTAGCCAGAATGCATGAGATATCCATTAACCTGACAGCATGCTTGAACTTGCTAGGTCTGGGGTACTTTCCCAGAAGGCACTCGCCGGGAGTCCATTCGTACCTCGTCATTCCGGCGTCCATGCAAGTCTGTTTGGCTTTGGACCATAGTGTCACCGCCCTAGTGCAAGTCCAAAACATGTGGATCATGTCCGCTTCATCGTTCCCACACCATGGGCATGCAGGGGAGGATGTCTTGTTGAAGGAGGCGACCCTATGTGGGGTCATGTATGTCCTATACAGGACATTCAACTGAATCTGGCCGAATCTAGTATTCCTAGACACTTTTTTGGGAAATATCAACACTTTTTCCCATTCTTTATCCGTAATTGGGGTCTCGAGGTCCGCTTCCCATCTCGCCCTCAGAGCTTCGCCTTTGGGGTTGGGTTTATCGCATAGTCTGCTATAGAGCCTGGAGACTGGTCTCCAGCCATCCGAGAGGTCATGCATTTCTTGAAGTAGAGGGTCAGGGGAGGGTTCCTCCGGCCAGCCGTTCCATTGTTTCTTGGCAGTCTGCTTGAGGCGATGGTACCAGAGGAACTGGCCCGGGGGTATTCCTTCAGTGGCCTTAAGAGATTCAAAGTCCCTGAATTCCCCTTCCTCGAACATGTCACCCCATGTGTATATGCCGGCTTCTTCCCACCTCCTTGCTGTGGAGAGGTCTGCATCCGTTCGGCAGGTATCTGCTAAAATGGGGTTATCCGGAGAGTATGGGTGTTGCACTCGCCTGATGTAGCAGGACCTGGCCCATATCCTCCTACCCAGGTCAATCACTTGTAAGGTGATCGGGGATTGCCGTGTGGGGTGCCATAGGGTTTCCTTGGGGATCACGTTGTTCGAGGATTGCCTCAGTAGTTCCGTCTCCGCCGAAGGTTCGTCTGAGAGCCATTTCGTTATGTGACTTAACTTGGCAGCCAGGTAGTATAACTGGAGATCCGGTAGCTTTATTCCACCCTCTTTATGTGGCAGGGAAAGAACGGATAGCGACAGTTTATGCCTGTGAGGGCCCCATAGGAAGTCTTTGATGATAGCCTCCAGTTTTTTGAAGAAGGGCGGTCGGACATAATGGCAAATATTCACGAAGAAGTATAGGAATCGGGGGAGTATGATCATCTTGACTATCGCTGCTCTGCCCATCATGGCCAATGGGAGCTTGGACCAGAATTTTATAGAGCGTCGAAGACTCGTGATGGCGACCTCAGTGTTATGTTCGTGCGTGAGTAGCGGGGTGTGGCTCACGTTGATCCCCAGGTACCGGAACTTGACCATTTGCCAACCTATTCCTATCACTGGGAGATCGCTTTCTGATGTGTTGCGTAGGCCCGCCAGGGGGAATGCGGAGGACTTGCTTCTGCTGAATCGGATCCCCGAGTACTTCGCGTAATTGTCTAGCACCTCCAGTGCTGTCGGTGCGTTAACTTCGGGGTTTCTTAGGTATAGGAGAACGTCGTCTGCGTATAGAGATATTATGTGGTGTACCTTGCCCACCTTGATGCCAGCGTCGAAGAGCTGCTGCCTGAAGTATAGTGCGATCGGCTCCAGGCCCAGTATGTACAGCATGGGCGATAGCGGGCACCCCTGTCTCGTTCCCCTTTGTATTTCCCAGGCTGCTGATACCATTCTTCCCGTTTTCACTCTTGCCAGTGGGGAATTATAGAGGACCTCGATCCACCTGATGAAGCCCCCTCCGAAGCCGAATCTTCTCAAGACCTTCCTGATCCATTCCCAATATATGGAGTCGAAGGCCTTGATAGCGTCGAGCGACAACACCGCCAGGTCTTCATCTCTCTCGTATGTTTCGGCCATTACATGTTGTAACCTCCTAAGGTTAGCTGTGGTGTTGCGCCCAGGCACAAATCCGTTCTGGTCCTCATGGGCGATGGATCCCACCACTCTGGCCAGTTTGCAGGCTAATATGGATGTGAGAATCTTGGCATCATAGTTTAGCATGGCCAGAGGGCGATAGGACTCGCAGTCGGTGGGTGATTTGTGTGGCTTGAGCATGGGAACGATTATGGTCTCTTTCATGGTGTTGGGGAGAACCCCGTTCGTGTATGCCTCCTGGTAGACCTCGTGAAGAACTGGGGTGAGGATGGCTCATACGTTTTGTAAAACTCAGGTGGGAGGCCGTCGCTGCCAGGGGCTTTGCTGTTAGAGAGGGACCTGATTGCCCCTTGCACGTCCTCAAGAGTGATCTCCATCTCCAGTTCCTCTCTCTGCTCGGGTGAAATACGGGGGAGTTCTATCTCCTCAAGTGTGTCTATAATGTCTTCAGTAGGAATTTGTGCCTCGTGGGCATACAGTTTGGTTTAGAATCTGGCAAAGGCGTCATTGATCCCCAGCTGAGTCGTGTGGGATGTCCCATCGGCGTCCCGTATCTCCTTTGGGAGGTGTTTGGGGTGTTCCCGCTTGCAGAGCCAGGCCAGTAACCTCCCTGGTTTGTCCGATTCCTTGTGGGATCTGATGGTGTGTGTGGTGAAATCGAATTTCTCCAGTCTTTCCCAAGCTTGTTGACATTCTGCCCGGGCTTCCTTCAATTTGTTCTCGGCCTCTGTGGAGTTGTCATGGGTAGACTCTAGTCGGGCAATCTCTGCTTCTTGTGCTTCAAGCGTTATCTTCAATTGCCTGCAAATTCCGCCGGCTCTCGATATAATTTCTCCTCTGGTCACCACCTTCATAGCTTCCCATAATGTGCTCCAGGAGGATACCGACCCCATGTTGATTTCCAAGTAATCTTCCAATTTTTCGGCGAGGTTTTCCCTGAACTCGGGGTCTTCAAGTGCCGCAGTCAGCATCCTCCACATAGGGATCGGGAGTCTGGGGCCCCTCAGCTGCCATAGCATGGTCAGTGGGGAATGGTCAGAGATCGTTTGCCCCAGGTACTCTGTGGCTGCGGCACGTGGGGCGAGCTCCTTGTTGATAAACAGGTAGTCAATTCTTGTATGGACTCCGTGTGGAGCTGAGTAGTGGGAATAAGTCTTATCGGCCGGGTGGTGTTCCCTCCAGATATCCACCAGATTGAGCTGCTCCAGAGTTTCCTTCAGGGCCCGGGGTGCGAGGTTGCTCGGGTGGGGGGGAGGCAGCGATCTGTCCATGCTTGCGTCAGCAACGCAGTTGAAGTCGCCTCCCGATATAAAGGTGCGGTCCCGGTGCTGAGTCAGCTTTGTGATCATTATGGTGAGGTACGCCGGTATCCCGTGATGTGGGAAGTATGGGTTGACCAGGCAGACCGGGGTCTGTTCCATTGTGCCCCAAATCACTACATATCTCCCTTCTTTGTCTTGTTCACACCCCTCCATCTGGAAGGGCACCTCCGGGCTTATCCATATTAGCACCCCTCTCGCGTATTTGGAGTAGGGGGACCCTCTCACAGTCCCGGCCCATCGGTCTGCAATCTAGGACATGGCCTCCGTCGTGAGGTGGGTTTCTTGGAGGAGTGCAATCGAGACTTTCTTCCTTTTGAGATAGGACTGTATACGATTACGTCTGAGGTATGAGCCCATACCCCTCACGTTCCATGTCATCACGGTGAGCTGTGCCGCCATCGGGTCTGAGTTTCGGATCTGATGCGGGACTCCGTCCCCGGAGTCCGGCACTGCTTTAATCTGCAGTAAGTAGGCTGCGAGGGGGATACCACTGATTTCCGATCTTCCGGGTCTAGTCCTGGACCCATCTCGGTCTTTGTTGGCGAAAGAAGCATGAAGACTGTACAACTAGTGAAACTAATAACAAAACTAAAACTTGTGCGCCCAGCGACTACAACATTGTCGCGGTGGTCAGGCGCTCTCGAGCCGTCGGAGCCCATCTGGGAGTCGGGCGCGAGCTGGGTCAGGCGGGTGCCTGGACCGAGTGAGTTCTACGCTGGGGGTGGGGCAAGGGCCTGGCGGCGGAGCCGAGCGAGACCGTTTCCAAATGATAAACTGAAGTTGGATTACCTTCTGTGTTCCGGCGTCATGTGTGGTGGTTCTTACTGTTGCTTGGGGGTCGCTTGTGGAATCCGAGGGGGTTAGGCCTCAGTCCGTGAGTTGTCCTTGCCATCGGCCAGGTTATTATCCTCTAGCCACATGTTGGCTGCTTCTGGGTTATCAAGGAATACCACTCTCTCCTTATAGATGACCCTGAGGCGTGACGGGTATAGTAGTCTGTATTTTAGGTTCAGTTGGCAGAGCCTAGCTTTTATCGGGACAAATTAATTCCTCTCTCTTTGCACCTTCTGCGTATAGTCCGTGTAGATGGAGATTTTGGAGTCCCCTCTTTCGATGGGGCCACCCTCCCTGGATTGACTTAAGATAGTTTCTCTGTCCTGAAAGTTCAGTATCTTAGCAATTATAGGTCTGGGGTGCGACCCAGGGGGAGGGCGCCTCTGGAGGGATCTGTGGGCCCTTTCGACCGAGAATCCCTGGGTCAGTATGCCGGCCCCAATTTCTTGCAGCAGAAGGGTTTTGACGAAGGATGTGGTGTTTGCCCCCTCGTTACCCTCCGGGACACCCAGGATCCTAATGTTGCCCCGTCTGGCCCGGCCTTCGGCCTCTTCCGCCCTTTCCTCCAGGAAGGCGACTTTCCTCCTCAGGAGGGCGACTTCTGACTTCATAGCTGTGGTGGCCGTAGATGTATCCTCTGTTGACTGTTCGACGGTTGTGACCCTCTCAGCTAAGTTGCGAGCGTCCTGGCGAATTAGTTGAATGTCTATTTTGAATTTGTCGATCTTAGAGTCTATGTGCGTTTTTAGTGAAACTATGGCATCAAGTATCTGAGAGTGGTTATCGGCGGCCACCCCTTTGCTCGCCTGGGTGACTTCAGAGGGGCCGGCCCTGGCTTGATTGGGGGTCTTCACCTTGGTGGAAACAAAGGAGTCCATGGTGGCGGCTCTGGTCTTGTTCTTGGCGGCCATCTTGAGGTGATGGTTCTGGATGTCCTGGGCCTCAAAAGTTAGGTAGCTTGCGGGGTTGCTAGCGAGGCCCTCTTCTTAAGCTGGACTTCGGGCCGTGGGCTGTATTTTGCCAGCCCCATGTCCGGGTGTGCGGCCCCTGGAGGCGGATATCAGAAGAGTAGGGGTAGGCGGGGGGCCCCTTTCTCAGGTGATGCGAGATCTCACGCACCTTGTCTTGTGGGGCTGGATCGGTGGAGTGACCCGAGCCAGGCCAGTCTTCTGTTGGTGTCAGTCGGACGGCACCCGGGGGGGTCGATCTCCTTGTCGTGCTTCCGCTTCACCCCACCAGGCCTGGAAGTCCGTTGGGGGAGGGGTTCCCCTCAGAGGCTCCACTATGCAATGCGAGGCGCCATCTTGGATTCGATCAGAGCGGGGGGAGAGCCGTTTTAGGGCCACGTGGCGTCTAGGAGGTCCAATTTGGTGGGCCCGATGGTGGTTCAGATGCAGGACCGCTTCCCCCAACAGCACGTTCTTCTGTGAGGGCTGGGGCCTCACATGGGCCGGAGAAAAAGGATCAGGAAACGGCGTCTCGGCCGGAGCTCGGCAGATCAGCTACCGCTCGCCATCGGCGCCAAGCCACGCCCCGTCACCCAACTACCTTGTGGAGAAACTCAGCATCTCTGACGGACAGTTCACCAGCAGAAGCCAGGAATGTGCAGACTTGAAATCCGTTGCTGCGAAAAGGAGAGGACCAGAAAACAAGCCTTCTCTGTCTACGCCCCTAAGAATATGTAACCTCCTTCCCGTCAGCATCAGACTCCTCCCCACTTTCCTACAATTCAGAAAAGAGCTCAAGTCCCACCTCTTCAAGGAATCTCTCCACCTCAGTACCTAAGCCATCACATCACAGTCCCACCTCTTCAAGGAATCTCTCCACCTCAGTACCTAAGCCATCACATCACCCATCCCGCCACCTGTCTCGCTAGGCACTGCCCGTCCCTTTCCTATCCACAACCCGGTACAGCTGTGCTGCTCCTCTGAGTCCCTCAGTTTTCCACCCTCCGCTGTAAATCTGTTCTTTTGTTACCTCTGAAAAGCACTTGGTTAAGCATCTGTACTGTTGTATACTCCGTAAAGCGCTCTGTTATGTATCTGTATTGTTGTATGCCTCTGTAAAGCTCTTCGTTGCTTCCCGAAGCCAGGTCCACACGCAATAGATACCATAATTATAATAAAATAATAGTACATTGTTAACAGTTTACTTGTTTTTATAAGGGTAAAAGGAAACTCTGCTCCGGTGTACCGTACCTTATTTAAGACCAGGAACCTAGAATTGTGGCCTATCTCCTGTAGTGCCATCATTTTTAATGTCAGGTTGCTCAGAACCTCCCGTCACCAGCTGGTGTGGGAGGGTTGGGTGGTTCCAGTGTGCCCATTGCTGACACCAGGTAAGTTTAAAGTGTGCGCACCCAGGCCAGGGCCATATAAATCCAGGAGATACGCTAGTACCACCCGAGAAGTGGTGTTTACAAAGTACTGACTGCAACAAAAATACTGCCACAGGGACACCAGAAGCTAGAAAGCACACAGATAGTAACATTCCCAGAAGTAACACAGCATGTCTAGGTACTGGCACACCAGGAGACATCTGCTCAGTAGAGTTACATTTACTGCTGAGCAACACTGTGGCAGTATTAAATATATTAAAATAAATAAATATTAAAATATTGAGCGGGCTGCCAGAACAGCAGAAAACCTACAAATAAACACAGTCAAACCAATAATTTCTGAACCTTAGTCAGGGCTCGTGCCTCAGCACCGTAAGGATTGGCGCTTTCTGGAGCCGGTCCATCCCACCATATAAACCAGGAGTAGTGTGGGTGGCTCAGGGAGGAGAGGGAGTTTGACAAGTGTTGCAGGGTTAGGAGAAAAATGTGGGGGAGGAGCAAGAGAGCAGAGGCTGGTGAGCGGTGACCAGAAAGAGGAAGAGTGGAGAACAGAGAGGATATATGGAGGAGAAACATCAGGGGGAAGGTGGTGGGTGGAGGAACAGCTGAGGATGGAGAGGAAGGAGGCAGGAGGCAACATGAAAGGGGGAAGAGGTGTGTCCTATTTCAAAGTAACATGTGGAGAATGACATTGGCCTGGAAAAGACCATGTGATCCAAGGAAATTATGGGCCGGGTGAAAATGCGGGGATCAGACTCCAGGTTACTCGCATTGATTCCCTTCTTTCCTGACTACTCCCCCGCCACCATCGTCCCTCTCTTTGCTCCCTTTAACTGCACGTATTCCCTTGTTTCCTAGTCCTGCTGTGTTTCCCGTACTCACACAGTTCCTCAGCGTCTCTTTCTGTGACCTTAGTCTGCCTCCACTCCCAGAACTTCTGCTGCCATGACACCTTCTATGCTCCCACTGCACCCGTTCCTCCTCCCCACCCCCACTGCACCCGTTCCTCCTCCCCACCCCCAGTGCCCAAGTTCCCCCTCCCCATCCCCACTGCGCCAGTTCCTCCTCCCCACTCCCACTGCACCCGTTCCTCCTCCCCACCCCCAGTGCGCAAGTTCCCCCTCCCCATCCCCACTGCGCCAGTTCCTCATCCCCACTCCCACTGCGCCAGTTCCTCCTCCCCACCCCCACTGCGCAAGTTCCCCCTCCCCATCCCCACTGCGCCAGTTCCTCCTCCCCACTCCCACTGCACCCGTTCCTCCTCCCCACCCCCAGTGCGCAAGTTCCCCCTCCCCATCCCCACTGCGCCAGTTCCTCCTCCCCACTCCCACTGCAACCGTTCCTCCTCCCCACCCCCAGTGCGCAAGTTCCCCCTCCCCATCCCCACTGCGCCAGTTCCTCATCCCCACTCCCACTGCGCCAGTTCCTCCTCCCCACCCCCACTGCGCAAGTTCCCCCTCCCCATCCCCACTGCGCCAGTTCCTCCTCCCCACTCCCACTGCACCCGTTTCTCCTCCCCACCCCCAGTGCGCAAGTTCCCCCTCCCCATCCCCACTGCGCCAGTTCCTCCTCCCCACTCCCACTGCGCCAGTTCCTCCTCCCCACCCCCAATGCGCAAGTTCCCCCTCCCCATCCCCACTGCGCCAGTTCCTCCTCCCCACTCCCACTGCAACCGTTCCTCCTCCCCACCCCCAGTGCGCAAGTTCCCCCTCCCCATCCCCACTGCGCCAGTTCCTCCTCCCCACTCCCACTGCACCCGTTTCTCCTCCCCACCCCCAGTGCGCAAGTTCCCCCTCCCCATCCCCACTGCGCCAGTTCCTCCTCCCCACTCCCACTGCGCCAGTTCCTCCTCCCCACCCCCAATGCGCAAGTTCCCCCTCCCCATCCCCACTGCGCCAGTTCCTCCTCCCCACTCCCACTGCAACCGTTCCTCCTCCCCACCCCCAGTGCGCAAGTTCCCCCTCCCCATCCCCACTGCGCAAGTTCCTCATCCCCACTCCCACTGCGCCAGTTCCTCCTCCCCACCCCCACTGCGCAAGTTCCCCCTCCCCATCCCCACTGCGCCAGTTCCTCCTCCCCACTCCCACTGCACCCGTTCCTCCTCCCCACCCCCAGTGCGCAAGTTCCCCCTCCCCATCCCCACTGCGCCAGTTCCTCCTCCCCACTCCTACTGCGCCAGTTCCTCCTCCCCACCCCCACACTAACTCTCGCTTCCTGTTTTGGGTTTCACCTACAGGGCAATGGGGGGCGGGGGGACTTTTAATGCATTTACTACTTGTTTTTCTCATGTTGAATGCCTGGTCATGCTGTTTCACCTCTGCAGTGCCCCTTCGCGTGTTTTGTGATTTATTTGACAACTTTGTCATCGTTTAATGAGACACAGGACCCATGTCTGTGAGGTCCTACGATGAGGAAGAAAGCACCTGCCAAACAAACAGTGTGAGTTTGAAGTACTCGCAGTGCCTTTTCTGATATTCATCATTTCAATAAACGTGGCGGAAACAGACCCCCAAGAAGGTAGAAGTGACCACCGTGAACGAGGAGCAGAGATGTGTGTGTGTCTCTAAAGTGACCACCGTGAACGAGGAGCAGAGATGTGTGTGTGTCTCTAAAGTGACCACCGTGAACGAGGAGCAGAGATGTGTGTGTGTCTCTAAAGTGACCACCGTGAACGAGGAGCAGAGATGTGTGTGTGTCTCTAAAGTGACCACCGTGAACGAGGAGCAGAGATGTGTGTGTGTCTCTAAAGTGACCACCGTGAACGAGGAGCAGAGATGTGTGTGTGTCTCTAAAGTGACCACCGTGAACGAGGAGCAGAGATGTGTGTGTGTCTCTAAAGTGACCACCGTGAACGAGGCGCAGAGATGTGTGTGTGTCTCTAAAGTGACCACAGTGAACGAGGAGCAGAGATGTGTGGGGGTCTCTAAAGTGACCACCGTGAACGAGGAGCAGAGATGTGTGTGTGTCTCTAAAGTGACCACCGTGAACGAGGAGCAGAGATGTGTGTGTGTGATGTGTGGGGGTCTCTAAAGTGACCACCGTGAACGAGAAGCAGAGATGTGTGTGTGTGTCTCTAAAGTGACCACCGTGAACGAGGAGCAGAGATGTGTGTGTGTCTCTAAAGTGACCACAGTGAATGAGGAGCAGAGAATGTTGGGGGTCTCTAAAGTGACCACCGTGAACGAGGAGCAGAGATGTGTGTGTGTCTCTAAAGTGACCACCGTGAACGAGGAGCAGAGATGTGTGTGTGTCTCTAAAGTGACCACAGTGAACGAGGAGCAGAGATGTGTGGGGGTCTCTAAAGTGACCACCGTGAACGAGGAGCAGAGATGTGTGTGTGTCTCTAAAGTGACCACAGTGAACGAGGAGCAGAGATGTGTGTGTGTCTCTAAAGTGACCACCGTGAACGAGGAGCAGAGATGTGTGTGTGTCTCTAAAGTGACCACCGTGAACGAGGAGCAGAGATGTGTGGGGGTCTCTAAAGTGACCACAGTGAATGAGGAGCAGAGAATTTTGGGGGTCTATAAAGTGACCACAGTGAATGAGGAGCAGAGAATTTTGGGGGTCTCTAAAGTGACCACAGTGAATGAGGAGCAGAGATGTGTGGGGGTCTCTAAAGTGACCACAGTGAATGAGGAGCAGAGAAGTTTGGGGGTCTCTAAAGTGACCACAGTGAACGAGGAGCAGAGATGTGTGGGGGTCTCTAAAGTGACCACAGTGAATGAGGAGCAGAGAAGTTTGGGGGTCTCTAAAGTGACCACAGTGAAAGAGGAGCAGAGATGTGTGGGGGTCTCTAAAGTGACCACAGTGAATGAAGAGCAGAGCATTTTGGGGGTCTCTAAAGTGACCACAGTGAATGAGGAGCAGATAATTTTGGGGGTCTCTAAAGTGACCACAGTGAATGAGGAGCAGAGATGTGTGGGGGTCTCTAAAGTGACCACAGTGAATGAGGAGCAGAGAAGTTTGGGGGTCTCTAAAGTGACCACAGTGAACGAGGAGCAGAGATGTGTGTGTGTCTCTAAAGTGACCACAGTGAATGAGGAGCAGAGAATTTTGGGGGTCTCTAAAGTGACGACAGTGAATGAGGAGCAGAGATGTGTGGGGGTCTCTAAAGTGACCACAGTGAATGAGGAGCAGAGAATTTTGGGGGTCTCTAAAGTGACGACAGTGAATGAGGAGCAGAGATGTGTGGGGGTCTCTAAAGTGACCACAGTGAATGAGGAGCAGAGATGTGTGGGGGTCTCTAAAGTGACCACAGTGAATGAGGAGCAGAGATGTGTGGGGGTCTCTAAAGTGACCACAGTGAATGAGGAGCAGATAATTTGGGGGTCTCTAAAGTGACCACAGTGAATGAGGAGCAGAGATGTGTGGGGGTCTCTAAAGTGACCACAGTGAATGAGGAGCAGATAATTTTGGGGGTCTCTAAAGTGACCACAGTGAATGAGGAGCAGAGCATTTTGGGGGTCTCTAAAGTGACCACAGTGAATGAGGAGCAGATAATTTTGGGGGTCTCTAAAGTGACCACAGTGAATGAGGAGCAGAGATGTGCGGGGGTCTCTAAAGTGACCACAGTGAATGAGGAGCAGATAATTTTGGGGGTCTCTAAAGTGACCACAGTGAATGAGGAGCAGAGCATTTTGGGGGTCTCTAAAGTGACCACAGTGAATGAGGAGCAGATAATTTTGGGGGTCTCTAAAGTGACCACAGTGAATGAGGAGCAGAGATGTGTGGGGGTCTCTAAAGTGACCACAGTGAATGAGGAGCAGATAATTTTGGGGGTCTCTAAAGTGACCACAGTGAATGAGGAGCAGAGATGTGTGGGGGTCTCTAAAGTGACCACAGTGAATGAGGAGCAGAGATGTGTGGGGGTCTCTAAAGTGACCACAGTGAATAAGGAGCAGAGATGTGTGGGGGTCTCTAAAGTGACCACAGTGAACGAGGAGCAGAGATGTGTGGGGGTCTCTAAAGTGACCACAGTGAACGAGGAGCAGAGCACTGTGGGGGTCTCTAAAGTGACCACAGTGAACGAGGAGCAGAGATGTGTGGGGGTCTCTAAAGTGACCACAGTGAACGAGGAGCAGAGATGTGTGGGGGTCTCCAAAGTGACCACAGTGAACGAGGAGCAGAGATGTGTGGGGGTCTCTAAAGTGACCACAGTGAATGAGGAGCAGAGAATTTTGGGGGTCTCTAAAGTGACCACAGTGAATGAGGAGCAGAGATGTGTGGGGGTCTCTAAAGTGACCACAGTGAATGAGGAGCAGAGATGTGTGGGGGTCTCTAAAGTGACCACAGTGAATGAGGAGCAGAGATGTGTGGGGGTCTCTAAAGTGACCACAGTGAATGAGGAGCAGAGCATTTTGGGGGCCTCTTTTTTTATCATTGACATATTCATAGCTTCTCTGGTATTGTGGCCCGTGTACGGGTTTGATCAGTCATTCAGTAATACTTTATTCGGCTTCCGCCATTTACAATAAAATACAACAACTACAAAATAAAAATAAAGTACAACTACACAAAGTGTGCGCCAGTTAAAAATCTAGAGTTAGCTGGGGTTCATTACATTTACATGCCTGACAGAAAAGTGCATTCAAAGTTCCTACCAAGACATTTAAACGAGGCGCTAGCATATTCACGCATGTCAGATACTAAACAACTCTTGGTACACAACACAACAAACTGTATTGCCTCCGAGACTTATCTTATGTTGTTATAACGAAAGTGCCAGTGTAACCACCGCCTCCGAAATCCAACAGTGTATTACAAATTAGCAAAGAGTGCGTTAAGTGCTCGATGGCCCCACTTTCGCAAGAGCAAGGCATGCTCTTGAAAAGCCAAGACATTCGGTCCCTTAATGGGAAGATATTTAGTCTAACTATAGCCACTATACATACGCCTGCGGGCTGGTGATCGAATTGTGCTCACTGACATACCCAAAAGATGCAGAGTTGTGAGCAGTAGATAGCTGTCTTAGTGATCACAAATTCGTTATACTGATCATGGCCTGTTCAAATTCCAAATCCTTGGCTTTCTTTTTAAGCTGTTGTTTGTAAAGTGTGCCCACCTCGAACTGCCTAATATCTAAAACCCACTTTTTGCATATTGAGGTGCAACTCTTAAAACAAGGATGGAGAGCCTACCTTTTGGAATAATTTCCCCCATAGCCTATTTGATATTTGGGTTTTTTGAGGAACCTCAGAATAATTTCTAGTTTGACCAAGAAAAATGTTACTTTTGTGTGAAGAATGGAAAAAGAGCAAACATGTAGGTGCCTGAAAACACTTTCAAGTCAGGGCGAATTATTTGAAATGTATACTTCAGACTGAGTCTCTGCAATGGTCATTGTGCACATTAGTCCCAGAGAGACAAGGGTTCCGAGCATAGCCATTGTTTGGTATTCTATTCCATGATATTGACTAGCCCGGAAGAGCATTGCACTGTTTACAATCAAGAACTATTAGCAATTGAAGAAGCATGTGTGTAACTGATCCATTTTTGGAAGGATCTGTGCGTCTAATGCAGGCATAGACCAATCATAAGACGTCTGGCTTCCTGAGAGTCATGACGTGTTACAATCAGTGGCAGATGCACCTTCAAAGTTGAAAGGAGAGAATGGAAGAGGAAACAAAGCCAAATATAGTATAATAGGAAAACTTGACTGGCAACAGAGTGCGTGGCCTGTTACAATTTCTCTAATATAAATAAGCTATGGACTTGAAGGGAGGTTTAAAACAAATACATTTGGAGCAGTGTGTTGCTCCGGAACAAGAGAGATTGAAGGTTGCTGATAAACGCATATTCAGGAATCAGTCCTTGTTTTGCCAAATGTGGCCACCAGGAGACTGGCTTTTAGGTGGCATCACAACGTCCCCCTGGTGGGACATCCAGGCAGCACAAAAACAGGGAACTGCTGTCTCTGTGCTTCTGGGTGCAACAGATGAGAGTACACGCAGATTGTTATGTTAAGCCCTTTGCGGCATATGCCACAGCCAAAACGTCTTTGTCACAACCCAGATGCATTCTACAGTGTATTTCCTACACACACCAAACCATTGCAAATAGATTTAATTTGATTTCAAGGTGGAGTTTCCGAAGTCGGGGGATTCACCATAGTTTTAGTTGTGGTGGACACATTAACGGAATTGCCATCCATTACAAGGATGGAGAAACTGACCTCAGCAAGGATCCTGGCAAAAAATGTTTGAAGGAAATTGTTGGATTGTGTGGATTTCTAGGGATCATCATTTTAGACAGAGGATCACAGTTCATTTCCATGCTCTGGTCAGGATTTTCGATATGACAGGAATAAGTAATTGAGTTATCATCCAAAATCAGACGGTCAAACCGAGCGGGTAAATCACGCAATGGGTAAATCACGCAATGCTTCAGTTCTTATGATGTATTGAAACATAATTTCTGGACGAGTGGGAGTTTACTCTGGGAAAAACTGAAGCGTTGGGAGATACCAGAATATATTCTGGAAATAAGAATTGCCATCCACACGGCTGCGTGTTAAGGAAAGCGCCTCTTGGGCACTGAGTACCTGAACTTCCGGTAGTTGATCGTGGTGAGGTCGCCAGGTTGTCCAACTGATGGCTGCAGAAGGTGTAGCGCGAGAAACCAGTGCAGCCCTCTCCCTGGTATCAACAGGGCTAGGGGTGGACCAGCTCCCAACGCCGCAAGTGTGCACCTCCCTGATTCTCGTGGCGCCGGGACTGTGCAAGCACAGTCAGGGAGGCCGGTGCTTGCGGACTGTACGCTGATAAACTACTTCTGTGATGACTCCATAAGTAGGCTGATGATTAAAGGCCAATGTCCACAATTGAGGTAGCAAGGTTCCAGGAAATGGCTGTGGGCCAATGGTAGAGCTGAGTAGATAGTCCAAAGCAGTAGCTGCAAGGCTCAAGGAAGGCAGCAGGCAAATTGGCTGGTCTGAGGATAATAGTCCACAGCAGAGAGTGGCTTGGCTTCAGGAAGGCAGCAGCAGGCAAAAGGCTGAACAGAAGCAAGGCTGAGAGGGAAGGAGGGGAAGGAGATGACCAAGGCAGCCTAAGGGAGAACCAAGGGAAGAAAGGACCAAAACCCAAGGAAACTGAAGGGAAACTAGAGGAACAGGAAACCAACAAGGAAAATGGATGGCAGTGGAAAGCTGCTGGAGCGAGGAACGCGATCCGAGAACAAACCGCGTTGAGACGCGGTGAGTTTCAAGACTCCGTCCCTTAAATAGGGCCGGCAGCACCCGGGAGGCTTGGAACACAAGCCGTGCTGTCCCCGGGTGCTACCGTGCCCAGAACGAGGCTTGGGAAGCAAGCTTGTGGCTTCCCAAGCGTCTTGTGGACCTCGCATGCACGAAGGACAAAACGCGGCCTTCCGAGCATGCGCGAATCCCGAGACACGGAAAACCCGGAAGCGCCGAGTGCCGCAGAAGACCGCGGTCCCCCCAGCCGGTATCGGGGATAGCAGCGCCATGATGGGGCGCGCCGGGACCCATAGGTGCGCCCCCTACCCCAGGTAAGTGAAGAGGAGCGCCCCCTACCCCAGGTAAGTGATGTGGTAACACTGCGAAAGTCAAAGTGCGTTTGGATGGACATGGTGACATGCCTGGGACTGTAAACACAGGGGGCTTCACCAGAGTTGCGTGCTGGCACTGGCACTTTTTAATTTGTACTTTTCTGATTTTGAGGCTACCTTAAACAGGCCAGAGCATATGCCCCACATATGGGCACATTGGTTGTGCAGTACCTCACCTACTCTGACGAGCTTATCATTCTAGACCAGACCCCTATTGCGTTACAGCGCAGTTTGGATGTTCTGCCCACTTTGTATGAGGGACCATGAATTGGTTATCATTTCCCACAAATCTAAAATCATGATCTATTCCAACAAAAAGAAGCAACCTTGTTTTGGCTGAGAGATCAATGGGGAAACAATGGATACTCTGGCCCAATTGACATATCTAGGGTGCACAATATTTAATTGTATACAGTCGAAGTTGCACTTTGACAAATTGAAAAATAATGTGGCATTTATGTAGCACAAATGAGAAGGCTAATACAGCAGGTACTCCTTTCTCCTGATGGTAAAATATTGTAGAGCTAAGGTTATTCCGGCCTTGCTCCATGATACAGAGAGTTTGTTTAATTATACAGATTCTGAATGGCAGACATTGGAGGCGCTCATTTGGCTGAATGTTTTGGGACTGCTGAAGGGTGTGCCTCTCTCTATTATAAGGTATGATATGACTGGTTATTTATAACACACGGACCCAAGGATCGAACCTGTGGTGCTCCGTGTCGTTTTGCTTCCAAGGCGAGCATGTTGCCACTGAGATATCCTCGCAAGACCGTATGAGTTTGGCCTTCTGTCAATGGCAATCTTGATGAAATTGAGGACCGTGGTCCTCTTCAGGAAAATTCTGGATCCACCCCAAAAATGTATGTTTACGAAACTCAGTGACTTGTTGATCAACAAGAGTTTCACCAACTTAACAAACTGGTTGAAAGAATGTGAATTACTTCTAAGGCATATTAATAGATCTAGTGAACCCCTGCTGCTTACACGATTGGAACGGTATACGATAAACGATTAGTAAACACTCGTTACAATGTGATATGTTTCAGCAAGAGAAAGCCTATTACCATGTAGAGCCTTATATCAGCGCCCAGATGCGTCAGGGTTAGGTGCGCTCTACAAATGCCCAAATAAATAAATAAATAAATATCAAAATAATCCCCAAAATAAATGGAGGCTGATGTTTTTACGACTACGAGTTAATCTCTGGCCCACCCTGGGGGTGGGAGAGACAGATCAGAAGTAAAAGGGTGTGCAGGTGCTGCCGGGCAGAGGGAGTGATCGAGACACTGGACATCTATTAACAGAATGTCCGAATACTCTCTCTTCCAGGCTAAGACATGTTGGTGCTTTTTTTCTTATACAGGAAATTTGGTCATATGTACAAATGCACTTTCTGGATGACATTCACGCGGGGGGGGGGGGGGCATATCTCCTATGCTATTCGATGCTTACAGGAGATTCTTAATGTTGTCAAGCCAACCTAATCAAGGAGGGTTTACCTGTACATGTGAAGTTTGTGTTGCATTCCTGTCCGACACGTTGGAGAAGTGCCAATAAGTCGCTTTGGGGAAGTTATCCTTTCAATGGATGTAGGGCCGTTACGTAGTGATGAGCTAGTTTGAGGTAATGTAGAATGCATTGCTTTTTTTAGCAGTATCCAATGGATTGGTAGTAGAAGATGCGTGAACTCGTAAAAATGGGCGTTTGTTACATACTGTGACATGACTGTTTTAATCTAAATATATGTTTGGGATGGTTGTATGTATTGTATTAATATATATATGTGTGTGTGTAAGGTGTGTTTATAAACGATTGCACAATATAAATAAATCGTTTCTGGATGATTGGGGCTACGTGTTTGTCCATAGCAGAAAGTTCACGTAATAATCTTGAATCATGCCTCCACTAAGATTTGACAGTTCTTGGCTACATTTGGGGTCCATCCAAAAATGTTCCTTAACATAGTTCCGCCCTCTCTGGTTCGACTGGCATGCATACAGAAGCAGGGATTTCAAAACACACCGAGGAAAGCGGTTGTGCATGTTGAAAAAGGCTAAGGACGATTGTGAAAAGAAAGAAGAAAGGTTTTATGTCGGGAAAGCCCAATTTTAAAAAATCACAAAAAGTCCAAGTTTTGATCATTTTCTTTAACTATCTGAAGATTGTATATGGCGATGGTCTAGTCCATTCGCTCCAAAGTCCCCTGGACTCCTTAAACCGATCGGAGGATTGTAGTCCCCAAACTGTTTCCTTCCAAAACTAAAAAGAGGAGAGGGGATTATAGAAGTGGTAGTGCTGTCAAGTTTCAACATAATTCGAGGAGAATGACTGTGGCCAGGGAAAATAATGTGTCACCTGGAAAGTCTGGGTTTGGTGGAATATGGCAGGGTCTGGCAGATATAACCATAATAGAGGTTGAGTGTGACAGATGGTCCATAGTCAAATAGGACCTACTATTCTATTCTGTAGAATTTCTGTTAAGCGCAAACTCGCCCGCAGGCCTCAGGGAGCTGACAGACTATACAAACACAGAACATAAAAAATGCAGCAAGGCCACAGGACTGTGTCGAAGTGAGGTACAAAAAACAAGTTAGAGTTTGGTTCCTCCCCATCGAACATATAGGTTTTGAGAGCTGTTTTGAACTGTGCTAGCAAGGGGAGTTGCCTGATTGATAGTGGTAGGTTATTCCAAACCCCTAGACCCCAGGCATTGAGGCTCAGGTCTCCAAACCTTTTAAGTTTGGTGCGAGGTTGCAGGAGTAAGTCCCTATTGTTAGACCGCAGGGCCCATTTGCATGGCAATCTGCTAATCCGGGATTTGAGGTAGCTGGGAGCATTACCTGCAAGGCATTTATAGACCATGCATGATTCTTTAAAAAGGATCCTTTGCTGTACCAGCAGCTAATGCAGTTTTCTCCAGGCATCCAAGACGTAATCTCCGATGCCACAGGTGGCTCTAATGGCCCTGTTCTGAACAACCTGCAGTTTCTTGACATTTGACTGTGTGGTACCAACCAAAAGCTTGTTGCAGTAGTCAAGCCTGGAATTGATGGTTGTGGACGCTAACAAAGCCATATTGTCTTCAGACAAATATCACCTAATCTGCCACAGGAGCTGGGTCATATATGTACAGTTTGAAGTCACATAGGCGACATGTTTCTTGAAATCAAGGTGGCAGTCGAAAATCACTTGCAGGGTTTCAACCAGACTGGAAACCTGAATTCTGTCACCTCCAATAAGAAAGGCCTCATATTGAGGATCTAATGCCTTAAATTTAGTTGGGCTTCCAACAATTAGGAACTCAGTTTTTGTGTTGTTCAGTGCCATGGAGTTTTTCCCCATCCAATCTTTGATAGTTTCAAACACCCTACAGATGAGGAGCAGGTCTGCCTCATAGTAGCCTGACAATTCCAAAATAATTTGGGGTCGTCTGCGTAATTCACGTATTTAACACCCATGCTATCCAGTAAATCAAAAAGAGGCATGCAGTAGATATTATATAGCAATGGCGATACGCTGGACCCCTGTGGGAGAACACAGCAGAGGAGGACTTCTTAAGACTTCCAGTCCCCCCGCGGCTCCTTTGCCTCTCCTAGGACCCAGGAAGAATCTAAACCAATTAGCAGCTAGTTTGATGCACTTTCCGTTTTCAGTTAGCCTGTCTGCCAGCTTATCATGAGCCACAAGATCAAATGCGGCGGAGACGTCTTACAACAGCAGCATAGCTAAACTGCCTTTTCATCAACAATTCCAGCGATGGTAGATTTAACTTCCACCAAGGCTGTTCTGTTCTGTGTTTTTTTTTCTAAACCCGGACTGACTGCTGAACAAAAGGTCCCTTTCTTTGACAAATGTGCTGTACTGAGTACAGGCCACCTTGTCAAAGACTTTCAACAAAAATAGGACGTTAGTTATTGGCCGGTAGTTCAAGGGGTCCATAGGATCTAAACTCTCCCTTTTTAATAACAGGGTGATCCAGGCCTACTTTATGCAGTCTGGAACCTTCCCCTCCTGGGAGGACAGGTTCATGAGAGACTTCACTGGTATGACAATACTAGAGGGAGTATTCCTTGAACAGTGTTGATGGAAAAACACCCCCTTTGCATTGGGTGGGTTTTATATTGGCAACCAACGAAGTCAGTTCACCAACTGAGACCTGTTTAAATGAGAAAGAGTCAATCTCAACATCTTTGTCGTGGTCAAGAGTTCCAATATCTGTACATGCTACCTGAGGAGTTTGAGAAATGATAGAGATGCTGTCCAGGTGTTGTCTAACTTTTTGAACCATACTATCATGCAGCCTTAACACCAAGGGCCTCATTACGAGTTTGGAGCTGCCTCCAAACTCGGGTCCGGTTACGGGTTCCCTGAATGGGGAAATACCGGGCCATTCTGACCTTGGAGGAACGGTATTTCCCCATCCAGGGAACCCGGACCCAGTCCATCCCCATTCCCATTGAGCCCCTGTAGGGCTCAATGGGAATGGGGAGCATGCTGACAACGGGCCCGTTAATGACGGGCCCGTCGTTAGCATGCTGGGCCGCTCGCGGGACCCGCAAAGGACGTCTGGTGAAACCAGGCGTCCAGAGCGGGTCCTGTGACCCGACCTCGTAATAAGGCAGTAAGGGGTTCACGGCGCCGGCACCTTTAACAGCACCGTTAACCCCTTACCGCCAGGGTCCTAACGAGCACCCAAGTGTCATTCACAGTTAGCAGTGGTTCTTGTTTTTTCCCTTTTAGCTCATTCAGGATTCTAAATAGCTCTCTGGTACTTGATTTGGCTCCAGGAATACAATCCTCCAGATAGGCTCTTTTTTCGGCCAGAATAGTGTCTTTATAATACTTAGCTGCTTCCTTGTAAAGGGCTAAGGTATTTCTATCTGGGTTTTTTCTCCATCCTCTTTCTGCCACCAGTTTGGTCTGTTTAGCAGCCAGGATATCGGAGGGGGGGGGGCGGGGGCGGGTTGGGGAACCAATGAATGGTGGAAGGGTGAACTTCTTTTCGTGTTATATTTTTCAAGGGTTGTAGGTTATCATATGACCAAGGAACCCTGGTTCTCGATATTCTCCAAATGGGGAGCGAGATCAGATTTGAAAGCTGCCTCCGAAATGGTACGGGTGCCTCTACGCAAACTAGGCATGGGTCGCATGCGTACATTGTCGCATAGTTGGTAAGCAGGATTGAGAAGGAAACAATATAATGGTCAGACCAGCAACATGTTTTTGTGTCTACAGGTGTAATAAGCTGGTTTCTAGATAGGATCCAATCAAGTATATTGCCGGCTTGGTGGGTAGGAGCAAGAGCCTGTTGTTTAAACACCATACCCTGCAGGAGGTTCAAAAGGGTGCCAGCCTCTGAATACCGTGGGTCATTAGCGCAAAGGTTAAAATCACAAACCACCAGTAGGGTTTTTTTTGTTTAGTATGGAAGGCGAGGAAAGGAACTAACTGTTCCTGAAAATCAGGCAAACTAATGGGGGGCAGAGGGGCGATAGAGTATAAGGAGGTTAGAAGTAGTGGTAGAACTGACCCTAAGTTTAAGCATCATACCCTTGCAGGCATCCAGTGCCAAGGTACTGGATAAAAAGAAGTTAATGTTTTCCCTGAAAATGATTGCTACACCACCGCCTCTCTGACCTATTCGGTTAGTATGCATAATGTTGTAGCCCTAGGGAGTAGACACAAAGCCATGTTTCTGTCAGAAGCATGACATCAATATTAAAAGACAGAATATAGTATGCAATCTCAGTAGAGTGTCCAGCTACCAATCCTGTATTTAGTAGGGCTGTTTTAGTGGCATATTACTGCTCGAGTAAGTATGGATGGGAACATCTGACAAAGGGGATCTGTAGAGGAAGCAGGCTAGTACGTGAGGGCCAGGTCACAGAAGAGTCTTAAATGCACTGAAGCTACCTGAACAGGTTTCTTGGCAATACAAATGGGTGGAGTCCTCGCTGATGTTTGCCCTCCTGACTCCTGGCAGGTTCTAGATCCTCACTTGAGTTCCTTGCTTTCCTTGCTGCTTATTTCCCCAATCGTCTACCCCATGGCTCCCATGTTCCATGCTCATGTCCTTGTTCTGCTGTGCTCCCCATACTCCCATGGCTCCCATGCTCCGTGTTCATGTCCTTGTTCTGCAGTGCTCCTCATACTCCCATGTCTCCCATGCCCCATGCTCATGTCCTTGTTCTGCTGTGCTCCTCATACTCCCATGTCTCCCATGCTCCATGCTCATTTCCTTGATCTGCTATGCTCCCCATACTCCCATTGCTCCCATGCTCCATGCTGATTTCCTTGTTCTGCAGTGCTCCTCATACTCCCATGTCTCCCATGCTCCATGCTCGTGTCCTTGTTCTGCTGTGCTCCTCATATTCCCATGGCTCCCATGCTCCATGCTCATTTCCTTGATCTGCTGTACTCCCCATACTTCCATTGCTTCCATGCTCCATGCTAATTTCCTTATTCTGCTGTGCTCCACATACTTCCATGGCTCCCATGCTCCATGCTCATTTCCTTGTTCTGCTGTGCTCCTCATACTCCCATGTCTCCCATGCTCCATGCTCATGTCTTTGTTCTGCTGTGCTCCTCATACTCCCATGGCTTCCATGCTCCATGCTCATTTCCTTATTCTGCTGTGTTCCATATACTTCCGTGGCTCCCATTCTCCATGCTCATTTCCTTATTCTGCTGTGCTCCACATACTCCTGTGTCTCCCATGCTCCATGCTCATTTCATTGTACTGCTGTGCTCCCCATACTCCCATGGCTCCCATGCTCCGTGCTCATGTCCTTGTTCTGCAGTGCTCCTCATACTCCCATGTCTCCCATGCTCCATGCTCATGTATTTGTTCTGCTGTGCTCCTCATACTCCCATGGCTCCCATGCTCCATGCTCATTTCCTTATTCTGCTGTGATCACCATGCTCCCATGGCTCCCATGCTCCATGCTCATTTCCTTGTTCTGCTGTCTGTGCTACCCATACTCCCATGCTCCGTGCTCATGTCCTTGTTCTGCAGTGCTCCTCATACTCCCATGTCTCCCATGCTCCATGCTCATGTCCTTGTTCTGCTGTGCTCCTCATACTCCCATGGCTCCCATGCTCCATGCTCATTTCCTTGATCTGCTATGCTCCCCATACTCCCATTGCTCCCATGCTCCATGCTCATTTCCTTGTTCTGCAGTGCTCCTCATACTCCCATGTCTCCCATGCTCCATGCTCATGTCCTTGTTCTGCTGTGCTCCTCATACTCCCATGGCTCCCATGCTCCATGTTCATTTCCTTGATCTGCTGTGCTCCCCATACTCCCATTGCTTCCATACTCCATGCTCATTTCCTTATTCTGCTGTGCTCCACATACTTCCATGACTCCCATGCTCCCTGCTCATGTCCTTGTTCTGCAGTGCTCCTCATACTCCCATGTCTCCCATGCTCCATGCTCATGTCCTTGTTCTGCTGTGCTCCTCATACTCCCATGGCTCCCATGCTCCATGCTTATTTCCTTGATCTGCTATGCTCCCCATACTCCCATTGCTCCCATGCTCCATGCTCATGTCCTTGTTCTGCAGTGCTCCTCATACTCCCATTGCTCCCATGCTCCATGCTCATTTCCTTGTTCTGCAGTGCTCCTCATACTCCCATGTCTCCCATGCTCCATGCTCATGTCCTTGTTCTGCTGTGCTCCTCATACTCCCATGGCTCCCATGCTCCATGCTAATGTCCTTGTTCTGCAGTGTTCCTCATACTCCCATTGCTCCCATGCTCCATGCTCATGTCCTTGTTCTGCAGTGCTCCTCATACTCCCATGTCTCCCATGCTCCATGCTCATGTCCTTGTTCTGCTGTGCTCCTCATACTCCCATGGCTCCCATGCTCATTTCCTTGATCTGCTGTGCTCCCCATACTCCCATTGCTTCCATGCTCCATGCTCATTTCCTTATTCTGCTGTGCTCCACATACTCCCATGGCTCCCATGCTCCGTGTTCATGTCCTTGTTCTGCTGTGCTCCTCATACTCCCATGGCTCCCATGCTCCATGCTCATTTCCTTGATCTGCTGTGCTCCCCATACTCCCATTGCTCCCATGCTCCATGCTCATTTCCTTTTTCTGCTGTGCTCCACATACTTCCATGGCTCCCATGCTCCATGCTCATTTCCTTGTTCTGCTGTGCTCCCCATACTCCCATGGCTCCTCAACTCATATATTTGTGTGTCTTCTTCAGCTTCCACGCTCTGACCTTCTACTGCCTTAACCACAGCTTCGCTCCCAGTGCGCAGATTCCTCCTTTAGTCCTGCTCTGTTGTTTTTCTCCCTCCAGCATTGTCTCTTCCCTTTCTTGTTTGGGTTTAACCTATAGACAATTGAAATGGCTGTTTTCCCTGCGTTTCTCATGATTTTGTACGCCTGTCTCTGCTTTTGCCCTTGCCCAAAACCTTGCAGTCCAGACCGGACGCTTTGCTTCCCAGAAGTTGATTGTAAAGCAATCCCAGTCCTACTTTTGATACTACCCTTGAGGTTCATCTCCCAGACTGCCCGCCCTCCCCAGATTGCAAGGGCTAGGAAGGTAAAGGCATGGGACCGGTGGAGCCCCGTGCCCAAAATCACTCTGCAGGATAAGGCTTTACTGATTACCTTCTGTGAACTTATGCAAAGGGAGGATGAGTGGTAGCACATTGTATTGGTTGTGCCACAAGAGAAACAGCGAAGAACCTGTACCTTCACTTCCCCTTGTTTGCCTCCCTGTATTTCCTCTCTCCCCAGATGTCTGGGGAGTTGTTGATGCTCCAGGTGTTGCTGGGGTCAGGAGGGAGTTTGGAGTTTGCCTTTGAGTAAAGCCTTTCATCCATTAAGCCTGGGATTGAGGAGGTGTTTGGAGGACATTATAGGAGGAGAGGAGGAATATACTAAGTAGGTTATTGTGGGAAATATTAGAAGGGGTAACCCCAGGAAAGCTTAGCTGAAAGCCATCTGGTGGAGGTATCGCCATTATTCTGACATATCATGCAGATGGGTGTCGGGTCCTAAGAGCTAAGCAAGGGGTTTGCAGAAACATCAAGGACAAGGAGCAGAGGAACCAAAACTACACCAAGAATAACTTAGAAAGAAGTGCAGAGAGAGTGACAAAGGCCCTGGCCTGACCATACATTTGGATGGTGGTCTAGCGAAGCAGGCAAGTTACTGCAGTATTACTCAATTTGATCAATTTTAATTGATCAAATGGTGCATCTGGCCGAATTCTGCCAGTACCATTCGATGGATTAAAATCGATCAAAGTGGGTAATCACTACCGAACATAGGGAACTGGAGTTGCAGGGGTGTTCCCTGTTCCCCATGTTCGGTATTGATGGCCTTAGGGGGCAGCGGGGGTGTCCACCGCTTCCTGAGGATTGGAGGCGGGGGAAAATAAGCGAAACGCAGACCCTGCTGCGACGGATCCAACCCATGTAAAAGGGATGGAACTGACGCTGCAGGGTCAGAAAGAAAGTGGACAAGCAAAAAGTAAGTGAGGGGAGGGTGGGGTTGTATTTCAGGGTTTGGGGGCATGGATTTGCGGGTTTTGGCAACGTCAAAATTGGTTTTGCAGCGATATTGACTCCGGTCAATTCCGCTATGATCAATTATGCCACGGCCGAATCACACAGATCCGGTTACTGCCACCACTGGCGGTGTGGTGATGGACCCGGAAGCAGAATGGGGAGATTGCTGCAATGTTTAAAAGTGTTTAAACGAAAACTAAAAGCTGACAGATCAACGTATAAAAATGTCCTGCATAGTAGTTAGTTGGTTGTTAAGGTAGTGGAAGTATCAAGACAGGATTCTGCTGAAAAGGGGTAGATGTTGGTCCCTGGTATTGCAGACTGCAATGAGGTCAGGTAGGGCCTGGTGTCATTCGTCACAGTTCTTGTTAATGGTGTTGAATGATTAATTGATGATTTGAATTGGTGATGCTTCACTTCCGGACCCAGAGATGCCACATTTCCAGAAATCGTGAAAAAGGTTGTTATTGTAGATTTCTTTGTACTGTTTGATTGGCATTAGGCATATAGGCCCTGATTCATGGAATTATGTGCCTGTCAAACAGGGATTTGCATGCCATTCTGTTGTTACGCTCACCTGGTATCCACGGGGGTGCCACACGATACTGGATGGAGGTCTAAGCGCTATCCCGGACCCCTCTCTCTTTGGTTATGTGCCAGACGTTGGGTAGCGCATATAACAGGAGAATGGAGGGCTAAGATACTGGTTCTGTGATGGGTGGACTCCCACCTCCCTCTAGTCCAAATCCCCTCCCTTGGGGTTATTGCTCACGTTAGGTTTTTGTGCGTTGAACTCTCTGTCGTGTCTCTCTGTGCAGGGGCGTGTGGTTGGTGCGGGCGTTCCGTGGACCTAATTGCTTTACTGGTCCATGTGTCCTTATGTCGGGTCCAGACCGGCTGTGACTCTGATTCTGTTTGCTGTCTTCCAGGTGAGTTATAATGTATTTTCTTTCCCTCTGTTTTCTCTGTCTTCTCTGCGTCTTGCTACACCACTCTGTTCCCTAACAATGTCTCTTTTTGTTTTCACTGGGATGGTTGCGATATTGGCGTTGCCGCGCCGATGGCGAAGACCACGGTGAGGTATTGATGCGCGGAGCTCTGCGCTGTTTATTTGTGTTAATTGCTAATCTGTGTTCTCTTCTCTTCTTTGTACAGGTTGCAGTGATGTTCCGGAGTGATGAGCGATCGAAGCTCTGCTTGCCCAGGTAAGTGCTTTGTTAATGCTGACTTTGTTCCTTCTCCCTTGCAGGTTGCGTTGAAACCCGGAGATGGGCGAGGTAAGAGAAACACAGGGTGCTGCCAGGACTCGCTGCTTGCCCAGGTAAGAATTGTTATTAATGCTGTCCTTGTTTCTTTACCTTTGCAGGTTACAGCGAACACCGGAGATGGACGAGGTAAGCGAAGCGCAGGATGGATTCAAGACCGGTTACTTCACAGGTAAGTGCTCTTGCTCGCTAATGCTGTTCTTGTTCTTCCAGGTTATTAATGGAATCCAGATCTAGGGCTTCAGGATCGGGCCACCAGAGAAGCAGATGAGCAGGAGTTGGACACGGTGAGCGTTACTCTGCAGGAGTGCAGAATAACGCGAAGCGTGTTCTGCTGTTTGGGGGTGGTTTAAATAGCCTAGGTAAAGTAGTTCCAGGCCAAGTAGTTCCAGGCCCAGCCACACCCAAAACACTAGACCGCATGGCTTGGTTCTAAAGAACTGAGCTGTGTAATAGGCCTCCATGCTGGATTAAGGTCCAAAACTGGTATTACTTTATTCCTGATAAAGAGCCTGGCGCCAAAGGCACCAGGACTGACTCCATGTATGATTCTGATGGAGTTTTAAGGCCCTTGGGGTCGGTGGGAAGGGCTTTAGCCCCACTGCTGCCAGGGGGCTGTTACACCTGAGGAGGTCAGGGGTATGGAACGTGACATCTGCCGGCAAATCCCTGTTTGATGAATGGGGATTTGCGGGCAGAAAGGCATGCAAATCCCTGTTTTACATGCAAATAATTTCATGAATCAGGGCCATAAAGTTGAATCTGTTTTGGTCCAGTGTTTATTCTGCTAAATCCTTGGTAAATACTGGCTGCATACTATGACCAGCCATCTCGGTCTGTGGCTCAGTGGACTAATGCATCCACTACAGGGACGTGTGTTTGATCTCCTGGTCACAGGTTTGAATCCTGGCAAGTCCACTTAGCCCTTTATCCTTCCATGGTCGATAAAATGAGTACCATTAAGTTGGGTAACAATAAACAACTGTTATCTGTCAATAGCGCCAAGATGCCTCTCTGGAGATGAAGGTGCGCTCTTCAAACACACCTGTTATATCATCACATTTAGAGCGAGGCTGAAAATGTGTTCCCATCTATAGTATAACCAGTTATTGTTTAATAAGAAGATATTGATAATAATTATTTAACCACAACATCCTAATCTCCAAACCTTCTTCCTTTCCGACCACCCATCCCAGGTGGAACTTGGGCCCTTTCTCTCTACTATCACTCTCTCAACCTGTGGCCTTCCACAGGGCTCTAACCTATCCCTCTGGTTCTTCAATGTCTACATGGCTGCCCTGCCACGTTTGATTGCCACTTTCATCTCTAACTTCCAGTGTTATGCAGATGACATGCAACTCTGCTTCAGGCTACCTTCAGCCACTTCCTCTACCTCGCTCACATCTGACTGTCCGCAATTCAGTCATGGCATTCTGCAACGCCAGTAAGACTGAGATTGTTTGCATTGGGACTCCTGCTCCCGCTTTCCCACTCACACTATGGCCGGACTCTCTTGGCCCTGCGCCAGCACACACCTGCGAGGCAAAAAATCTCTGGGTCATCTTCGACTCCACTCTCTCCCTCTCCACTCACAATTTGACATCTCTAAAAAGTCCAACTACCACCTGCACCTCCTCAGAGGTACTCTTCCTTTTCTCACCTTCCCTCAGTAGCTTACTTTCTCCAGAGCACTGGTTCTCTCTAGGCTTGACTGTTGCAGTAGCCTCTTTCTCAACCTCCTTGCCTGTGCTTTGCACCCTCTGCAACTCATCCAGAACAGAACTGCAAGACTTATTCTTGGCATCAAGCCCAGGGACTGCATCTCTCTGGCACTGAAATTCCTCCACTAGCTCCCTGTGGGTGCAAGGATCAAGTTCAAGACCCTCTGCATTGACCACAAAGCTTCCTGGGGCCTGGGACCCACCTACCTGCAATGCTGCCTACCTACTGTCCCTCCCAAGCACTCCGCTGATGTACCTCCAACCTTCTGCGAGTGAGCCAGGTCTCCAAGCAGAGATTTGGAGGGAGATCTTTATCCTCAGCAGGGCCTCCTTCTGGAATAGCCTCCCTGCCACCCTCCATCTTGAGCCTTATCTCTTAAATTCAGGGAACTCGTTAAGACATTCCTCTTCTCCTCTTGCTTCTCTCTACGCTCTATCCCTCTCTCCCTCCTTTTCCACACAGCTTGTCGACTGGCCGCCGGGTGTACTTCAGAGTCTTACACGTCCCTGGCACCCTCGTAGTCCTCTTGCACTTGCCTCCAGGCCTGCACTTGCTGCATTACTACTGCACTTGGTAATTGAGAATGGTATCTCTCAGCACTTAACCAGTTTCTGACAAACTGGGCACACTTGATTTCCTCCCTCCAAAGCCCTGACCACCTGTCCTCCTCCTCCCCTCTGTGCACTTGCACGATCTGTACGTACCATGCCTTGAAGATCGTCTGTCTCGCCCCCCTGTCTTCACTCCCTGAATGGTTATGCCTCATGTACTTGGAAATACGGCGGAATCATTGTCAGAACGATTTGCTGTTATCTGCACTGTTAATTGTATCATATGCACTTCACTCTGCCTGTGCAGACTTGTATTGTTCAGAAATTCAAGGGCTATGAATGACTGGTTTTGCCCCTTGTTCCCTCCTTGAGCGCTTTGAAACACTTGCCTTGTGTATAGCCGCTTTACAAATAAACATTACCATACCATACCACACACCTTGAACGTTTTTTAAATGTCATGATGTTTGATCATTGGGATTCTGTTATAGTAATATTATATTTGATGTGTTGGCTTACGTCATTTTGATGTTGTTTTCGATTTTGCTTGTAATTTATTGAATATGTATTTGTATGTATGATATGAATTGTATTTTATTGAGTATGTAGTTGCAGAAATAGATCATACATTATTGGAATAGCGCATTAGCCAGTTGCACTTTAATAAATAAAAAAATAAAAAGTAGTTAAATCTTCAGTAAATGTCAACAGATTGCTGCAGTCTGTGCTTAGCTCCTGAACATGTATTTCTAGAGATGCCTTTCCAAACATATTTTCGAATTAGCACTGCAGGATTTGGAATATGGTCTTTCTAGTGTAAAACCAAAACTACAAATCCCAGAAGGCAAAGGAAAAACAAAAACACAAGTGGATGAGCGATTCGTCAACTGCCTTGCATGAATTAGTGAATCTTAGTACTGCACCTACTCAGGGATGTCATTGGGGGGTCGCCAGGGGATGCACCTGCGACCCCTGAGGTTCCCCTTGCTACCCCTGGGGTCTCCCTTGCTACCCCTAAGAAAAAAACATGTAAAAAAATGTTTTTCTTTTTTTTTTTACATTGAAGCTCCTAGGTTGTGGCCGGTGCCATGTGGCTCTTTGTATCTGGAGTGACTGGAATTTATTTTGAGGCCTCTTAAAACAAAACACAAAAAACAGGGGGTTCCATTAGTGTGACATTGAGCAGTGACCCTAAATCAGAAAGAATAGGAATAACAAATAATTTGTCTTTCTGGAATTCTATACAATAGTTGCTAGACTCGTTAAAGCGGTGAGAGGTCATGTTCAATCGCTTCCCATAATGTCACTTCAGGTTGGGGTCAAATGACATACTGCCTGTGATGTCATCAGAGGTCAAGGGTCATGTGATGTCACTTCTACCCCTGGCATTTTGGTGAAATGAAGTCTCTGCACCTGCTTGGGCAGAGCACATAATCCTCTTGCTTGCAATTCTCTGTGCTTAGGAAGGGGGTTTTTGTTCATGCGTGTCTTGTCATTTTGCCACGTTTTCCTCTCTCTCCCTAATGCCCGCCTCTCTGCAGGGATGGTCTGTGTGTGAGTCCCATGTCCCTTTCTTTGGAATGTCTCGAATGCTCGTGTGGGTGACATCCCTGCAGTGTTTATTCAGTTTGGGGAGTGGGGACAATTAGTGGAGAAAAAAAATCAAGGGCAGTATCTGAAGTTTGTTAAAAACACATGTTGGTATTTATTGAAAACAGACTGGGTAGTTGTACGGGTGGCTGTACCCTAAGCGAAAGGGCGCGACCCGAAATACCAGGGCCTCGCTTGGCAGAGATGAGTGACAGGGAGAGGAAGCAGGCTGATCTCTTTCACGTGGGAATCACAGCTTGGAGCAGCCGCAGAGCACATGGGTCCTCGCCGTACTGTGGGAAAAGTTAATTGTGGCCCGGCCTGACACGTGATCCGGCAAACTTTGCCCCGTCCGAGATCGCAGACTTTTATCACAGCTGGCACTTGGGTCACTGCTGGTCAGCGGAGCTGTTGCGCCGCGCGCCGGCGGATCTGAGCTGGGAGAGTTGGCGGGAAGATGCAGGATGAGTTCTCGCTGTATTTCCGGTTCAATGTCATTCTGTAGTAGAAACAGCCCCCTCCCCACCTCCCACCACAAACTGGCACGCCAATATGATTGCAAGCAGGTTACCCAGTCCTTTGTGTAAGATAAGAAATCGAGGAGGGACGTGGGGGCGAGGGGAGGACGTATGCATATTTTTAGCGGTGGGGCCTAAAAAAGTTCTTTTGCACCCTCAGATCCAAAGCCTCTAAAACAGGTGGGGCCTTCGTAATTAAGAGTGCCCTAACAAACCCAATTCAATGTTCCATACTTGCAAAGAAAGGGAGTCAATTCTACTTTAAAATATGTAATACTAAATGTTCTTAAAATATTGACCAAAAGAAATATATTCATATATATAAAATAGAACTTCTATCAAAATAGCACACTGCACCCTGCAGTCACATATATCCTTTGAAAGAAAACCGTGATTCTTATGTTATGATGTAACCATTGTAGTGTGTTCCCGCTCAGCCAGCCTCATTCTCACGCTGATGCGGGACACAAATAATAATCACACCCACACAGTATGATATTTAAAGCAGTACTGTCCTCCAATGGTTTGGTTCCCTCCCACGTTATTGGTAGTCACATGACCTTTCCTGAATCCCGGTGCTGTCCGTCATGTGTGTCGTGTAGCCTATGGCATGACATCACATCTCCCCCCAAAATAGCAATGTCCTACCCCATTTCTTCGATCCATTGTCAGGTCGCTTCATGGTTCGGCAGGGTCGCCCATCGGCACACTGGTGTTCATTATTGCGTTCGATTTCCCCTTCTGCCGCTGACTCTTCTTCCTCTCCAGTATAACCTGACTCTTCCCTCCCTTCTCTTTCTTTCTCGCTGTCTGTTTCGGGTTCTTTGAGAGGGCCCCCTCTAGCTCTTCTGAAGAAAGAGGCATTCCGAGTCACTCCCTTGTGTGCTCGAGCTGCTGTGATCATGGATCCATTCTGGCCTGTAATTGTTAGTGGACGTGTGTCAAAAGGTGGCATATCTTTGTGAGTGACCGTCTGTTTCACAATGACGTTTTCTCCCAGTCGGAGGTCCGATGTTCGGCCCTTCTGACGGGTATCTGCGTATTCCGTCATTTTCTGTTTTGCTGCGCCGTTTCTCACCTTTAATTTGCATTTGTGTCCCTTTGTGGTTCGACAGTCAGAGTTGTGAGGAAGTCGTGTGCTGATAGGGCGGCCAAACATCAATTCGGCAGGGCATACTCCTGTGGAGCTATGTGGGGTGTTGCGGTAATCTCACAGGAGCTGGTAGAGTGTCTGGTCCAGTTGTCTGTTTGTGATGTTGGCCACTCTCATCACCCTTTTTATGTCTACCATGAAGCGTTCAACTGTGCCGTTGGCGTGGGGCCCCAGTGAGGTGACCTTCCTATGGTGGGAAGACCATGTACTGGGCCAACTATGAAGTGGGAGCTGATGAAAGGAGGTCCGTTATCTGACTTCACCACTTTTGGGATGGCGCCTGCTGAAAACATTCTATCCAGCACAGGGATTACAGCCAAAGCTGCGGTAGATTTCAGGATTTCCACCACTGGAAACCAAGAGTGTTCATCGATTGCTACCAGGATGTATTTGCTGTTCCGGAGGGGCCTGAAAAAGTTGATGGCTATCTCTTCCTAGACGTGGTCCGACGGGGGCGTTGTCTGCAGTGGCTCAGGAATGTGCGTGGCTGGAGACTGAGACATACATGGCAGGACTTCAGCGTGTTCTCAATCAGGTCATCCTTGAAGAGGAACTGAGCTTTCTTTTGCAGTTCAATCAGAGTGATCGTAGGTGGAATTGCATGATGCACTACATAGTCAACGTAGCCATCTGCTCAGTTGCCTGATGACTGGGTGCTTGTTAGAGGAGGCCTGGATAGGAAGTCTGCAGGGTTGGCATCCTTCCTGGATTTATTAATGATGTTGAATCAGTATTCTTGTACCGTGCAATGCAGGGTTGCATTTGGGTTGTCGGATCGCCATATATGATGACGACTGCTTAATGATCTGTAATGATGGTCAACAGTTTTCCGTATATGAACAGGTGGAAGTGCTTGCATGCCCACATGACAACGAGACTCTCCTTTTCCGCTTGTGAATAGAGCTGTTCAGTGTCAGTCAAGCTCTTGCTGCCATATGAGATAATCCTTCTGGGGGCATGGTCACTGCCTGAGTATTAAGCCAGGATGGCTCCGAGGCCTACTGGGCTGGCATCCAATGTGACCTCCATGTGCATGTTGGGTTCAAAGTATGACATGCACACTGATGGCGCTATTTCCATTCTAATCCGGCCGAACAACTCTAGATGAGTTTGAGTCCATGTATATTTGCTGCCTTCTTGGTGAGGGTCTGGAGTGGGACACTAGTAGATGCCAAATCTGGGAGGTAGCGTATGCAGTAGCTTGCTAGCCCTAGAAGTGAACGGACTTGAGCAACATTTAATGGACGTGGAGTCTCGGTTAAAGCTTTAATCTTGTCTGGGTGTGGTTCGATGCCTTTGTCTGAAAATATGTGTTCGAAGAATGTGGATATTATTTTGTTGAATGCGCATTTTTCATTGTTAAGCATGAGGTTCGCCCCATTGAGCACCTCAAAGACCTTCAGTGGTGGGGCATCATGAGACTCTTGTGATCTTCTGAATATGAGGATATCATCACTGTAGTTGGTACAGTGTAGTATGTGGAAAATGACCTTCCGGATATCTTCTTGAAAGATCTCGGCTACAGATGATATGCTGAAGCTAAGTGATTTATAACAGAAGAGGCCGCAGAGGGTAGTGAATGTGGTAATGTAGAATGACTCCTCACTGATCTCGACCTGGTGGTATATTTTGTTGAGGTAGAGTGTGGTAAAGACTCTGGCTCCGTCCAAGAGGTGCATCGTGTCTGTGATGCGCAGGGATTGGTGGTGTTCTCATTGTATGGCTTGGTTGGGGAGGCGCATGTCAATGCAGAGTCTTATTTGTCCCTCCGGACTTTTCTTGGGGACTGGCACCACCGGCGAGATCCACAGTGTGGTGCCAACTGCAGGTTCAATGATATCAGCATCAAGGAGTGACCGTAGTTAGTTCTCCACTTGGTGCTTCATATTGAATTGTATCCCTCTAAAGTGCTGTGCAGTTGGTCTTATGGAGGTGTCTATATGGAGCTCAATCTTTATCCCTTTCAGTTTTACGATACCTTTGAATAGTACTGGGAAGGCTGCTTCAATCGTGGCCGCCGGTGAGATGTTTTTGATGGCCCCGAGGTTGTAGAGGATGTGGTTGAGCCCCTTCTGGATTGCAGACCGGAAGCTGAGGATACAGCCGCAGGCTGCTTCGGCATCAATAACATGGATGGTAATTCGGTCTTGTTTTCCTTTGTAAGCGCAGGTAACTGTGAATGCCCTGATGCAGCACAGTGGTTGTTTTGCACCATATGCGTAAATGTCCACTTGAGCCTTCTTTATGTGGAGTGGCTGTGCAAGGCTTCTGAATTCACCTTCAGGCATCACGTTTACAGTCGCACCTGAGTATTAGGAAGTCAAAAGCTTTCCCTCTCACTGTGAGTGGCAATGTCGGGCTGTGTTCCGCCACATTGGGGTTGCCTAAAGCATAGAGGTATCCCCTCCTCTTCCTTTCCAAGCTGGCTGGTGACTCAGACTCACTCATCGAGGGCGAGGCTGTGCGTAGGTTGTGTATACACCTCCTTCCTTTTCCCCTCGCCTCAGGTGATGGTGAGCAGCAGGCTCTTGTGCTTTGCTTGTCTCTGGCATGGTACTTCCTGTCGTGCTGCTTGTGCCTGTCATCCCTCGGAGGATGAGAGAGCGACCTGTAACGTGAAGACTGTGTTCTCTGTACCCCGACTGGGGTATTCTTGGAGCACAGCACATGGCCTTGAAATGGTCTTCCCCTACGCACGCAGAGCATTCCTGCCCTATGCCTGTGCACACGCCCTCATAAGGGAACTCATATACGCAACGCAGCAGAAGCAGTGGCTCTTGTCATTCTTCGCATTGGCTGGATGTGTCACAACCTTTTGTCCTGTCTCCTCCTTGATGGTGACTGATGGGCTGATGTGAAGGTTAGCCATTGTTGAAACTTGGAGCTCTAAGGCTGTGGTTGTTCGGGCTAAGAGTAGTATTTCTGCCAGGCGGTGTGGTCTCGGCAGGAATTTCTTCTTAAGGGTCACCGACTCACATCCAGCTATCACTTGCAACTTGATGGCTTCTGGATTGGAGCATTGGTGAAATTCGCAATGTTTCAACTTCGCCCTTAGTCGCATCACACATTTGTCCATGGTCTCTCCTGGTAGTTGCCTTGTGGTATGGAACATGTGACGTTCTTAGTCAACATTTTTGTGAATGGCAAACAATCAAATATGTTGTCTCTGACTTCAGGACCCACTGTGAGGGTGGGCAAGCCTGTTATGCACTTGTCATCTTGTGGGCCAAGTACGGCTAAATAAACATCAAACTCCTTGATCCATCTGGACCATCTTGGGCCAAGATGTATGGTATCAGTTGTGTCAAATGGGATGAGCGTGGGCACTGGGAAGGAGTCTCTCACCTGTTGTGCTATTGGTGCTGGGCTAAATCTTAGTCTCCCATGCTGACGTCGTAGGTCTCGGGCGCTGGCTGTTTGCAGTGCCTGTCCCCTATGACCTAATGGTGGGTGGGCGATAGGCTACTGTGTTCCTCTATCCTCCTCTAAGTGGCTGCAGCGTAATAGAATGTTGCTCTCAGAGACAAACAGCTGGGTTGTACTTTCAGTGTTCTATCAGGAGTGATGGGAGTGAAATGTGGGCCTTTGTTCATCCAGCACTGTTCACACTGTCTCTGCACGTGCAAATGAGTAAGTAGCTACATTTCTGGTGACTTTTTTTTTCTTTTCTCAGTTAACATAATGTGGCAGCACCCTTCCGTGGGCACTTTCAGCCTCCTTTATGGGTCAGAGAGCCTGGAGGCGCTATTTTCCCAGCACGCGCACACTGATGCAGGGCGGTAAGGCCTGTGGTGCCGGCCCACACCAACGCGGTGCCCCGAGCAATGTAGCGCATGATCAAACGGGCCAGGACCATGAACGCGGCAGCTTGGGTATGGTGCGGCGGTGCAGTGAGAGTGCTCCTCCACGCCGGGGCCCAGGAGTCGCACGCCATACTTGGTGCTTTAGTTCGAGCAGCAGGGCCTTGAGTTCGAGCAGGGCTGGTTGTGTGTGGGCTGGTGCTTGGAGGGATGTGGGTTCCCTGCTGAGCCGATGGCCTATCAGATGCTCTGATAGCGTGTGCAGCACTTAATCCAGTGCTATGACAGTCTGTGCTGCATAAGATGCAGCACAGGGGCTCACGCGGCTTCCTTTATCGTCGCCATTATTGTGTCCCCACTCAGCAGGCCTCGTTTACACGCTGACACAGGACCCCAGTAATAATAACACCCACACAGCTTGACATTTAACAGGGTACTGTCCGTCAATGGTTTTGTCCCCCCCCCCACAGCATCACATGACCTTTCCTGAATCACCAGGCTGTCCGTCATGTGTGGTGTGTAACCTACGGCACGACATCACACATTGCAGTGGCAATACTTTAATATAATGTGTGGCAGCAATCAAACCTGTTTGAAAACAGCCAAGTTCAAAATGTATATAACTGATGTTCTACTTATGAACATGACTGATAGTGACACCTACTGGTAAACAGCTGTATTGGCACTCAACTCTGTATTTACATTACTGCAAGGAAGAGATCCTACCGGGAAAGTCAGTTCGTAAAGCCCTGTAGAGCCACAGCTGAAGGGGCATTTTTGGAGACGGCAGGGTCTGAGCACTGCCTAGTCCCCACCCACTTAAAGCCCTGAGATTAACAAAGATGCATTAGAGTTTCTTAAGCACCTGTCAGAGACATGCCCATCAATGGGATTACCCGGCAAGTGAAACTGTGGCTCCCTTTCACTAGAACATACATGCCTTATGTCAGTTGGGAGATACTTTACCATCCTAGTTCTTCTTGGCATTCTGGGACTTGATTTTATGTATTTCTAACCAGAAAAGCAAAACTTCAAGTCGCAGAATGAAAAACAATAACACAAGATGAGCGTCTCACGAATGGGACTGGTAATGTTGGCATTTATGCTGTAAAACTAAAAACTTGTCTTTTCACACAGGACATCGAGTTGTACTATTCCCACCCGCCAATAACTAGGCACAGCCAACCTTCGTCGCCATAGGCCTTTACCAGCCATGCAATTACACCCTCGAGGGGACACAATGTGCATCAAAAGCCTACTCCATGTACCTCCTGAAACCAAATACTTAAGCATGCTTTCTTTAGGATCTGCATAACCTGTGACCAAACTCTTAAGCTTGCCTAACATGTCACCAAATTCGTATGCTTGCTGATCACGTAACTAATCTCATACTGTCCTGTAACCAATTCCTTAAGCTTGCTTCTACTTGTAACCGCATTCCTAAGCCAATGCGCCCAGATGCCTGAGGGCTAGTTGCGCAATACAAATGTAATAATAAATAAATAAACAAATCGCATTTGTTCATACATGTACTTTTATTTTACACTCCATGAAACTGTGGTACTTTCTTTAGGGAATTAACCCTCCACCCTCACAAGGTATGATGAAGGGCGCACGGATATCAGAACACAGGCCCTGCACTATGACACTGGAGTTGCATTACACAGCGACTCTTTGTCTAATATTGTACTGTGTTTCCCTTTTGCAAAGACTCTCAAAGAGTGTAGACTCTTGCAAAATGCAAAGGCGGGTGGCTCCCAAACACGTGCTGTGTTGCTAATGCCAGGCAGCGCATGCAGTCCATTCACTCTAGTATCACGTGCACAATAGCACAGGGCGTTGGGCCTCTCAGGGCCACCAAACTACGAAGGTGACAGCCCTATTCCCAGCTGCAGGTGGGTAATACTGTGCAATGAGCAGCCTTCATTTCATAATTGTCCTGCCTATCACAGACTAGGGTTGATATCTGTATACTAGCCCGACCCACCGCACAAACAACAAATGTGTAGGATGAAAGGAGTTAGTGCACTGCTGGACCCCCTCACCCTAGGCGGCGTGTGCAGCAGATGCCAGGATCTCTAGAGCAGTAGTGAATGGCAGAGACTGGATGCAGGTTTGTATGTATGGGCAAGGGGGAAAGTGGGCATGGAGTTGTGTGCTCACGTGTGGGGATAATTTGAAGGTTCCAGAGGGCAAGCCTGTGAGCAATCTGAACGGTGCATGGAAACATCTCCTTGGGAAAAGTGAAAGTGGCATGGGGCAATGCCCTGGAAGCAATGTGAAAGGGATAATGTGAATGTGAGAGGCAGCAAAGATGCTATTAATTTTAGTCCAATTAGAGAGCCTAGTGTATCAACTCACCAAATAAATGGGCTGAAGAATCCAGCCAATAAATAGACCCATACGGTGCTAGGGACTCCTTGCCACCTTCCTTAAATAATGGAATGATCATTCCAGCATGCCAAGGCTGCAGGATCATTCTTGTATGCCAAGACAGCAGGATCATTCTTGTATGCCAAGGCTGCGGGATCATTCTTGTATGCCAAGGCTGCGGGATCATTCTTGTATGCCAAGACAGCATGATCATTCTTGTATGCCAAAGCTGCGGGATCATTCTTGTATGCCAAGGCTGCGGGATCATTCTTGTATGCCAAGGCTGCAGGATCATTCTTGTATGCCAAGACAGCAGGATCATTCTTGTATGCCAAAGCTGTGGGATCATTCTTGTATGCCAAGGCTGCAGGATCATTCTTGTATGCCAAAGCTGCGGGATCATTCTTGTATGCCAAGGCTGCGGGATCATTCTTGTATGCCAAGGCTGCAGGATCATTCTTGTATCCAAGGCTGCTGGATCATTCTTGTATGCCAAGGCTGCGGGATCATTCTTGTATGCCAAGGCTGTGGGATCATTCTTGTATGCCAAGGCTGCAGGATCATTCTTGTATGCCAAGGCTGCGGGATCATTCTTGTATCCAAGGCTGCTGGATCATTCTTGTATGCCAAGGCTGCTGGATCATTCTTGCATGCCAAGGCTGCGGGATCATTCTTGTATGCCAAGGCTGCGGGATCATTCTTGTATGCCAAGGCTGCGGGATCATTCCTGTATGCCAAGACAGCATGATCATTCTTGTATGCCAAGGCTGCGGGATCATTCTTGTATGCCAAGGCTGCGGGATCATTCTTGTATGCCAAGACAGCATGATCATTCTTGTATGCCAAGGCTGCGGGATCATTCTTGTATGCCAAGGCTGCAGGATCATTCTTGTATGCCAAGACAGCATGATCATACTTGTATGCCAAGGCTGCAGGATCATTCTTGTATGCCAAGGCTGCAGGATCATTCCTGTATGCCAAGGCTGCAGGATCATTCTTGTATGCCAAGGCTTCAGGATCATTCTTGTATGCCAGGGCTGCAGGATCATTCCTGTATGCCAAAGCTGCGGGATCATTCTTGTATGCCAAGGCTTCAGGATCATTCTTGTATGCCAAGGCTGCAGGATCATTCCTGTATGCCAAGGCTGCAGGATCATTCTTGTGTGCCAAGGCTGCAGCATCATTCTTGTATGCCAAGGCTGCGGGATCATTCTTGTATGCCAAGGCTGCAGGATCATTCTTGTATGCCAAGACAGCATGATCATTCTTGTATGCCAAGGCTGCGGGATCATTCTTGTATGCCAAGACAGCATGATCATTCTTGTATCCAAGGCTGCTGGATCATTCTTGTATGCCAAGGCTGCTGGATCATTCTTGCATGCCAAGGCTGCGGGATCATTCTTGTATGCCAAGGCTGCGGGATCATTCTTGTATGCCAAGGCTGCGGGATCATTCCTGTATGCCAAGACAGCATGATCATTATTGTATGCCAAGGCTGCGGGATCATTCTTTTATGCCAAGGCTGCGGGATCATTCTTGTATGCCAAGACAGCATGACCATTCTTGTATGCCAAGGCTGCGGGATCATTCTTGTATGCCAAGGCTGCAGGATCATTCTTGTATGCCAAGACAGCATGATCATACTTGTATGCCAAGGCTGCAGGATCATTCTTGTATGCCAAGACAGCATGATCATTCTTGTATGCCAAGGCTGTGGGATCATTCTTGTATGCCAAGGCAGCAGGATCATTCCTGTATGCCAAGGCTTCAGGATCATTCTTGTATGCCAGGGCTGCAGGATCATTCCTGTATGCCAAAGCTGCGGGATCATTCTTGTATGCCAAGGCTTCAGGATCATTCTTGTATGCCAAGGCTGCAGGATCATTCCTGTATGCCAAGGCTGCAGGATCATTCTTGTGTGCCAAGGCTGCAGCATCATTCTTGTATGCCAAGGCTGCGGGATCATTCTTGTATGCCAAGGCTGCAGGATCATTCTTGTATGCCAAGACAGCATGATCATTCTTGTATGCCAAGGCTGCGGGATCATTCTTGTATGCCAAGACAGCATGATCATTCTTGTATCCAAGGCTGCTGGATCATTCTTGTATGCCAAGGCTGCGGGATCATTCCTGTGCCAAGGCTGCAGGATCATTCTTGTATCCAAGGCTGCAGGAATCATTCTTGTATGCCAAGGCTGCGGGATCATTCCTGTATGCCAAGGCTGTGGGATCATTCTTGTATGCCAAGGCTGCGGGATCATTCCTGTATGCCAAGGCTGCGGGATCATTCCTGTGCCAAGGCTGCAGGATCATTCTTGTATGCCAGGGCTGCATGATCATTCCTGTATGCCAAAGCTGCGGGATCATTCCTTTATGCCAAGGCTGCAGGATCATTCTTGTGTGCCAAGGCTGCAGCATCATTCTTGTATGCCAAGGCTGCAGGATCATTCTTGTATGCCAAGGCTGCAGGATCATTCTTGTATGCCAAGACAGCATGATCATTCTTGTATGCCAAAGCTGCGGGATCATTCTTGTATGCCAAGACAGCATGATCCTTCTTGTATCCAAGGCTGCTGGATTATACTTGTATGCCAAGGCTGCGGGATCATTCTTGTGCCAAGGCTGCAGGATCATTCTTGTATCCAAGGCTGCAGGATCATTCTTGTATGCCAAGGCTGCGGGATCATTCCTGTATGCCAAGGCTGTGGGATCATTCCTGTATGCCAAGGCTGCAGGATCATTCCTGTATCCAAGGCTGCAGGATCATTCTTGTATGCCAAGGCTGCAGGATCATTCTTGTATGCCAAGGCTGCTGGATCATTCGTGTGCCAAGGCTGCGGGATCATTCTTGTATGCCAAGACTGCGGGATCATTCTTGTATCCAAGGCTGCTGGATCATTCTTGTATGCCAAGGCTGCGGGATCATTCCTGTGCCAAGGCTGCGGGATCATTCCTGTGCCAAGGCTGCAGGATCATTCTTGTGTGCCAAGGCTGCGGGATCATTCTTGTATCCAAGGCTGCAGGATCATTCTTGTATGCCAAGGCTGCTGGATCATTCCTGTGCCAAGGCTGCGGGATCATTCTTGTATGCCAAGGCTGCAGGATCATTCTTGTATGCCAAGGCTGCGGGATCATTCCTGTGCCAAGGCTGCGGGATCATTCTTGTGTGCCAAGGCTGTGGGATCATTCCTGTGCCAAGGCTGCGGGATCATTCTTGTATGCCAAGGCTGCAGGATCATTCTTGTATCCAAGGCTGCAGGATCATTCCTGTGCCAAGGCTGTGGGATCATTCCTGTGCCAAGGCTGCAGGATCATTCCTGTATGCCAAGGCTGCTGGATCATTCTTGTATCCAAGGCTGCCGGATCATTCTTGTATGCCAAGGCTGCAGGATCATTCTTGTATGCCAAGGCTGCGGGATCATTCCTGTATCCAAGGCTGCGGGATCATTCCTGTGTGCCAAGGCTGCAGGATCATTCCTGTATCCAAGGCTGCGGGATCATTCCTGTATGCCAAGACTGCGGGATCATTCTTGTATCCAAGGCTGCTGGATCATTCTTGTATGCCAAGGCTGCGGGATCATTCCTGTGCCAAGGCTGCGGGATCATTCCTGTGCCAAGGCTGCAGGATCATTCTTGTGTGCCAAGGCTGCGGGATCATTCTTGTATCCAAGGCTGCAGGATCATTCTTGTATGCCAAGGCTGCAGGATCATTCCTGTGCCAAGGCTGCGGGATCATTCTTGTATGCCAAGGCTGCAGGATCATTCTTGTATGCCAAGGCTGCGGGATCATTCCTGTGCCAAGGCTGCGGGATCATTCTTGTGTGCCAAGGCTGCGGGATCATTCCTGTGCCAAGGCTGCGGGATCATTCTTGTATGCCAAGGCTGCAGGATCATTCTTGTATCCAAGGCTGCAGGATCATTCCTGTGCCAAGGCTGTGGGATCATTCCTGTGCCAAGGCTGCGGGATCATTCCTGTATGCCAAGGCTGCTGGATCATTCTTGTATCCAAGGCTGCCGGATCATTCTTGTATGCCAAGGCTGCAGGATCATTCTTGTATGCCAAGGCTGCGGGATCATTCCTGTATCCAAGGCTGCGGGATCATTCCTGTATGCCAAGGCTGCAGGATCATTCCTGTATCCAAGGCTGCGGGATCATTCCTGTATGCCAAGTCTGCGGGATCATTCCTGTATCCAAGGCTGCGCGATCATTCCTGTATGCCAAGGCTGCGCTGGGGGGTCATTCTTGTATGCCAAGGCTGCAGGATCATTCTTGTATGCCAAGGCTGCGGGATCATTCTTGTAATCCAAGGCTGCGGGATCATTCCTGTGCCAAGGCTGCGGGATCATTCTTGTGTGCCAAGGCTGCAGGATCATTCTTGTATGCCAAGGCTGCGGGATCATTCTTGTATCCAAGGCTGCTGGATCATTCTTGTATGCCAAGGCTGCTGGATCATTCCTGTGCCAAGGCTGCGGGATCATTTTTGTATGCCAAGGCTGCGGGATCATTCTTGTGTGCCAAGGCTGCAGGATCATTCTTGTATGCCAAGGCTGCGGGATAATTCCTGTATCCAAGGCTGCAGGATCATTCCTGTATGCCAAAGCTGCGGGATCATTCCTGTGCCAAGGGTGCGGGACCATTCCTGTGTGCCAAGGCTGCTGGATCATTCTTGTATCCAAGGCTGCTGGATCATTCCTGTATGCCAAGGATGCTGGATCATTCTTGTATGCCAAGGCTGCAGGATCATTCTTGTATGCCAAGGCTGCGGGATCATTCCTGTATCCAAGGCTGCGGAATCATTCTTGTATGCCAAGGCTGCGGGATCATTCCTGTACCCAAGGCTGCGGGATCATTCCTGTATGTCAAGGCTGCGGGATCATTCCTGTATCCAAGGCTGCGGGATCATTCCTGTATGCCAAGGCTGCGGGATCATTCCTGTATCCAAGGCTGCGGGATCATTCCTGTATGCCAAGGCTGCGGGATCATTCTTGTATCCAAGGCTGCTGGATCATTCGTGTATGCCAAGGCTGCAGGATCATTCTTGTATGCCAAGACAGCAGGATCATTCTTGTATGCCAAGACAGCATGATCATTCTTGTATGCCAAGGCTGCTGGATCATTCTTGTATGCCAAGGCTGCAGGATCATTCTTGTATGCCAAGGCTGCGGGATCATTCCTGTATCCAAGGCTGCGGGATCATTCCTGTATGCCAAGACAGCATGATCATTCTTGTATGCCAAGAAAGCATGACCATTCTTGTATGCCAAGGCTGCGGGATCATTCTTGTATCCAAGGCTGCAGGATCATTCTTGTATGCCAAGGCTGCAGGATCATTCCTGTGCCAAGGCTGCGGGATCATTCTTGTATGCCAAGGCTGCAGGATCATTCTTGTATGCCAAGGCTGCGGGATCATTCCTGTGCCAAGGCTGCGGGATCATTCTTGTGTGCCAAGGCTGCGGGATCATTCCTGTGCCAAGGCTGCGGGATCATTCTTGTATGCCAAGGCTGCAGGATCATTCTTGTATCCAAGGCTGCAGGATCATTCCTGTGCCAAGGCTGTGGGATCATTCCTGTGCCAAGGCTGCGGGATCATTCCTGTATGCCAAGGCTGCTGGATCATTCTTGTATCCAAGGCTGCCGGATCATTCTTGTATGCCAAGGCTGCAGGATCATTCTTGTATGCCAAGGCTGCGGGATCATTCCTGTATCCAAGGCTGCGGGATCATTCCTGTATGCCAAGGCTGCAGGATCATTCCTGTATCCAAGGCTGCGGGATCATTCCTGTATGCCAAGTCTGCGGGATCATTCCTGTATCCAAGGCTGCGCGATCATTCCTGTATGCCAAGGCTGCGCTGGGGGGTCATTCTTGTATGCCAAGGCTGCAGGATCATTCTTGTATGCCAAGGCTGCGGGATCATTCTTGTAATCCAAGGCTGCGGGATCATTCCTGTGCCAAGGCTGCGGGATCATTCTTGTGTGCCAAGGCTGCAGGATCATTCTTGTATGCCAAGGCTGCGGGATCATTCTTGTATCCAAGGCTGCTGGATCATTCTTGTATGCCAAGGCTGCTGGATCATTCCTGTGCCAAGGCTGCGGGATCATTTTTGTATGCCAAGGCTGCGGGATCATTCTTGTGTGCCAAGGCTGCAGGATCATTCTTGTATGCCAAGGCTGCGGGATAATTCCTGTATCCAAGGCTGCGGGATCATTCCTGTATGCCAAAGCTGCGGGATCATTCCTGTGCCAAGGGTGCGGGACCATTCCTGTGTGCCAAGGCTGCTGGATCATTCTTGTATCCAAGGCTGCTGGATCATTCTTGTATGCCAAGGCTGTAGGATCATTCTTGTATGCCAAGGCTGCGGGATCATTCCTGTATCCAAGGCTGCGGGATCATTCCTGTATGCCAAAGCTGCGGGATCATTCCTGTGCCAAGGCTGCGGGACCATTCCTGTGTGCCAAGGCTGCTGGATCATTCTTGTATCCAAGGCTGCTGGATCATTCCTGTATGCCAAGGCTGCTGGATCATTCTTGTATGCCAAGGCTGTAGGATCATTCTTGTATGCCAAGGCTGCGGGATCATTCCTGTATCCAAGGCTGCGGAATCATTCCTGTATGCCAAGGCTGCGGGATCATTCCTGTACCCAAGGCTGCGGGATCATTCCTGTATGCCAAGGCTGCGGGATCATTCTTGTATCCAAGGCTGCTGGATCATTCTTGTATGCCAAGGCTGCAGGATCATTCTTGTATCCAAGGCTGCGGGATCATTCCTGTGCCAAGGCTGCAGGATCATTCCTGTATGCCAAGGCTGCTGGATCATTCTTGTATCCAAGGCTGCGGGATCATTCTTGTGTGCCAAGGCTGCGGGATCATTCTTGTATGCCAAGACAGCATGATCATTCTTGTATGCCAAGGCTGCAGGATCATTCTTGTATACCAAGGCTGCAGGATCATTCCTGTATGCGAAGGCTGTGGGATCATTCTTGTATGCCAAGGCTGCGCTGCGGGATCATTCTTGTGTGCCAAGGCTGCAGAATCATTCTTGTATGCCAAGGCTGCGGGATCATTCTTGTATGCCAAGGCTGCGGGATCATTCTTGTATGCCAAGGCTGCAGGATCATTCCTGTATGCGAAGGCTGCAGGATGATTCTTGTATGCCAAGGCTGCGGGATCATTCTTGTATGCAAAGGCTGCGGGATCATTCTTGTATCCAAGGCTGCGGGATCATTCTTGTATGCCAAGGCTGCGGGATTATTCTTGTATCCAAGGCTGCGGGATCATTCTTGTATACCAAATTGCACTAAAAAATATTTGTTAAAAAAGGGGCCCAAAATCCAATGTCAGCTTTAAATACATTGTTTAGGACATGCTTTTGTCCCGGGTTCGTATTAAGAGACTGCGTTTCCAGTTCCCATATGACATCATCCACCAATAATTCTATTTCCCAGTACCAAACGTCTAAGTCTCTCTTTGCGTGTCTAATGTTCAATTAAGGTGCCCCATAGACCATGGGTTTCTCAATATACCATACTCAGATTTCTCCTAAACTTCTAGGTTTTCTCAACATTCGCTTCTTCAGCTCTCTCGTAGACCTTTGATTTTCTTAGCATTCGCTCCTTCAGGTCGGTCAAATACCTCAGATTTCTCAGCATTCACATGTTCAGGTCTCTCATAGAACTCTCAGTTTCTCAGCATTCTCTTTTTCAGGTCACTCATAGACCTCAGGTTGCTCAGCATTCCTGTTTCAGGTCTCTCATAGAGCTCGAGTGTCTCAGCATTCCACATTCATGTCTCGCCTAGAGCTCGTGTTTCTCAGTATTCCAGCTTGAGGTCTCCCATAGAGCTCGTGTTTCTCAGCACTCCAGCTTCAGGTCTCTCCTAGAGCTCAACTTTCTCAGCATTCCAGCTTCAGGTCTCTCCTAGAGCTCATGTTTCTCAGCATTCCTGCTTCAGGTCTATCCGAGAGCTCATGTTTCTAGGCATTCCTGCTTCAGGTCTCCCCTAAAGCTCGTGTTTCTCAGCATTCCAGCTTCAGGTCTCCCCTAGAAATCGTGTTTCTCAGCACTTCAGCTTCAGGTCTCTCCTAGAGCTTGACTTTCTCAGCATTCCAGGTTCAGGTCTCTCCTAGAGCTTGTGTTTCTCGGCATTCCTGCTTCAGGTCTCCCGTAGAGCTCGTGATTCTCAGCTCTCCAGCTTCAGGTCTCTCATAGACATCAGGTTTCTCAGCATTCCTGCTTCAGGTCTCCCCTAGAGCTTGACTTTCTAAGCTTTCCAGCTCCAGGTATCGTCTAGAGATCGTATTTCACAGCATTCCAGCTTCAGGTCTCTCCTAGAGCTCATTTTTCTAGGCATTCCTGTGTCATGTGTCCCCTAGAGCTTGTGTTTCTCAGCATTCCTGCTCAGGCCTTTTCCTAGAGCTCGACTTTCTCAGCATTCCTGCTTCAGGTCTTTTCCTAGAGCTCGACTTTCTCAGCATTCCAGCTTCAGGACTTTTCCTAGAGCTCGTGTTTCTCAGCATTCCTCTTTCAGGTCTCTCCTAGAGCTTGTTTTTCTCAGCATTTCTGCTTCAGGTCTCCCCTGGAGCTTGACTTTCTCAGCATTCCAGCTTCAGGTATCTCCTAGAGCTCGTGTTTCTCAGCATTCCAGCTTCAGGTCTCTCCTAGAGCTCAGGTTTCTCACCATTCCAGCTTCAGGTCTCTCCTAGAGCTCATGTTTCTAGGCATTCCTGCGTCAGGTGTCTCCTAGAGCTTGTGTTTCTCAGCATTCCTGCTCAGGTCTTTTCCTAGAGCTCCACTTTTTCAGCATTCCAGCTTCAGGTCTTTTCCTAGAGCATGTGTTTCTCAGCATTCCTCTTTCAGGTCTCTCCTAGAGCTTGTTTTTCTCAGCATTCCTGCTTCAGGTCTCCCCTAGAGCTTGACTTTCTCAGCATTCTAGCTTCAGGTATCTCCTAGAGCTTGTATTTCTCAGCATTCCTCTTTCAGGTCTCTTCTAAGGCTTGTGTTTCTCAGCATTGCTGCTTCAGGTCTCCCCTAGAGCGAGTGCTTCTCAGCACTCCAGCTTCAAGTCTCTCATAGACATCAGGTTTCTTAGCATTCCTGCTTCACGTCTTTTCCTAGAGTTTGTGTTTCTCAGCATTCCTCTTTCAGGTCCCTCCTAGAGCTTGTGTTTCTCAGCATTCCAGCTTCAGGTCTCTCCTAGAGCTCGTGTTAATCATCATTCCTGCTTCAGGTCTCCCCTAGAGCTTGTGCTTCTCAGCACTCCATATTCAGGTCACTCATAGACATCAGATTTCTCAGCATTCCTGCTTTAGGTCTTCCCTAGAACTTGACTTTCTCAGCATTCCAGCTTCAGGTATATCCTAGAGCGAGACTTTCTCAGCATTCCAGCTTCAGGTCTCTCCTAGAGCTCGTGTTTCTCACCATTCCAGCTTCAGGTCTCTCCTAGAGCTCATGTTTCTAAGCATTCCTGCGTCAGGTGTCCCCTAGAGCTCGTGTTTCTCACCATTCCAGCTTCAGGTCTCTCCTAGAGGCCATGTTTCTAGGCATTCCTGTGTCAGGTGTCCCTTAGAGCTCGTGTTTCTCAACATTCCTGCTTCAGGTCTTTTCCTAGAGCTCGACTTTCTCAGCATTCCAGCTTCAGGTCTTTTCCTAGAGCTCGTGTTTCTCAGCATTCCTCTTTCAGGTCTCTCCTAGAGCTTGTGTTTCTCAGCATTCCATCTTCAGGTCTCTCCTAGAGCTTGTGTTTCTCAACATTCCTGCTTTAGGTCTCCCCTAGAGCTCGTGCATCTCAGCACTCCAGCTGCAGGTCTCTCATAGACATCAGGTTTCTCAGCATTCCTGCTCCAGGTCTCCCTTAGGCTTGACTTTCTCAGCATTGCAGCTTCAGGTTTCTCCTAGAGCTTGTATTTCTCAGAATTCCTCTTTCAGGTCTCTTTTAGAGCTTGTGTTTCTCAGCATTGCTGCTTGGGTACCCCCTAGAGCTAGTGCTTCTCAGCACTCCAGCTTCAAGTCTCTCATAGACATCAGGTTTCTTAGCATTCCTGCTTCACCTCTCCCCTAGAGCTGGACTTTCTCAACATTCCAGCTTCAGGTATCTCCTAGAGCTCGTGTTTCTCAGCATTCCAGCTTCAGGTATCTCCTAGAGCTCGTGTTTCTCACCATTCCAGCTTCAGGTATCTCCTAGAGCTCATGTTTCTAGGCATTCCTGCGTCAGGTGTCTCCTAGAGCTTCTGTTTCTCAGCACTCCAGCTTCAGGTCTCTCATAGACATCAGGTTTCTCAGCATTCCTGCTTCAGGTATCCTGTAGGCTTGACTTTCTCAGCATTCCAGCTTCAGGTATCTCCTAGAGCTTGTTTTTCTCAGCATTCCTGCTTCAGGTCTCCCCTAGAGCTTGACTTTCTCAGCATTCCAGCTTCAGGTATCTCCTAGAGCTTGTATTTCTCAGAAATCCTCTTTCAGGTCTCTTCTAGAGCTTGTGTTTCTCAGCATTGCTGCTTCAGGTCTCCCCTAGAGCTTGTGCTTCTCAGCACTCCAGCTTCAAGTCTCTCAAAGACATCAGGTTTCTTAGCATTCCTGCTTCACCTCTCCCCTAGAGCTTGACTTTCTCAGCATTCCAGCTTCAGGTATCTCCTAGAGCTCGTGTTTCTCAGCATTCCAGCTTCAGGTCTCTCCTAGAACTCTTGTTTCTCATCATTCCAGCTTCAGGTCTCTCCTAGAGCTCATGTTTCTAGGCATTCCTGCGTCAGGTGTCTCCTAGAGCTCGTGTTTCTCAGCATTCCTGCTCAGGTCTTTTCCTAGAGCTCGACTTTTTCAGCATTCCAGCTTCAGGTCTTTTCCTAGAGTTTGTGTTTCTCAGCATTCCTCTTTCAGGTCTCTCCTAGAGCTTGTGTTTCTCAGCATTCCAGCTTCAGGTCTCTCCTAGAGCTTGTGTTAATCATCATTCCTGCTTCAGATCTCCCCTAGAGCTTGTGCTTCTAAGCAGTCCATATTCAGGTCTCTCATGGACATCAGATTTCTCAGCATTCCTGCTTCATGTCTTCCCTAGAGCTTGACTTTCTCAGCATTCCAGCTTCGGGTATCTCCTAGAGCTCGTATTTTTCGGCATTCCTCCTTAAGGTCTCTCCTAGAGCTTGTGTTTCTCAGCATTCCTGCTTCAGGTCTCCCCTAGAGCTCGTGCTTCTCAGCATTCCAGCTTCAGGTATCTCCTAGAGCTCGACTTTCTCAGCATTCCAGCTTCAGGTCTCCACTAGAAATCATGTTTCTCAGCACTACAGCTTCAGGTCTTCCCTAGAGCTTGACTTTCTCAGAATTCCTGCTTCAGGTCTCTCTTAGAGCTTGTGATTCTCAGCACTCCAGCTTCAGATCTCTCCTAGATCGTGTGTTTCTCAGTACTCCTGCTTCAGGTCTCCCCTAGAGCTAGTGCTTCTCAGCACTCCAGTTTCAGGTCTCTCCTAGGCTCGACTTTCTCAGCATTCCAGCTTCAGGTCTCCACTAGAAATTGTGTTTCTCAGCACTCCAGCTTCAGGTCTCTTCTAGAGCTTGACTTTCTCAGCATTCCAGCTTCAGGTCTCTCCTAGAGCTTGTTTTTCTCAGCATTCCTGCTTCAGGTCTCTCTTAGAGCTTGTGATTCTCAGCACTCCAGCTTCAGATTTCTCATAGATATCAGGTTTCTCAGCATTCCTGCTTTAGGTATCCCCTAGAGCTTGTGTTTCTCAGCATTCCTCTTTCAGGTCTCTCCTAGAGCTTGTGTTTCTCAGCATTCCTGCTTCAGGTCTCCCCTAGAGCTTGACTTTCTCAGCATTCCAGCTTCAGGTCTCTCCTAGAGCTCGTGTTTCTCAGCATTCCTGCTTCAGGTCTCTCCTAGAGCTTGACTTTCTCAGCATTCCAGCTTCAGGTCTCTCATAGAGCTCGTGTTTCTAGGCATTCCTGCTTCAGGACTCCCGTAGAGCTTGTGTTTCTCAGCACTCCAGCTTCAGGTCTCTCCTAGAGCTCGACTTTCTCAGCATTCCAGCTTCAGATCTCTCCAATAGCTCGAGTTTCTCAGCATTCCAGCTTGAGGTCTCTTGTAGAGCTCATGTTTCTCAGCATTCCAGCTTCTGGTCTCCCCTAGACCTCTGGCAGGCGTCAAAACCTTGTGTCGGGTAGCAATTATGGAGTTCAGCAGCAGCAGGGAGAAGCAAGGAACATGCCCTTCTCCCGGGATGCTTCTTCCGGTGCTGCGCCCACCAGCCTCTTTTACACTGCCTTAATTGTGTGGGTGTCTCTGCTGGCCATTGGGATTGGCAGTGGCCAATAAAGTGTTGTGTTGGCTTTTGGGATTGGGAATTTCCCTGGTTTTACTTAATTGCCTCTTAAGCCTGTAATCAGCAATGTATCTCTATTGGTTAATTGCCAAATTGCTCTACCATGATGGGTTTGCAGCTTTATAGCTCTGGTGAAGTGTCTGCTCCATCTTGGATTCTTCTCTGGAGCAGTTTGTCACGCAGTGGCATCCCACATGCTCCCAGGCTGCGTGCCGGTGTTCCAACATGCAGCTTGCTGTCATGGTGTGTTCTAGTACTCCTCAACTCCAAGGGTCTGCAAATGGTGTGGCACACTTGGATGTAGCCCTGGTTTGTTCAACACGTGTCTCTGCAAGGTTGTAGAGCTGACCACCGGGATCTCCCTGGTGAGGCCATTCCGCATCTCAGAGGCGTGGCGGGGAGCCTGCTGGATGCCGCTCCATCCACTATTCACAGTTTGTTTCAGTTGGTGGCTTGTGTGGACAAATGATATGATATGATATTTTAGGTTATTTATAATGTGCTTAATACCCAGAGGTTTCTAAGTGCGTCCCGGGGATTGAACCTGTGTTGCTCCTTGTTGTCTTGCTTCCAAGGCGAGCACGTTGCCCCTGAGCTATCCTCACGAGACATAATGAGGACTTTCCCTCAACATGAGGCTAATCTGACGTGTCTCTACGACAGCACCAATGCAGAGAGACAATACAGTGGAACACTAATCACAACTCCTAACTGCCGCCCTTTTTCAGCCTGAGTGATCCCGATCCCTCTCCCGTGCTGCTGAGAAGAGGCATATTCTAAACCGGGTGTTGAAATCAAGAAGTTGCGGGGTGAATATTGAGCCAAACAATGAAGACATCATCGGCAGACTCTAACATATAAAAATGGATGACACAAATAGTGTTTCTGGCACAGACCTACGGGGACCCCGTGGGCCTTCTTCGACTGAACAGTTACTAGTACTGAAGGTCACTTTATTCCCCACGTGCGCCCCATTGGAAAGCCTGGAACCCATCCAAGAGGATAGAGGATGAGGGTACTGCTTTTCAAGGAGCTTAATACTTTGTTTTGCTGTGCCTAAAATACAGAAGGCACCATAAACGTGACGTTTCTGACTGGGACTTCTGAATAAAAAGGCAGTTAGGAACATTGCAAAGATAGTGTCACATCCCTTCATAACATCGGCAACCGTGCTGTCTACTCCATCTTGGAATGCAGAGGCCATCTTTGGAAGCGGAGGAATATATATGGGCCATGCAAAAAGACATATGCAAAGACTCCCTGGCGATCTAAGCCACATCTCCAACAACTTCAGTTCTTTTGCCCTTCAGTTCTATAGAGCAAGGCTAGCCTTACTCTATCGCAGGGTTGTCCAACTCTGGGCTCCGAGGGGCAGAATCCTGACGGCTTTTCAGGATATCCCTCATTAAAATTCATGAGGAAAAATGTGCATACATTTAGAATCTTTATATGCAAATGTATCTCTTGAATATTAATGAGGGGTATCCTGAAAACCCGGCATGAATCCGGTATTCGAGGCCTGGAGTCGGACAAACTTGTATGACCACCTGACAACTAACAGCAGCAGGACTCAAGACTAGAACATTAGTAGAACAGCCGCCTAAGGCATCTATAACCAGTCAGTCACCACCATCCCAGTCAATCACTAGCTATGGCACAACAGCAGCAACATTCCTGAAGGTGACCGTATGGACAGGGAGTGGTATGACGAATTGTAAGTGGTGAGAGGGGTGCAGCAGAGGTATTCTTGCTGCACCCCCAACCCAATTCTATGTGTGGCCTTGAATCATATGGTACTGCATAGTTGTACCCAGCATGATAACAGACATTCCAGAGCACAAGTGACAAGATGCTTTTATTTTTTGTCCTGTAGAACGAAGACCTTGAAACACTTGGGACTTTCTTAGAGACGCAAGACGATACGCCTGTCCATTAAGGTGCTGGTCACAGTGCTGGAGTTGGCGATGTGGCTGCCATTTTGCAGTTTCATTTTTGACTTTGAAAGACCCTGTTCAAAAGTGGGAAACCAGTTTATCTTTTCCTACTCCGGCTGTAACCGCAGCAATATTTTCCTCCCCTTCTCGTCTATATCTCCAGCTTCCAAAATACTAAGTTTCAGGAGGGTTACCACCTTTATTTTTGTCATTATCATCATAATCACCCTCAAATTCATCATCAGTGGAAGTGGGAGTTGGTGGTGAAGGCATCTCAGATGTTGCCCCAGAGTAATTCTACAACCGGTGCCCCTGCGCTTGTTTCTCCCATTTCTTCAGTAGATACAACCTTTGACTCCCCCACTCTTTCTGCCCCAGGGACAGTGATCTGAAACTCATCTGTAGGCCTCCCCCTTCCTCTGGAACCTCAATGTGCGCAGGGCATGTTGGCATCCAAAATGGTCACTTCTGAAGCTACAAGAGGGCGGCACGTTGCAGACTTGTGTGCAGCCATTGTGTCCTCTTCCCCTAAAAGTAGAATAAGACATTTGAAACAAGTCACACATGCCACAGTGACATCCAGTAGCCATCACTTGCAGATCACCTCCAGCTCAGAGCCACACGAGCAGTGCATTCTGGTTCTGCAAATGAACCTTTTGTTCCAGGAAATTCTGTTTGCCCTATTGGGCAGTGCTTTTTTTTAAGCTATAGTTTCTTCAAGTGAAGACAGGCAGTCCTCGTGGCTGCAGACAGCTGCATACCGGTTTCACCCTTATTGGCCATCATGAGTCCAGTATAACAAACTTGTGGTTGGAGCATTGGGGCAAATGTATCGAACAATAGCAAAGCAAGAGCGGGTTTAGAAAGGCTTTAACAAAAAAACATTCCACTTGAAATGTGAAAGTAGAATTAGTCATTTCAAACGAGTCACACATGACACAGAGCCTCCCAGTAGCCATCCCGCCACCTTCTTTTCAGAGCCACGTGAAAGGAGTGATGCAGCCGGAACTTTCCGCAACAGATTTGCAGCCAATGAATGTAACATAATCCTTCTGCCTCCAAATAATTCTGTGGTGTCCATAGGCTTATGCCATGTAAACTGCTCACTGGGAACTAGTAGGGCTGTTAGTAGCAGCACAAACAGGTGCTACCCCTCCATCCATTTCCTACTTACCTCTCCGCCAAGTCCTATTTGAATTTTTTGCCGGTCCCTCAAGTGAAGCTTATTCCCTGAACTGCCTTATGAACCTCCTGCTTTTAAAAAGACTAATCCCAAAATCGAACCATCAATGCCATCTTCATATTATTTTATCCTGAACCACTTGACACACCAGCCTCATTACGAGTTGGACGGTGTGGCCAAAAACGCTGGTAATGTTACCACTGCATTACCACACAACCGAACTACAATTTTTGAGGTACGGCAGAGCAAAAACCTATGGTAATTCCTCCACTTTACTGCCCAAAACTGGCCAAATTGGCAGTATTACCGCCGGTGGAATTACTGCTGGTGGTAATACCGCAGAAATGCTGATGGAGTTTAATGGGCTTCAATTAATGTGGTCTCACCCTGCCTACCACCACTTGTAATCCGGCAGTAATTCCGCCAGACCAAGTGGCGGTCATGGTAATACCGTTTGGTGATATCGCTGCAAATTTACCGCTGGGATAGCACCAAACTCGTAATTTTGTCCGATGCACTGATGATGTTCGGGGCAGCTCGTATGTTGTCAAATAGGCCATATTTTTGCTTTTTTCGGTTTATGGGTAAATCATTTCGCCCAGGCTCCCCATTGACTGCCGTGTGAGCTCGCTCGTTGCCACTGGCTTGTCTCCAATACTGTCCGGCACGCAGAGCGTTAACACTGCCATCATTTCTCAAAGGCGTGAATTATGGAAATACACCACAAGTCAACATCGCGGCCCATCACTGCATCTCAATGTTCTTCTAATCGCGTTAGCCATTGCACGTCGGTCTGACACGGCGTCATCGCGTGTGTTCTGCATGGCCCCCGGGGAGGCTGGCACTGCACATCCACCCCCCCCCCCAAGCCTTTCTCCTCGGCAGAACTACTCGGGAGGTTTTCCCAAACGTTGTGCATGTTTAATACATTTCTTTGCAAGGCCCATGGACACATGTGTTGCGCGCTCTCCAATCGGAGAAGTGTGTTTGAACTGTGCTCAAACACAGACAGAGGGCCTCATTACAACCTGCCAGTCCGGGACCGTGCAAAATCCGTGATGGCGGTAAAAACGTTTCCGTGTCCGCAAGGGTGCGGAAAAACCGCCCGATTACACGCTGTCGGTCGTGCGCACCACACGGACTCGGAAACGTTGTTACCGCCGTCACGGAATACCCCACGGAAATGGAAATAACGAAGCCACAAGTGGCGCAAAACCCGTTTCCGCCTCCGCCGCCACGGACACGGAACCGGAAATACCATGATCGCCAAAACAGGAAACAGAGAGGCGGCCATCATATAAAAGCACAATCCATTGCCATCCAGAGCCAGCACAAGCACAATCCTGACTCTGAGAAGCCAAAAGGGACCACAAGCATGTCTGCCAGGATTCCTGCTCAGAGGCAGCGCAAACAGCGCTTCAGCGAGGCGGAGCTAACCGTCTTGGTGGAGCACATTGTGGACAATGCTGAGATGCTGTTCAGCGCCGACCAACGGCGTGCCACACAGCAGCGGAGGAAGGAGGTGTGGGCCGAAGCTGCACGCAAGTGCACCGCTGTGGGCGTGGCAGTGAGGAGCGTGAAGGACTGCCACAAGCGTTGGGACGACCTGAGGCTGAGGGTACGCAACCTCATTTCCACGCACCGCCAACGCAGCAGTGGGACAGGCGGAGGACCCCCTTCCCCACTGAGGCTGCAAGCATGGGAGGAGCGTTGCAGCAGCGTCCTCCACCTAGAGGGAATCCATGGGATTGGGCAGGCTGAGGCAGGAGTGAGCCCACCTGCAGATGCCGGTAAGTGCCCAAACATGAATGCCACATGTAAATATGCAGTTGTGAGTACTGGGCCAAAGGACCCATTAACAATCCCCACCCCCCCCAGGCAGTGCATGTGTGGGCCAAAGGACCCATTAACAATCCCCCCCCAGGCAGTGCATGTGTGGGCCAAAGGACCCATTAACAACCCCCCCCCCAGGCAGTGCATGTGTGGGCCAAAGGACCCATTAACAATCCCCCCCAGGCAGTGCATGTGTGGGCCAAAGGACCCATTAACAATCCCCCCCCCCCAGGCAGTGCATGTGTGGGCCAAAGGACCCATTAACAATCCCCCCCCAGGCAGTGCATGTGTGGGCCAAAGGACCCATTAACAATCCCCCCCCAGGCAGTGCATGTGTGGGCCAAAGGACCCATTAACAACCCCCCCCAGGCAGTGCATGTGTGGGCCAAAGGACCCATTAACAATCCCCCCCAGGCAGTGCATGTGTGGGCCAAAGGACCCATTAACAATCCCCCCCCAGGCAGTGCATGTGTGGGCCAAAGGACCCATTAACAACCCCCCCCCCCAGGCAGTGCATGTGTGGGCCAAAGGACCCATTAACAACCCCCCCCCCAGGCAGTGCATGTGTGGGCCAAAGGACCCATTAACAATCCCCCCCCCAGGCAGTGCATGTGTGGGCCAAAGGACCCATTATGATCCGTATGGCAACCAATATCACTGAATGCAGACACCAGCAATCAGATGCATGTGACTAACACTATTCAATGTACAATCTTAATGACGCATGTGATGCACCCATCTGCCACCACAACAACACTAATTGCATGCCCTTTGTGTCCCCACAGCCGTTTCAAGTGACAGTGATACTGCACAACAGGCCAGCCAATCAGCATCGGCAAGTACACTAGCCACCGCCACCACACAGGAGGATGCTGCCGGCAGTTCTGCACCTCTGGCCACATTACCAGCCACTACAGATGTGCAGCACACCACCACCAACATCCCCACCATCTCCACACTGGCTGAGTCCAGACAGGTGCCACAGGAACCTATCATGGCCACCCAACACAACACCGAAGGCAGCAGCACTGCAGAGGGGGCGGCCTGCAGTGATAACAGTGCCCCGCAAGAGCACTCGGAAACGGGGCCACAGGGGGGTTGCCCACATTGGAAGACCTGGACTCCTTCCATGAGCTGGGGTTCAGCCCCACTTCACTGGGGAGTCCCATGAGGTCGCCCACCCCATCCATGGCCGAACTGAATGCCCGCATGCAGCGGATGGAGGACCAGCAGGCTACCCTCACCCAGCTGGTGGAGAGGCAGCTAGAGGAATCCAGGCTGCAGAGGGAGAGCTACAGCGCCTCAGTGCGTCGCCTGTCGAGGTCCATAGGACGCTTTGCGAGCACCATAGTGACCCTTGCACGCCATGTGCGGGAGGGCAATGACCACACCTCCAGGCTTGTGGAGGCCATGTTGGTTGGCCAACAGGCAAATCTGGCACGGATGCCCTCAATCCCTGATTCTGGCCAATCAAACACTACCACCCCATCCAGCTCCACTACTGCCAGTCCAAGGAGGCGCTCGAGTAGGCTAACGGGTCCCTTGGGCAAGGTTGCACAGAAGCGCACACGGAAGTGATGGCATGTGTGTGGGGCAGTGCAGGACACATGTGGACTACAAGGGTGTGAGAGGGGTGGTCACGTTTGGGTGGTGGGGTAGGTAGTTTTGGGGGTTTGGACAATGGGCTCTGGGTGGGGGTGGGCACGTTTGGGTGGTGGGTGGCCCCGGGTGTACAGCTTCCCTAGCCAATGCACCTTCTTCCCTGTTGTGATTACATCAATACATCACCATTTCAAATCAAGACATACATGTGTGGACATTGATCATTTATTTTGCAGTGCAACTATTAATTCATTGTCGTCACCATGTTTGTGCATTACTGTGAATGTGCTGTGACTCAAAAGTAAATGCGAATCAGGGCATCCCGTGCTCTCTGGCCATCATGTGCACCCCCAGGGGGAGGCGGTGCCATCCCATCCCCATCTCCATCTCCATCCCCATCTCCATCCCCATCCCCATCCCCATCCCCATCTCCATCCCCATCCCCATCCCCATCTTCCTCATCTGCGTCTGGTGGCATTGGGATGTTCCTGCGCAGGCATATATTGTGCAGCATGGCACATACCAGCGTGATTTTGCCCGTCTTCACTGGGCTCTACAGCAGTGATCCGCCAGATCTGCTCAGACAGCGGAAACGGGCCTTCAGCAGTCCAAATGTCCTCTCAATCATTCCACGTGTGCGGATATGTGCCCTATTGTATGCCTCTTCATGCCTGTTCCTTGGTCTCCGTACAGGTGTCATCAACCATGGCGTGAGTGCATATCCCGCATCACCTACATGGGATGTAGATGGGGGAACATGTCAGTGTTTGTGGCATCATGTCCTCATCTGCTGCTGTGCATTCTTGTATCATCATTCATTCATGCATATGAACCATGCAGTGTCTGGAGGTATGTTTTGGCCATCACGAGGAATGTCGCTGACTGCATATGGGCCTACACATTAACTTGCATGTTTGCTGTGCCCTGCGGGTGACATTTGATTGTGTGCATGTCATGGTGCAGTGCTGTCCACACATGGCAGAGTGACTCCACTGTACGGAAGTAGTAAATACTCGTCGTATCATTTGCACGCCTCTCGTGCTTTTTGGGGCAGTGTTTCAATTGAGGGTGGGTGTCTGCAGTGGCACAGGGTTCATGGGACAGTGACGGGATTGGCTGTGGCAGCGTGTGCACGGGCACATTGTGGTGCCCTGTCATGTCTTCCTTCATGATGTTTGGCATCCGCTGTGTATTTGGTAGATGGAAGGGGGGTGATGCATGTGCGGTCACAGCGGCACACTCACAATGCTCATTGCCTGGACACACACACACCACTCCGACAGGGTTGTAGCATCGTCAGCTGTACTCACCCAATAGCCATGTGCTTTGTCCGGCATAGCGTTCCATGTACCGTGGCAACGTGGAATTCCGCAGTACCATTGAGTCATGTGATGAGCCTGGGAAACGTGCGCAGCAGTGTGTAATCAGTTGCATGGCATCACAAACCATCTGGACATTCAAAGAGTGATACTGTTTCCTATTGCGGAACACCGCCTCAATTGCATGTGGTACTGTCAGCTCGACGTGGGTGCAGTCAACTGCGCCTATGCAATTTGGCATGCCTGCCATGGCATGGAAGGCCAACTTGGTGGCAATGACCTCGGGGAGGGTGCGGGGTAGGGCTATGTGTTCCGACACATGGCGCAACAGGGCATCCAGTACCTGTACCAGGACTTTTGAGAAACACGGTTGTGATATGCCGTGCAGCTCACCAACCGTGTGTTGATAGGTGCCAGTGCCAAGGAAATGCAGAACTGAGACAACCTTCAAGAGGGGGGGATGGCGGTGGGGGTGTCAATTAGGCTGCTGATGTTGTCCTCAATCATGGCGGTGATGTGCATGATTGTTGCACGGTCCAGCCGGTATAGGGTGTGGATCTGTCCTGGGGTGAGGTTCCAGGGTGAGGCCCTGATGCGTGGTATTGGTGGCTGGCGGCGGGGTCGGGCTGGCTGGGCAATGGGGTTTGCCATAGCTGCAGGGTTGGCTGGTTGCCGCCTGCGCCTCCTCCGCCTACGCCTCCTCCTCTGCGCCATTGCTGCCACCATGTGCAGTACTGCCTGTTGGTTGAGTAGGCCCAGTCCCAGTGCTACTAGCCCTGCTGCCTGCATGGTTCTGTGTTGTGTTGGGCTGGGTGTGGCCCTTTTGTAGGCTCCCAGTGGCCTGCTAGGTCCAGCTGGGCTGATTTGGTGCACCTGTGCCCTGATTCAGTTCAGCCGGCAGTGTATAACGCCATGTTCGCGGTGGCGGCGGTTCCGCCACCGTGATCACGGTATTTCCGCCATTTTTTTCCCGGTATTTCCGTGTCCGCGCTAGTTGTGATGCTCACGGTGTTTCGTGTTGCCGGTAACGGAGGGGTTTCCGTGCAGGCGGAATTAAGGGGAACCCTATTTCCGCGGTGGCGGTTTAGGGTGGTGCTATTACCGGGGCCGCGGGTCATGATTGCGCGGACATGCAAACGGTGCCGGTATGGTTTTACCGGCAGTGTTAATTCCGGACTGGAGTACTTGTAATGAGGCCCAGAGTGTTCTTTTCTCTGTGCTTGGATGAAGAGGCTCCAATAGGCGATCTGCGGTGGCAAAACGTATGCCCCGAGTGGAGAGGAGACCTTACACTGTCTGCAGTGAATTCTTTGCATGTGTTTATTGGCCTGTGAATTCGTTGCGCTTTCACAGGGAATGCTGGTTCCGAGATCTCTGTAAACTCGCGCGACATAGCTTTCAAACCTGAGCTAATTGGTGCCCAGATCTGGGGTCAATGAAACTAAAAAAATAGGAAAGCTTTCTCTCATGTCTGGTCAAACTGCTACTCAAGCCTGCAGAGGGCTTTAAGTGGGCTGGGTCCTGCCAGATCCCGAACCTGGGAAAATGATAAAGTGCGTCCTGGGATGAGTACGTTTGTGGTCCCTTTTCCATGTAAGTGGCTGAGGCGCTATATTGGCAGCAGAGGCTGCACAGCAGCGCTGCCTCCTGGTAAGCTGAATTAGCTGTCTGAGCCCATTCCCCCGCCCCCACCACACAGGGGGAGCTCACCATTGGAAGGATAGCTCCTGGGCAAAGTGCTGGCCCTGGGAATAGAACAATGCTGGAATTCGCAAGCTTGAAACTGCACTCGGTCCCACCGAGCGCGTCATCCGAGGCCGACAAACTGAGTGCAACGAATGGGTAATAATACACTGATTATTACAGCACTCAGAAGTGTATCCAGGGAAAGTGCTGTCTAAAGCACCTGTTTATTCCGTACCTCAGTATTTGTGTTTGGGTTTTATGTAGCGCAAATCTTGCTATAAAGCAACGGAGGACTGTCCATGTTTTCTGGGGGTAACATTTCAGGCAAGGGGTGGTGGTCACAATATGTGGCGTGGGATTTTGGGAATGAAAGTTGAATAGGTTTCATGTAGGCATTGACTGAACTGCACGACCATTGGCATGGTCGGATGGTGCTTCACCAGTTAGGGGCTTGCATGCCGGTGCCGTCTATAGCCTAATGATGGCCTGGCACGGCCCCCCTGAGCTACAGAGCTTTGGAGCTAGGTAAGCCGGTGTGCAAGCAGTAGTTGCCTTTATAAGTAATGCAGGTAGACTTAAAGACTATTCTGGCTGGTTTGGGAAAGCCAGTGGAACTCCCTTGGGATGGGAGAAATGTGGCAGAATTTCTTGTTTACGGTTATGAGTTGGGACGCAGTGTGTTGAGCAGTTCTAAGTATGGCCATGTGCATCCCTGAGACACCGGTAAGGAGGGCGTTTCCCCCACCGATGTGTGAGCTTACCAGGGCTTGGGCTGTCGTTCTCAAGTCCTCCGGTGTACACAACGTTTTCATCATCTGGAGTAGGGTAACCTCATTGCAGGCCTTTTGGGGATTTTTCTTGTTATGGAAGGACAGAGCGCTGGCTATATTGAAGGAAAATGATTCTCGGTCATCCTCCAGTCCCCGGATTAGGCTGGCCTGCTCCTGTTCTCTGACCCCATGCATATTGGTGCAGAAAAAAACAGTACTCAAGCTAACATTCAGAGGTCAACCTAGCAGGGTGCATTTTCAATTCCACATGCTTTGTGTTATCACCCCTGCCCGATGATGGCAGAGAAAATTGACCTGGCCAGAGCCTTGGTCCTGTCAAAGTTGGACTATTGTACCAAATATACCAGTTCAGACTCATTCAAAACCAAGCTACTAGATTGAAATTGTTTCTTATAGTTTGGGCTTCTATCACTCATTGCCGCCTATAAGTCGTCCACTAGCTAGTGTTTGAACATCGGATATCACTCAAAGTGGCCTATTTTACCCATCGGGGCTGCATGCCAAAGGACTGTAAATACCCCTCATCGCTCCTCAAAGCCAACTTCCTGCGTAGGATCCCGAGAGAGTCAGGACAGAATCGACTGACTCCACGTAGATTCAAGATGCCCACAAAATCTGGAAGGAACCATCCAAAGCATTCAAATCTGCACCGTATTATGGAAGATTCAAATAATCCCTGAAGCACTTCCTTCCAAGATCCCCATTGATGGGCACCTTATGATCAGGCCTTGCACGGTTTACCTGATGCGAGGGCATCTCACTTTGTGCTCTGCACTGGGCGCCTGGCATACACAATGTTATCCTTGCTGCTCTTTATTTGTCAATGTTCATTGCTGTATTTGTTTATCGTTAGCCAAAAATGTTCTGCCAGGGGTGGACTGAGAAACCAAAGGTAGCCCTGGAAATGCTATTTCAGAGTTGCTCCATGGTGCACTGTAAAACAGAATGCAGCGAGCAAGAGCAAGCCCTCTAAGTAGAGTTCAGGGGATCTTCCCCCATGAAAATTAGGAGAAATGTGCACAATTTTAAACCCCCTGTGTCTGTAAATACAGATTGAAAAGTAGTTAACCATAAAAAAACTGATATGGATAATATAAAAGAGAGCCACAACCACTGATGAACTAGGTGATCAGTTGATGAGAATGTGTGTCAACCCTTCTGGGTTTTGGCTTCACTTTCTGTCTGGAACTTCACTTCTAGTGACCATCTTGGATTGGTGACATCACTTCCTGTGGCCATCTTGGATCAGTGATATCTCTAGCTGAAGTCCACCCAAGGCTCCTTTGGGAACATCAATCAGCAAGAAATCGCCACATCCCAGCAACACCAGGGACAATATCAGAGCGGTCAACCAATGATGGACTAGGCAATCAGGTGACAAGAGCGTTTGTCATCCCTTCTGAACTCCCTAGGATTGTCCATCCAAGGGCTTCCCAGTTAAGGGCGGAACAGTTAAGGGTGAAAACCAACTGTTGACCGGCCTCTTTGCCTCTTCGCCTATGAGCCTTTGCCTTGCTGTGTCCTGTTACTTGTCTGTAAGTACCCTTAACTGCATCTTCTCTGCTGATCCCTCGCCATGCACTGCTCTTCCTGACCCTGCCTACATCTTCATTCACTCTCCCGACCCCACTGGCAGGGGTCATTGTTTAGGATGGCTTTTATCCTCCAAACTTCCTATCTCTACTACTTCCCTATCTTCTGTGAATTCTCCCTCATTCTCCCTCATTCGAATACACTTTCTCTACCATCACTGCCCCTCTCTCTCCTACTTCCGTATCTTCTGCAAAATCTCCCTCGTTTGAATACACTTTCTCCACATTCACTGCCTCCTATGGCATAGATATTCTCTGTCTACCGGCCACCTTGTGTGGTAGGTAAATTCTTCTACCACCTCTGCCAGCTAATTGGCTTTCTCCCTCCCGATCACCACCTCATTGTCGTTGGTAACTTCAACCTCCCCTCTCTCTCTGCTGCTCTATATACTGACTTTAACTCTCTTCTAATTAACCAATCTCTGTCTTCTGTCGTCTCTCTGCCCATCCATTCTCTGCCCACCCATTCAAATGGAAACTCCCTTGAACATACTCTCATCTCCTCTTAACTCTCTGCCCTAATATCTGCACTGCACCTTCTCCCTCCAATCAAATATCTTTGCCTCAATCTCCACTCCTGCTTCATCTCACTCTCTATCTACTACAACTATCACTAAGCCCAAGATTCCCTCCTCCAAGCTCCCTGACTACCTCTTTGGCCTACACCACTCTCTCTCCCCCTATGCTGAACTCACCTTTCCGTCCACTGAAGAAGCCTTCACTAATTAATTAGTACACTCACTCCTAAATCCTCCCCTCCATGGCCCCTGATCACACCTCTTGTCCGCACCCTGAAAACAACAATGCGGAAAAAGCTTTTACACAACTGTCAAGACACTTCTCTGATATCCAATTCTTTCTCACTGCTCTTCAAAACTATTCCTCTACTCTTGACTCTGCCAAACAAGACTTCCATCCCGCTCTCCTTTCATCTCAATCCTCCCAACGTAGGCGCCTCCAAAAACCTCTCAACTCAATTCTCTCACCTACTAAGCCAACTCCCATCTCTCTAGTCTTTCTGTATTGTTCTCTACTTTGCTTCTAATATGTCTACCATTCACAATACCCTAGCTAATTACCTTCTATCTTCGCCACCACTCTTACCTTCCTCTCCCGCTACTATATCTTTCTTTGCCTCCACCAACCCTGATGAGATTCATCAAGGGTTCCTCCTACTCCTCAAGGGCACTACTCCTCAAGGCTAACCCTACATGTGCCCCCACTAACCACCTGCCTCTGTACATTGTGAAGCACATAGCTCCCAGTGTTGCTCCACATCTTACTTCCCTCTTCAACTCCTCTCTTGACAATGCCACTTTTACCTCATCCTATAAAATGGCTACTGTCATCCCTCTCCTTGAGAAACCTGGTCTAGATCCTAACTGTTCTGACAACTTTCACCTTGTTCCAAAATCCTAGAGTGAAAAGTATTCAATCCACTCACTGAGTTGCTTGGTACTCACAACCTCCAGGACCCTCCTCAATCTGGCTTTCGACCTCTGCATTCTACCGAGACATCACTGTTTAATGTCAGCAGCTTCATCTTTTACACTCGGCATGCAAACCTTTCTTCTACTTGTATTCTTTTCAACCTCTCTGCTGCCAATGATACTGTTGAACATTCTGACCTTCTCTCTACATTATCTCTCTTTGGCAAAAGGTCCACTCTTGGTGTGCTTCATACGTTGCCCCCAGACACTTTTAAGGGTCCTGGAACAGCCATACCTCCTGACTCACCCACCTTGCTGGTGGAGTTCTCCAAGGGTCTGTGCCTTAAGTTTGCATCCTAAACTCTATCTTTCTGGACTCACAGGATGCGATCCATCATTTCTAACCTCCATCCATCAGGGACCCCCAGTAGCCCCAATCTAACTCTGTCTTCTGTGTACTTGCCCTAGGTTGCCTTACACAAGGAAGATCCACACCACACGCAATCGACTCAGACACACGGCCATGCAATCTCTTTGATCTTACACAGTTAATTGTCCAAGTTGTACACATGAGAGTTAACGCTTTATTGTTGATAAACTTCAGAATATATAGAGCAAATATAAGTCAAAGATTAGCTTATACTTATGTTAATTATTTTCTTATCTTGAAATGTAGATCAGCACAGATTGAAGGTTGATTGATGAAAAACCAATGAAATATTGCTCCTGACGAAGGGACCCAAGTCCCGAAACACGTAGAGCTCATTGCTTTACAAGTTATACACTGAATATTAATTATTTGTGTTCACTGATTGAATTAAATGCATCGTATAGTATGATTTGAAGAACCTGCATAAGCCACTACATGTTATGCTGACGTTCTCAATAACATTCATTTGGATTCCAAAAGCCTACTTCTTTTACAACTTTACGTTCTGCAAAATTGTTTGTTAAATAACCTACCTTAATACATCTCAACTGTTGTTTGTTTTCACAAACACATCGGGTGTGCAGGGGACGCAAGTGTTCCACAGTTTGTGGACACCGGTTTTGTTTGTCTCAAATACTTGCAGCCTAGTGCCAGGGCTGTTTCACACTCCCCGGCACCCCACTACTATCTGAAATAGATTGAATTCATTCTATATTTATATTTTAGGAGTGCACCTATACAGCATTCATATTCCATTTTGTATTGGACCAGCACAAATCATACTTATAAGTGTAAAATGCAATGAACACCTTGAAAAGTCAAAACTACTGGCTTTGACAATACGTATTATTGAATGCCTCCCTGACCTTGATGCCATCCCAGTACTCAATGACCAACAACACCACAACCGTACGTACTCAACCTCTTAAAAAACATTAGCTGGAGTCCTCAAGTACATTTTGGGGTTCGAAATGAATGCACTTGCAAATACCTACTTTTCCCCTCTAAGATGCAGCGGTGAATTTAGCAGGCTGAGGAGGATAAAGGCACAATGCATGATCCTGTACCCCAATGCTATCATCTTTCCAACATCGCCATTTTCTTTGTAGAAATGGGGTGATCGTGTCCATTTGAGGAATACGTTGGTATTGGGGGTGGTGATGGCAACAAATCAATGATGTGTGTCCAATTTTAAATGCTAATCAATTATATGCAAGAATGACCTTGACCCTCAAACCACATTCCATCACAACAGGGCCTACAAGCCCTGTAAAGGCTACCTATAGAATTCAGCCTCTAATCTAGAGTCTTGAGCGTGACATCTGGCGGCCTTGACAATAAAGGCTCCAAATACTTGGTGGCACAGCTCAGCCCATGTCTCCCAAGTAGGAGACAAAAATGGGAGGTCCATAATCTTCTGATATGGACCTCCGAGGTCAAAGGTTTGAAACATAGTGGTTGAACCTTTACAGCCCATGCCAGCAGATATTGGACTGACCCACGCAAAGGTAAGAGAACCAAATAAAATAAAAACTCTCCCTAAAAGTGTACTGGAGGAGACGTCTCCACCGGCTAGCTCAGTGGCAACGTGCTCGCATTAGAAGCAAAACGACACAGAGCAACGCAGGTTCGATCCCTGGGCCCGAGCTTAGAAACCTCTGGGTGTTAAGCAAATTATAAATAACCAAATAGATTTTCCTAGGCCCATTAGCTCCACCATGACTGACCACATACACTTTAATCGTGCAGCCCCCTCAGCTCTTTTCCCAGGCATCATTTCATGTTGTTACATTTTGATGTGGTTTGCAGTAATTTAATGGACCTGGTACATCACAATTGATTGTTAACCACACTACGTGTAACAGGTCAACCTTCTGTTCACTCCAGCCATCCCCCACCCCCTCTTGGATCATGTGTCATGCTCTGTGAAGCAACGTGTTCGTAATCTTTGCACTTGATAACACATTTTTTTAAAAAAAATACATTTAAAAATGCTAAGTGGCAGCTTTAGGCATTGGTTTTCAGGTGTTGGTGCCTTCGAGTAGTCCCACTCTGTCGTTCTGTGTTCTCTTGCAAGCCCAGGGGTGCACGGGGAGGGGGGACATTTTCGGTACACTGCCCGTGCGGGTGCTGCCACCGTTAAGATGGTCCTGGCTGCACCTCTGGTTTATAGCATGAGAACTAACCACCTTGCCAAAACTTTACCTTCACTTAGTTCCTCGAATACCATCGGGTCTGGGCGCTACCAATACGTACAGTAAATAAATAAAAAAGTATTCCGCAGACATTGAACTCGTTTTTTTAGCAAGTCCTACAAAAGTAATAGCGAAAGATTCTTACAATCCATAATACCATTTTTCACACACTGAAAACCCCCATAACATGATTTAACACAACATAAGAGTCCTCTGTAATTCCGCAGAAGCGAATGGCACCACACACCTAAGTAGGCTTTAAGCCCTCCCCCACAAGAGTCCAGGCGGCCTCTGCCCGTCTCATACCTCCCTCCTGTCCTCGACCCTGACCCTGACTTCGCGCTCAAGGTGTTGAGCCCGGGGCACCGTCCTCCAGGCGAGAGTGAGAGGGTAAGTCTAGCGCAGTGACAGCGCGCAATACATCAGGCCGCCGCCTAACCTAAAAATCAATATGGACGGGCCCCTCAGCAGCTGCCACCAAAATGCACTCTTTCCCAACTCCACCGGTGCCCGTGCACAGTGAAATGCAACCCCCCGCGCCCTCCCACAGTGAAACCGCCCAAAAATAACGTGTGTTTGAAAAGTTATCAATGTTATATAGCTTCGACGTGGCCAGTTATTTAATTTCCAGCGTGTTAGTGCTCACAATCGTGTGGCCACACTTTAGGCAACCCATGTTTTCTTTTGCGACCTGGCTGTCATTCCTCCAGACCCTGCGGCGCTCCACCAGTGTTAGATTAGTGCTTCTGTGTTTTTGTTCGCCATTTGAATGAATGGTTAGCTGAGCTTTTATGCAGCCTGCGGCTTGCTGAATGACATTACCTCCACGTCCAGTCTTCCTCGTCACAGTACTTACTTCGTGAGGCCCCTGCCTCCGACACAGGAACGTCTTCTATTACTGTTCTTCTATATGACAGCAGAGTCCTTACTGTGCGTATAAGAACTGTGCAAGGGAAAAAAAGGACGAGACACAAGAGGGAAACGAAAACTCATCTATCAAACCAACTTGTTGCCCCTGAGCTATCCTCCCAAGCCAAGTGATACGAAAGTGACTGCTGTGCCTCAGGAGTGGTTGGTGACGGATATCCAAATATAAAACGCCAGCATGCAGAGATGCACAGCCTATTAATTCTTACCTTACCACGGATTATGTGTGCATACCAAACACTCAGAAGCTCATTTTGCTCCAGTGAGTAATTTGGCAGCGAATACATACACGTAGGCGGCTCCCCGCTGGCAAATGTTTGCCATTTGTACAGTGAAGTGTAAATGTGCTGGGCAAAAGGCAGAATTAAACGCTGACTACTATGCCCGCATGGCAGGCAGCAAGGCAGAATACCATTTGCGCTTGGTAGCTAGTGTTTCATTGTAATAGCTGCCTGCCAAGCGAGCCTAGTAGGAAGCGTTTAATTGTACACGCTGCCTGCAATGCGAACGGAGAAGGGGGCCTGTACATTGGATCCCTGTGTGGTCCGCCTGCTTTATGCTGGTGCATATAGCCTGCAGGCTGCATAGGGATCTCCAGCATTTGCTACGGCATGAAAATGCAGGGCGGCGGAGGTGTGGCCTGGAGCGCCAGCGATGTGGCAGTTCCACTAATGGCCTCCGCTCGGGTCTGCAGCTGAAAGTTTGTTTCTTCGGGTTCCTACTATGCCTGCCGTGCCTTTCTCCACCGAGGCACCGCAGAGCTTCCCCTGCATCATCAGCCGCAATCGGGGTGCTTAACGGCCCCAAAATCAGCACGAACGCGGCGCCGACGTATTTCTCCGGCAGCCGCGCTGGGACCAAGATGCCGGCCGCCTCACCGAACCTGCATCGCCGCGTCTCGCTGGCCCATCCACATGGGCGTGCTCTGGACTCTGGGGCCCTGTCTCCCCCCGGTGCACACTAGAGGTGCTGGGACGGCACCCGCTTCTGCCCGCCTGCCAGCTAGTTCCTCGCTTCGTATGGGGGTGGCCTATGTTCCTGGCTGGCCCGGCTCCCATAGTCCCGTGCAACACTGAGGGCGCCCGCACTGCCATCGGCCCACCGCCAGCTACGGTGAGCGAACTCTCGCCTCCCTGCTATACTGAGGCCCCCTACTCACACCCCGCAGCCCACAGGATCCTAGCCTACTGCCTCTTACTGGACTGTGCCTTAAGGCCCCGTTGGGTCTTCCAGCACCAAAGCCCTCGCACATCCTTGGGAGCCGTGGCAGGGCTCCATAACAAATCAGGTCCTCCCTGGAAGTGAGCCCCCTGCTTGCCGGGGTCGGCGAGGCCCCTGACTCTTGCAAAGAAACCTGCCTGGAGCGCTTGGGAGCCCTGATCCTCAGCGCTGGCCCTGTCTCCGCCATTGACTGCCCTCCAGCTCGGAGCGTGACGCCTTCCTTCGCTTCCTGGGGCGCCCCTGCCCAATTCCACCCATCACCAGCTGGGTGAGCTTGCCTATGCCCTCTGCACTCTAGGCCTGGGTCGTGTGGACGATGCAGAGGCCCATCTCCACCTGGCATTGCAAGGTTTCTCCCTTACGACGGCCAACATCACCCCTGGAGGCCCCGGAACCACTTCCCGCCTATTCTACCTCCTGGGGCATCCCGGCCCACCTAATCTTCGGATCTCCCCGGCCTCCGCTGTCCCCGGCTTCGCACTCATGGATTCTGGGCTAAGCCCCGGAGGATGCCTCCTCTCCCCGAGGCCATGTCCAAAGCATTAAAATCCTCCAAATCAGCTGATATCTCTACCATGCTGAAGGCCACGGAGAAGGGGAAGAAAGCAGACCCCCTTAAACTCACACCCCAGAAGGCACCTGATGATAAAGGGATGCTCGCAACCAGGGAGGACCTCCAGGCCTTCATGATGGATATCAAGGCAGAATTCAGAACTTGTACGACGGAGCTCACTGCTAAATTGGAGCAGATGGAACAAAGGGTCAGCAGCATCGAGCAGAGGGAGGTGGAGGCCCAAGATCGAGCATGGATCATTCCAACTCACTAGCTGAGATTCAACGCGCCGCCCAGACGTTAATGGAGAGAACCGAAATTCTTGAGTTCAAACAGGAAGACCTGGAGAATCGCTCCCGCCGCAACAACCTATGCATCCGAGGGGTGCCATCCTCAATCACTGACAAGGAGCTCGCCGAATACATATACACCTTCTGCCAGTCCTTGCTACCGGACCTAGACGAGGCTCAGCTCTTACTTGATCGAACCCACAGATTGCGCCCTCGCCGGGGAATGGACTCTAACCCCCCTCCGGATGTAATTACAAGGATCCACCTTTACACCACCAAGGAGGCCATCGTAGCGATAGGCCGCATTAAGGACAAGCTTTCTTTCCAGGGCTCCCCGCTACAGATCTTCCAGGACCTCTCCCCTCTAACTCTCCAGAAGCACAGATTGCTCCGACCTCTTTCGCTCTTCCTCTGAGATCAGCAGATACGCTACCGATGGCTCTTTCCCACGGCACTTCAATTCTCATTCAAAGGCACCCCCCGCACCATCAGCCACCTTGAAGATGCAGCTTCGATCCTTCATCCAAACTCTCCCGGGGCCTCAGTCCCATCTTCTCCGAGCCGGGTGGGCCACATGCCGAGCTTACAGACCCATCTCCCTGTTGAACTTGGACGCCAATATTTATTCCAAGATCCTGGCCAACCGTCTGGCGCCTATTCTTCCAAATATTATCGACCCGGAACAGACAGGGTTAATTTTCCATTGGTCGACAAAGGACAACATTCGCCGGGTACTGGATCTAATTGAAGTCACCAAACAGGACTCCCAACAACTGGCCTTGCTGGCCCTGGACGTAACCAAGGCCTTCGACAAGGTAGACTGGCCCTATCTACACCTTACGCTGGAGGCCTTCGGCTTTGGCTCCACCTTCAGGAGAATGATCCTTGCGAACTATCAAGCTCCTAAAACCCGGCTCAGAGTTAATGGCCACCTATCGGACCCAATCCCCCTCACCTCTGATACACGTCAGGGATGCCCCCTATCTCCCTTGCTTTTCGCTTTGGCCATGGAACCGCTGGCCCACCGGGTTCGTCTGAGCCCCTTGATCACTGGCCTGAGGATTGGCCCGGCCCAACATAAATTTGCCCTCTGTGCAGACAATGTGCTGTTATCTATCACCAACATTGAAGCTTCCATGGGGGCTGCCCTGACCGAAATCCAGAGCTTCGGGAGGGTATCGGATTCGCTATCAACTTCTCAAAATCAAATGCGCTAGGAGTGGGGCTGCACCCGGGCGAGAGAGAGGCCTTAGAGAAGCTTTGTCTGCTCCAATGGAGTTCCCAAGCGATTCCATATTTGGGGGTTCAGATCCCCGCACACCCAGCTAAAGTCTCCCAGGTCAATTTCCCCCCACTCTTTGAGAAACTGGAAAGGGACCTGGCCCGCTGGCGAACGCAGGAGATCTCGCTGTTGGGTCGCATAAATTCATGCAAGATGAACCTTCTCCCCCGTTTCCTCTATGCCTGCGCATCCCTCCCAATCTCGATCCCGCTTCCCCCACTGCAACGGCTCCAGAGGAAAATTATCGACTTCATTTGGAAGGGCAAGAAAGCAAGGATCCCTCGGAGAACGACGATGGCCAGCACGAGACTGGGAGGCCTGGGGGTACCTGTCCTCAGGAAATACCAAGCGGCAACACAACTGGCCCACCTGCAGGCATGGGCCTCGCCACCGGGTGCCTGAAGTGGGTAGAGATCGAACAGTCGCGCCTCCCTCTGCCCCTCCGTTTCCTTCCGTTTATCCCCCCAGCATTACGCCCGAGTTGGCCTGAGGTTCTGACCGCTACGAAGCAGTTAATAAAGACATGACATGGGAGTGGGCCAGCAGAATTAGAGGCATCCCAGGCGGTCTGAGCGCATCTTCCCCGATCTTCCTTAATCCAGCCTTCTTCCCGGGAGCCTACCCATCGAACTTTAGGAACTGGGTGGCGGGAGGCCTCGAAACCTTGGGACAGCTATTTGAGGGGGGGCCCCCCCTCACCTTCGAACGTTGCAAAGCAACCATCCAGCTAGCGGAGTCAGACAAATTTACTTATGCCCAACTTAGACACTGGTGCTCCCATCCCCACACCCGGGCTGCAGCAACACGACCCCTTCCCCCGCTAGAGCTCACAGCAATCGACCTGCCTCCCCAATGAAAGATCTCGGCCCTCTATAAACTATTGCAGGAAGATCCCCTCCAGACTAAGCCCTCCTATATGTCCCTCTGGGCGGCGGACCTGGGCCATGCTATTGAAGATCAGATGTGGGTGGACGTCTGGACTAGAACTCGCACTGCATCCCGGTGCACCACTAACCGGGAATTCGCCCACAAACTGCTCTTGCACTGGTACTACACCCCCTGCACCTCCACCACTTTCAGCGGGCTCTGGATCCCCATTGCTGGCGTCTTTGCAGTCGCCCAGGCTCCACTTCCACATGTGGTGGTCTTGCCCCATAGTAAGAGAGTTCTGGATCCAATGCCTCGCCATTATAAGAGACATCACTCAAGTGGAACTTCCGCTAGTGCCCGAGCAAGTCCTGCTGGGTATCCCGCTCCTGGACTCCTACCCAAGAACAGGGAGAAGGGCAGCGCTGATATCCCAATTCCTATTGGCAGCCAAAATTACGGTGGCCAGCACCTGGAAGTCTGCAGAATGTCCCCTGATGACCCTCTGGTGGCTCAAACTTTGGGACATCCTGATAACCCAAAGGGTCACGGCAGCCAGAGCGGGTCTGCTCCTTCGATTTAACGACATTTGGGCTCCAGTCCTAGACTATGACCGGAACTACCCGGCCCTGACTTACAAACTGCGCCTAGCTGCGAGGGCCCTCCACGCTACGGGCAACAACGAGCCGCTTGATCAGCCCGTATGAGACCCGGACATGTGGCCCGCTGGGAATACAGGGGAGAGGGTTAGAGGGACTATTTGGTTTGTCGGCTCTATGAGACTAGCAGCTATGTTACTGTATATGTTCTCCTGTGTGCTGATTTATAAATAAACACATTTTTTAAAAAATGCAGGGCGTCGCAAATGCTGGGGCGTTTGTATGGCGGACAGGAAGGGATGCGGTGGAAATGCAAGTTGCGTTCTGCCCCTCCTCTCTGCCGTAGAAATGAATGAAAAAGTGGCATGGCGTGAATGAAAGGTTTAATTCCCATCACGCACAGAGCAAAATGAGCTCCTCTGTGGTAGTCTCCAGAAGTCCCCCAGTCCCACGCTGACACACCATTTATGAGACCTGACGTCATATCTCATTTCACCAACCGTCTCTCTGCTCCCCATTCCAACATATATTAGAGAGGATAGCTCAGCGGCAACGTGTTCGCCTTGGAAGCAAGACAACACGAAGCAACACAGGATCGATCCCCGGGTCCGCACTTAGAAACCTCTGGGTATTTAAGCGCGTTATAAATAAGCAACTAAAACAAAAAAAAAAATTACGCAACTAAAAAACAAGCAATTCCTGTAACAGTGCCTCGATGCCTGCGGGCTGTGTCAGCGCTTTTAAAAATGCTGAATAAATAAATAAATAAATACATTTGCGATTGCACATCGCAGTTACGGGTGTCGATATCTAGCAGCCAAACACACATACCTAATTGTAGTCGTCACTTCCGCTTTCGGGTGCCTGCCATAGGCCCTTCACTCACACCAAGCCCTGGCTGTCTGCTGATCATAAAAGAATGATAATGACTTATTTTTGTTTAAAGTGTTTGTTGCTGTACTTCGAGTGTTTAAGGTTCCGGCAGCACATCTATTCTCACTTTCTAGGATCATAGGCACTCATTTTGTCCAAGCCTCTGAAAATACATATTTCAGTGGGTTGGTGCTGAGCCTCTTCATTTCAGCTTGTCATTATGCTCTAAAGGGCATAGGAACATATATCAGCAGCATGGGTGCCAAGCCCCATCATACTCTTTGACATTACTCGCTGTAGGGCATAGAGATGTATTTCAGTAGGGTGGGTGCTGAGCCTCATCACACTAATTGCCATTATGCTCCAAATGGGATAGTGATATAAATCAGCTGCATGGGTGCTGAGCCCCATCATACTCTTTGCCATTACGCACAGTAGGGCATAGAGAAACATATCAGTAGGAAGGGTGCTGACAGTCATCATACTGATTGCCATATGCTCTAAAGGGCATAGGGGTATATATCAGCAGCATGGGTACTGAGCCCCATCATACTCTTTGCCATTATACTCTGTGGGGCATATATATGGCATATATATATATATATATATATATATATATATATGTGTGTATATGTATATATATATATATACATGTATATATATATATATACATATATATATATATATATATATATATATATATATATATATATATATATATATATATATATATATATATATATATATATAGTATATGCCCACTCTGAATTTTTTTGCAAAGTTTGGTGAGGATTCGTTCAGGGGGGAAAAAGTTATAGGGAGGGTCCCAAAATTTCTTTTTTTCCCATTAACTTTGCTCGTGCCTACAGCCCAAACCGCTGGATGGATTTTCACCAAAATTGGACCAGGAGCAGCGGCTTGGTCCCGAAAGCGTGCTTTTGCAGATTTGGTGAAAATCCTTCCAGTAGTTGTTAAAAAAATGACAAAAAAGTGAGTTATAAAAAATTAGTGATATCTGTGTTCGGTCTGCGGACACACTTCCCCGTTTGCTCCGCGGACAGTGTCCTGATTGGCTGATCGGCTTACGTCATGTCCGCGGACATGCAACGTGTTCGCTGATTGGACGGTGTGGAGCGTGAAGTGTGTCAGATTTTCGGTGGCACCCGCCATCTTGGATTCGCAGACGTCCTCGGACAACGCGGTGAAACTTGGTTCAGAATTTTTATTTAGTAGAGTGTGTTGGTGTGTAGAAGTGTTTGTGGAGGGTGGGAGAGTATGAGATAGGTTGAAAGTTGTGTTTTTTCATGTGGTAGACGTTCTTGTTGTGTTCGATTTGTTCTGCGGACATCACAGGTGTTCTGAAATGTTCTAAATATACTGAATGGGGGGTGTTCTGAGGACTCGATGTGTGTCCGTTTTGTTTGGAAGCAAGCTGAAACTGTTCTAAGAACACTCGAGGTGTCCAGAAATGTTTGTAAATAAACAAAATGGAGGTGTCCTGTGGACGCTGTCCGTGTTGTTCTCTTGTAAATTGAATGTGTTCTAAGAACATTCGCAGTGTCCTGAAAAGTTCGCAAATAAACAAAATGGGGGTGTTCTGAGGACGCTGTCCGTATTGTTCGTTGTCAAGTTGAAAATGTTCTAAGAACTATTGCGTTGTCCTGAATATTCGTAGGCGGTGTCCTGAGGACGCTGTCCGTATTGTTCTGTGGCAAGTTGAATGTGTTCTAAGAACACTCGCGGTGTCCTGAAATGTTTGCAAATAAACAAAATGGGGGTGTCCTGAGGATGCTGTCGTAATTGTTCGTTGTGAAGTTGAAAGTGTTCGAAGAACTCTCGCGTTGTCCTGAAATGTTCGTAGGGGGTGTCCTGAAGACGCTGTCCATAATGTTAGATGGCAAGTTGAATGTGTTCTAAGAACACTTGCTGTGTCTTGAAATGTTTGTAGGGGGTGTTCTGAAGACGCTGTCCGTATTGTTCGATAGCAAGTTGAATGTGTTCTAAGAACACTCGTGGTGTCCTGAAATGTTGGTAGGGGGTGTTCTGATGACGCTGTTCGTCCTGAGGACGCTGTCCGTATTGTTCTCTGGCAAGTTGAATGTGTTCTAAGAACACTCGCGGTGTCCCGAAATGTTCACAAATAAACAAAATGGGGTGTCCTGAGGACGCTGTGCGTATTGTTCATTGTGAAGTTGAAAGTGTTCTAAGAACTCTCGCATTGTCCTGAAATGTTCGTAGGGGGTGTCCTGAAGACGCTGTCCGTATTGTTCGATGGCAAGTTGAATGTGTTCTAAGAACACTTGCGGTGTCCTGAAATGTTCGTAGGGGGTGTTCTGATGACGCTGTCCATCCTGAGGACGCTGTCCGTATTGTTCGATGGCAAGTTGAATGTGTTCTAAGAACACTCGCAGTGTCCTGAAATATTCGTAAATAAACAAAATGGGGGTGTTCTGAGGACGCTGTCCGTATTGTTCTCTGGCAAGTTGAATGTGTTCTAAGATCTCTTGCGGTGTCCTGAAATGTTCGCAAATAAACAAAATGGGGTGTTTTGAGGACGCTGTCCGTAGTGTTCTTTATCAAGTTGATTGTGTTCTAAGAACACTCGTGGTGTCCTGAAATGTTCGCAAATAAACAAAATGGGGTGTTCTGAGGACTCTGTCCGTATTGTTCTCTGGCAAGTTAAATGTGTTCTAAGAACACTCGCGGTGTCCTGAAATGTTCGCAAATAAACAAAATGGGGGTGTCCTGAGGACGCTGTGCGTATTGTTCGTTGTGAAGTTGAAAGTGTTCTAAGAACTCTCGCGTTGTCCTGAAATGTTCATAGGAGGTGTCCTGAAGACGCTGTCCGTATTGTTCGATGGCAAGTTCAATGTGTTCTAAGAACACTTGCGGTGTCCTGAAATGTTTTTAGGGGGTGTTCTGATGACGATGTCCGTCCTGAGGACGCTGTCCGTATTGTTCTCTGGCAAGTTGAATGTGTTCTAAGAACACTCGCGGTGTCCTGAAATGTTCGTAAATAAACAAAATGGGGGTGTTCTGAGGACGCTGTCCCTATTGTTCTCTGGCAAGTTGAATGTGTTCTAAGAACTCTTGCGGTGTCCTGAAATGTTCGCAAATAAACAAAATGGGGTTGTTCTGAGGATGCTGTCCGTAGTGTTCTTTATCAAGTTGATTGTGTTCTAAGAACACTCGTGGTGTCCTAAAATGTTCGCAAATAAACAAAATGGGGGTGTTCTGAGGACTCTGTCCGTATTGTTTGATGGTTAGTTGAATGTGTTCTGAGAACACTCGTGGTGTCCTGAAATGTTCGTAGGGGGTGTCCTGAAGACGCTGTCCGTATGGTTCATTGTCAAGTTGAAAATGTTCTAAGAACTCTCGCGGTGTCCTGAAATCTTAGTAAATAACCAACATGGGGGTGTTCTGAGGACGCTGTCCGTATTGTTCATTGTCAAGTTGAAAGTGTTCTAAGAACTCTCGCGGTGTCCTGAATTTGTTGTCAAGTTGAAAGTGGTCTAAGAACTCTCACGTTGTCCTGAAATGTTCGTTGGGGATGTCCTGAAGATGCTGTCCGTATTGTTTGCTGGCAAGTTGAAAGTGTTCTAAGAACACTCATAATGTCCGCAGCCATTAAAAGTTTCCATAGGCCATAGTTGAAATGTTTGACTCTATGGGTGTGATATGCTGCGGTGGTTGTGGCCAGGGAATAGAGTGTTGGGTGCATGGCCATTTGGCCATTTGGCCATGCACCCAACACTCTATGCCCTGGCCACAACCACTGCAGCATATCACACTTATAGATGCTCATAACTTTGGGTCAAAAACAAATTTATAAGGAACAAAGTTATAAGATACTATTGGTGTGATATGCTGCGATGGTTGTGGCCAGGGCATAGAGTGTATAATATACTTACTGTTTGGTTTAGTATCTGGAGTACATGTATTTCTTGTTAATTTCTGTGATAAAAGAAAATAGCATGTTAGTATTTTGTAATGACTTATTACATTGTATAATCAACCTTTTTTTTTTGGACCCTCATATTTAGTAGATTACAAACCAGAGTACTGTGCATTTTGCTCAGTTTCTGTGTTTGTTGCTAAAATCATTGGGTCTGTGAGAGAAAGAAAAAATCCATGTTGGATTAAAAAAAAACCCTTTTTCTGTTATGCTACAGTTTATTTTTTTTTTTGTTTTCAGTGTTCACTTGTTGTTTCTGGGTAATGCTTTATACATTGGCTTGTTGCATTGTTTTGGAGCAGTAACATATTATTTATTTGTTTGGATATTATAAAATTTTGGAGCAGTTAGATACCAGTAGGTGTATTCTAACTACCTATTTTTTAAATATATTTTAGTGGTATTGATTTATCTGTTTGGATATTGTTACATTTTGGGACAGTTAGATACCAATTGGCGTATTCTGACTGTCTATTTTTTGATATATTTTAGTGGTATTGATTTACCTGTTTGGATGTTGTTAAATTTTAGGACAGTTAGATAGCAATTGGCGTATTCTAACTGTCTATTTTTTGCTCCAATTTACTGGTATTCATTTATCTGATTAGTTGTTGTAGAATGTTTGGGCAGTTAGATAGCTTTTGGAATATTCTAACAACTTACAATTTTTTACTACAAGTTTACTTAGGGTTTAAGTACAGTTTAGTTATCAAATTTTGGTTTTAAGAACATTAAATAAGCGTTTGTAAGATTTGCTGGTAATCTCTGCTTTAGAGTAATGGTTCTATCATTAGATTCAAACCATCCACATTTCTTTTTTGTATATGCAGTGTAGTGCCCTGAATTGGTTGTGGCTCCTGCGTGGTAGATTATACCTCTTGTTGTGAAGGTTTTCTTACCAAGTGATACTTGACCGTATGTGAATCCAGTCAGCTTGCAGTTGTTTTTGGTACCATCTGCACTGTAACATAGAAGCATTAGTATTATGTATTTACTATGTGTTTGTATTAGTAACGTGGAGCGATTATCTGAATTGCAGGTGGAACATAATCAATCATGGTTTGCATTTTGTACAAGTTGCTGAAATGGAATGGATTCACAATTAGGTATTGATATATATACAAAGCGTTAATTGGGGATTTGTACTTGTGTCACATTGTTGCAAAGAGTGCATGTATGTTTCCACACGTATGAAATCTGGAAGATTTCATTTATAGATATGTTTTTATTTTCCAGTACTTGTAGTAAGTACATTAGAAATTCTTGTGGATCTTCCTGTGAGTTTATAGTGAATTTCACCATTCCAGCACAGTAGTCCAATTGTTGTTTTATTCCATAAACACTATGGGCCTCATTACGACCCAGGCGGTAAGGGGTTTACGGCGGCGTAAACAGCGCCGACCCTTACCGCCTGAGTACGAGGTCCCTTAGCGCCATGGCGGATTTAACACCTGCTTTTAGCAGGTGTTAAAATCCATGGCGCTAAGGGACCATGGAGTTAATTACGCCACCGTAATTTACGGTGGCGTAATTAACGCCTTCCCCACTCCCATTATGCCCTATGGGGCAAAAATGGGAATGGGGAAGGGTAAATGGGGATTGGGGACTTACCGCCCCGCCAAGGTCGGAATGGGGCGGTAAGTCCACCAAACACCATGGCGTAAACGTAGTTTACGCCATGGTGCTAAAGTCACGGCCCAGGCGGTAACTTACCGCCTGGGTCGTAATGAGGCCCCATATGTGTTATCAGGATTGTTTGCTGCATTTCTGTGAAGAACTAACATTTGCAAACACAATTGGTCTGTACTGTGTAAGTAAATGTTGTCAACAATTGGTGGTAATTGAAATAGAATATTCATTGCTACATTTGCGTAGCAACTTACACCAACTATATTTGAGAGTTTAAATGGACCAGGTAGTTCTGTATGAGACTGCTTTTTTTTGGTGTTTGTCTTCCTTCTTTGAAGAAGTACCTGGTTTACTTTCCCTAATTGATTTTTTTTTTTTTTTTTTGCTTGTGGTACTTGATGAAGTATTACTTTCTTTTACTCTTTTTGGAGGATTTGCAGTGACATCCTGTTGCATTTCTGTTTGATTTATTTTTCTTTTATAACGTTTTACTTTTTGTGGAACAGAATATGTGTTTAGATGGGGGGTGTATAGTGAGCGAAGTCTATTGTATTCTAGAATGCAAGGAATATCAGCATTTACTTTACTTGCATCAAAGTTGATTAGAAATAGACCGTCAGGGGGGCGTGGCTTGGCGCCAAAGAAGATGGCCGCCCAGCCCGGTTGCTCCGTCCCACTATTAAAAATAAAACAGGCATATTACATATTTCACAATTATTACTTACCTGCTTCCCACAGCGACGCGGACCGGACCGCTTCCTGAGGCTGCCGCTCGAAATTCGGAGTGGTTCAGGGTTTTTCCTCGCGGCGCTGCGAGCTCCGGAGTCCCTGCCTCGACGAACGCTGCAGCCGCCTTCTGCTGCCCGCCTCACACGAAGTAAGTGCCGGTGCCACGCCTTCAGTGACGCGCCGGCTTCGGCCCGGTACGCCCTTCCTCCCACGGCATATCACCGCCTCAGGCGAACAAGCGCCATAACATAAGGGAGGAAAAAAAAAAAAAAAAAAAAAGTGAAAGGAAGACACACGTTTATTTTGACTAGCTACACGTTTATTAAGGAAGTAAAAAAAAAAAAAAAAAAAAGCTGAGACCTCTTCAAGCTAATATATTTAAAGGAACACAAAACTATTCTATAGGTTATTGCGCAAATACTGCTACATAAGAAACACAACCCTCCCTATTTGGGTTCTTCTCTTCACTGATGAGACGGAGAGATATATGTTTACTTCACATCTTGTGCCATATTTGAACCGCGTACTCAACAAAGTGGAATCTGTTTGGAACTGCGAATAATTATAACTCTTTGCTGCAATCTGCTACTACTAAATACCTAGAATAACTGGTGGCTTCTGATGGGTACAAAGTTGGCTGCCCCTCCGATCTACGCCCAAGTTTACGCCTTATTATTCAACTGTGCTCTATTAACATCCACTTCTTGGAGCAGCACTGCATGCATAGTATGGATATAAGAATTGTAAACTTGGGATTATAAAAACTCATAAACAACTCGCTAAGCGGTTATATGGTTCTTAGCCAACTACCACAACCTATGACCATTATACCTCTTCAAAACAGTTCCCATCTAAGGAAGAACCTGCTATTACATCATCCATTATAATCTTCAACATCTTACCGCCCTCCAACATCAATATATCGGGCAGCGTATTACGCAATATATAATATAATAGCATGGCGGCAAACAAAAAGAACAATACTTCTAACACCAAAGATGCTAACATCCCTGCGGCCAACCTCAAGAGACCCAAAAGTGACTCACCCCCTCCGTTAAGCATTTCCGACCCAGCTATCGAAGTCATATTATCAGAAATTAGAGCACTCAAACCCTTCATAGAGACTACTAACCTAAAACTACAACAGTTGGATGACAGATGGAAAGGTTTTGAAAACAGAATGGAAGAGGTTGAGAAAAGAGTTGCGCTAATAGAAGATACTACTCCTAAGGTAACACAACTTGAAAAATCAATAAAAGATCTTCAAAAACACAACGAAGATTTAGAAAATCGCAGTAGACGTAACAACCTCCGAATTTCAGGCCTACCAGAGGGCTCTGAAGGAACGGACACCATCGCCTTCTTGCAAAAATTTCTATCAGCTCTGCTCCACCTACCTTCAGATTTAATACTCAACATACAACGAGCTCATAGAATTGGCCAAACGTCCTCCTCCATCACTCCTCGACCAACGACCAGAACCCTGATTTTCTATCTTCTGGAATATTCTCAACTTCAGCTCATCATATCTGCTGCAAAAGAACGTAAATCTCTTACATGGAATGGCAATAAAATCTACATCTCGCAAGATGTTGCCAAAAGTACGGCTCAGCGCAGAAAAGTATTTTTATCCTTCTGCCCAGCCTTGAAACAGTTAAACATACACTATGGTCTATACCACCCATGTTCTTTTAAAATAACACATGAAGGTCGTACAATAATGTTTGAAGAACCAACTGACCTAAGAGATTTTATACGGTCTATTAAATCTGATGGCATGGACACTTCCTCTCCTGCAAGTACCTCCACTTCCTTTATAACTTGAATGTATTATCTTCCTGCTCTCCTCACTATCTCAATATATAAAGCCTGGAATATACCGTATGTATAAAGTGTGGGATGGGTAGCCTTGCTGCGTCTATCTTCCATCCTGAGTTGTTCTTTTCTTGCAGACGACTCAGCGGGTGTCACCCTCCTCCTCTTCAATTTCACTCTCCTCTTCCCTCTTCCTGTCTAATCTATATTATAATTTTCACGTCTCAAATCTTTGCAGAATATCTATGATTAGACTCCCCAACCCTCTCCCCACTACCTCATGTGTCTTCCTTATGTGTCCTACTCCCATCAAAAACTACTTAAGTTACTGTTCCTCGGCTCCTAATATTGGCATGTACAAGGTTTTATGCTATAACTATGCTATAACAATATTTGAACTGTTACTATGATTTTTAAATGTGTCACCTGGAACATCAAAGGTTGCAAAAATCCCATCAAAAGGTGTAAGGTCATATCTCATCTTAACAAACTCAACCCCTCCATTGCATGTATACAAGAAACACACTTATCTACCTGTGAAACTTTGAAACTGAAGTCTAGATGGATCAAGGAAATTATTTCTAGTCCTGCTGTTGCTAAAAAAAATGGGGTTGCTATTCTAATCAGCAAGAAATTAACATATAAAGTTCTTGATCAAGGTGCTGATACTGATGGTAGATGGGTTTGGGCTAAACTAAAAATAGAATCTACTGAAGTTACCATTCTGAATATTTATGGTCCTACTAATCCAGACCCCAAGTTTTGGATCACCATCAAACAATTGATACTTCAAAAAAACTTTTCTAATCTAATAATGTGTGGGGACATGAATCAAGCCCTTGATCCATTTCTGGACAGAAAATCTAGCTGTGTATTCAAAAACAACAAATCACACAAATCCTTTATTGGTTGTTTAGCTGAAACAGGTCTTATAGATACATGGAGAATATCCCACCCCACTCAGCTTGATTACACTTTCCATTCTTCCCCACACAATACTCTGTCCCGTATTGATTATATTTTCTCCACTAAAAACCTCACAGGTACCATTACAGATTCCAAAATAGAAAACATCATAATTTCTGATCATGCCCCTGTTTGTACCTCATTCAGTCTTTCTGATGTTCGAAAACCGTCATCTCGATGGAAGCTCAACAATTTTCTTTTACAAGACCCTCAATTTATCATATCAGTAGAGTCCTTTATTCAACAATTCTATATAGATAATCTAGACGGAGACACTTCGGTAGTGAATAATTGGGATACTCTTAAAGCGGCCTTGAGAGGTCACATCATGGCTTACTCAGGCAAAATGAAAGCACAACGCAAAAAACACCTAGATGACCTATATTCTCAACTAACTATAGCTGAGCAACAATATTACAGTGTCTCTAACCTTACCAACCTTCATAAAGTACTGACTTTGCGCTTCTCAATCAATAAGGAGATTACAGACCTAGCTACAGGGACAATACTTAAATACAAAACGAAAATTTATCAAACATCCAATAAAGCTGGAAAAGCACTGGCCTCTTACTTAAAAACCAAAAAGGAGCAATTTTTCATATCCCACATCAAAGACCCATCTGGCAATGTTCATCACCATCCCAAAGATATTCTAAATTGCTTCAGAGACTTCTATACCAAATTATATACTCACCAGATTTCTATACCCCATAACAACATCACATCCTTTTTTGAAAATATTAATAGAACCTCCTACCCTCAATTAGACTTATCCCATTTAGACACTGCAATCACTCTTCCAGAAATTTCCAAAGCAATTAAAGGATTAGGCAAAAGTAAAGCTCCTGGCCCAGATGGCCTTTCCACAGAATTTTATGATAGCTTATCTCGATCCCTCATTCATAAACTTCAAAATCTATTTTCATACTTCATTTCCCAAAAAGCGTCCTCTGGTTCCTTCTCAGAAGCCTTGCTCATTCTCTTCCCCAAACCCGACAAGGATCCGTCATTACCAGGAAATGATCGGCCCATCTCTCTAATAAATGTCGAAAGCAAAATCTTTGCAAAAATCTTGGCCAATAGGATTGAATCCTCTCTTCCTTCTCTAGTCAAACCTGATCAAGTAGGCTATGTTAAAGGGCGAAACATCTCTTCCAATGCCAGACTCCTTCTAAATGCTATCCACCTATCTAACAAAAATAAAAAAGATAAACGGGGCGCAGCGGTTATAGCACTAGATGCAGAAAAAGCCTTTGATCGTGTCAACTGGGACTTTATGTTTCAATCCCTCCGCTGGCACGGTTGTAGCGATAAGTTCATTTCCCTAGTCAGCTTACTTTATTCTTCTCCACGATCCTCAATTTGTATCAATGCTCTTACCTCCCCATTTTTTTCCCTCAATAGAGGTACTAGACAGGGGTGTCCCCTCTCACCTATCTTATACATCCTCTCCTTAGAGCCATTATTAGAAATGATCAGATCTAATAAAAACATTCCAGGTATAGCAAGCGGTACATCCCATATTAAAACAGCTGCTTATGCTGATGACATCCTTATTCTCATCAAAAACCCAAAAACACACCTCCCACATTTACTTGAAGTATTATCGCAATTCAGTTCAGTTTCAGGTTACAAACTTAATAAAGATAAATCAGAAATTATGCCCCTCAATCCCTACTGCCTTAAACACGACATTGACCCCTTTGGTTTTAAATGGTGCAGTTCCTCTATTAAATACCTAGGTCTTAGATTTGCTCCCTCGATCCCGGACACCATTAAGCTCAATACACATTCATTACTAGATAAACTAAAGGAATTAACATCCAGATGGTCCCCCTTATATCTTTCTTGGTGGGGACGACTAGACACGATCAAGATGATGCTTTCACCAATAATTCTATATTACCTACAACTCCTATGTGTTCCGATATCTTCCTCCTTTTACAAATCAATGTACTCTATTCTTCTAAACTTCCTTTGGGGACAAGGCAAAAGTAAAAGAATTGCTCTAACCAAATTGAAGGAACCATATGACAAGGGAGGGGTCAAGTTTCCCGATTTTAAAGCATACCATAATGCCTTTCTTTTGAAGCAAGCCAGATATTGGTTTGCCTGTCCCATAATGTCAGATATTCCCACATGGTGTACCATAGAGAAACAGCTTGTGTTTCCTATAGAAAAAACGGACCTCATTTATGTATTCAAGCATTCCTCGACATCTATATCAGACCCTATCAGAGCTACAATATTAGCCCTCCAACTCTTTGTATTCACACAGACAAATTCCCCCCAAAAAAGCCTCTCACCTTTTTTATGGCATAACAGCAAGATAACGATTAATAACAAAACCTTAAACAGAAAATCCTGGAAGAAAAAGGGTATTAGATTTATACAACAAATTATAAATAAATCTTCTATCCTTTCTTTTCAGCAGCTCAAAAGTCAATTCCCAATTCCCAACACTGATTACAATTTCTATAATAAGTTAGTTAATTCTTGCTTTGTTGCTCTCCGCAGCTCCTCCAATGAGATTCTAACTCCTGATGTCTCAAGATTACTACACCTAACAATGCCCACCGACACTAAGGCTTCAAAATTCTATGGCATTCTCATATCATCCCTTAAGATTTGCACAATACGCCACAAATGGGAAGAGGATTTTGGTTACATTTTAAATGAATATACATGGTTTAAGATTTTCTCAAGAATCAAGGACATCTCTGCTTCAGCAAATATCTCCCAACATTTTCTCTTCTTCTTCTCATCACACCTGCTAAACTATGCCTCACTAATATTAATAACAATGATAACTGTTGGACATGTGGAGCCACCCCAGCTTCGTATGAGCATATGTTCTTCATGTGTCCATATACCCACAGATTTTGGCAACAAGTGTGGAAGTACCTTAACTCTATTTTTTTAACTAATGTCCCTCTGTCATTCATGAACATTGTCTTAGGAAGCCTGGCTGTTACCACCTACTTGCCATCTGGTGCATCTAAACTCTATGACCTCTTCATTTGTTTGGCTATGAAGAATATAACTGCCAATTGGAAAGACTCCCGCTCCTTGTGCATAAGAAGCTGGTGGAATAACATCTGTCTCACGCAAAAGATGGAAATGTGTATGGCAAACAATCTTAATTCTATACCTAAGTTTAATGCTAAATGGTCATTTTTCATTCGTTATCTGGATCATTTTAATGTAACCACACATGGAATGTGACTTTTGTTAATATATAACACTCCTTTGATGCTCGTAAGATTTTTATGTATGAATCTTAACCCTAACACTGTATTGAATATTTATTTTACCATATACTAAAGAGCCACACCTCTACACCTACCCCCCTACCTCTCCCATCCCCTCATTTTTCGTGTTTGTCAAATGTTAGTCTTGTGTTCGTCCTCCTCCTACTTAAAACATCATAATGCAGAAATCGTTCAACACTAAATCGTGCGCAACACTGTGTCACAATGGTTTCGTTTATGTTTCAATTATTATTGTAAGTTGTTCATCAAATACTTAACCTCATAAAGTATGTAGTGCACTCTATTAATAGATCCTCTGGATCACTACTATTTTACCATAGATTATTCTTAAGTACATGTAATGGTTAACTGCATTATGTTTTGGATATTATGACGGTACAAATGTATTCTACATACCTTAATAAAAAAATTATTAAAATCAAAAAAAGAAATAGACCGTCAAGTGTACGTAAGCGTGATAGTGCTACGTAGCTCATGCCTTCTTTAAAGACTGTGTTATCAATATCTATCATTGCTTTGTCTAGGGTAAGACTTCTGTGATTTATGAATTGTGACTGCGCATGCAAGAGTTAGAGAAAATTGTTCTCTGCGTACATACATGTCTTTGAAGAGAAGGAATCGAGGTGTTGAGCGTCCTATCATTTTTACTTCTGAAAGTTTGTGAAAGAGAATATTGACAAACTGAATTTTGTTGTCACCTGGGTATGTTTGAAAGCCAACAACTGTACCCAGTGCTCCATTAACTAGTCCTTGGTCCACGTCAAGGTTACTTTTAAGCATTACTCTGCAATTTAAGGATAATTTTAATATCTTTTCTAAGCCTGCTGTGTTTGAGATTGAATTTTCTAAACTATTTAGTCTTGTTGTGGCTTGGTCACACATAGGAAGTGTCATACCATGTATGACTAGTTTGTCTGTCATTATTGGTTGCATTTCTTTACTTAACATTATTTCATTGAATTTGAAACAGCTTGCAAGAGTTGGCATTAAGGCCATACAATTGACATTTTTATGGGCTAATTGTTCCATAACATCTGTAGCACATGCATTATGGCCATAAAGTGCATGAATGTGTCGGGTTTTCAATATTGCTTCTGCTTCTTCAGAAAGTATACCAACTCTAATACTTTTTAAGATGTTGGCATACGTGAGATTTGCAGATTGCTGTATGCTTTCTGTTAATTCTCTGTATTGGAAATGTTGACAAAGGTTGACATTTCCAATGCTGCCAACAGTTTTACGGCAGAGTTTGTGTCCTAATGTTTTAAAAATAGGCCCACCTTTTACTGGTGTCAATTGAAGAAGATCTCCGAAAACAATAATGTGGTTTCCTGCAACAAGCTCTTCATGGTTTGTTTTGAGTACTTCTTGTAATCTGAGGTGAATCAAAGCCAACATTAGGTTGGAGATCATGCTCACTTCATCTATTAGTAGCATTTTCATTTGTTTCAATACTCTGCGTAGTTCCATTGCAGCTTCTGCAGAAAGTTTGTAATAGTCTAATTTGTTCTGGTGTTCTACGGGCAACAGTAGGAACCGGTGTAACATGACACCACCTATGTTGTAGGCAGCTAAACCTGTGGGAGCAGTGACAACAGCTGACAGTTTGTTGTTTGTCAATTGTTGAAGGAACTTACTGATGATTTCGATTATGAATGTTTTGCCAGAACCAGCTTCACCACTGTCGTACAGTAGTATAGGTTTATAATTATGGCAGGAACATTCTTTATTTTCATGTTGTAGACCATGTGCAATTTGTTTTGTTACTTCTTGAAAAATGCTACGTTGCTCATTGTTTAGTTTTGATTGTAGTATAGTTAAGTCTTCTTTATCTTCATACTGACACATGGTGTTTTCTACTTCTATCATAGCTAATTCTGCCTCATTTGCTATTAGTGGCTCTCCCAGTGGTTCTTGGATTCCTGTTACAGAAGGTTGACTACTGTCAGGAGTGTCCTTATCTAGTTGGGCCTGGAGTTCTTCTTCGTGTTGCTGTTCATTGTGCAACATTGTTTTGTATTGTGTAAAGTTTACATCAGTTATAGTGCTTTCATTTGCTTTGAAAGCATCTTCATATGAGTCATAGTTATCTAGTATGTCTTCTTCTTTTCTCCATGGTTTAAAGAGTTGTAGCAGGCACATGTGATATACTTCTTTATGTTGAAGAGTCTTTAATGACGATTTGATATGATCAATTACATTTGGTTTAGTGAGTTTAAATAAGCTGCCTTCACAGTTTGTCACTCTATATTTACCTTTTTTTTCATCAGGTTTTATATTATTTTTGTATGTGTAGTTTTGGGCTATGTGGTATAGACACATGGTTTCCAATGTATTACTTCTGTTTGGGTAGTATGTGTCCAATAAATTATTTTTTAAAATGTCTTGGCTGTTGGGATCACGTTTGGCTGTTGTTTCTATATCTTCGTAGGATTTTAGAAATCTTTTTCTAGATTTAGCTGGACCAAGATTTAGCCATACTATATTTTCAGATTTACCACACAATGCAGTACCAGTTAAACGATCAGCTGCTTCATATGATCCACATTCTCTATGGGAGAGCATTTTTATGCCCAAGCTGTATAATTTCTGAGACACTGTTTTATCTGATGACAGGTTATGCCAGAGGTCTTGGAGCTCTGTCTTTTCTGCTTTAGTTAAGTATGCTGTGACATATCGTGCAACTGCATTAGAATTGTCTGCAATGTACTGCACATCTATGTTTGCATTCCATAAGTGGGCAATAATTGCATTGTAATCATTGATACAGTTTTCTTCTTCCCTTCATTTTATGTAATATGTATTTTTAGGTGACTTACCTTTAACACTATGTCTAACTGAAGACATGAGGTTGTTCACTTGACCTGTATTTGAACTGGTCTAATGAAACCAAATCGGCATTTGGTGTAGTTTTTCTCTTTGTTTTTGTATTAGCGACGACAATATTTTCCACATTTGTGTCTTTGAAATTGTAAAATTTGTGCATGAAGATCACTATTTATGGATTCTGATGGAATTTCACAAGTGACATATTTTTCAATAAACTGTAAAACAGTGGCATCACTGTCTTGACCAAATTTAGGAGCATCTTTAATCCATAAAAGCATGTGGATATGTGGTGCTCCTCTGGCTTGGAATTCTTTTCTCCAAAAGAAGTGTTGCACTTCTCTAAGGGGAGGAACAGTTTTATTACAAATAAAATGTAGCATAGCAATGAAGCGATTGTGAAAATATCTTGAAACATTAACAGGAATCAAAGAACAATGTTCTCCAGGTGTTAGTATATCTATGTTTGTTTTGTTTTTGTTTGATATGCGTAGGAAATCATGTAAATCTTCCCATGCATATTCTGCACAATTTAATGTAAAAACCAAGTGGGTGGCCCAAGGTTTCTGATCATACAATTTACATCTCCATGACGTTGAAACCAGTACTCGTTAGTACCACGCATATTTGCTAATAGATTTGTAATATTTGATTGTAAAACCTCATCCTTTTGTTGCACTTTTTGTAATAATTGTGTAGCTGTCATATTTTGAAAGTGTGATCCTGATTTTAATATGTGTACAGCTCCGTAACATAAAGTTGCTAGTTCACTTTCAAAGAGTAGGTGGAATATGTATTCCACATTTTGTATAAATCTGGGATCTTCAGAATACATCCGCAATGAGCGGTATTCTGAAGCTGATATTTGAATAGGTCTATCATCGTACCTTCCTCCTTTGCCAGTAGGAAAGAGTAGAGGAAAAGCACGTGCTTCTATACTTCTTTTCCCATATGCTGATTGGTGATCCTTTTGTTTGATGCATTTGGTACATTTCCAGTGCATCTTCTATGGTTTCATTAGAGTGCAAAGGATGAATTGTATAATGGTCTAAAGTATTTGATATTGTAGCAGGATCTAGGAGCTCAAATTGACCAGCTTCTTGTGTTTCTTGAATTATTTCAGTTGTATCCTTCACGTTTTCTTCAATATTAATTTCTTTGTAATATTCATTATTCTCTTTAAGATCTTGCAAGACATGTCTAACTTTATGTAAATCTACCAGCTGTTGCCATATTTCTTTGTCTTTTGTAGGTACTCCATTTACTAAGATAATTAAAGATTGCTGCATTGGACGTTGCACTCCTAGAGTATGCACATGTTCTATTAAATTTAATGGTAAATAAACTACTTTTCCACGAATGCCTTTTACCAATTCAGAGGGAGGTAATTTTGCTGTTTTTGTTTGAAGGCGTATTATTGCTTTAAATGCGTGCACTGTTTGAATTATGATGTTCTCATATACATTAATTTGTTGTAGGGTTTTGGTAGTGGGTATAATTCCAAATTATTTGTGATAGCACGTGAAGGAGTTTGGTTGTTGTCAAGTTTTGTGGTGCAGTAACTGCAAAGTATTAAGGGGTCAGTTATTTCGTATTTGTTTTCTGCTACAAGGTAGAGAGCTAATTCAAACCATTTAGAATCTTCATTGTCTTCTATTTTGTATGATAGGTCTACAGTTTTTGTGTTACTTTTATAAAAAAGTTCTGCAGCATCATACACACACATGATTTGGTAATTCAGCTGATGTGCTTTTAAATTTTAGCATTTCTTTTTTGTATGTGTTTAGTAAAAGGTTGCCATGTGTAGAGTTGTTGCTAATTTGGTTTAAAGCTATTTCATTCTGTAAGCGGCTTTCACTTCCAAAATATTTTTTCAGGATATAGTCAATTTCTTCAAGTAGGTCTTTTGCTGTACCATGTAGAAGAATGTTATTTAAATTTGCTAGTGCTAAAGCAGGACTTTTAGCATAGTACAGTTTATAAACTAGATTTCTGATAGTTGAATGATGTGTTGATATCCTTTTGATATCATGGAAGGTGGTTTTACAAGTAGGTCCTGTAATGCAGGCCAATGAATGTCCTTGTAGTCCTGTGTACTTGCGCACTTGACACGTATCCATATTTTGCAGTAGTTTAATTTTGATTTTGTCTTTGCTTTTTACATATTGATTGAGGAATTGGGGTAAAGACTTGAAAAATTGTTTGGGAATGTTACACATTGATGTGCATGGCCATTTGTACACTCGATGTTTTGATTCAGTTGAATGGACGAGTAATTCTAAGTTTTCAGGGCATATTTTTGTAAGGAGTACTTCTTGTTCCATTATGGTATTATTCACTTTTTCATAACCTCGACCACTGCTATGTATGACAATTGTATTTATTTGCTTTTGTTTGTACGCTTCTTCATTAAAGTATGGTTCTGTGCTCGTAGTGTGATTCCATTCACCTCCGCAGATACTTAAGAAGTTCTTTCTGTTGACATTTCGTTTATTGAGAAGTCTTTTTTGTAATTTAGTTATTAGTTTTGTTAGTGGTTTCATTTTGTTTAACACTAAAAGAAATAACTTTCTTTTGAGAAGAATTGCACTATCTATCAACGCTTCTAAGATTAATTTCCTACGATAGGTTTTAAGGGTAGAAGCTGGTTTCTCTCCTGTTTTTATAAGATTTTGAAGGACTCTGTGATGGAACATTTTGGCTAAAATACTTTTCTTGGTATGCTTACTTTGAACTTTACCAAGATTTATAGAAGCAGTGTTATCTGTAGTGATAGCTGATTTTTTTGTTAATTGTTTTCTGGTTTGTTTTACATTTTGATAGAGGAGGCAACGTTTTTGCACTTGAAACTTTTTTTGTTTCACTAAATGACTGTATTAGCTGTTTTGTTTCAACTTTTTTTACAAATTCTGCTAGAGATGGATGCTTATGTTGGACACTTTTCATTTGTTCTACTTCTGCGTTGCTTTCTATGGACTTGACTTTTGGTAGGCATTCTTTAGGGTCTGTTGAAAAAATAAAGAAGCTATGGGTTGAGGTGTTCTGCAATGTATGTGTGCTGTGTGCATGAGTGTTTGAGTAAGATGATAAAGATGTATGTAATGGTGTGTGATTGTGCATTGGGAACTACAACTAGTAGGGATGGGTATTCTTGAATTTATGTGCTACTAAACTGGGGTTCGGATGACAGAAAAAAGTAAGCTAGTGGTGTGGAGAAGTACAAATAGTAAATCTAATGTATACAATTAAAACAGTTGTTTGTTCTATAATATCAAAATTGTAGCGGTTGAGTTGGGTAATTTGTGTGTCCAAAAATAGGAATTTGTGGGCCATTTTGGCTGTAAATGGCTGTTTAAGACATGGGGAGTTTTGGACAGAAAGGTGCACAATCTCTATTTTTAGGCACAGAAATAGCATGAATCAACTTTACAGTGTGTTTCAGTAATAATACAAATATTATGGTGATATTCTACTTTTTTTTTTCTGAAATGAACAGGTTACTTCTTAGTTCTTCTTTGTTCTTCAAATTTGGTTGCTTCTTTTCAGGAGAATGGTCTTCACTGTAATTGTAAAAGAAACAAATAAGTAATTTTATTTGTATATAGCACTGTTTTTAATTTAGACATTGATTATTTTATTTGAAATCCTCAGCGCCTTCCTCAAAACCATTAAAACTATCTTATTTACATAAGATACGTCACACAAGTTCAATACATATGATATGTTCTTAATGAACAAATTGTATTGTAATGACTAACTGTAGCAAACACAATACCTTTACTATGTTTGTGAAATTCATAATGTACTACTGAATACCACTATTTCTGTAACTAAGCTCTTCCAGGTGATAGTGCCTCAATGTCATGCTTAAATTAAAGTAATTGAATAAATAAAGAAATAAAACAAAAATATTAAGTCAGTTTGAAAATGTGTTCATGTACTGTACAGAAAATATGCATACCTGTAGTTTGTGTTCATGCATATGGATATGCATGGAGCTGCAAGAAGAAATATTGGAGACTTGTACAGTATTTCTTGTAGATGGTGCTTGCCAATGATATGACTTGTACTCAGAGAGATTCACAGTACATTTGCAGTGCTGATCTATGATGATGCAGTTAGATGTAGAGGTCTTGAATGTGATTGGTGGATGGTCATGTGACTTCTTAGCTACATCCAATGAGGGAATGACACAGAAAGTGAAGTGGAAATGGAAGAAGGGCTGTTCATGTTACGATATGTCCGCGGACATGGCAGTAGTTCGCGGACATCGGGTGTTACATTCCGGGGATTTTTGGGTTCAGAAGTCATGCAAATGAGAATGAGCACTGAAACGGATTGGTCAGGAAAGTTTAGCGGGTGTGTTGTGCCAGGAGAGAGTTTCTCAGATACTCTTTTTGCTGAGAGAACAACAGATAGCTATGGCTGTGTGTTTCAGAAAACAGATTGTTTGGATTTTGGGAGATTCATGGATACATTGGTTGAAGGTGCATGCAGAAAGCTGTGGAGTAGCTGTAGATCTTGGATTTCCACATGTGGAAGTACACTGGCATGGAGTACGTGGAATGAAGTGGTTGGACTTGCTACCTCTTTGTGCTAGTTTGGAGACAGAGCAACATCCAGACATAATTGTAATTCATTGTGGAGGGAACAGTTTAGGACATGTGTCTGGAATTTCTTTGCAATTTCCTATGAAAGAAGGACTTGGGAAGGTCATGGCCATGTTCCCTAATTCTCAAGTAATATTTTCACAGATTGCACAGAGACAAATGTGGCTTCATTCTTCTTCATTTGGTCCACAAATGGAAAAAGCAAGGTGCATTGTTAATAAGGCTATGTGTGCCTTTCTAAGAGATTTTGTCATGTCCTCTTTTCACAGTGAAAATATTATGTTACGTAGTACATACATTTTTCGCAGAGATGGAGTCCATCTTACTTATGCTGGCAATCAGATTTTTTTGAGAAATATACAAAATGCATTACAACCTTTTTTAGAATTACAGCATCCATTTTGAAGTAGGTGTTAAGTATTTATAATTTCTGACATACAAACACCTCCCAAAGGCTCTTTTCAGAGCCACCACTTCTTACCACAGAAAATTGCAATGGTTATGATAGGGTAGCAACTCAGTTTTTTAGATGTCCGCGGACTGTCCGCGGATTTCTAAAAAATACAAAGGGCCCTGCTTCATTTATTTTCACTTCTATTTTTTAACTGTGAAAGGCGGCTCTGAAAATAGCCTTATTTCTTTTTGATTTTTAGTTTTTTTGGTTTTTTTATACATGACACACTACGAGAGGATGGGAAAGGAGGGTAAAGGGGGGACACCAACCACAGGGATAAGAAAGGGCGAGCTGAGGGAGGAAGATGTAGAGTGGGTTTTATTTGGGTAGTGAGCAGGTCTTCTCATGCTCTGAGACGATAGTCTCAAAAGCACTGCAAAGTCGCTCCCCCTGCAGAGTACTGTGTCACAGTACATACATACAACTGTGACCCTCGAAAGGTAAGGGTCATCAGAATTAATTCTGTATAGCCTGTGAGGCAGCTTGAGGAAGACGCTTCCCACAGAGGTGGTCCTTGTGGTGACAGGATCAGAAACGGAGGATGAAGTAGAGGAAATCAACCTACTACGTTCTTCGCAAAGGTACAACCTTGCGAATAACCCCAGAGTGAAATGACCTCAGGTGTCGCTTCATGGTAGTGGTCCCAAAGCTGTACGAACCGTGCCTCCCGTGACTGAGTATCATTTTGCACTCATTGCAGGTGACACGTTTCGCACAAGCCTTACGACCATTCCCATGAATGGTAAACAACCGCCACAACCAAGACTCACGCTTAGTGCGGGTAGTAGGGATTTCCTCTACCTCATTCTCGTCACCCTCTTCTTCCTCCTCTGTATCCTCACTCCTGTTCCCCTCTTCAGGCCCTTGGGAAGGTGGTGGTGGTGGACGGGGTGGGGGTGGTGCTGAGGCAGACACAGCACCAGGTGGCAGCAGTGGAGCCACAGAAGCCATCAGGTTGAAGATGGAAATCTGCAGGTTGCAGCAAAAATCTCTGTGCTCTGTAGAATAGCCAGAAACACAATGAGAATAAGCTCTAGGGCGTGGTCTTTTATAGGGCTGCTTGTGCACGGTCCACGGACATGCGCGCTGTCCGCGGACAGATCAAACACAAAAAAGGTTGAAAAGGTTTCAAAAAGTATGTATAAACTTATAATTAGTATGTGGGACTTGTGCTATGGTGAGTTTTTATTGAAAAATATTGTGGATTACTTGAAAATGTACTTTTAAATTTTTCGGGGACACGAACAGTGTCTGCATTCAGAACACACGATCAGCGTGGGCGCGGTCACATGGTCGCTTCGCGAACATGTTTGTGAAGGAAGCGGCTGTCCGCAGGACACCAAATGCACGGGCATTGGTTTGCGCATGCGCGTTGATGTTCTACGGACACTGTTCGGGTCCTGAAGTAATTAAAAGTGCGTCAGACGTCAAACAATCAGTTACGGACAGGCGTTTGTTCTTAGAACAGTGTCAACTTGTTTGTGAACAATACGGACAGACATAGAGCCCTCAGAACACCTCCATTTTTGTTTTTTTGCAAACATTTCAGGACACCGCGTGTGTTCTTAGAACAGTTTCAACTTGCTAACGAACAGTACGGACAGGTATAGTGTTCTTCAGGACACCTCCATTTTAGTTTATTTACGAACATTTCAGAACACCAATTGTGTTCTTAGAACAGTTTCAACTTGCTAACGAACAGTACGGACAGGTATAGTGTTCTTCAGGACACCTCCATTTTCGTTTATTTATGAACATTTCAGGACACCGCGTGTGTTCTTAGAACAGTTTCAACTTGCTAGCGAACAGCACGGACAGGTATAGTATTCTTCAGGACAGCTCCATTTTCGTTTATTTACGAACATTTCAGGACACCAATTGTGTTCTCAGAACAGTTTCAACTTGCTAGCGAACAGTATGGACAGGTATAGTGTTCTTCAGGACAGCTCCATTTCCATTTATTTACAAACATTTCAGAACACCCGCGCTGACCGCGGACACCTACATTGTTTTTTTTTTAAAAAAAACGGAAACTAATTACAACACAATATAAAAATATAACTTTATGTAACATATATTAATAATTTATGACAAAGAAGGTGAGGCAGAAACGGAAACAAAAACAGGAGAATTAGGGGTTTCAACAAGATTGGTATAAGGTGAAGAAGGGGTGGAAGTCTCATCAAAAAGTTTTGGGATATGGAGAGGATTTGGGGATAATTGACTGGGATATGGTGAGGGGGGACAAGTACATGTGGGACAATGGTATGAGTTTTTTGTTTTAAAATGATCTTCAACAAAAGTTTTCAAATTATTAAAATTGGTGAACAATAAATCCATTTTCTCTTTTATGCTGTCAAGCTTGTTATCCATAACAGTTTCTTCAGAGGTATTTTCTATTTTGGTATGCTCTGTACAAAAATATATATATATGTTAAATGTATATAAAATAATAATAATTAAATGGTTTATATTGTAAAGTGTTTACCATTAGTTTCACTATCTTGTGACATTTCCTCATGTGGGAAATGCTCCTCTAGCCATTCAAGAGTACTAAACATTTCTGTAAGAAAAAAAAAAGATAATATATTTTTTTAATCTAATACAGAAAGTTTATAAATATATGAGTAAAAAAAAGGTACACTTACTATTTCAGGTAAGATATTTTCTAAGTACTGTGTAGGTCTGGTCTTGTTCTTAGTTCTGTAGTGTCTGTGAGGTAATTATGTTGGAAGCCAATTTATCTTCCTTTGGTATATTCCATTTTAGAACGTATTGTATTTAAATGAATGGTTAGTGTGTTACATATATGGGTTACATTTCTTATGTATCACTACATATAATGTGTATGTGTGCTGCTTTTTTGAATTTGTTAAATGTTCCTATGACATGATATAACAATCAAACATACCCCCCCCATAGTTTTTAGGTAGTGTTACTGTTCTCCGAACATGTCCGCGGACATTAAAAGAGTTCGCGGACATCAAGTTCAGTAGAAGAGGATCAGTATGTTCCATATTACATGTACATAAATTCAAAGTTATTATTGTTAAGTTGCGCTACTAAAAACCTATGAAATTCAGTGAAAAAACTTTGTTAAAGGGATGTTATGGTTAAGTTGCGCTAATAAAAATCTATGAAATTCAATGAAAAAACTTTGTTAAAGGGATGTTATGGTTAAGTTGCGCTACTAAAAACCTATGAAATTCAGTGAAAAAACGTTGTTAAAGGGACGTTATTGTTAAGTTGCGCTACTAAAAACGTATGAAATTCTGTAAAAAAACTTTGTTAAAGGGACGTTATGGTTCCAAGTAAAACCGAAAAACCCTTGAAATTCGCTAGTATGATGACATCACATGGGCATGTACTTTTCATGAAAAGTCTGTACAAGGGATTCTTATTATAACGTTGATAAAAAAAAGTGTCAAGGATCATAGTAGCGCAACTTAACCATAACCTCCCTTTATCAAAGTTTTTTTGACTGAACATACATTCTCATAGTGTGAATTTGATAGATGTTTACTAAGATTCCCTTACTTTATATATATGTAACATAGAACATACCGAACACCCCGCTAATGATTTTGATGTCCATGGATGGTCGCGGACATCAACACTACCCAAACACTCGGGGGTTATCTGAAATTGTTCTATCACACCATATAAACACTGCACAAGTACAAAAAGGAGCACATAAACACATTGGGGGTCATTACGACCCTGGCGTTAAGTATTTAACGGCGCCGTAAAAGGTGTCAGCGCCGTTAAACCCTTAACACCTGATTTGGTTTTACCAGCCGTTAAAGTAGGGTGCCGCAAAGGGATCTCGGTGCTAATTACGGTACCGCAATTTGCGGTACCGTACTTAACGCCTTCCCCAGTCACATTGAGCCCTATGGGGCGAAAATGGTAATGGGGAAGGGCCGTGGTGAATCGCCCCGCCAACCTTGGAATGGGCGGTATTTCCCCATTCCACCATGGCGGACTCGTTACAACACCAGCACCAACCATGGTGCTAATAGTGCCATGGTTTAGCGCCGGGGTTGTAATGAGGGCCATTATATGTAATAATAAATAAGCAGTGGAACCTACAGATTTAACACATCAACCATCCATTTAAATACCATATGTAATAAAATGGATTATACCATAACAAAAAAGAAATGCTTCCAACATAATTACCTCACAGAAACTGCAGAGCTAGAAGCAACAGTAAACCTACACAATACTACGAATACAACTTACCAGAAACTAGTAAGTAAACTACATTTTTCTTATATATTTCTAAACTTTTTGTATGAGATACAGTACAATTAATATATTTTTGTTTTTCACACAGAAATGTGCAGTACTTTGGAGTGGCTCGAAGAAAATTTTCCACATGAGAAAATGTCTGAAGAGAATGATAATAATGGTAGACACTTCTCTATATAAGCAAATTAATTATTACTTTATGTGACCTTAACATATATATATTTATTTTTAACAGAGCATACCAACTTTGAACATATTACATCAAAAGACACATTGGGAAAGACTCTGGAACGCATGGAACAGAAAATAGACATGCTCAAGCTAAAACTCAAGCTCACCTGCCCAACGGTTGAGTTGTCCAGGAATACACAACAATACCAAAAACCTTATTCAAGCATGTGAGATCTGCCCATGCACTAGCACCCACTTACCCCCATCCAGCTCCCTTAACACCCCTGCCTGTTATTGAGGTACCATTTTTGAGAACTGAGATGGAGATTGTTGGGCCTCTTGAGAAATCGAAACTGGGTAACAGGTTTGTACTGGTGATACTTGAGTATGCCGCACAATACTCTCAGGCATTTCCTCTATGCAATAATACCACTAAGCAAATAATTAAACATTTACTTTTCTCAGGTGGGTTTCCCTAAAGAGATCCTAATGGATCAAGGTATCACCTTTATGAGTAAACTTGTGGGGGAGATCAAGGAATTACTCCACATGGTCACAGTGCCCAAAATCAAGCGCGTCAGAGCAGGCAGCACTATTTTAAAGTACTTAGCACCCCTGCAATGGAATGCCCTTCAAACATCCCTAAAAGCTGAAACATCCCACATAGCCTTCCACAAAGCTATCAAGAGACTGCTTTTCACGTAATCCTGGCTGTGTGCTATCTGTATACAATGTTATCAATATGCCTGCCTGCAATATGTGTATTATGATTGCAATGATGTAAAATGTCCTTCATCTGCCTCATGTAACGAAACTCATCATATGTAACCGCGCCTTGATGCCTAAGGGCTGTTGCACGCTTTATACATTTTAAAAATAAATAAATAAATACACTAATGACATCTCTATACCATTTCCAATCAAACAGGTTAGTTGAACGCTTTAACAAGAGCCTCAAGACCATCGTTCAGAAGTTAGTTGATGAAGATGGAGCTAACTGGGATCAAATGATTCTGTGGGCCTTGTTCGCCATAAGGATAACTCCCCCAAGCATCCACCAGTTTCTCACTCTTTGAACTGCCTTATGGGCATGAAGCCATTGATGTGTTAGACATGCTGCAAGAAGCATGGGAAGAAAGGGAGGATGCTCCAATACCCCTCTCCCAGACAGCCACGCGATTAAAAGAGCACAGGACTGCTGTGTGGGGCTTAGTACTGGATCATCTTAGTACTGCCCAAAGTCATCAAAAGACAATTTATGACAAAAAGGTTGCACTCAGGTCGTTCTCTATAGGGCAGAAGGTCCTTGTGCTTCTCCCCACCCCAGACAACAAATTTGTTTCCAAATGTCATAGGCCATATGAGGTGATGTAAACAACATGTCTGCACAATTACAAAATCGCCCAACCAGACCGCTGTCAAAAGACGCAGATTTATCATGTGAACCTACTAAAAGAGTTTAAGGACAATATCACTGAGACAAATGCCACAGTATTAGCTTGTTTATTACCAGATGAAGTCAGCAATAACATCTTAATTGCAGAGGCTCATAAAACTGTTATCATCCAAGAAGTAGAGCAAATGTTGCAGGCCAATATAATTGAACCTTCCACCAACCCTTGGTCCTCGTCCATTGTTCTAGTAGAAAAACCAGATAAAAGCTGGAGGTTCTGTATAGGTTTCAACAAGGTAAATAATATCTCAGCCTTTGATGCCTACCCAATGCCGCCTATTGATAATCTGATTGATAAATTGGGTAGTGCAGTCTATCTGTCTACTCTAGACTTGACTAAGGGTTATTAGCAAGTCCCGTTGCATGGACCCTACAAAGAAAAGAAATATTTTGCCATCCCTATAGGTTTATATCAGTTTAAAGTCCTATCCTTCGGGTTGTATGGTGCCTCTGAAACTTTCCAAAGGTTGATGGATAAGATTCTCCAACCTCATTCAGATTTCTGCAGGGCATACACCAACAACATTGTTATCCATAGCAAGAACTGGGAGGACCATATTTTCCATCTATATACCATAGTTAGAGTTTTGAGAGAAGCAGTTTTGACGGCCAACCCTAGGAAATGCAAATTGGCCCAATCTGCTGTTAAGTATTTTTTTGTGTGTGGAAATGGCAGTGTACAACCACAAGAAGAAAAGGTTTGAGCAGTGTTACAGTCACCTACCCCTAAGACCAAGCGGGATGTAAGATCTTTCATAGGGTTAATCGGATATTATTGCCGGTTTATACTCAACTGTTCCAGCAAAACCGGCCACCTAACTGGCAAGTTACGTAACTCTGAACCTCACAAACTTAAATTGGATCAGTCAATGGAAAGAATGTAACCCAGGAGTTAGGTGGTGGTTCTTGGACTTGCAACCCTATTGTTTCTCAGTGGAACATCGAAAAAGGAGTGAGCAAGGAAATGCTGATTTCCTTTTGAGGTTTTCTTGTGAAGCAATACAGTCCAAACCGCATAAGTGAAGGGTCTGTGAGAAACTTGATGGTGTTCTTCCACCTACTCCTCCGGGATTCTCTTTTCAGGTGGCCAGGGAAGGGCCATCACGTTTGGATCCCGACCCTGGGGCTGGACAAGCAAGGGGGGATCACTTGAGTGGAGGGTCACAGGGGATTGGGAGGAGAACACACAAAGGTGAGACATGGTATTCCCCCCTTTCCAATTTCACATCAAAACCCTCTCCCTCAGCTTTCATAGCGTATTTTCAAGCCCATTCCATCTCCCTATTTACAGCAAATACTGGGACAAGGAAGAGGCAGCCAGGAGTAGTGAAGATTTCCCATAGAAATAACATGGGGAGTGTAAGGGAAACCGACCGTAGAAAGAAGTTGCATTGTCCCATTGATAGTGTCAGGCAGAGTCAGGCATTCACTAATTATCGCTCACACCTGACTCCACTTGACTGCTTTTCCAACTATAAAAGGTGTGGTTCTACCCAGGTGAGAGAGCGAGCTGGGGACGTTATTTGGGCCAGAGAAACCAAGGAGCACAGAGCAGCAGGATCGACAGAGCAGAGGAGAACAGCATGCTGAGATGTTGGCCTGGTGTTTGTGAGGGGCTGCAGCGTGGCAAGGGAGCCGTGCCTCCAGAGAGCCAGTGCGAAGTGCCCTACAGGCTGCTGTTGGCAGCTGGAACATTGCTTGTTCCCTTGGGACCTGTGCCGACCCCAAGGGTTTCTGAGGGGCAGGTGGTGAGACCCTGACCATAGGCCCGCACAACCAGAAGGGACCGCTTGTCATTGTGTTGCTGCCTGGGTGAGTCTCTTGAAATCAAGAGAGAGACTTGGGAGCATGAGGCTGACTGAAACAGAGCAGGAGAAGGCAAATAATAAAGCGGCACAGAGCAGGAAAGATGAAAGAAATGAAAGGAAACTGGTAAAGCGATATAGATCAAAAGCAGAGTGTGCAGATAAAGAGAAAGCAAGAAAAGGGGAGTGCGCAAGGGCACAAAGTAAAAGAATGTTAAAAAGAGGGTGTGAGAGACCCAAAGTGAGAAAGAAAGCGCCAGGGGCACAGAAAAGGACAAAGAAGGTGCAAGTGTGCATGAAGGAAGATAAAGAAGGTGCCGGTGGGCACACGAAGGAGAGGAAGGTGCAAGTATGCATGAAGGAAGATAAAGAAGGTGCCGGTGGGCACACGAAGGAGAGGAAGGTGCAAGTGTGCATGAAGGAAGATAAAGAAGGTGCCGGTGGGTACACGAAGGAGAGGAAGGTGCAAGTGTGCATGAAGGAAGATAAAGAAGGTGCTGGTGGGCACACGAAGGAGAGGAAGGTGCAAGTATGCAGGAGTAGGAAGTCCAGAAAGGAGAGGGTAACAAGAAGGGGTGCAGAAAGTCCCTGAAGATAAAAAGTTTTCAAGCTTCCTGCTGACCGTGTTGCATCTTCATCATCCCCCGACTGCTCATCTGCCATCCAGTCCTGGTACACTTCCAACAATCTCTGCTTCAATGTCAGCTTGACTGAGATCATTGCCATTGAGACCCCTGCTCCCTTTTTCCCCCTCACTCTGCCCATCCTCTATGGGCTCTCCCCCTGCTCCTTCATTTGAAACCGGAAACCTTGGATCTCCTTCCTCCCTCACACTCAGGGCATTGCCAAGAAGTCCCACTTTCAACTCTTCCTCCTAAAAGGAATTATCCATTTTCTCACTTTCCCCCAGAAGCTTAATGTTACCAGAGACCTGGTTCTGCCTAGGCTTGACTACTTCAATAGCCTTCTTCTGAATCTACGTTCTTCCACTGTACGACCCCTCCAACTAATCCAGAATAGGGCAGCAAGACTTATCCTTGGCCTTAAGCCCAGGGACCGCATCTCTCCTGCCCTAAAAACTCTTCACTGGCCCCCGGATGCTGCATGGATAACATTAAAATCCCTCTGCATCATCCATTTCGGGGGCCTGGGACCATGCTATCTGCAACTTTCTCTTATTAAATACTCTACCTCTGGACTTCTACGGTCCTCTAGCACCAACTCTCTTTGTGTAAAGCGTTTAGCTAAACAGAGGGCCGGAGGCCAATCACTTTCTTCAGCTGGCTCCCTCTAATGGAACAGTCTCCCCCTTCCTCTGCATCTTGAACAGGACTTCCTCAAAATCCGGATGCTCTTCAAGGCTTTCCTCTTCACCTCCTCCTTCCCTTCTTCCCCTCTCTGCTAATCTCACAGTTGCTGTGATTGGTGACCAGGGCCCTTATATTTCCCTTGGGGTCCTGGCCTAACACAACCAATTGTCCCAACCTCTGCCTACCTTGCAGCACTTGCCTCAGCACCCACCGGCCTTCTTCCTGTAGGCTTGCACTATCTACCCAAAGAGGCTCCAGGCTGCTTAGTACTTACCATAATAAACACACTTCATCTAATGCTCACCCATGAGCATGGACATTCCAGCACCTACCCCAACACCCACTTCCACTCTTCTCTCTGCACTCGCACGTTCCGAATACTCACATGGCATAGTAGGTTTGTCTTTATCTTACACTGTATTGTGTTCAATCCCATGTTCCCTCCCTGTTGATCTGTGGGCGCTTTTAAACAGATTTGACTTACTGTATAAGCACCTAATAAATGCACAATAAATAGATAAGAGCAGGAAATGATAGAGAGGGTTACAGTTCGAAGTGCTTGCACTTAGCAGGAGTAAAGAACCTGGCGTTTTTTAAAGTCTCTGATGCTACCCCTTGAAAGTACTGTGTACGACAGAAAGGTACATCCTGACAAACTGAACTGGTATTGTAAAACACAGAGGGGCCTGAGCTTGGGGAAGGGAAGCCTGAGAGGGCTAAAAGCTGCATTTGTATTTGAACTTGGAAGAGGCCTACGCTTGGGGAAGGAACCCTAAGAGGCCTATCAAAGTGGAATCTTGGTTATTTGGTGTGACTGAAGGAAAGGAAGCTTGGGAAAGGGATCCTATGGCATTAAGAACATTGACATTGTTTGAACTATGAAGGTCCTATGAACAGTCCCTTTCAGGTAAGCTCATTCTTTTGAAGTCGGCCAACCTACAACTGGTGAAAAGACCACCTGAAACCAATCCTGATTTTCCTATTTGTGCTGAACCACCACGTTTTACTTCTATAAGACTTTGTAACACATTTATGTCAAAGATTGAGGGCAAGCATAGATTTAGACACAGACAGATTTTTATTTTGGACTTCCAGACATTGGTGGCCCTTAGAAACATCAGTTAAGGGAACCATCTCTTTAGTTTTAAGGCCAGTTGGGCATTCTACCAACCCAGGAACCTTAGTAAAATACAGTTTTGAAGGATTATCTTTGAGTCTCTGTCTCCCTTGGTACCATGCCTGTTTCACAATAGTTTTACTTGCCCTAGAACCAACTCTGCCTCTTGTCTTCTAAAAGGAAATACCACTGTCCAACTTTCATAAAATAAACAAATGTTCCACTCAGCATAAAAATCAACCTCTATCCTGATGAGCGTAAGTGTGTGCCCCCCACAGTAAGACAGAATTAACAAATGTGTCTGCATTGGCCACTGAAAAGCTTTGCCTCACAGGACAATACCTTGATGACAACTCTGAAAATGGACTTTGTTAATCAATGGATAATATTTTAATCATTTGTCTTGAAGGAATTTGGACTCCTACTGTTATTGTGATAATATCTCCCTATAATAACCGGACCGGAAATGCCATAAGCATAAAGGTTGCTTAGTTGTTCCGTGTTAGCAGCTCTCTCCATGATATTTCACACAGATTTGGTCTCCGGAGCTTTTTGCTGAATATTCATGCATTTGATTGACATGGCGCTGCTTTACTTGGGGGCTAGACCTTGATGTCTACAAAGCGCTTTCTTTCCATCTTTCCTGAAGCAAACCCTCGGGTGCATCTTGCAAAACCTCTGTATTGGATTTTCAATTATGGTTCTTCTCCATGGGGTCTGCATTCCAAGTGGGATGCCTGATAATGCAGGTTCCTTGGGGGTCTGGAAGTCCCAACTTCATTTGTTCCAAAAAGCTTCTCATCATCAAGTCCCTGACTGCTAAGAATGGGACCTGCCATTTCTTATTTTCTCCCTTTTGTCAGGTTCCTTGTAAGCACCAAGAATAAAAGCCATCGTGCCGGGTATTGTGATATCTTCTATTATAGCCTCCTGTCATCTAGACATCCAGTCTGCCCTCTGTTCAACAGTGGTGAATGTTAGTTCTTTGAAAGGCCCATTACTCAAAAATGTTCATAGAGCACCCGCCAAGCTTCTTCACGTTCCCAACAATATACCACTTGAATACCTTTAGAAATGCCCCAACGTCAGAAGGTGAGATACAATGTTTTGGTTTTTCCATTTCTTTAATCCATTGTGCAGTTTGTTCTGATTAAAAGATTGTATCCCGCGTGCCTTCCCATAGATGACGGACCACGCTGACGACGTGTGGCCGGCGGGGTGCTTTTGCTGCTCAGAGTCTCTGTGATATCTCTCAAACATTTGAATCATTGCTTTATTGTTCCTACAGTTAAACATATTTTTTTTAATGCTCCTCAGTTCTTTCAAAGCAGTTACATGAAGCTATGAGAATAAAGTTAAAAAATCAATTAAAAAGGTCTTGAATAATTGAACATTTCCAGAAATAATTGAAAAGTATATAATTTTGATCTAACTTGAAAGGAGGGAATGATTTTGTATGAGACCAAAAACCAGAGGAAGATCGTTCCAGTGAGAGGTGACGAGAAGATTCAAGAGGGGTAAAGGAGAAAGCAAAATATAGTTAAGATAATAATGGAAATCAGCAGGGGAGATGATAAAGAGTATGGCGATGAAACCATGGGCAGATTAATGCATGAGGCTTTGAACATTGAGTGTAAAGGAGCGATAACCAGGATGCAATTGAAAACCCAGAAGAAGTAAAGAAGAGAGGGATTTGTTACTTTTTGACTTTCTTTTTCTCTTCTTCTTGGAGAAGAGAAAAGCAAAAAACTGAAGGTTATGCAGTGTAACGGAAGAGTATACTGAAAGGCTCAGAAGGGTATCGTTGATACACAAGAGATTATTGTCAAGATATGTACCCAGAAAGGGTGAAAATGATGACGATTATGATGTTGGAAATGACAAAAGTGGGCAATGAGGAAATAGGAAAGGATGTTTTAAGGAAAAGTTAAAATAATACCCAGGTTGTTAAGAGGATACAAGATGGGATACGTCACTGGAGAGATTGAGATAGTGCAGATTGTTGAAGAGAGCAGTCAAGAGGTGATGGAAAATATGTTTTTAAAAGGTTTGATTGGTGATATATTTGAAATGTAATAATGATGGCCCAGAAACCAAAGTGAGAGTGAAGAAAGTATGAAAATAATGAAAAGAAAAACCTCAGAAATAACAGTAGGGAAGTGAAATTGAAAGCAAATTGAATAAGAGGAACCAGAATAGGGTTTAATGTCAACATCCAAGAAGATAACCCAAGGGATGTAAATTGAGGTTACAGAGAAGAGAAGAGGATTTTTCGGTATGGAATTGGAAGCAGTTCTGCAGTTCTGCAATTTTCATTAAACATTTATGAGATTATGCCCTGATGAAGAGCACAATGCTGGAAACACGTGTCAGCAAACAAGTCAAAAAGTCAATCTGAATACATCTCTGTATTGTAATGTGTTAGTGTTATACTATCTATTGCATTAACAGGAGATCCAAGGTTGGCGTAGACCCAATTCGCAAGCGACCTAATATAACATATTCACTTCTGCAATCAGATTATAGTTTATAGAGCTAAAACTGAGTCTGCAATTCAAAGAGATGAAAGACAATAACTGCCATTCCCAGAATGGCAGCATCAACACTTGGAGCCATGGAACCACTATTGCATCCACATGGCAGGAATAGATAAAGATTCAGAAGCGTAAGAATGGAAGCATAGTATATGTCAAGTACTGTTGGTTATTCTAAGCACAGTGAACGCTGTCTCAGGGGAAATTACAAACATGGATCGGATCATAAAGGACAAAAAAGAAAGTAAAGGAGAAAATGGAAATAAGCCAGAAGTTCTCAGTGTTTATCATAAATATGAAAGAATGAAAACTATTAGGTACAAAGGGGGCAATCAAGGGAATTAGATACTCAATACAAATGTATAACTTTACCTTGAATCTGCACCCCACTGTGTGACCATACACCACATATCTTGCTGTATGACTGATGTAACAATGTACCCTAAAATATCCACTGTAAATCACTGTAATGAATGTAACCATAAGCAACATATGTAACCATCTGTATGACCAATGTAACAATGTACCATATGATATCCAATGTAAACCGTTGGAAATCCTTAACCATAAGCAATTCATGAAATTATCTGTAACCACTGTGCTTGTAACCAGCGCCTAGATGCCCCGTGGCGAAGTGCACTCAACAAATGTCAAAATAAATCAATAGTGTTTATTAAGAATTAAAAACACAGAAATAACACTGAGGGTGAAAAGAGAAGACATAAGTTTCTAGTCAAGGTTGAACAGAAATGTAAATATTGTGGAAGCTTTAGCAGTAGGGTTTATACATTGAAAGAGTAAACTAATATTCACAGAAGGAGGTAAGTGGTAGATTAGAGAGGAGGTACACATATATGAGGACGAAGTCAAGTAGAAAAACAGTGAAAAGGAAGGGGGGCATGAAAAAGAAGTGTTGAATGAGGTGATGTCGGATTACAAAAGTGATTTTACAAAGAAAAAAGTACCAAATGGAGATGTGATGCAAAAAAACAAGGCTCCTTTCGAGAGCCATCATAGGCAGAAAACATGATTACTGGAACAATTTACTAGCGGGTACCTCCAACAAGAACCTTGACAAGCTCCAGCTCCTACAAAACAAAGCCCGGAGAGCAGCCCTGGGGATAAAACGCTCTGACCACATCTCCGCATCTCGGCATAGTGTCCACTGGCTCTCTGTCAAGGCCTGCATAGAGTTCAAAGTCTTGACCACTGCTCACCGTTGTGCATAAAGAGACCCCCCTCACTCTACCTCATTACCATCAAATATGTGGTGCATTCACTATGCTCTTTCTCTTCCCTCACACTGCATATGCCTAGATTCAAATACCAACCAGCAAGTGGGGGTGGCTTTCCTGTCACTGCGCCCACTGTGTGGAACACTCTGACCCCCTGCATCCATACTGAACCCGCATACACAATCTTCAGAAAGATCGTCAAAAACCTGGCTGTTCTACAATAACTACTAACCTCTCTTCTGCCTGCCAGGCAGGAGCCATGACAATGACCAAGTTAGCCTCTTAACTATATCAACTCTGTACGTTTTCCTTCCACTCCAGGTTGTGTACAAACGCTGTGATACCTTAGGGCCTGGCACATAAATGCAATAACTAAAATAAAATAAATAAATAAAATAAGGTAAGGCAGGAGAGGGATAAGTTAAGGGGGGCACATCAAAATTGAGTTTTTCTTTTTTTTTAAAATGATATGTACAATTTGTTGCTTGTGGTGGTGAAAATGTGTAGAAAATACATTAAAAAATACATGGTTATTTAATACTGCTTATTTACTTGAAAACTAATGTTGTAAACAAATGGGGGGAGGCCCTCTGTACCACCCATTCTGCCCCTTCCTCTACCCCAGCAATTTATAATGCGCTTAACCTGGTGGTTTCTAAGCGCTGACCCCGGGATCGAACCTGTGTTGCTTCGTGTCGCCTTGTTTCCAAGGCGAGCACGTTGCAGCTGAGCTATCCTCCCGGGACCAGTTATTTCATCATGATTTTAATACAGGATAAGCAGACTCTCTTAAGAAGTCATACATACAAAAGGCAGCAATTGACATAAAGCTCAAGCCGGCTCTGTGGGAAAACACACCCCACCCAAGAGTGAAGTTGCTGTCTGTGCAGTCACCTAGACCCACAGCAAAATACACATCACCTGAGAGGAGCACAAACATGCCTCTCACCTCCAGTAATGCCGAAGATGAGTGGCTTTCCTCAGCAGCTCAGATATAAAAGAAAAGCAAGAAGAGGTGGGCCCTAGTGTGGAACACTCCCAGAGCTTCGCTCTATAATATAATGAGTTTGATTATTTGAGCCGCACTGTCCCGGGCAGTTGGAGGCAGTGCCCTTGCCTCCTTTTGTGAAGAGTATAGGGTATTGTTCCAGATCTGTGTGCTTCTTTTGGCAAGGATAAATATCCCCACACTCATTTGTTTGCAAACCACTTGGGTTTTATTGTTTATCACACAGACATGTTGTCCATTTGTGGTCAGCCGACACGTTTTTCAACCTCTAGGTCCTTATCAAGGCTAATGTTTCGAGCTATGGCTCAACGAGTCCTGGAGAGTTCAGTCCTGTGTAGGTTGTAGTAGATGAGCTTCTGGTGTGGCCAACTGTGGGCTAATATCGAGTCCGGATAGGCTTACTCTCTTTGTCATTCCGTTTATACTGCTCTGTGAGTTGACAATAAAAGAAAAGTGGTTTGCACCCAACTGTGTGGATCTTTATCCTTGCCAAAAGAAGTGCACAGATCCGGGACAATACCCTATACTTATATAAAAGACTGCTGGCAAAAAAGGGACTGCTCGGCCTCCACTGCAAAAGTAGTTGAATTGTAACCCTTCAGTTAAAATGTAGTGTGACGGGAGAAGAGTGAGCTTTGAGAAACACAGTTCATTGTGTGAGTGGGGGAAATGGTATCCAGTGATTCCATCGAATACATAGCATCGAATGCAAAAATGCATTTTTTTGTAGTTAAAGTTTATTTTTATTAAAATGGGTTTTAAGGGGTAAAATAATGGGGGTTAGGAGGAACCCCCATTAAAAAAATTAAAAAATGAATTTTTTCGATGCATTTTTTTTTAGGCTTTTGCTCACTGCTTTGGATGTCGAGGCTATCACTAGGAACCGGGGAAATGACTGGGTGATGTCTTCATATATCTCACATAACCATTGCACAGCTTTCCAGTGTCATAGTATCAATGAAAAACGAGTGCTAATGCCTACATGAACTCTTGTACTGCACTTCCAACCAGCAAAACTAGGGTGGGATTAACTGGGGAGATCGATCTCCCCTTTGCACTACAATCCTACAGAAGGGTTACCTTACCTTCACATAGTTCACTCATTGGTGGGATATATTTTAACTGGGATGTTAGGAGTCAGAATCTCTGCTGAGACTGGCAGTGCTCTGTGATGAGGACAGAGCGTAATAGGGCTCATTTTCAAATGAGGAGCATTGCATGCATTTTTTGATATTTTGCTTTCCTTTAAGATACTGTGCTTTGGTTTCAGGTCATATAGAAACTGTTCTGTAAGTAGAGGTGGCTACATAAACCATCATCAACAGTTCAGAGTAAACACATTAAGAAGGTGGGGAAATGCGTCTTATGCAGTCACACAATTTCAACATGGACCCCCACGTTTTTGGGGGATATTATTTACAGGTGACTATGTATATAATCAAACCAATTTCTTCTCAGAGTTCCACAATTGTATAAACCTATTTTCAATGAAGTTAGCACAACTTATTACAACATTTATTCAATTTAATTTATTTATATAAAGACAAAGCATACCTGAAGTGAAAAGGTGCAACCTGTAAAGTTACCAGTGTACTTGTAAAAAAAAAAAAAAACTCAAAGTGACAAGTCCATCTAATTGGAAGCTTATTTAGCTTCTGTGCTAAAGGGATGTTATGGTTACAAGTAAAATCGAAAAACATAAGAAATTCGCTAGTTATGATAAGCCATGCAACCATAACTCACGCCACCATCGTGCACTGCTAAGACGAACACCCAGGACATCAAAGGTGGCATCACAAATGGCATCATTGATGACATCACTGATGACATTGCATAGTCGGGCTAATATCTGTTCACTGACAGTGCAAATTTTAAAATTCTAAAGGTGTTATATATTTAGAGGTTAAACTTGTCATATGTCTTAAGGTACTTCCCTTAGGGTTTGGCCTCAGCTCATAGTACACACATCTGGAACAATAAGCAGGTCCCTAAGAGACAATTCACTGTTATACATAATCATGAACTGTAATCTTATTGTCATGTTCTGATCCTGGTGTTTCTTTCCTCCTTGTTAGAGTTTCCCTGAATGTGCCTCAGATTTGCATGCATTGATGCTTTTCATATGTATTCCTTGTACTAACACAGGTGTGAAGTAATTATTGTATTGTTAGCCGCTAATTCTAAGTTTAGCATTAGTCAAGAATGTGATAGGCTTGGATTTAGGATTCTACTGACCAATGGTAGCATATTAAAAATACTGTACGTCAGTGGTCCATGCTGTAGCCGTTATCTATGTGTATGTATTATTGCATGGCTCTTTTAACAAAAACAGTTCAATATAACGTCTCGTTTTTAATGAGTACATTTTCTGATACAAGCAGTACTTTATGAGAGGTCTCCTGATCATCCTTCATATGTTAGTGACAACTCTCTAAACAGAACCTCTTGAAGGGACTTTTGATTACAATTCATGAGATATGTGATGTCATCAGTGATGGTTGCATAGCTTGCCATAACTGGTGAATTTCTTGTGTTTTTTGATTTTACTTGTAACCATAATGTCCCCTTAATAAAGATTTTTCAATGGATTCCATTGGTTTTTATTAGTGGAACTTAACCATAATGTCCCTTTAACAATGTTTTTTCTGTGTATCTCATGGGTTTTTTACCAGTGCACCATAATTTCCTACAACTTCCTCATAACTATGTTTAATGATTACACCTATAAATCAAACTTACTTGCAATATATCAGCACAAGAGTGTGCAGACAGCATAAAAGTCTGCAGAATGCAGGTTGCACCAACAAAACCCAGAAGCACAGGGGGCAACCACAAAATGTGTACCCTTATAATAACAAACATATATTCATAAACCATCATTACTAATATTTACTACACCCAAATATACATATTTGTACACTTCAACATTTACACATGTAAAAATACATTTTTTTTCATTTAGCACAGAATATTATGGAATGTACCAAGCACAAAGCATAACTGTACACCTCATAATATGAGTTTAGTACAACTCTTCATAAACACTGAGATACAGCAACAACACATTCAAAGATAATCTGTTACCAAATAGTAAGTACACTTTATTTATGTCTCTATTGTTGCCATTTATTATGTAAACATTTCTCATAAGCAAATATCACCATTTTCTATTTTTGACAGAAATGGCAAACACACTTGAGTGGCTAGAAAATACTTTCCCAAAGAAAAAATGAGTGATGATGAAATTTCTAATGTTAAACAATGTATCTGTAAATGCAAACAAAACATGTAAATTATGAGCTCACTCAAATAATGCATTCTTATGTTCTTATAGTACATAATGTAGAGGAAGAAACCACACCACATAGTAATCATGGACAATCTAAAAAATCAGAAACACAATCCTAATCCCCAACTGTACAGAATCAAATGACTTCAAAGAACTTGTAATTTATGTTAAAAATCATGTCATTAGAAATCTTGTACTTGTCTCCATTCCCCCACCAATCACCTTAATCAAAAACAGAAAACATAAATGACAGATGGTTGGATGAAACCTTTCTGCCTCCCTCTCGTGATGATGATTTTATACTTTATATTTTGCTATTTATGTTTCCTAATCAGATTCCCCATCCCTTTCTTGAAATAAATAATTATACATCTAATCTGTATATATCAGTCTGTTACGCTCACCTGGTCTCTGCGGGGGCGTTGGGGCATGTTGCAGCCCTCCCTGGAGTTGACTCCCTCTGGTTGCTTCTTTCCCACCCAAAGGCTGCCTTTTCATGGGCCTGGAAGACTGGACCTGTTCCAGCTAGAGGATGAGAGACAATGAGACTAGCGCAGTGGAGTCGCAACTCCCTTCTTCCCTTTCGTGCCAGAATGTAGTGCGCAGAAGTTTACCCATGCAGGCTCACCTGATAATATGTAAGGGTGAGCTCTCCATCCTGCTTTCCTTCAGCAGGGGCGCTGCGGATGGACCTAGTTACGTCACTGGTCCTGATTGCGGAGGTCCAGACCGGCTGCGACCATTCCGTCTTGAAGTTAAGTGTTTATGATTTTCTTATTGTCCGTGTCCTTGTAATGACACTGTCCCAAGGAGTATTGTTCGTATTGATATATTGTTCTTTCTCCCCTGTAGCAATGAAGATGACCCAGGAGCGTGTGATGGCAAGGAAGCAGCTCTGTGAGTTTCCACCATTGGTAGGTAAGCGGGTGGTTTCTGAGACTGCACCAAGTTTGTAAATAATGCCACTTTAGCGAGTTACGGTCTGTGCGATGGCTCACCTTGTGTCTCTTACTCTCTTTGCAGGTACGGCAGGTTGGCGGTGACTGGAGGAGAGTATCTTACTCCAGATGGTGGTTGGAGATGAAGATCCACATGGAGTCAGCACCCGAAGAAGGTTCTGAGTCGATAGAATTCGGTACAGGTAAGATTGCTGGGCTGTACCTGTCGAGGACTCCAGGAAGGTGAGTATGACTGCAGGCAAGTCAGGAGCAGATGGCGATGCTTCCGACAATTATGCGATCTCAGGTAAGGCGTGCGCAGGGACTGTTAAGGGGGAAGCGAGTGTCAATGCTTCCGGCGATGATGCATTCCAGGTAAGATGGTCGAGGTGGCTGGAGGTGCGCGTGTTGAACCAGGTAGGTGGCTAAGGTTCCGGAAGCTGGGAGCGCACATGCTGGATCAGGTAAGAGTCTTCTGGTTGGCGCTAAGCTTTACATTGCAATTAGCAAACTAACGCGAAGCGCCAGTATTTGGGTGGGGCCAGCTTATATAGCCCCACCCGAGCTACTCCCTGTAGGCTCCGCCTTGTGACCCCACCTAGCTCCTCCTCCTGCCTTCTGCAGGTGCCTTCCCTGTGATAATCGGGCCCTGGCCCTGCTGCACATGCCCCTGGTATTCTTTGTGCTGAGCACACTTTTAATGCGCTTGGTGCCATAGGCGCCAAGACTGGGTCCATTGGAACCCTGTATGTTGTTGATGGCTGGGCTCCTGCCTAATGACCATGACAGCACTCCCCCTCAAGGCCCCTCTCATGGTGGGTCCTCCCTCTGGTCCTGGTTTGGTGGGGTTGTTCCGGTGGAATCGCCTGATGAGTCGTGGGGCATGGACGAATTCGGCGGGTTCCCATGTCCGATCCTGGGGCCCGTAGCCCTCCCAGTCGATGAGATAGTAGAGTTTTGAGCATACTCTTTTGGAGTCCAAGATGTTCTTCACTTTGTATTCAAGTTCACCGGCAATGATCTCCGGTGGGGGTGGTGTCGGAATTCGAGTGTCTTGTTCTACTGGCTTTCGGAGGGAGACGTGGAAAACTGGGTGGATTCGTAAATTGGGTGGTAAATCCAATTTTATGGCCGCTGGATTTATGATGGACTTGATAGAATATGGCCCCAAGTATCGTGGCCGAAAGGCACGGGGTCCTCTTACAGAAATGTTTTTAGACGACTGCCATACTTTATCCCCGACATGATATTGTGGAGCCTCATTCCTATGCCGGTCTGCACATTTTTGCTGCTGCTCCTTGGCTCGCTTTAGGTTATCGTTAACTTCTTTGAGAGATTGAGTGATTCTTTTATGCAATGATGTTACTGCTGGCATTTCGAACTTGTCTAGTGGGTTGAAGGAAAATGTTCTTGGGTGTCGACCATTCATTATGTAGAACGGGGTCTGTCCACTGCTAGTATGAATTGAGTTGTTGTAGGCAAACTCACTCAACCAGAGAATGTCTTTCCAGGAGTCCCCTGTTTGTCGTAACATGCATCTCAGGTATTGTTCAAGCGTTTGATTCGTCTTCTCCGTTTGACCATCGGTCTGAGGGTGGTGACTAGTAGAGAGTCGAAGGTCGATTTAGGCTAGTTTACAGCACCTTTTCCAAAAGGCTGAAACGAACTGGGACCCCTTGTCTGAAACTAATACGGATGGAAATCCATGCAATCGGACGATTTGTTCTAGAAATACTGTGGCCAACGTAGCCACGGTGGGAAGCCCTTTCAGTGGGTTAAAGTGCGTCATTTTGGAGAACAGGTCTACCGCGCTCAGGATTGTGTTAAACCCCTCGCAGGCTGTTAGATCGGTGATGAAGTCCAAGGATAATGTATTCCATGGTGTTGGCGGCACTTCAAGAGGTCTCAGTAGCCATGCCGGATTTTGTTTTTGGGATTTATTTTGCGCACAGACACTGCACGTGCTAATGAACTTGGCAACGTCCTTCGTCCAGGAGCGCCACCAGTAATTCTTTTGGATTTTGGCTCTAGTCTTGGTGATTCTTGGATGTCCTTCCACCAAGGACTTGTGGTATTTCGCTATAATTTTAGTACGTAATTCTTTGCCCGGAACATACAACCTTCCCTGGAAGTACGGCAGATTATTTTTTATGGAGTATTGTTCTCCCTTACTTAACCACTCCTTTTGGGCAGTTGGGTCCGTGTGGGCTTGGAGGTCAGTCTGTAATTCTTCCCAGCAGGTAGTTATGGCTATTTGGTGTTGAATCCGTTTCGCGGGGATAATAGCTACAGGATCGGATGGGTTGAAGGCATCCCGGTCCACTCCCATTCTTGACAAGGCATTGGCCTTCCCTTTATGCACTCCAGGCCGGTAGGTAATCACAAAATCATATTCTGCAAAGAATAACACCCAACGGAGTTGGTTTGAGGACTGCACCTTGGCAATTTTCAGATACTGTAGTTTACGGTGATCGGTAATAACAGTAACCATGTGTTTGGCTCCCAAAACATAATGCCTGCAAGTCTTAAATGCTCCTTTTATTGCCAGGAGCTCCTTGTCGGTTATTGCATAATTTCGTTCAGGTGCAGGAAACCTGTGGAACCAGAATGCTATAGGGTGAAGCTGCCCCATTTCGGGGTCCTTTTGTGATAAGACCGGCCCCATGGCAATGCTGGAAGCATCAGTTTCTACTATGTAAGGTAGGTCAGGCCGAGGGTGCTGAAGTATTGGACTGAGGTAAAGGCTTGTTTTAATTCTTGGAAGGCAAGTTCAGTCTCTGCTGACCAAAAGAACTTCTTGTTTTTCTTTAGAAGAGACATGATTGGGTGGACAATTTGTGAGAATTGTGGTATGAAGCGTCTATAAAAGTTGGCAAAGCCCAATACACTTTGTACCCCTTTGATAGATGTTGGGGAAGGCCATCGAAGAACACCTTCAACCTTACATGTGTCCATATGAACTCCTCTTGGAGTAAGCATGAAGCCCACAAACTCGACCTGTGTGACGGAAGGAGCATTTTTCTAGTTTAGCAAACAGTCGGCGCTCACAGAGTTTTTCCAAGACCGCCCTTACGTGGCCAACATGTTCCTCCTTGGACTGCAAATAGATTAAGATATCATGAATGTAAATGAGAACACAGACATCCAGCAGTTCACGGAGCACGTCATTCATAAAATGCTGGAATGTCGACGGTGCATTGCAGAGCCCAAAGGGCATCACCTGGTACTCGAAGAGTCCGTATTTGGTCCCGAAAGCCACTCATCACCACTTTTAACTCGTAGGAGGTGATAGGCTCCCCGAAGGTCCAGTTTTGAATAGATTTGAGTGCTTTTTACCTGGTTGAGTAATTATGGAATGAGTGGCAAAGGATATCTGTTTTAATTGTTGTTTGGTTCAACGCCCTGTAGTCAATGCACATTCTAAGGTCACCTTCCTTCTTGGGTATGAAGAAGAGCACTGAGGAAGCTGGAGACTTGGATGGGCGAATAAACCCATTGGCTAGGTACTGGTCTAGGTAGGTTCACAAGTTTTGATTCTCTTGTTCCGTCAAGGCATATATTCGACTGCACGGGATTTGGGCTCCGGGTATCAGGTCGATCTGGCAGTCATAGGGTCTATGAGGAGGCAACGTATTTGCCTGTTCTTTCTGAAATACATCCTGATAGTCCAAATATTCCGGGGGCAGGGCGCCTACAAGGGCCAGAAGAGGTTTGATCTCGGTCTTTGGTTGCTGCAAAAGACAGGTTTTGGCGCATTCTTGCGGAAAGGTCAGCACTCGTGTTCTCCAGACAATTCTGGGGTTATGAGCCTCTAGCCACGGCATCCCTAAGATCATTTGGAACTGTGGTGCCCCAATAAGATCAAAAGAAATGTTCTCTCGATGACCTTCCTGACAAATCAGCATAACCTTCTCGGTGTGCTATGTTACTGGCCCAGAGGATAGTTGTGAGCCCTCCACTGCAGTAGCGTTCTCCGCCTGAGGTTTACGCCGAAGCGGGAGACCAATTTGTGCGGCTAGTGCTTGATCGATATAGTTACCAACTGCTCCACTGTCTATATACGCCTCCAAGGTGTGCACCGTAGATGGTTGCTGGTGGTGAACAATGAGTACTGGAATGACTAGATGTTAGGTCTGAACTACTTTCTGGTTTTTGCTCTACAAGGGGACTCCTACCCTTGTCGGGCACTGGAGTTTTCCGGAGCTGTGTCCTGTTCCTTATCGGTATTATCCGTCGCACCAACAGTTCTCCTAGGAGGTTTAGTGGGGTAATGCCGAAGGAAATGTCCTGCCTTGCCACAGTATAGGCATAGTTGTTCCTGCCACCGTTGTTCTCTCTCGCTTTAGGTATTAGGGCCTGTAATCCCCCGATTTGCATTGGCTCAGCGGTTTCACTGCTCTTGCCTGGATTGTCCCTGGATCTCACATAGACAGGTCTCCCCTCAGCCCTAGTGCGGTCCATCTTTCGGCTTTGTAGTCTGTGATCCAGTTGCAACGTTAGGTTGATAAATTCAGCGCAGGCTTCGGGAGGATTGACCACTTGGGCTTACACTTCCTTTAGTTCCCTTCGCAATCCCCGGTAAAATAACATAGTCCTTTTCTCCTCAGGCCAGTTGGTTTGTGCAATAAGATGATTGAAGGTGGATATGTAAGTCAGTAAATCCTGATTCCCCTGTCTGAGGGACAACAGTTTGTTATCTAGGGCCTGCCCCTGGGTGTGTCTTGCAAAAGTTTCTCCAATTCCGTTGGAATACCCCAAAGTTGTGCAGCACAGGGTCATTCCAGATGACCAAAGGTATCGACCAATCCGCTGCACTGCCTCCTAAATACAACAGTACAAAAGCCACTCTAGAAGTATCGTTCGGGAATGCACCCGGGCGGCACAGGAAGTGGAGGCGACACTGATTCATAAATATAGCAAATTTGTTGGGGCCACCAGTGAACCGTTCTGACGGGGCTAGCGGTACCGCCCCTGCGAGTACTTCTTGAACTTTTGGTGATGGTGGTGCAGGGATTGGCGCACTTCCAGGTAATGGAACCTGCCCCACGTGTGATTGAAGCACCTGTGTTGCCAGATTGTCGGTTCGTTCTCGGGCAATGATTAAATCCCTTCTTAGAGAGTTTTGGGGTCATTCCGAGGTTGGTGCTAAGGGAAAAATGATGCCGGTAAAGGATTACCGGCATCGTTTACTGCTACGGGCCATTCTGACAAGCCTGACCGCTATTAGCGGCATTGTAAATTACGGCGTCTCTAATAGCGGCATGGGCGCGGGCATGCGGCCCACCATGCCGGCAATAGCGGCATGCCGTAAACTGGAGGAGATCACAAGTCAAACGGACATGCAAATACTGGCTTCATGAAGGCGTAAAAAGTGGTTACCGGCATGCCGTAAATACTAGCATCGCAGACCAACCGTAAAATGCCATGTGCAGTGATCCCAACTGCCACAGGTGAACACAATCAGCACAGATGGAGGCAATGGAGTCTGGCCCACTACAAAAGGAGCACACCCACACACCACACCCCCTCCCACACCAAAATGATTCCAATAGTAGTAGCATTACTGGTGCTGAAGGACATGCTTGCATTGCCACAACAGCAGCAACAACAACAGCCGGCACCACAGAGGAGATGCAGGCGGAGTAGGAGGGTGAGAAAGGCCCAGCATGCCCCACCAGTGCTGCCACCGTTTCTACGCAGGCAGACCCCAATCCCTCGCATCAGAGCCAGTCCTTTCAACCTAACCCCTGAGCAGATCCACACCCTGTAACATCTGGACTGGGACACCATTACCACCATTGTGGACCTGATACACGACAACATTGTCAGCCTCATTGAAATATGCACTGCCATCCCCCCTCTACTGAAGGTAGTGTCTGTGCTCCACTTCCTTGCCACAGGCACCTACCAGCACACAGTGGGGCACATGCATGGCTTATCACAACCCTTATTTTCTCGGATTCTGAACCAAGTGCTGAATGCCCTCCTCAAGCACACAAGGAACTACATATCCCTACCACGTACTCCCCAGGAGTTATTTGATACAAAAGTTGGCTTCCATGCACTGGTAGGCATGCCAAATTGTGTAGGTGCCCTCGACTGCACCCATGTGGAGTTGGTGGTCCTGCATGCCCTGGAGGTGGTGTACCGCAACCGCAAGCAATACCACTCCATCAATGTGCAGATGGTATGCAACGCCAGCAAGATCATCACACATTGTTGTGCCTGATATCCCGGATCAACTCATGACTCTATGGTCCTGCGGAACTCCACGCTACCATGCTTCTCGGAGCGACATGCTGGACGACATGCCTGGCTGCTTGGTAAGTTGCATGACTTGCACATGGCATTGAAATGGGGGGAGAGATGCACACACCACCATGCTGCCAATGTTGATGTGACTGCATGATGTGCACATCACCGAACACTGTGCCCCAAAGCATCACAAACGGTACATGACACCCAAATCCCATAGGAATGAAGTAAGGTCGACACCTATCACTACATGACTAACAGGAGTCACCCCACATCCCACAACACCTGCACCACTCATTAGCAGCCCACACCCTCCGTAACGCCATCCAGCCCCATGCAGTGCATATGCACTATGTTGCTGTCTCCAGCATATCACCACACAGGACAAGCATCCCTGGGAGTGCATTAAACGGAACCAACTAGGGAATCCACTGTCTGTCACAGGGCCGCCACATCCACAGGAGTGCTGCATGTCACCATGGGAATGATCACCGCTGATTGCCCAATATTGCACAGACTACTGCCAACGCTCCCTCTAAGTAAATCTCACAGAACACAACACATCACAAATTTGACACAAACACAACTGTATGCGTACACGATGCATGTGCAACAAGACATCAGTGCACACCATGAATCATCTTGAACATGCAAACCACACCATTAGTCCATGGCACAGGACACACTGAGGGACTGAAAATTGAAAAAGAAAACTGTTAATGCCTCCTTGACTCACTAAGACTATTGCTTTGCATTTAATGCATCTTGTACCTTGTATCTTGTTCCTATCACAATTACTGCTCTATGTATTGCTACCTTTGCACTGTAACTAGGTTTTAAGATTTCTTGTTTCTGTTGCGCCCGTCTACCTTAGGGCTTGGTGCGTATTACCAAACAAATAAATAAACAAACAAACAAACAAACAAACAAACAAAATGGCGTTAATACATCCAGGGACATGTGCATGTGTACAACGATTATCTGCAGGCATGTGTGACTAGTACAGCTGTCCATCATGAATCAACTAACATTTACCTTGTATTGCCTCTCATGCAGGTGATAGTGGCTATCCCTTGAAGCCGTGGCACCTCACCCCTGTCAGAAACCCACAGAGCAGACATGAGGAGGACTACAATCGTTCCCATACCCGTACCCGTGTGGTCATCGACCAGACCTTTGGCCTGTTGAAGGCATGATTTTGCTTCCTCAGCCTGTCGGGTGGGGCACTCCTCTACAGGCATGAGAAGGTGGCCAAGATCATCATGGCATGTGTCATGCTGCACAATATGTGCATCCGCTGGAACTTGCCCCTGCCCCCTGACATGGAACTGCTACCACCTGGTGATGATGAAGGGGATGAAGAAGATGTGGCTGGACATCATGGCGGTGCCAATGCACAGTAGGGACGTGCTGTGCGCCAGTCAGTGATTGCACAATATTTCTGACACACATGGCAGCAGAGGGTGACATGATAGTTGGACAGAGGGCACTGGGTGTGGGGTACATGTACACTATGCACTGTATATGAATAAATTACACATGCGCAATGATGAATGTCCACTCAGGTCTTGCTTTTCACAAAACGGGTGTATTAAATATAACAATGTTAACGAAAGTGCAAAAACCCTCCACCACCCTCACCCCCCTGCCGCTCCCCCCACAACTCCCCCACACACTCTCACCCACCTCCCCCTCTTCCCACAACTCCCCCACACATGTCCCATCAAATCTCCAATGCCTACATGAGGCTGCCCTGACTATCAATTGGCACTCCCTGGTCCAGGTGGCGGCATGTTTTGCCGGCGCAGGGTACGTGCTGACCTGCGGAGCGGGCTCGTCTGGGTCGAACTGGATGATGATGGTGTGACCGCCTGCTGGGATTGGGTAGCCGGATGCCCTGCCTCCATGCCATCGGCTATGCGGCCTAAAACCTGGCAGAGGGCCGAGACTTCCTCAAAGAGGCGTTTGGTGTTATCTGCTAAGGTTTGGCCATGGAGGCGGTGTTCTCCGTGATGGACCTGCCTAGAGAGGCAACGTTCTCACCCCACTCCTATCTGGCCAGTCTGTTATCCTCAACAAACTGCCGCACAAGGGCAGTCAGCTGTTCTGACTGTTGCGGCCCTGCGGGTGCACCTGTGGAGGTTGATGGTCCCTGGCTGTCCTGCTCAGCCTCCATACTCATCAAAATGGGACTGAAGTGCCCTTCCATCTGCTCCTGACCAGACTGCTCCAGGGTGGTGGTGTGGTCAGTTTCGAGGACGATATTTGGGGGGATGCCGGTGGACTGGGCGTACGGACCACTTCCGATGCATCGTCCTCAATGGGCAACCATATGTCATCCTGTGGGTCCTCCACAGCCAGGGGTGCTGTGGCTGCCACCTCCCCAGCCAAACTGGACTACTCAGAACGTGGTGCCTCACCTGATTCCTCAGGATGGCCAATGGGTGGTGGTGCTTTGCCTTCTACGGCCCTTGGCGGCACCGGTGTAATGGCAACTTGGGGTGTCTTGCCTGTTGGTGCACGGCAGCCCCTGGGTTGTCCCCTTGAGGTCGAAGGGCGGTTGGTGTCATCCCGGGACCTCTTCTAGGGTGTGGTCTTTGCGGGGGTCGTCCTGCCCATCGCTGTCATGGTCAGAGCCTGTGGGGGTCAAAGAGAGAGACAGCATGAGTGATGTTTTGATAGGCATCATACATACACTTGGACAATTGATCATCCACACAATTGGGGGTAATAGGCATTTGTGTTTGGATGACAACGTTGTTTGATACATGGGTGGGTTATGCAGGCATACGTCGGCGTCACTCATGTTGGCCAAGAGCTATGCTATCTGACATGCATATTATTTGGGGCCTGCACACTGTGTGACTCATGGCATTTACATATTTGTGTGGTATGTGTCAGGTATGACATTGCCTTGCAGCAGGCATCTGCATGTGTCTGTGATGTGTCCGCCTACTTTGCTGGGAGTGTGTGTGTGTTGGACCATGGCTTGACTGTTTGGACTGACATATTGGTTGACTTTCATCAGACTCAGCATTACAATGTTTTCTTAGGACACTCACCTCCATCGCCCGAAGTTGTTGCGCCACACTCCATCTCGCTAACACCTTCCATCCCCTCCATTCCAATCATGCTGGCACAGATGTCCTCCCATGGGGTCTGCTTGATTGGTGAGCTGGGACCTCCTCCTGTTCCCATTGCCTGGCTCCTGTTCACTGAGAGTATATTCCTAACTATGAGTCGCAGGTCGTCCCAGCGCTTATGGCAGTCTTTGATGGTGCGTGGGGTGTTCCCAACAGCACTGACCTTCTGAGCAACAAGTGCTCAGATCTTCTTTTTTTTCAGAATTGCCTCCCTCTTCATGTTGTTGGAGAAGACTATCCCAGCATGCTCCTGCAGTGTCCCAACCAGCATCTCCAGCTCATCCTCATTAAATCTCTCCTTGCGCAGGTGGGCAGCTACTTTCTTAAGGGCCATGGGCATAGTGGTGTGATAGGAGAATATTTTCAGAACAACAGCAGAGTCCAACAAGTCCTGTGTGGTGAGGATGGCAATGGATTATGTTTTTAAAGATGGCTGCCGTGCCCCTTCCCGTTCCTGTGCGATGACGCTACTTCTGGTTCCGCTTATTTGCGGTGACCGTTATTAGCGGTGACCGGTAAAAACGGTCACCGCTAATGCCCGATTTAGCCATGCCGGTAGTGCTATCTGCCCTATGCATGATGCCTCTAAGGGCATTTTTCGTGCCTTTAACGGCATGGTGGTCATGACCTTGCCGGCATGGTGCAAAGCTTGTGCCCGCGAAGTCGTAATAGTCCTCTATTAGCAGACTAATGACTGCTCGGACATGCTATTTACGCCATACCGGTAAGGACCGTTACTTACCTCCAAACTCAGAATGATCACCTTTGTCTCTTGTCTGGAGGCATGCACTTCAACCCGTAAATCCCCCAGCAATTGGGCCAACTGGTTGGTCTCAGAGGTATTCATAACGCCCAGGCAGAGGTTCAGAGAGGCTTTGGGTTCTGTTACTCTCATCTGGTCTCTGCGGGGGTGTTGGGGCACGGTTGGAGCCCTCCCTGGGGTTGACTCCCTCTGGTCGCTTCTTTCCACCCCAACGGCTGCCTTTTCATGGGCCTCGAAGACTGGATCTGTTCCGCAAGAGGATGAGAGACAATGAGACTAGCATAGTGGAGTTGCGGTTCCCTTCTGCCCCTTCGTGCCAGAATGTGGTGCGCAGAAGTTTACCCATGCAGGCTGACCTGATAATATGTAAGGGCGAGCTCACATTTCTGCTTTCCTTCAGCAGCGGCACTGCGGATGGACCTAGTTACGTCACTGGTCCTGATTGCGGAGGTCCGGACCGGCTGCGACCATTCCGTCTTGGAGGTAAGTGTTTATGATTTTCTTATTGTCGTGTCCTTGTAATGACACTGTCCTAAGGGATATTGTTCGTAATGGTATATTGTTCTTTCTCCCCTGTAGCAATGAAGATGACCCAGGAGCGCGTGATGGCAAGGAAGCAGCTCCGGGAGTTTCCACCATTGGTAGGTAAGCGGGTGGTTTCTGAGACTGCACCAAGTTAATAAATAATGCTGCTTTGGCGAGTTACGGTCTGTGCGATGGCTCACCATGTGTCTCTTACTCTCTTTGCAAGTGCGGCACATTGGCTGTGACTGGAGGAGAGTATCCGGCTCCTGATGGTGGTTGGAGGTGAAGATCCACATGGAGTCAGCATCCGCAGAAGGTCCTGAGTCGATAAATTCGGTAAAGGTAAGGTTGCTGGGCTGTACCTGTCGAGGACTCCGGGAAGGTGAGCATGACTGCGGGTGAGTCGGGAGCAGATGGCGATGCTTCCGACAATGATGCGATCTCAGGTAAGGCGTGCACAGCGACTGTTAAGCGGGAAGTGAGTGTCAATGCTTCTGGCAAAGATGCGTTCCAGGTAAAATGGTCGAGGTGGCTGGAGGTGCGCGTGTTGAACCAGGTAGGTGGCAAAGGTTCCGGAGGCTAGGAGCGCACGTGCTGGATCAGGTAAGAGTCTTCTGGTCGGCGGTAAGCATTACGTTGCAGTTAGCAAACTAATGCGAAGCGCCAGTATTCGGGTGGGGCCGGCTTATATAGCCTGTCCCCATCCACTCCCTGTAGGCTCTGCCTTGTGGTCCCACCTAGCTCCTCCTCCTGCCTTCTGCATGTGCCTTCCCTGTGATAATCGGGCCCTGCCTGGCCTTGCTGCACATGTCCCTGGTATTCTGTGTGCTGAGCACACTTTGAAATGAGCTTGGTGCCATAGGTGCCAAGACTGGGTCCATTGGGACCGTGTATGTAGTGGAGGGCTGGGCCTCTGCCTAGTGACCATGACACAGTCCGACAAATGATTTTCTTAGTAAATATATAATATAAATAAACTTTTTAAAGTTTTTTAAAAAAAAATAGCCATTTTAATGTCCACGGACATTGTTAATATCCGTGTCCGCATATTTGCCTACCAGTGATGCACTATAGATCCTTCGGTGTCCATGAATGTACTGCCTAGCCCGTCCAGTGTACTACGCACTTTTAATTTGTCCACTAACATCATAGTCCGAGTGCCATTTCATAGGTCATGTGGTAGTTTGTGCATGATATGTGGGCCTGTGGACATCTCAGCGTCATCATGTGATCGTGCCCATGCGGCAAAATGACGTGTCTGCGATCGATATGCGTGCTTCGTGGACACCTTTAATTTCTATTTTTGCCCAAAATAGGGGAGTTCAAGCATTGCCCTTGCACACCTCCTAGCACCATTGTCAGTGCTTCTATAAACTTTTTACAAATGTTTTCCTGTACTGGATGTCCGCGGTCTTGTGACATTATCAGGGATGTCCTTGGAAATGTTCACATGACCATGCCCGTGTGGCATTATGACGTGTCCGTTGTAGATGTTTGCTTTGCTGACATCTTTAAATTCAGTTTGCGGCCACTCTACAGACTTTCAAGAGAAAACTGCCATTCCTTAGCTGCCAGTACGACTCCCAGTTCATTCCTAAACTTTTTACAACTTTTCAAGGCCTTATTTTGGTGGCAGAATTCATGGACAGGATAGTAGTCCGTGGCCATTTCCTCTGAAAGGACTCACCCGTTTCTGTTAGTCATTCTCAATCTGGCACACCAGCAGAGAGGACCATTTTTTTGAGAGATCACAGAACACTTCTTTGCAGACTTCCTTTACAATGGCATCTGCAATAGCCATGCCTCCTACTCCCCAGGGAGCAACACTACCACCACCTAGAGGATCTGAACAGGGGAGCGTGGAACCTGCAGCAGACAATATGCAGGAAGAAGAGGAAGATGTAGTGGTGTAAGTGCCTACTATGTCGGGTGGGCAGAAGGAGTCATGGGTGTTGAGGTTTTTAACCACCATTGGAGGAGTACCAAAGGCTCAGTCTGCCCACGTGTGCTGCACTGTGTGCAAAAGTATACTACGTCACAGCCAAAAGGGGCAGTATACCTTTGGTACTACCTCCATGCATCAACACACCCGCACCTTCCACCCTACAGAACTGAGAAAGGCGGTCCCCTACTCGAGATGTAGGCTTACTTTGGCCACTATACCCTCGTCAACCACTGCTGTCATCACTCAGGACAACGTAGTGTGACAGAGGATTCCTCTTGCCATTTCACAGGCCATACAGGAGGCTGTTGACCTCTACCTTGCGTGGTCCACAGTCATGTGTATGTACTGTGACACAAGTATCTGCGGGTGGTAGGGCATCTGAAGAGCCTCTGAGGTGGCTATGAAGGCACATAAAAAGGATTAACCCCTGCCTTTTGTTTTTTTGCAGCCCTACATCTTCCTTTGTTCATCTGTCCCTCCCTCATGGTGGTTGGTGCTCTTTCCCTATCTCACTCCCCCTTTACTTTGCTCTCTCTTTCCTTCTTAAGAAAAAAACAAAACAAGGTTCCTCATGGGACCTCCTTCTTCAAAGTTTAAAAATAGAAATAGAAAAAAAGAATCTCATTGACTCCATCTACTTTATATTTATACTTAAAGTAGTAAGACTCTATAAGAACATCTAACATTGTTATTAGCATTACATGTTATGCTAATGAAAATTATAGACAGTTTGCATAGCAAAGAAAAGGTCACATTAATACATTTCTGTCCCAATCCCTTTTCTCTGCCATACAAAATGTTAACATAAACTGTAATATGCACAGGAAGTGTTTAACCATTATTTATGGCTTTCACACTTACCACTCATATTACAGTGCCATCAGAAAATGAGTCGCCCCCTTTTCAGAAGCCATACAGTCCGTAGACAGTTTTAATATCCGCAGAATTCTTGGGCAATTAAAGGGGAAGGGGCTTTAAACTCAAATTACTTTTCATATTTGCTCTGTTTATTCTACAACAGTGACTCTTAAAATCACCTCTTTTTTTGAAAGACCTTTTTTTTGCTTTTTTGCTTTTTATCTACTACACTAACAAAATTCTGTACTGTACTTATTTGTTTTTTATAACTTTTGCAAAAACTGCTTCAAGCTTTTTTGAGTTTATCATTTTTAGGTACTACACTTACTAACATATGCTTTAAAATATATTCCACATGCTCCCTTTTAATTTTTTAACAAAACCTGTTTCAAGGCATTCTGAACAGCAATCCCCTGATGGCCGCAGACGTTCGCAACTGTCCACTGTCTCCGCAGTCCTATTTGCATTGCTGGCATCCTTAAAAGACCCAGATGGCACGTGCGAGTCTGCAGACTTTTGAAGATGTCTGCGGATGCCGTAGCACAGGGCAGTCCTTCTACCCTTTTTACTTTTATGCTTGTAACACTCCGTCATTGGTTAATTTAAAAAAGTCACACATCCATCCACCAACCACATCCAAAAACTCTATGTGTAACCCTGTCACCTCACTTCAACACTTCAGATGTACATTTCAACTCTCAGAGTCCATGTCTCCCAGCCTCCTGTATAAAAACTACTGTTAAACTCTCCAAGAATTCTATTTGCAAATTCAATAACATCTACATCTAAAAGGAAATAGTACAAATATGTTAATATTTTTTTAATTAATTTTTTTCAACACCTTTATAAATATATATATATATTTAGTAACAAAAAACTTTGTTAAAGGGATGTTATGGTTAAGTTGCACTACTAAAAACCTATGAAATTCACTAAAAAAAACTTTGTTAACAGGAAGTTATGGTTCAAAGTAAAACCCAAAAAACCCTGAAATTCGCCAGTTATGGTAAGCTAAGCAACCATAACTCACGCCACCACTGTGCACTGCTAAGACTAACACCCAGGACATCAAAGATGACATCACAAATGTATCCTAATGTCAAACAACTTTACCACAAAGCCAGTCCCAGGTGGACATGGCCACTGTAATCCTATTTTTTCTCCCTTCTGGTTATGGCCAGTAGCCACATTGTGCAGATCATGACCTTATACCATGACCCTGACATTCTGCCCACTCCCCATGGCTACAGCCTTCCCCTCAGTCAGTAAAGGTATACCGCTATGTTTTTTAACTACATTACGACACTTGTCTAATACGAAAACACTCCCACACCTCATCATATAACCAACCCTAATGATATTCTACACCTTTTTTGGATGACATTCCTCTCCAGCATAGCCAAATGCACCCATAAGCACCTACGTGCTGTGACGCAGAACCTGAAAATGAACTCACAGCGGCGTACAATTATAAACCTCTGCTCATGTATGTAAGTGATTAAGCTGGTTCTGGCAAAACTTTCTTAATTAAAATAATCAGAACATTACTACAAGACCTAACAAACAACAATCTTTCAGCTGTTGCAACAGCCCCCACAGGTCTGGCAGCCTACAACATAGAAAGTGTAACTGTACAGCAACTGCTACAGAAGAACACCAAAACAAATTAGAATACTACAAAGCATCAGCAGAAACTGCTACTGAAGTATACACAATTCTTAAACAAATTAAGGTCCTCCTGAATGATGAAGTAAGCATGGTTTCCAACCTCATGCTCGCTTTAATTTATCTCAGAATTCAAGAATACCTAAAACTGACTATGAAGAACTGTTTGTAGGAAAACACATTATTGTTTTCGGACACCTACTACAGTTAACTCCAGTGAAAGGTCAACCTATTTTCAAAACCTTACGGCAGAAATGTAAATCTCTGGCAACATTTTTGCTACAGATCAACAAGCGTCAGTCTGCAATTCTAGCCTATGCTAACATTTTAAAAAGCATTAGAACTGGGCTGCTTACTAAAGATGCAAAATCCATCTTAAAATCTAGAGTGATCCATGAGCTGTAGGGACAAAAGGAATCTGCCCCTGATGTGATGAAACAATTAGTTCAACAAAATATAAAAATGCATGTGCTTAATACCAACACTTGCGAGCTGTAATGCAACCCATAGTGCATATCAGCTCCACATAAAAACTAGAAGTTCATGGCAAGACATTCCCTATGTATCAAAAAGCAACAGCGTGAATAAATAGCTTCTAAAAAAATGTATCTCCAAAACAGCTGGATTAGAACAACTATTAACTCTGTGTATAAACTGCAGAGCAATTTTAAAAGGTAACCTTGACATAGAACAAGGTTTACTCAAGGGAGCAATTGGAACAGTTGCTGGATTCCAAACATATCCACATGACAACAACATTCTGTTTGTAAACATCCACTTTGACAAATCTACAGAAGAAAAGGCTGCATAATAGCACCTTTCCTTCTTTATAAAGACAGGTATTCTCTCTATCTCTTGCATATGCTGTCCCCATGCACAGATTGCAAGGTCTAACTCTAGATCATGCACTGATCAACATTGGCAGCACAGTCTTCAAAGAAGATATACGTTATGTAGCACTTTCACATCTCTGTACACTCAATGTTCTATTCCTAGTTAACTTTGATATAAACAAAGTCAACATTGGCATACCTTGCATCCTAGAATACAACAGTCTATGTGCAATGTACACCCCATCTAAATATATACCCTGTACTTCAAAAAGCAAGACTTTAAAAAAGAAAACTAATAAAAACAGAACTTATACCAGATCCCCTTGCAATATCACCAACAAAACAAAGGACAGCTGCTGTTCCATTAAATAATACAAGCACAAAACTCTCTAGTCCAAACACGACTGCACGTCCATCAAAAGACAAAGAGACAAATGTCCCTTCTCGAAAATAACTTCAGGCCCATCATACGATACAGAGGTACAGCTCTCTGGTCCATTTAATTTCAGCAAAACAACTGGAGTAAATTGCTATGCAAAATTAACAATCAATCTTCTCCTCCAATTATTCACAACATTAACTTTACCAGCTCGGACCAGTTGTGTTTGCAAATGCTTGCCATTCATACAAATGCCACAAATAATCCTGACAGCACCTACCGTGTCTCAGGTATAAGGAAAGAATTGGACTACTGTGCAGTAATGGTAAAATGCCAATGTGCTTACCACAAGTACAAGAAACAAAAAACATCCCTATAAATGAAATCTTCCAGATTTCATACACTTGAAAACATACATGCACTCTCTGCAACAATGTTTCTCAAGAGCACATCCCTAATGAACAATGTGTCTATGTATTCATAAGGAATTGAGAATCCATTACATTTCACCAGCTACTGCAGAATGCAAATCATAGCATATCAGGCTCTTTTTGCAATTCAGGCAATCATTCCAGTATATAAGTAAACTCACATGGCCAATATGTCATACTAATGCTTGTCAGGTACGATACAGATGCTACCAAAAATAACTGCAAGCTTACTAGCTTCACACACGGGCAATCATTTTTGACAAGAAAACCTTCACAACAGTATGCATAATATACCAAACTGGTGTCACAGCCACTTCAGGCCACTATACTGCATATGTCAAAAAAGTAAGTGGTTAGCTTGAATGTAACAGCACTTCCGTTACTCCAAATCATAGGTTACCAGCAAATCTAACAAATGTTTACCTAATATTCTTGCAACCCAAATGTACTCACAAAAGTATAGTACAATACACAATTAGAATACACCAATGAGTATCCAACTCCTTCAAACATAGCCTTCATTATAATACACTTCAAATATGGCATCACAGGTACAATTGCATGGAACAGCATAGGACTACAATAGTACTTGTAAAATCCAATAGAGTTACAAGAAACTGATGGGTATCTAATACTTTAACCATACCCTTCATTAAAATACACTTCAAATGTGCTATCACACTTACACTTACATAACATATTCATACTACCACACACATGTATTCTGTAACCTGTATATACTTTAAAACCATGTAAATGCCAGGAACTGTACGTAAATACTGTATGTTTTTTTGTTTAATCCACCATGGATTTTTTCACAATGACCCTATGGTTATGTTATGTTAATTCAACAAAGGTTTACCACGCACAAATGTTGTACCAAATATAGTGCATACAATGTACTATTTATGAGGGTCAAAAAAGTAAATATATATGTACAATTGTATGCAATTAAATGTTTTAAAGTATTTTGTTTAACAAATTATACTACTTCTTTCACAGAAAAACCCCACAGATTCCAGCCTTCTTTCCATACTCAACTAAGTATCCACCAACATTTGCAAAAGCATGGTTTCAGGACCAAGCTGCCGCTCCTCACGCAAGTTCTGTGCAAATCCATCCAGCGGTTTAGGCTGTAGACACAAGCACATTTTCTTTCCATTATGTCTATGAGGATTTCAAAAGCCTTGGGACCCCCCTATATCTTCAATCCCCTCGACGAAACCAAACAAAACTTCTAAAAATCAGACGTAGCCATGCATTATGTTTGCAAAAATTATTGAGGATTTGTCAAATGAAGCCAAAGTTATAAGCCGCCCAAAAACTGCTCTTCGTATGAGTTGAGCAACATAACCATAAGTACATAGCCGCTACCGCAGGCCATGCAATATATATACATATATATTTTAAAAAAACGTACATGTGAATAAGAGAATAAACGCATGCCTCCCGAGCAATGTCTCTCTAAATAGTTATTAGTGCAGTAATGGTTGTCTTTCTTGCACACATTTTTTTCCATGTGCACAACTGAGTAACGAGAGAAGCCACTTTGTGAGCATGAGCCCTTAGTGAGCTGCCATCTCCAAATAGCTAGGAAGCGAATTTCCTTTCCCAAACCCTGCAGTTATTTACAAATTATATGCGATTATAAGGAGAGCTTATGGACTAGTTCAAGACTGCAAAATCTTCTACAGAACCATCTACGAGAACTCCTACGCAGAACAAAAACACATATGCACATATCGCCTAGACAGTGTACGTTGTGGCCTCAATGTAGCGATAGAGTGGAATGGACTTTGGAATTGCTAATCCGTTATCAAGATCACATCTCTTGGAGCAAACAAATAGAGTCATTATGTAGTATGTCAGCATTCATGTCATTGATGTAATTGGAGAGGGTGATAGTACACAGATTGCACTTTCTGTAAAATCATGAACTATGTAAATGATCTATGAAAGGATTTAATATATCATTACGTATTAAGTATCCATCCTCATGTATTAGGTATCCAGTGGGGCAACTGTACCTGTTGGTTAGTTTTACTGACAGAATGATCCATGATGTATAGACATTGGAACAGATTGGACTACGTCTGATGTAATATATGTAACACATGTAATTTACACATTGCTGAATTCTCTGCATCACACCAAGATCCTCGTCTGCCACACTGATGTGGGGCAAGTGAGGTGCACATAGCTGTAATACTTAGGTACCACCAATCATCATCTAGCAGGATGCACACCATGTGTACATCACTCACCTAGACTCTACTGCTTGCCCAATAAGGATTACTCCTCATACTCACACCGTTACACAGATGTAACACAGTGTAGTCTATTAGCATTATCAGATGTAACACAGTGTAGTTGATTAGCGTTATCACCTGCATATACATGGCACAGTAAAAATATGGAGCTGACACATTTAAGTCCTTATAGACACACAGCCATTTCAGACACAGAGATTCATTAAGAATGCCACCACACTCAACCTTGGTAGGTCCCCTGTGCGCTCAGAGCTGAGTGGTCCAATCCAAGATGAATGCCCTCATCAAGCGCACTGTAACGTCAGTTTCCTAGCCATTACCATGATGCCCCACACACAATTATGTCAATGTGGCGGCATACACAGTCTGACCATGGATTTAGGACAAATTAGACCCACACATCCAGCATCGACCACTGGAGAGCAGGCTTGCACTGAGGTAAGGCGATGCACTGTAATTAAATGACACTATACTTGTGTAACTGAATATCCTTGATGCACATCACGTAAGCATGCACTGGGCTAATCAGACTTAACTACATGCATGTGATACAAAGAAACAAAGATACATGCTGTCCAGTTATTGGATAGATAACCTAATTAGAACTGGGTAACCACTTACCATCTTCACTATTCCCTTTTATTAGGCATAGCGACCGGTTGGGGAGAATGGGATCATGAAAGGACCTTACTCCATTTGGTACACTGCATGGCGCCTGCAGAAGATTTCTCTTTATCAAGATCACTCACCAGTGGGGTAAGTGCTCCACTATGTCCCTAAGCAGTCATGCGAATGAGGATGGCCGCATTGAAGGGGGCCTCACGGTGATGGTCTGTTTGTCTCATTGTAGATTTTGATTGAAGGCATTTATTTCCCTGATCTACATCCGCCAAAGGTGGATCACCATTGCCACTGCCACTGATGTGACATCAATTTGTGAATTGACGTGCTAGAAGAATTCAGTAACGGTAAGCTTCTGTTTTGTCTACGTATTGAGCACTTTAATGAGTATCCCAGACACAGACCCAAACTGAGCGGATCATATTTGTCTTTTTAGAATACAACCACAGAAGAGTTTGTCTGAGCCCAGACTGCAATTCATCATCCTGATGAAGGCCATCTAACTTATAGTCAACAGAATAGGTGAAAAGGCCGAAACACAGTTATGTTGACTTTTTACACCGGACAATGCCTGTCACACCGGGGACTCCTTATTTTACTGTTAAAACCAATACAGCTTTCCCCTTTCTTTATCATAACGGGATGCACTGAAGAGATGCTTAATAACCTGAACATGTACTATGTGTCACCATTATTATGAATGACAGTGTATGTTAAATTTTGGGAAGGTGTTTGGGCTCACTCACCTGTGGTAATCACTTACTTGTATGAAATATGACATGTATTGTCTTTGTCAGAATCTTTATAAAATATTTTTTTGGCCATGTGGCTTTACCGGGTTTGCCCTGATCATTTGTTATATAAAGTCTGTAGTACCTGGAGCGATCAGCGAATAGGCAGGTGCCCCCTTTTTTGCTAGATAGTGCACAAATTGTATATACAAAGAAAATTGAATGTTAAGTATAAACATTAGGTTTAGTTGTGTTTATTCGTTTGTCAACCATGCTCAGCAACAATGCAAAAAGTGTTATGTCATTGGAAAAAACACTCATGTGGATTAAAAAATAAAATGTTGCTTATCAATGATGTGGCTGTTAAAATATTCAGAGATTATACAAAATTTGCAAATGGAAGAATGGCAACTAAAAGGTGTGTATCAAAAACCCGCCAATACGAGTTCATGAGCCACTTTAATGAGCTAATTCAAGGGCCAGGAGAACACGCTTCATAGTTTACATAAGGATAATAGTTTGATCATAATAACTGCATCACATGGTATGATTATCAGAAGTGCTGGGCCTTCGCATAGTATCCACGTTATGCTGTTCTGCGAGTTATGACAACAAATATACAAAATCAGCCTTATAGGTAAGAAACATATACAACATCCATTTTTACTCCTTAAAAACAAGAAAATGTGCCCAACAAAAATGGGAAATAATGAACACATAGGAGCCTTCCCTCTGCTTACACCCACACATTTCCACTAATATTTTTCTGAATCAGTGACCAGCCAAGCAGTGGTAGATGAAGGAATTCTAATTTTATTACTGCCATCTCAAGAGGAATTTTAAGGGGACACATCTTTTAAAATGTATGGCATATCCATAATGGCAAAGCAAATTCCCTTTTGACTCCCTCAAAAAATCATTGGATTCCAAGTAAGGAATCTAATCTTATCAGAGCCCTGCTTGTAACCCTAACATAGGAAGTGAAATGACAGGGCACATAATACAGCTTATAATTGTGCACACTCTTTCTCACCACAGCCGAGACAAAATTGAACAAGCGGCAACCTCAACAAGAAAATCACATATATTTGCCTTTTAAGTTAATTGCAGCAATGCTCAGGGGTACAACAAGTTGAGTGGCATCTTCTTTAACAAGGGACCCCTCTTCTGGAAATCACTGTTATCAGTTAAACTAAATTCACGGGATGCAAGAGACAATAAACACAGACCACATGATTATATTAAAAAGCCCTCAGAGGCTGAGCATAAAAAGAAAAGAAGGTACAGTTTCCTAGACTGTTACTAGAGTTTCCTGTCCTTTAGCAACCAACCATTTCGTTCACTTGCCTGTACTGACAAACTGTCTGACCTGGCTTTTGAAAGTTGCTGATTTGTCCTTCACACTGAAGCAGTGTGCCCCTATGTTCTCCCCTAACCCCTGCACCCTAGGCTCCTGTGCTAGCCCCCAACAATAGTTGACAGGGTTTTGTAAAATGAGGGGGGTTGTAGAAATAACACTCACTGGGACATTTGCATACCCACAATACTTTGCAGGCAAAACATATTTAAGCCTCCACATGATATTATGTGCCTTTTAAGAAGAGTTCATGAACCTGCATGTGCAACATTATTTTGATTTGTATACAAGATTGTTTGTAACATACCCCACCCATATATTGTTGGGTAGAATTACACAAGTACTCAGTGTAACAGTTTTTGTATAGCAGTGAGTTACCATATAATTTGTTAAGGTCTATGCTCATTTGAACGCTGAAACTTGGAAAGGATGCAGATTGTATGGAAAGCATTCTAGCTATCTAAATATCTGTTTCCAAATTACTATGTAGTAATAATGCTAGGTAGTCCAAAACCATTTTCCATTGCTTGCCAACTAAATGCTATTGCAATGTTTCTCTCCACGTATAGGGTAATGTTAGCAATGCTAAATTGGGAGATGCCGTGCATGACATTTGCATATTCAAAATCCTCAAAGAGAAAATGAATATTTAAGTTTTATAATGGGCTAACTTGCAAAGGGACCACTTGTCAGGCATGGGAATTTGCGTACGGGCTTTCGTGCATCTTCAGCAGCTGGACAAAGTAAACAAAAGAAAGCGCTGGGACAGCGGCATTGGGTTGCCAGAAACGCAATCCGCGGCAGAGCCTGGAGGTTGCCATGGAAGCTTAGTGACACGTTGCTAAGGAGGGGTAACGTTCGTGCACGATCACAACGTTGATCAGGTGATCTTGGGTATTTAGCACCTCCTCCTTAGTTGCTCAGCGCTTCTGATTGAGCATTTTTGGCGTTCTGTTCCTTGTCTCTTAGTTCTTCGATCATTTCTCGTGTTTTGACCCGGATTGCACTTGTTTTTGGGCTTTGGATTACCCTACTGTTTTGGCGAATTTTTCTCATAGTTTTTCATGGTTCTTGGATCCCTGGCTTCTGAGACCTGATTTCGTTTTTGCCTTCTCCTTGACTGTTGTTCGGCGACCGCTAGGTATATTTGGACTCGGACTGGTTTAAGGATTTCTCTTTTGGATTGTGAATTCACGTCTAGTGTGCTCTGGTATTTGGGACAGCCTCCGCTGCCCCGTGGGACAGCCTCTGCTGCACCGCGGGACAGCCTCTGCTGCTTCGGGGGACAGCCTCCGCTGCTTCGAGGGACAGCCACTGCTGCTCTGTGGGACAACCTCTGCTGCACCGCGGGACAGCCGCTACTGCAACGTGGGTATTCGAACCCTTGATAGAACTGTTCCCCACACCGTGGGAGTACTGTTTGTTATCGCGGATTGCTGAAGGTGGCTCCTGTCCTCCATTCATTCTACGGACTCCCTCATGGATATTCCCTACATTCTGAGCGGCAACCAGAAAGAAGCTGGGCATGCGCACATGCACACAGCTTAGAGGGAACATTGCTCTCTTGTCTGGTTTTAAATACTCTCTAAGGCTTCACATAATGTCATCGATGGAAAGACCCAAAACACCAATATCACATCACCTGAATTTCTTAGTCCAGGCAAAATATAATCAACAGTCACTTCTGTTAGAGAATCTTGATTCATTCCTACGTCATTCTATAATGGTAACTCTGGTTGTCAGCGATTGGTTTTTACCACAGACTCTGCTTATTTCATTCTTTTTTAAATGGAAACTGCTTGTGTGTGCATATTTCCAGGTCAGTATTTTCCTTACGTGAGTGGGCTGTGTGGTAGCAGAGGTGGAGCAGGTGCAGGTGGGACTGGCCAGCAATTTGCATGGATCACGCAGGACTGCCTCATTCAGCTGAGCTCCCTCGCAATGTAGGCAGACAGAGGGCGGATTAAGCCCACAATCAAATTAATTTGTCTGCCTAGAAGCCCCTCTACAATTGCTAATAGAGATAACAAGTCAATGGTTTAACAATATCCGCATCAAGCCGGCATTAATTACAGACTCTCCCAACTTTACATTCACCCACCTCCTAGTAGAGCACAGACTCAGTGTGAGGACCACACAGATTTAGAATTTGATAAAGAATAACACTCACAACCAATCAGTCTATAACAAAGTTCAGACTTGGTATAATGCACACTTTTACTCTGATCCAGACTCCATGAAGTGGGAATGCACTCAGTTTATAGTTGCCAACATGTCCCATTCCAATCTGCAGGTGCTTATCCAGTCCTGTTTTGTTTTCTTTGCATTCTGAGACCTGTACTTCCACTTTTCTCATTATAAAACTCGAACTACAATCCCATGCAATTTGGACCTCTCCTGTGGTCTGTCAGACTATTAACCCATACTGAAAATATCAATAAAGGTTGTGCAGTTGTTGCAGTGAAGTATACAATGTTATCTTATTAGTGAGTAAAGTACATTGACAAAATGTGTTAGTAAATTGAATATGGTTTAATTTTGTAGTTTTTAAATGGTAAAGTGCCCTTATATGGTAAACATTTAAAAGTAGACTTGATTGATTGAACAGGAACTGTTTAAACATGAGTATGCACTAGGTGTACTGTAAAAGTAAATGGTTTTTCTATAAAAAAAAAAAGTAAAAGGATGTGTTGTATTTATAAAATGATTGCTCCCCACAACTTTACCTTTGTGATCACCACAACAATATACATGTATAATGAGCGAATATAAACTCTTTCTGCAAATATATGAATGGATATTTTAAAAAATATATATTTCCATCTTTTTATAACAACACATGAACACAATATGAAATGACCCACATATCAACTCACATATTAATTCTTACCTCATTCATTAAACAGTGCTATAAAAAGAAAACATGAATCAATCTCCAAGTTATGTCATAATGAGGCTAAAAAGTCATATCACCAATTAGATGTATGATTTACAATATGTAAGCACATTTGATACATTTTGCTTCAATGATCTGCATGTTTCCACTTCTAGTGTTGCTGTAATTACTTCTTAGAGCAACTAAATCTTCCTCGGGATCACAAAATGTAAAGAGCATACATCACACTGGGTTCATTCATGGGTTATGCTTTCAGAACAATGTCCAACACTTTGAATCTAAATACTCCTGCAAAAAAAGGTATTTTTCGAAGATGCACTGAAATGTATCCCCCCCAAAGTCTTGGAAGAAACTTTGGCTCAGGAATTTTATTTTTATGTTATTGTTTAAAGCGTGGACCTGACTGGAGAGCAGCGGAGCGCTGTACAGAGTGTAGGAAGCCGGCATTTGGGCTGGCATCTTTTAACAGTAGCGCAGTATTGTGAGGCCTGTGCGTCAGGATGTGTGTCCATTGGAATTATTCCTTGGTCGGGTGTTGTTGAAAGAGCAATGTTTTGAGAGATTTGTGTAATTGGAGTATTGGTGGAGCATTTTGAGCCGACACCAGGATCGAGTTCCAGAGGGAGGGTGCATGACAAGAGAAGGATTGTTTGCAGGTCCTCTCTTTGCAGACACGTTTTGATTCAAGCTGGTTGGTTGATTTGCTACGTGAGGAGTGTATGCCACCAGATATGCAGAGGTTAGCCACCAGGTACACTGGTCTGCTACTCGTGACTGCTTTGTAGATGATACATGCAGTCTTGAAAAGTATCCTGGCTTGGAGTGGAAGCCAATGTAGTTTGCATAGGATGGAGGTACTTCTGTCATATGTCCATGTTCCCGTAAAAAGACGTGCAGCAGATGAAGGGTTTGATTTTGTAAAAAGTAGACATTCGGAGCCAGGAATGCCTTAGCTATGTGTCTCTGGAATTACAGATTTCTGTCAATGGTGAAGCCTAAGGATTTTACTGAGTCTGAGAGTTGTGGATCAAATCCTTCTAGGCACATATCATTGACCCATTGCTGGACAAGTTGTTTCTTAGCAGGAGGTCCGATGAGGACACATGCAGTCTTGGATGAGTTTAGTTTGAGGTAGGCAGTTGACATACAGGACTGGATGATTGCTATGTAATTGCGGAGGACAATTATTTTATGCGTGCTATTTGCTCTCCTGTACAACTGAGCATCATCTGCGTATTGGTGGGTGGATATATTGGGGTCTTTGAGGAGAGTGCCCAGTGGCTCCATGTAAAGGTTAAAAAGGATTGGTGAGGGGATGGAGCCTTAGGGGACTTCACAGGAGACCTGGAGTTGGTTAGAACACACCGAATTCATCTGGACAGCCTGGTGTCTGCCTGAGCGGTAAGAGGTAAACCAATTCAGGACAGTGCCAGAGAATCCTGACCTGTCCGCAAGGAGGGAGAGACAGACACAGTGTTCAATGATGTTGAATGCAGCAAAGAGGTCAAGGAGGACTAGGAGGCATGAGTCACCATAATCCATTATTTGGAGAGCATCATTCACCACCTGGATGGTGGCTTTATCGATGCTACTCTTTGAACAGAACCCTGACTGAGGAAGAGTAGTTTTTCGATTCCGGTGAGTAGTTGTGTAGCAACTACTTTTTCCAATATTTTGCCAATAAAAGGGAGAATTGTAATAGGCCTGTAAGGTCAGGTTGTCTGGATCTACGGTTGTTTTTTCAAAATAGGTCGTATGTGACCAGTCTTGAGGTTGCCCGGGAATAATATGATATGATATGATATGGCATTTATAACGCGCCTATACACAAGTGTTTGAAGGCGACGAGGCAAGGGGATGGAACAGAGGGAAGACAGACAACGATCCTACTAGGCCAGGTGTAATTCAGATCACGCAAATGCATGGGGAAGGGGGAAATTGCAGGAGGGAAAGGGGGTGGGGACAGTGCAGTACATGGCATAATAGAATAAATAACAACAGTAAAGTATGGCCAGCAGGTGACAAGTGCAAGGGTAAAGGGTAAGTGCAGGCATCAGGTGTCAAGTGCTGGTAGTGGGACTGTAGGCATACAGAAAACAGTACACAAGTGCGGGTTTTGCCAGGAGGGCCATGCAGGTGTGCGACTGGCAGAGGAGGGGACCTGTGCCCAAGATCAGAGGGTGGCCAGGTAAACCAGTGCAGTTTCAGTATCAGCCAGGAAAACAGCAGGGGAGAGGAGGAGAAAAAGCAGAAGCAAAGAGAAAGGTTTTGAGGTTCTTCCGGAACCAGAGATAGTTCTCCTCAAGTTTTAGGGGGCAGGGAGGGTGTTCCAGAGGGAAGCCCCAGCCGAAGAAAGTGATCTACCACCAACTTGTTGCATGGAGAAGTGACTGACCCTGAGGGAGTTGGAGGTGGATGAGCAAAGAGCTCGAGAAGGAAGATATTTAGGAAGAGAGAGTTGAAGGTATTGAGGGCCCAGACCCAGAACGCTTTGTGGGCAATGCAAAGGGTTTTGAATGTAATCCTCACAGCCACTGGGAGCCAGTGCAGAGATCATTTTGTGAGGTAGGCATTGATGATGCTGAGAAGCGCACTGAGCTCTGGGCCAATCAATTGTTTAATGATGTAAGCCTGAATTATATCATCAGAGTAAGAAGTATGTTTGAGGGAGGCAATCATTTTTAGGGGACCCGGGCAAAAGAGGAGAGAATGTGGTCCATGGGGCTAGTGTGCATGCCAGGGTTCAGGGGATGCTAATGCTGTCGGAGGTTGATTTTGATGGTCTCTCAGATTTTGTCTATTTTTTCAATATTAAATGTGTTGATTTGGTCATATTCTCCCTGAGTTTCTGGTACATGTGGTATCTCTGGGTCGGGTGAGGGTTTGGTACAATGCTTTACTACTACAAAGAGGGCTTTGCTCAGCTTAGAGGCTGCCACAATTGTGATAGAGTAGTCAGCAGCTTTGGCCTCGCTAATCAGAATCCTAGGGTTTGCACAGAGAGATTTGAGGTTGGTGACGTCCCCCGTTATTGTTTTGTGCCACCATTTCTCCAGGGCTCTGACTGAGCATTTGTTTGAGGCAAGCTTATGGGTGTACCATGGGGCAGATGGTTTGGTCTTAACCCGTCTGGATTTTAAGGAGGCATGAGTGCCCACCAAATTCATAAGGGAGTTTCCGAATAATTCCAGGAGGCCCGAGGCATTCCCTGTGGTGAGGAGTCACCAAAGTTTACCTCTAGTGCATTGACCGGAAAGGTTTTGAATGGGCGGCGTTGAGTGAGGGGGGTGTTTAGTCTGACCTTTTTGAAACTTAGTCGAGTGGGTGACTGATAATGGGTTGGCGGCAGAGTCAGACCAGTCAGTGTAATGCAGGGGGATGATGTGAAGACTAAGTCAAGGGTTTTGACTTTGTTGTGCATGGGGGAGAGCACAATTTGCTTAAGGTCCATGGAAGTGGTTAGTGTGAAAAGGGTGCATCGAGTTTTTACTTGTCAGTCTGTGACTTGGGGATGTTAAAATCACAGAGAAAGACATTATTTGGCAGAGCAGTGTAAATGGGAGATGTCTGCAATGAAAGAATCACTCCTGTGAGGTTGTCTGTAGATGAGGTGGAAGGTTATGGATTCCATGCGCGATAAAGAGAACCGAAAGTCGAGTGATTCAAACGAGCTTGTTCTGGGAGAAGGGATGATGGAGCATGGACAATCGCTCCTGCGGATGATGGCCACTCAGCCTCCTGCTCGTCCTGGCCACTTGGCATGTGGGGTGAAGCAGCCCTAGGGTAGGAGGATGTGAAAAACATGTGGGAAGTATGGGGTAAACCATGTTTCATTGATGAACAGGGCATTAAGGTTGTTGTACGAGATCAGGTCAGTGATCTCTGCAGAGTGAGCTACTGTTGAGCGAGCATTGATCAACCTGAGAGGGCATGTGCATGTGGCCTGTGGGTGTTGAATGGGTGCAAGGGAAATAATGATGAGGTTCACAAGGGTACCTTGCCTCGGCTGCCATGGGGACTTGACCATTCGAACCCTAGTGAGAGTGAGGATGGGCTGTAGTGGGAGGAGACACATGGTTATGTCTTTTGGTGAGTAGCAGTAGTAGCGGTTAGTTTGTTGATGTAATGCAGAATAGTGGCTCAGGTTCTTGGCTGTATACTCAATGCTTTCTGCCTGGATCTGGTCTAGAGTCCTTAAATAAAGGCTCGGACGGTGTTAGAACTGGAGGTAGCAGAGTAACTGAGTGGTAGGGTCTGGACACATGATCATCAGCCTACTCAGTGCTCCAAAGGAATGGCCTTCCTGTTTATGAATGCAGACCATGTTTGCTTCCCTGTCTGCTTTTGAAGCCAAAATGATCATAACACGGTCCATATAAATAGATATTGAATTTATTCTGAGCATTGTTATTGGTTGAGAGGAGGGCAATAATGACATCCATGTGCTTAATATGTCTTAATATAGCACAGACTTGGTGTTCCTATTTCTATTTCCTAAAAAGGTCCCAATATAATGTCCAGAGTCACAAAACTCTTGAGATAGCCCAGGCTTTCTTTCATGCTCGCATGCATAACCATTGCCAATTGATCTGGGCAGTTTACATTCAATTTTATTTTTAATCCCACTGCACCTCGTCAGAAGGAGAAACCAGATGCAAGTCCATCTTTGACCTTTCGCATAACAGTCAGTCGTGGCTGAACTACTAAGTCACATCATTTTTGGATGGTGGAACAAGGGACTACAAAGTGAGATGGTATGATCAGACCTGGGTCGCGAAGCAACACCACACTGATGCACAGTGAGTCTGAAACATGTCTTAACATGCTTGTGAGTTCATCCAGAAGTGCTATCATGTTATATTATGTTATAAAGCTGTTATAGGGTGCCAATCACTACCGTAATGATTTTATGGCAACTGTATATTGTCCACGTAAATGTGTACTGTGTCCCCACCCGAGGTGTGTGGGACACAGTATGTGATGGAAGAAGTAAGTAAAAGATATGGTGACATTGAGGAAGATAGACTATTATGATTGTATAATTTGAGGTGTGTATTTAAGGGTAGGCATTAGACCAGACAGAATGCTGATCTAGGTCTGTACTGCACTACTCTCAAAATATGCCAGCCCAAATGCTGGCTACCCACACCCATACAGTGCTCTAATGCTCTGGAGATAGGTCAGAGCTTTAAGAAATAAAATACAAATAAAATAAGAAGTGGTAATGAGCATTTTTCCAGAATGACAGATTTTAGAACCTTGGCAGAAGTAGTAGAATTAGTATCTGCGGGATGTCCTATGATGTGCTCAGGAAGCCCTTCAAGTGTGGGGGCTGTAATTGTCAGGTAGAATGTTGATATGTGGAAGAGACCAGCAAAGGCAAAGCCAATCATTTTGGCATTTGTAGTTGTTAATTGTATTCTACATTTATAAGCATGAATTGAGTTAATTAATAGATGACAAATTAGTCTCTGCTGGAAAAGTAAATGCTAATATTTTAGATCTGCATCTGAGACATGAATCCAGTAGTTTATGCAGCCTGCCAGAGAGGCCCATGCATTGCTTTTGTTCTACCTACCATCCAGCATGGCAGCTTCAATGTTAAAACACACATTCAAACAACAATTACAGGGATTATAAAATTTTGTCCAACAGAACGGTGTAACCCATAACAATCTGTTTACCAAAGAGCCAAAAAGGGGCACTGTACCACTCCAAAATAGAATACAGAAATACATGATAGATAAGACCACACAAAGGTGGCCACGTACTGATTTATAACTAATAATTATAGTTTTAAACAAGATGAGAATATTGGATGCAGAGAGAGCACCAACATCCATATACATGGTGTTTACATGAATGTTAAAAGGAGGACCCAACAGAATGAAGACCATGTGCCTATTTCTAGCTGTGGGCAGCATTCAAGGGATGCCGGAAGCAGCTGGTCTACTCACTTATTTCCTGCTAGTTTCACACTTAATAACAGAGCTGAGGTTCCAGCCATACCTCAACCCTTCAAGCAAGTGAACCCACCTATTGCTAAATGAAAAGACACCACATGGAGGCCAGTGTGCAGGCTGGTGGGGTTAGTACTTTCAGCATAGTGTGAAATTCTCATAGATTACATAACATATTAATGTTAAAGGATATTTGTATCATGCGCTATCACCACTGGAGTGGTCCCCTGGTGCTCTGGTGGTTCTGAAAAGGGAAGGGGGTGAGTTAGTGGGAATGAGCTGGAAAAGTGCAAGAGAGCAGTGATGTGCCATTGGCAGACTCAGCCCAGTTAACTCCGTTGGCTGAACGTGGGGTGCTTTCCGGTCGGTAGCCATCATGTGCTGTTGTGCAAGTCTATATGGGCCTCATTACGAGGTTGGAGGTAGCCTTGTGGGTTTTACCAGCAAGGCTACCTCCAAACTCGCATCCGGGTCTGGCACCCGCGAATGGGCAATTACTGGGCTATTCAGGCCCAGCCAGATCCGGTAATTGCCCTTTCGCAGGAGCCGTGATCTGTACATCCCCATTCCCATTGAGCCACATAGGGCTCAATGGGAATGGGGAGGGTGGTAGCACCGGTGCCATTAATAATGGTACTGGTGCTACCATCATGTTCTGCTCACGGGTGCTGGTACTGCCACCAGGTCAGACCTGGTGGCTGCAATGGCACCCGCGAGCAGAACTCCTAGGATGGCGGTACGGTAGCAACAATGCTGGTAGCGATACTGGCGCCATTGTTGCCTTACCACCATACTTGTAATGAGGCCCATGTGGGTTGTTTTGTTGTTGCGGTGCAGTGAAGTTTGTGCAGTTTGTTGTGCTATTGGGTTGTGGTTGTGTTTGGTTAGAGTTTGAGATGTGTATGCAGAGGGGTGAAATTGTTAGTGAGTTGGTCATTGGCATTGCTCTCTGGAACATGGGCCTTTCAAGGTGGGTGGTGCAGGTTAAATGTTTTAGTATCACCGTACACCACTGCATTACTGCACCACTCAGATATGAGTTGACCAGAAATTTGGAAGATTCACCTCCAGCTATGAGTTGGAGGTAAATACACCAACCTTCTGCCCAATTCCACCGTAATTCTCCATTTAGTCCAATGGACACAAATAAATGGGGACCACCTACCGTCACTTGTAATCTGGTGGTAATACCGCTGGACCAGGTGGCAGTAACTGTAATATAATTTGATGTCTGGGTGGATTTATCATAATGAGGCCCAATTTTATTCAGCATGCATCCCGTTACAAGTGTTTCCTTTGCCTTCTTTTGAACTATTTCCAGCCTGACTGACATCACACTACACACTAGCAGATAGGGAAAGTGAGAGAAGAAGGGATCAAGTAGGAGAGAGAGAAAGACTGACAAGAAGACCCAAGAGTTATGTCTGGGGGGAGGAGGAATATATTGATTAAGCGACACAGGGCTCACAAAAGGGAGTCTCTGAATGTGACAGGTGGGGTGCCTGTGCCTGAGAGACTAGGACTATAATGAAGGAGAACGACTGGAATGAAGAACTAGTCTGCAGGAAAAGGATTATGATTAAAGCGAAGGACTAGGAAGAAAGTGAAAGCCTCGTATGAACGAGGAGGATAAAGGATGAATGATGAAGGACTAGAGCCAAGGGCTAGGATGATGAAGAAGGAATGGGATGATGTAAGATTAGGACGGCGGAGGACTAGGGAAAAGGAAAAGAATCAAGGACTAAGATGAAGGACTAGAACATAGGAGAAGAACTAGGACAAAATACTAAGATGAAGTATGATAAAATAGCATGAAGGACGAAAGGCCAAAGAAGAAGCACTAGGCAGGATTAAGACAAGGGAGAATGCCTAGTGTGAAGGTGAATTACTTGGTACAGGAGGTAGGACTAGGATGAAGGAGGGAGAACAACTAAGATAAAGGGGAAGGACTAGGACAAAGGATTATGGACTTGAACAGAAGACAAAATACTAGGACGAATGACAGAGAGGAAGGAGAAGCCTAAAGGGAAGAATTAGGACTAGAACGAAGAACTAGCATGAAGGATTAGGATGAAGGACTAGGATGAAGGAGAACGACTAGGACAAAGGAGAATGACAAGAGGGATGGAGATGAATGTAGAAGAATGATAATGGACAGGAACTGGATTGAATGAAAAAGATTAGGCTGAAGGAGGAGGACTAGGATGAAGGAGGAAGACTAGTATGAAGTAAAGGCACAAGCAAATGAGGAGGACTAGGGAAAATGAAAATGACTAAGACAAAGGTCTATGATGAAAGACTATGATGATAAAGAAGAATGACGAAGGACTTTGAGCAAGGGGTATGATGAAGGACTGTGATGAAGCAATATAAGCAAGTATATCGAAGGAGAAGGACTAGTAGAAAGTGCTCTCATGAAGTAGAAGTTCTGGAAGGAAGCACTGTAGGTAAGCAATATGCCCCTTGCTGGGGGGGTGGAATTACTGCGTCGCGTCAGATAACGCCATGGGGCCCATAGATACAGGCCAGAGCAAAGCGCCCCGGTGAGTACTTGTTGCTATTAGTACTCCAGCCCGTTAGACCGGGGCACTGATAGTGTCTTCATTTTAGTTGTGAAACCGTGGCGTTTTTCAACTGAAAAAGGAATTTAAAAAAAAGATGGTTGCCGTGGAACGTGGTGAAGGGACTATACGTAGTCCCATTTCCCTTTTCATGGCAACCATGCAAAAAAGGGAAAAAAAAGAAAACAAAGAAGATGGCCGCAATGGAAAGGCAAAAAAAGGGACTACAAATAGTCCCTTATCCCTTTCCATGGCGGCCATTGAATTGTGAGTAAAAAGAAAAGATGGCCACCAGGGATGTAGTGGATGCTCCCTTTCTATGGCATGCAGCCACAAAAGGAACAGTGAGGGACGCGGATGCGCAGAATGCTTTGGAAAGGAACTGGCCAGAGCCAGGCAGATCATTTGTAACTATTTGATTGTCCCTCACCGGGCACTAATGAAGGAGAAAGGCTTTGAAAAGAGACTGTTGTGAAAGAGAGGGATTAGGAAGGACTATGATGAAGAAGGACATGGGCCAAGGACAGTGATGAAATACTGCAGTGAAGGAACAAGAACTAAGATAAAGGAGACAGAAGAATAAAAGTGAAAGACAGTGATAAAGAAGAAGGTCGATGACAAACCGGAAGGGCTGAGAGAAAAGAAAAGGAACAAGACAAAGGTGAAGAACCAAAACCGAAAAAAATAATACAAATGGACATTTATGTTTCAAAATCCTATCATACTGCACTTTTTTCTTGTGTCAAACCTTCATCTGCTAAGATTGAACCCTGACCCTGCGCTCCCATCATAGATCATCCCTAAAAGTGGTTGTCATTGGTGGGGTCCATGTCTGCCAAACATTTATTCTGTGTGCCTTCTTTGATTGTGTACTGGCAGGTGGTTATGGATAGATGATGTCCTACGAGGAAATGGTGTTTAGGAGCAAGTAATGCCCTCAAACCCTTCTGAAATTATGAGGCTGATGGAGGGAATATTTTCAGTCACGCAAAATATAATATGTGATGCATAATCAGGGAAGATCGGGCGGGCAAAAGCTTGCTTACCGAGTTTCATTGAGCAACAGGATTATATAATATTTTTTACCTGTACTTCTACTGAGCAGACAGATACAATCATCCTGTATTTTATTGCAGTAGGGATATGTACCACTATGGGCCTCATTTGTGTTGCGTAAAGGCAACAACGGTGCTGGTAGTGCTACCGGTGCCGTTGTTACCTCGCCGCAACATTCCGAGTAAGCTTGCGGTTGCCGCTCTGGAACGAGAAGAGAGGGGAAATGATGGGACCCCAATAAGGAAAAACCCTGGAGCTCGAATATCTTGGATGTGCATCAACAAAGTTAGGAAGCAGATATAAGCCGATTTCAACATTTGCCTCGCTGATGGGAGGAATCGCTGTAGGAATTCACTCTGCACACCAGTTCTAACTCGCTTTAGATCCTATGGTCAGCCTCATGATTCATATGAACTGTAAATAACAGAGTATGGGTAATTATTTTGCTGACTTTGCAAGGATGAATGTTGGAGTCGCCCCAATCCTACATGTGACTTTCCCTCAAGATCACTCTTGCAGGTGTGCTACCTCACTGCTTTATCTGCACTCACCACCATTCATGGTGTAGCATTGCATTCATATATGTCACCTATAAGAGTAATTCATGTGTTCACTGTGACATCCCCCAGTGAGTGAATGGCAAACCACCAAATGTTATGTTATGCACTTTTATACTGACCCATCAACACCATAATGGTGAAAGTGCTGAGGTTTGTCTAGAAAGTGCTGTATTGTGTCCCCACTCAAGGTGAACCACTCCGTAATCTGTGATGAAAAGGAAAAGGGTAAAAGGGTGGGAGGATAAGGGAAGCGGGCGTAAAATTGAAACTAACAGACAAATGGAAAGGTGCAGTGGAGTCGAAGGGGGGTGCGATGCTTGTGGTAGTAGGAATGTGTGTGTGTGTGTGTGTTTGTGTTATCCTTCGTGCTATATCACATGAGTGTTGATCAGCATGAAGAGACGAATAACCCTTCCCAGCAGCCCCCGCCACCGCACTTCATGTAGACCCATGTTCTGCGAGGACAGCTTCCAGTAGTGTGATGTTTCTGGTACTAGAATTAGTCATCTGATGATTGCGTGATGGCCTCTAGGTTTGCTCTAGTGTGAATCTTGAGGTTTCAAGGCTTCTTCACCAAAACGTTTTTAAACAGCCCCCCTGGTAAACTAGGTGTATAATCTGTCCGTGACAAGCCGACTCACAGAAAATGGTAGAACAAACAGTTGGCCATTACTCTGGGGAAGAGAGAAGATAAGAAGTGGACATCTCGATCCTGCAAGAGCTACAACTGCTTATCAAACCTGATGAGTGATGAGTTTGACTGATCAATGCTAGGAGATGTGAGAAAGTGTGGTAGCTGTTTTCTGGGTAGACTGATCAATGCTAGGTGATGTGAAAAAATGTGGTGGCTTTTTTCTGGGTAAACTGATCAATGCTAGGTGATGTGAGAAAGTGTGCTGACTATTTTTCTGGGTAGACTGATCAATGCTAGATGATGTGACTAATCAATGCTAGGGGATGTGAGAAACTGTGGTGGCTTTTTTCTGTGTATACTGATCAATGCTACGTGATGTGAGAAAGTGCGGTGGCTATTTTTATGGGTAGACTGATCAATGCTAGATGATGTGACTAATCAATGCTAGGTGATGTGAGAAACTGTGGTGGATTTTGTCTGGGTAGACTGATCAAAGCTATGTGATGTGAGAAAGTGTGGTGCTTTTTTCTGGGTAGACTGATCAATGCTACGTGATGTGAGAAAGTGTGGCGGCTATTTTTATGGGTAGACTGATCAATGCTAGCTGATGTGACCAATCAATGATAGGTGATGGGAGAAACTGTGGTGGATTTTGTCTGGGTAGACGGATCAAAGCTAGGTGATGTGAGAAAGTGTTGTGCTTTTTTTCTGGGTAGACTAATCAATGCTAGGAGATGTGAGAAAGTGTGGTGGCTATTTTTATGGGTAGACTGATCAATTCTAGATGATGTGACTATTCAATGCTAGGTGATGTGAGAAACTGTGGTGGATTTCGTCTGGGTAGACTGATCAAAGCTAGGTGATGTGAGAAAGTGTGGTGGCTTTTTTCTGGGTGGACCATCCAGTATTAGTAATATGTACGCATCTATACTGAAGAATTATACCCTGAGCTTCCTACGCAGGCTGAATATATAGGATCTAGTGAAAAGACACCCCATTTCATCACACAGAGGGTCACAATCAATGTGTCCATCGCTGCCTTAGGTGATGAATAAATATGTGGCACATTAATTGGCCTCTTAAAGTAAGAAGTGGTAATTCTTATGGCGATAAAATAACAAGTTTGGGATATTAGCCACAGCAATGGTTTCACAGTGGTGAGGCTTGTCTGGAAGTTGGCGTACTGTGCACTCTGTCCGAGAAATATGTTTAATTTCTTCCACAAAACAAACTCCAGAAAAGGAATTCTGGGACTGCTAGGCCAAGTGGTCAAGTTAAGACTGTGTGAAAGGCATATATGGATGTGCGACAAATATGGTAGGTGTGCGCGGGACGATTCATGTGTCCATCCTTCTTTATATATCAGACCTTTAGGTAAAATATTCTAATGCAGTATGTCTTTGGCTCAGGTGTAACTAATATCAATGTCATGTTGTCATCAAGGCCTCGATGTAGACCTATGATGGGGTTTTGCATTCATTAGTTCAAGTTTATGAACTCGGGAGGATAGCTCAGGGGCAATGTGCTCACCTTGGAAGCATGACGATGCACAGCAACATAGGTTCGATCCCCGGGTCCGCACTTAGAAATTATTAAGCATGCGTTATAAAAAAAAGCTATTATAATTATAAAAGTGCAGCCTAGCTGCATTTTACATTGTTGTGTGGTCCTTTAGATGTGGCGGCCCCGTCAGCTTTTAAGAGCCATTTCACGTGCTGCATAAAACAAAAATGTGTTCTTTGTGGCTGCAGTCTGCAGCCTCTGATGTTCTGCGACACGTCTCCTGGACCAGGTGACCCAGGTGACCAATGGCCTTTCACGATGTAGAGTCATGCATGGCAGTCCCATTGAGGCCTTACATCCCAAGGTGGCAAGGTTCACTGCCCCCGCTGCGCACTCACCCACACAGGCGGCATGCTCAGCTTGCAGTTTATGGGAGCTTTGTCTTGGGTGACCATGGGAGTCGAAAGGGGGCACTTTTATTTTATTTCCCTTAAAAAACTGCCCCGTCACTTGGTGACGTCGTCATCAATCATTATGAGTGGAGGTCGGACAGGGAGGCGGCTGGAGACAGGGTGATTGATTTATCTGGCTCCCAGCTGAATGACTCCCCATTTCCCGGCTCCATGGGCCATCCTCGCCAGCTGGCTCTTTCCCTGGCCAGGTCTATGGAGTCGGTGGGAGGGTGGGATGCCTTGTGAACCAGTGCCACGAGAAGAGAATGACAGTATTACGCGTACTGGGTGAGCCTAGCCCCGTCTTTCATTTAACATGTGGCCTCTCCATGCGTTTCCCGTCTTTTGTTCTGTGTTTTACTGATCCTTTGTTGCTCCCACTATTTTTTCTTTTCAAGACATGTGCTTTCCCTTACACACACTGAGAACCTTTAATGTCCTCCCATACACATTAAGTGAGGCTGCTACACTCCCCCACTCCCTAATCCTTGTGTTGATCACGCTCACACGAAGACACAGGTACCATTATATTTAGTATTGTACAACTAGTTCATAACAGCCTGTCCCTGCCTGCTGCCAACTATTGCTTAGTTGGTCTCTATCCACAGTGCTCCTTAGTCGCATCCAGCCAGGCATCCAATCAGGAAAGGGTTCCGCCAATCCCTAACTCCCTACCCACCATTATTGGTTGAACTATTGATAGGATCCTGCACTAGATAGGAAGGGCAATGGCAGCCAAAACCCCCTCCCCCCAGAGACGCAGCACACTTTTCATACACCAGCATGTGTACAGAGCCTAAAACGAGAGCCCCTGTGTTACTGAAATGCAATATTGGCAAAGCATAACCTTCCGCCAATTCATCTGGCCCCTAATGTTGTTTTGGATTTTTGAAAATAAGGAAGCCATTAAGCATCCCTACTTCACCTGGACTACAATACTTGTCTGAGTAAATAAATGGCAATAAGTGCGACATTTATGTTTTTAAACATTCTCATCATTGTGCCACCGCATTCTAACAATTCCAGAAGACCCCTCCAATATACATGTGCGCACCACCACGAAACTAGCCATGCCCAAAGACAATGCAAAGGGCCACGAAACTGACCTGACTAAACATTGCTCAACTCGGCCTACAGCATCAACACAGCTGGCAGCCCCCAGACACAAGCTGACAGACTCCCAAGGCCGCCTGCTCCTCGCCTTTGCCCACTGGCCCACAATTAGAAGTCTCCTCCCTGCAGATCAGAATCATCACGAATTTACGGGCCTTTCACGAAACAGCTGCAAACCTACCACTTCTCGATGGATCAAATTCTCTCCGCCAACACATCGGTAGCCTGTTTATGTTTCTGGATGCACCTTTGTAAAACCATGGACCTTACGATGACCATGCTGAGGTTGGAATAACTTTATATATAAATAAATTAGCAAGTTCTGTGTTCTGGCTGCTATCTGTATTGGGGCACGGCGAGCCTCCTCGCCAAATAGCCATTGGCCAGGGTTCCCAGCTGCAAGAATGCTCAGATAATTCAGCAGCATATGAGTCGCAATGGTGGTCCACAATGGACAAAACGCTTTGGTGGTTCTCGCAGCGCACGCAACGCTTTGAGGCAAGGAGAGACCTATGTTCCACTTGGATTGTCCAGGCAGTTGTACTTTATTTTTTATTTCAAAGGCACATTTTCTTCATGTCCAGGTAATGTAGAAGATATTTTCATTATTAGTAATAGGCAGGGTCCGGGCTACCTCGCACTTGTTTTTCATAGAAGTACGAATATCCACACAATTGTTTGGGTGAGTTCAAGTGGTTTTTATTTCGGAGAAGACATAAACGTTGGCGGCAACCCTTCAATGCGGTGGTAACGCTATTACTGCCGGATTTAAGGGTCTGCCAAATCACAGGTTTGGCAGCATTTACCACCAGCTCTGAGCTGGGGTTAAATGTGCCGGGAATTTGCCAATATTCAGTGCAAATACAGTGCGGTAATAACGCCGACGGTAATCGCGCCAAAAATTCCCTATTGGATCCAATGGGGAATGGGGAATTCCCCAGTGGGCCCAATGAGGAATGGGGAATTACCGTTCCACCAACCTCGTGATCTGGCGCTAATAATGCCTCGGGTTTGACAGTAACGCTATTAGCCCTGGCGGTATCCCGGCAGTAATACCACCAGGATACCGCCCAACTCGCGATGAGACCCAAAGTCTTTTGTGGTCAGCCGACACTTCCGCCATCTCGAGCACTAGGCTAAAGAGGATCTGAAAGAGCAGGCACCCTAACCAGGCAACCAACCCAAACCCGGCAAACCCGAGGCAAACAATCTCCTCCATGACCTATCCAGCAACCAACCAACCCAGGAACCAATTGGGCAACAATTACCTACAAAATAGCCTTGATAAGGACCCTAGAGGTCAAACACATGTCGGCTGACCACAAAACACTATGGGCCTCATTATGAGGCTGGCGGTAGCCGTGCCTGTAGTACTGGCATGGCTGCCGGCGGTATCCATTTTTTTCCGGCACCCAGAAATGGGAAATTACCGGTCATGCCGAATTTGGCAGACCCGGTAATTACCCATTTGCGGGTGCCAGTAATAAGGGACTCCCCATCCCCATTCAGCCACATAGGGCTGAATGGGAATGGAACGTCGGATGCACCGGCACCATTCAGAGTGGTGGCGGTGCATCCGACGTGCTGTGCTCGCGGGTGCCGCTCTGCCCACCAGGTCTGTCGGGCTGACAGGCACCCGCGAGCAGAGCTCGTAGTATGGCGGTCTGGGAACTACAGTACCGGCATGCTTACCGGTACCATAGTTCCCGGACCGCTATGCTTGCAATGAGGCCCTGTATGTTTCTCCGAAGTAAAAACCACTTGAATTCACGCAAACAATTGTGCAGATATTCATCCTTTGATGATAAACAAGTGCGAAGTAGCCTGGACCCTGCCTATTACTCTTTACAAAAGGAGGCAGAGGCACCACCTCCTACAACCCATGACCTTGCAGCTACCCAGTGAATTCATCCTAATTCAGAGCAAAGAGGTGGAGGTGTTCGAAACTCGGTCCCACAGTTTTCTGTATTTTCATAACTAGACTAGGCTTTTTCCATTGGAATAGCACAGAGTCAACATGAAGAGAGTTGATGGAGTCATCTTTATTGCCATTGATGTTCAATGTTCCTTTTCAGTGGAGTAACTTTGCTGAAAATGTTGGGGGGGGGACTGACATCTAAATGAAAGTTGCCCCTGCCAAGTGAGTGCGACAAAATAGTGTGCCACAAATAAAAATTGCAGGGGAGAAACGGTTCTATGTCATTTCATCGTGGGATGATTTTTCACTGTTTTTTTTACTACAGAATTTTCAATGAAAAAACTCATAGGGCCTCATTACGACCCAGGCGGTAAGTTACCGCCTGGGTCGTACCTTTACCACCATGGCGTAAACTACGTTTACGCCATGGTGGTTGGCGGACTTACCGCCCCATTCCGAGGTTGGCGGGGCGGTAAGTCCCCAATCCCCATTTACCCTTCCCCATTCCCATTTTTGCCCCATAGGGCATAATGGGAGTGGGGAAGGCGTTAATTACGCCACCGCAAATTACGGTGGCGTAATTAACATCAAGGTCCCTTAGCGCCATGGATTTTAACACCTGCTAAAAGCAGGTGTTAAAACCTCCATGGCGCTAAGGGACCTCGGAATCAGGCGGTAAGGGTCGGCGCTGTTTACGCCGCCGTAAACCCCTTACCGCCATACTCGGAATGAGGCCCATAGACTTTTTATTTTTTATTTTTGGGGTCCCCCCCCAAAAACCCCATCCACTTTTATTTTTTATATGATCCCAGACACCCACACCCCAAATATATATTATTCCAACCATCTAAAAAATTATTATATGAGTTTTTTTGTTAAAACATTTGCTGTAAAAAACCCCACGAAAAAACATCCTGCGATGAAAGAACGTTATACCGGAGAAACACCCTTGTCCCCTGCTAAAATTACACCCATGTTGCTTTAAAGCAACTGGCAGAACTGGCCGAATCTAGCAACTGAATTACGAAATACAGGCTGACTCCCATTAAAAGTTTGGTGACCTAAAATTATTACCGGGTCACTTTTGGGGGTGTGAATCAGCATTCCTTTGGAGCACACCGTTGTCCCTTCCCCAACTACACCCCATGCCTTCTCTCCACAGGAACCTGCCATTCTTTAAACTTGTTTTAATATTTCCAGAGCAATTGCATAGGAAATAATGTAAACAAAATGTTGAACATGACCCTTCGTAAGGCAGTGGGGAGGGCACCCCTGGGTGACCTCCAACTTTTCCCGACAAACCTTCAGAAATGTTTGAAAAGTTCACTGGTCCTCAAACCACCTGGATTTTATGAGGTTTTATTGATACCCAAATTAAGTCTCGCAGAGCTTCTGATGCTATGCACATATTTCACCAAATAGGCAAGAGGAGAGGGCGCCTCATGCGGTTGGTTGACGCAAATCCATCCAGAGGTGCATATGCAGCAACTGACTCTGCCTTATTTAAGCAATAAGCCCCGGGGCCCATAGTTGCAGGCACAAGTAAAACTCGTACCTTAATGAAGGCCTCGGGCATCACCAGACGCGGTGAGGGGTGTGTTGCTGTTAGTACCCCGGTCCATTAGACTGGGGTACTAAGAGCTACTTTTTTAAAGTTGTGTGACACCTTCGGGATATGCATAGTCCCTTCTCCCTTTCCATGGAAACCATTGAACAAAGTAAACAAAAAAGATGGCCACCAGTGAACAGGGAGAAGGGACTTCACATAGTCTCTCCTCCCTTTCCATGGTGGCCAGGAGGCAGACGTGACTGCCCTGACAAAGGCTTTGTCGGGCTGGTAACGACCTGGCGAGAGCCAATGAGCTTGCTTGTTAAGCGCTCCTTGACCCTCGCCGGGTACTAATAATTACTAATAACCAGACACTTTCTCACAGAGAGCAAGGGAACCTCTACAACAACCACTTAGCATGACCGGTAGTGAAAAAACGTTTTCCAGTAGATAAAAAAGTGGACATTATCCCACAAAGACCACATCTCCCATCCTGATGCTAATACATTTGCGGAGAGATCCTGATCTCGAATGTTGTGCACAAAATTGAAGCCTGGAGCTAGAAAGAGACTAAAGGGAGAGGTAGCCATTGTATACCATAAGGTCAATCCATCGATAGCACGGGAGAACATAATACAGAAGATGCATTCACTGCTACCACAAGGAAGCGAAGGTCAGTGTAAAACCTTCAAGGCTGACCAAGGATGGTCAGACTGTGGATTTATCAGATTGTCCTAGTGAATGGGGCCCCTAGACAAGGATCCCCTGGATGCAATAATGTACATTATGCATGATGAGGCATGGGATATTTTTCTCATGCACAATTTGTGGTCTTTCAAGTGGCTGCTACTTCTTTGTACCTGCCCGGTGTCCGTCTCAGTTGCCACCACCTGTAAATTCCAGGGCCCCCAATCCAAGTGCACAGCACGGATAGGCAGAGCCCACAGCCCCAGAAGCACACCAGAAGAGGCAGTCATGATCAACACATGCATGGGATGTTGAGTGATGAGTGTGACCTGAAAGATTGGTACACCGGGTAATCTTGGCTAGATGTAATGTGAGACGTGAGATTGCTGATTGGTTAGAAATTGCCCAGAGAAGGGAAGGATAGATATCAGAAGTGTGCCGGGCCTCAGACACTGAGCACCGTATGAGATGGAATGGAATGGATTTTTTAGGGAAGACATTGGGGCTGAAATATTATATACACCATCGAGAAGAAGTAGGCTACAGGAAAATCAACCCCACCCCAAACACTATACTAGCAATAAGACATACATTACAAAGTGACCCCCTTTCCTCTTTTGAGCCAGTGTTCGACACCCCCCTTCTGTGCCCCTGTTCCTCCTTTCTCCCCTCTTCCCTGTCAGCATGTTTAAGCCACCTCAGTGATGTATATGTACTGTACCAGCTATATACCTTGGTGTGTCCCTCTACACTTAACATCCCACCCTAACTCTGCACCTCCTCCCATCAGTGTTTGCTGCAGCTTCATAATGGTAGAAGCAATATTCAAGCAACAAAACATGCACCTATCAACCACTATCAATAAAGCCTTTGGACGCTCTGCCTCGTCTGCCTCATCTCGGAATAACATGGTATGAAAGGAAGGAGATGCTGAGTGGGTGATCCCGAGGGGTTGTGGCCTCGATCAACCACCCAGCCCCTGCGGGCTGCAGGGTTTTGGTAAGCTGGGCCATGTATGCCAGCTGTTTCTCAGTGGTGCTCATTGTGTGTCAGGGTCAGCCTGGGCTCCTGTACAGCATGGGGAGCTGTCGGCCTACCTGGGGGCCAGATCGGTCAGGCTCAAAGGTTGGAGTAAGTCTTGAGCACATGGAGTTGACTTGACTGCGCCCTGCGCCCTGACCCAGCTATATGATAGCACAGGAAATGTAGTATGGCCTGAGGGCAGTACGGGGCCAGCAGGGGGTCACACTGGGTAGGCCAGAGAAGACCGAAACTTAGGGTCACTTTTGCATGGCAGCCAAGTGAAGGTGGCGTGATCAGTGTGGGGAAGCCCGTGAGCCAGACGGGGTGGACGGTAAAAATTCTTGAACCGTGCTGGCCCAGTCTGCATGTGCGGGACCACTCGCACCAACAATGGTGTCTCTGAGGTCTCTGCCCTCTCCAGGGCCAGACAGGGAGCACGGAATTGCGAGAACTTAACTGGAATCCCAGCTGCAGCGTCCAACATGGCCGGGTAGTGTCAGAGAAGTGTGGCGTCTAACTCAGTGTCCCTGTGTGTGTAGGTGGAGCCTGGGTAGGGACTATCAGAAGGCTCACTCACAGGGGGCTTACCTGTGAGAAATGAGCCCCATGCTTTGAAGATCTAGCAGCCCACGGAAAACATAAAGAGTGCACCTCCACGAAGGAAATTAATAAATCACTGACACAGAGGAAAATGGGCTGCTGTAGCACTGGTATTTACAAAGGCACCGCCATGGAGCCAAAATGGGACTCATAGGTCAGCAAGCCCCTGTTGGGCTGGTCGATTAAGCTTTCAATGTGAGAGAAGAGTTTGCGTTGCACACGCTATATTGGTGACTGGGGTAGACGCGATGTAAGCATGATGTTACGACTTAGCATGTATCTAGTGTAGTTAATAAGAATGGAATGAGTGGTACTATTAGTGTTATTTTGTGTATAGTTGATACATTTCAGATCCCGAAAAGGGGTGTGCTGTAAATATGAGTTTATGCAAATGCATGTTGAAAGGAGCGGATGATTAAGTGAATGTATCCAATAAGAACGTGGGAACCTGGGGGTATTAGATTCCCTGTATAGGGCTAACCAATCACGTTTGGGGGATGACTTTGTAATAGAATATGTGCAAGTGTGTTAAATGTTGTGATAATGTATATAACGTGTAACCTTTGTGTGGGTGGGAGAGAATCGGGTTAGTTCCGACTAGTGTCGGACTAGTGTCGTGTATCCCCTCCTGGCCATTTCTGTGCAATAAACTTGGTTTACGGACAAACGTGCACCTGCTTCTTAAGAGGTGGGCCTATATTGGGTAAGGAGATCAGAGGTCTACCCCCACACCCCTGCCCATGAGGGGCATACTGATTGACCCATGGCAGTCACCCAAGTCAGCGAGGGCGGGAGGCACCACTTACAGTGTATGGCACCATCAGGGTACAAAGGTACTGTGCTAAGAGCAGATGCATTTGAGCTGGACTGCTTAAATTTAAAAATAAAATATGATATTCATTGCTGCAAGGATAAGATCATTGCAGGTATACCCCCATCCCAACAGAAAATGATCCGTGTTATCACAGTGCAGGCAACATGTTCGCATGGGTAGTAGAAGTGCAGCCTTCCCTCACATAGAATAGAAACAAAAATGATGAGCTGCACCTGTAACTTCCACCTCTGTCGGCCCCACACCCTGCTGAGTTCAATCACCTCTGTGGTCATTTCAATATTCACCCATACAGCCTAGACAGATTCCCAAAAAAGACTGTGGGCCTCATTACGGGTCCATCGGTAACTGTGTCAGTGATACCGGCGGGTTGCCGCCAGACCGTAATGATTTACCGGCGCCTGACTTCCCGGTGCCACCGGAGGATTACAACCCCGGCAGCCTGGAAACTCAGGCACTAGTAAATTGTAAGTCCCCATTCCCATAGAGTCACATAGGGCCCTATGGGAGTGGGGACCACAGAAGCACCGGCACCGTTAATAACGTGGCCATTGCTTCCATGTGCTTCCATGAAAACTCTGAATGTGGGTGCCTTCTCGCCCAGCAGGTCTGACCTGCCAGGAGGGGCGGCACCCACCCGCAGAGTTGTAGTGTGCCGGTCCGGAAACAATGATGCTGGTAAGCTAACCAGCACCATTGTTTCCGGACCGGCACACTTAGAATGAGGCTTCTAGGTGCGTTTTGAGGTAACAGTTGGGAACCCCGTGATTTAACATAATTAGAGTATGCTAAATTCGATTAACCCAGTTCCCAAGCCGCATTTTTAGTATTTGACCTTTGTTTATGATTATTAAAAAGTCAAACGCTCAAAATTCGACTTGAGAACTGGGTTCATCAAATTCAGTATATCCTAAGTATTTTAAAACATGAGTTTCCCAACTTTTACCTCAGAATACACCAAGAAGTGTTTGCATTGTCTTTTTTCGTAAATCCATCTAGGCTAATATCCAAGGTTTGCCTCCCAAACATTCACTCTTGAATGTTATTAGATTGATTTTTCCTTCCAACGTCGACTGAGATTCTGAAGCAGGTTGTAGTTTAAACAGGTATTTGGGGCCCTGAGCCCAGTATTCCCTGTGAGTTTGTCAAGCCCAAAGTTTGATGGAGGATCTTTCCCTGTATAAGATGCCAGTATAGGGGTTTCAGTGGAGGAGTGATGTGGTCAGAACCTTTCAAGCCAAAGATATGCCTGGATGAATGACTTCTGATGAAATAAGCACTCAACTGTGACATTGATTGCATTTTGGCAGGGACAAAACAGTCCTTCATCCTTTAGAGGTTGATAAACTGATCTCTTTGAGGTTCCTCCCCCCTTTTTCCCTATCAACCAAACCAGGGAACTCAATGCCCAGGCAAGCTCCCTGATGCCTGAGGGCTTGTGTGTGCTGTATAAATGCAATAAATAAGTAAATAAATAAATAAAGAGCAGACGATCACCGAAACTTCAGTAAATCTTTCAAAACCTTGCTATTCGTTAGACTGCAAAACACATATTAGCACATCATCCTCTAAAGACTGGTCCAACCGGAACCTTCAACCTCCAGCCTCCCCAGGCCGTGAAACTAAGACTCATTGGTACTAGTAAATTGAACCACATTGGTCATGCAACTCCAAAAGCACTTGGACTGCAATAACATAATAGCTATCAGAGACCTGGACCAAACACTGATCAGAGTCCCAAACTTGGCAAAGAAGAAGAGATAGGTACACGTCCCATTCATGTCAACCTGATCGACATTTGCTATATGTCTTTGCATACTAGTTGAATCAAGAACTCCTTGGAAATTGAACCCCTTTGACTTTGTCTCTGCACTTTGCTCTCCTGATATGAAATAAGACACTAGCTCCGCTATACAGTCATCATAAATTGAACATGATAGATAACCCAGATTGAACTCTACTGCAGCAGGCTTGCCCTAAACTTCAAATAACAGAACTCCTAAAGAGCCCCAACCCACTTTCCCCTTCCCCACATAACCAACACCACCTTTCAATCTAATAACACCATTAAACTATAACACAGATCACAAGACACAGCTGGCAGCCTTATGCCTGCTCCCACCATCCCAACCACAGGAGCCTGCGTAGATCAACTCAGAACGCATTGCACTGCCTGTTAGGTATTTAGCACTTTCCCACACCCCACCCCACTTCCAAACAGCAGCTCTCTCCCGGTAGCCCATAACTGCCATCTAATACACCTTGGGGTTTCCCCTCTGGATAAAACCCATGCTCAAATGTGAACACCACAAGGCACTTGGAACTAAACCATCAGCCAGGACGTGGGTACTTCCGACTTGCAATAATCAAAACCACAGGTTTTTCATCTGACTCTCCCTCAACCACCCTCTTTTTTTTGGCATAACCTCAAGGCCACCAACAATTCACATGATTGCACTATACAAGGCCACTTTAGATTACATTACCAATAAATTGGGTCGTAATAACACCTATGACAGTACTTAGAAGAGGGAGGTAAACAACATGAAGCGCTAGATACATGTCATCGAGAAGAGTTCAATGGTTCACATTTGTATAGGTTATTTGTATATTTGACACCTTCTTCAGAGCACTGAGTGGCACTTTAAGGAGCGGCGCTCAACTTTTGTCTTTGAGGTATTATGTGCCATTGTGGCTAAGTTGCAATTCAGGGTGCCCTGATTTAGAAATTGACAAAGCTGAAGAGCTGGGGGTGATTGCAGACTGTTCATTTGTTGTTTGTGTATTGTTTGCTCTAGCTACAACAACAAATGATGCCAAAATATGTGTTCAATGAAAGATGCAATTGAAACACTTGACTTTGGAAGCTTTTGAGGGCCTTTTGGAATGTGGAACATGACTTTCCTTGTAAGAGAGCATATTAACGTGACATGGGCTATGTGTTGCCTCAGGTGTCCAGTCAACTCGTCGAAAAAAAACTGGTCGACTGCAATTTGGTCGACGCAATTTGGTCGAAAACCAAATGGTCGAATTTTGTTTTTTATTTATATATTTATTTTTCGGGTTTTCGTTTTGTAAAAAAAGGGGTTTTAGAGAAAAAAAGGGGGTTGGGTGGGACCCCCCCAAAAAAATAAAAAAAAGGGTTAAAATAAAAAAAAAAAAAATTTCGACCATTTGGTTTTCGACCAAATTGGTTCGACCATTTGTCTGGTCGACCAATTTTTTTCGACCAATTGTCTGGTAACCGTTACCTCAGACCTGTTGTGCACTTGCATATATCCCCATGTGATGAGGAGAGGAACACAGCATCTGCTGTGCAAACCAACTATGGAACTGTAAGTGGAAGCAGTTGGGCACTAGGCTTTGACTCAACTTGCGCAGCACTTAACTACTCTTGGTGTGTTCTTATGGTTTTGTGCAGCATGCTCACAGAAGGAGGAGGCGTTGCCCTGACCTCGTGCATAGAATTGGACGTAGTTTGACCCGGATACCTTGCGCTTAAAGAAATACTATTCACATTCTGGTTTCCAGTGGGTGTCGTGCTTTTTCCAACCGTGGTCGAACACGTGTCGGCTGACCACTTAATTCACCCGAAATAAAAAGCAGGTAACCCACTAGAAACCAGACTGTGAATACTATTTCTTTAAACGCATGGTATCCAGGGCCAAATTCGTTCAACTATCGTACTTGTCTCAGGTTGAAGTGAGTAAACAATTCTTTTGTCTCTGTTCAAGAGCATTATACGATTATAGTTTTCGTGTGGTCAAAAATTATTGTGCTTTGAAAAAGCACGTGAGGGTTGTGAAACATGTTTGCACCAAAGTTTAATTTGATGCCCAATTCATGTTTCATCTTCAAAAAACTACTTTTAATCAAGTATATGCATTTCTTCATTAAGTCTTTCTTTCTATATACTTAACACCCGTCCACTCCCCGCCTATTCTGAGACTGAGGGAGACAGAGGGATCTGCTCCTCCCTGTTTCCTCCAGGGGTTTCTTGTAGATTCCTTGCTGTCAAATTCCCACCCCCCCTGCCCCCACTGTTGTGAGCTCCCTGCTCCCTTTTATTGTTCCCCTGCAAACTGCTTCCCTTGCTGTGTACTTCCCCCTATGACTTGTAAAGCACTCTGTGGATTTCTGAAGCTAGGTCTGCACTCAATAAATATCCTAATAATAATAATAATAGTTATTATTATCATTATAAAGGTGATTCACTGAAGACTTCTGGCACTGGATAGATTTTTACAGCGGCACACTTTTGTTCTTGTTTCCACATGTGAATACACAAATATATTTTCCATTGACTGTGCTACATCAAAATCTTGTACGCAAGACAACGCAGCGCAACACAGGTTTGAATCCCGATCCCGCGCTTAAACACCAATATCTGGTATAAAGCACGTTATAAAAGAACAATTATAATTATAATGACTGCTAATTTGTTTTGTTGGCCCTTATTTTTTCTGCCTCCAGGCCTATATTGTGTTCCCGTTTGCACCCTCTCAGAATGATTCCTAGAGACGCCATTGACCAAGCGCATCCTCCCTCTCTTTCCGAACCGCCAAAGCGCCAATAGGCCGTGCAAGCCCAGAAACATAAAAAAAAATGACATAAAATACTGCCACGGAAACCGATGGCCTAAGATGTAGCGGATTCTTCCGGAACATGTAACGACATACAGATCAAAACAGAACACGTGTTGTTGACCCCAGAACACTGAAATGTTGAGCGTGTTGGGCTTTGAACTTTGACCTTGTGAGCTGTAGGCTACCCAGAGATATCTGCAGCACTCAGTCAATTCATTGAGATGTTTTGTAATCCATCACTCCTTAGTTTGCACCCAAAATATGACAGCTGAAAGCGGACCTATGGAAGGCCATCAATCACTGGAAATAACGCCATGCTTGAGCTGTTTGTAATTCCCTTGTGTTGAGGTAAATACTGCGCCTTCTGAAAGGAATAAACAAGCGCTCCCAATTTCTCAAGCGCCGAAATCTAATTTTCTGCCGTAATGGTCATCGTTTAGCGCAGTATACTGGATGATTATTTACAGACAGGCATGTTTCATTTTTCATTGCGTGATCATATCGACTGTTTCTGCAAACGGATCAATGCTGACCCCCTGACTGCTGGTCTGTAATCTGATTTCACTGTGCCATGAAGAGTGCAGTGGCAGAGACATAGAAACTGGCAGGAAATAACATCATCAGGAAGGACCCGTCAACTCTAACCTTCACTAAGATGGCTGCCAGGAAAATCTATGTTTAGATGTAAATTACTATCATTACCAAGTTAGCGGGCAAACAGATACATTTTTTTATTGGCACTTCCAGTTTATAAACCCTGGGAGTATGATTTGTATCGTTGAAACAGAAAAAAAGGTTACTACAGTGAAAGCTCTGGAGTTAGAAAATGTTCTATGATCTATGGAGAAAATGTTAATGTGTTTGGCAAAATTGGTCTGATTTGTTCATTGGAACGCAGAGCACCGGCCGATGGGCCCCAATCCTTTTAGGGGCCCTGCGACAATGCCGGAGGGAGGACAGCCCAGGGGCAACGTGCTCGCCTTGGAAGCAAGACGACATACACAGGTTCGATGCCTGGGTCGCGCTTAGAAACCTCTGGCTAATAAGCACGTTATAAATAACCAATTACAATTACAATGGATCAAAATAATATTGATTTTTAATATTGATATAAAGCTTTCTTAATAGATAGAACAGAAAATGAACGAAAACTTCACATTAAAGACTCTATATACTATAGAGAAAATATTGTATTAATGTAATGTAGCCATTAACCCCTTAAAGTACATACGTACATAAACCTGAGACATCAGATTCAGTGTGTCTCTTAAAAGCGAATCTTCTGGCAACTGTCAGCTTGCGAAATAATCTCGTGCAAACTACATAAGTGCAATGTACAATAGTGATGTCCTCTCCATCTAGCAGCTGACATGCACACTACTTGGTTCAATGTTGTTCAAGTTGAGACCCTTATCATATAGGTTAGGATCTAGGGGGCATATCTCATGGAGTGAAAGGCACATGGACCTATTCAGACTATAGCTCCCTACCCTTTCCTAGAGGACTCCCTTAAATAGGTTAGGATCTAGGGGGTGTATCTCATGGAGTGAAAGGCAGAGGGACCTATTCCACGTATGGTCCCTGATGTTGCCTTAGCGGACTCCCCTATACAATATGTTATGATCTAGGGGGGTGTCCCATGGAGTGAAAAGCACATGGACATGTTCTGGATATATCTCCCTACTTTTCCCTAGAGGACTCCCTTATCAAGTAGGTTAGGATCTAGGGATCCCCCCCACCCCCAGCTCTGGGCTTATTGCTTAGTTGCTGGCTTGAACTTTTCAGGGGAGAGAGTGATGGCCCTTGATTCAAAAGGTGAATGATGAATTCTGCATTGAGGCAAGCCAGGGAGGGAGGACTCCTTTGCTGTATTGTTTGTCTCTCCTCTTGCATCCCATGCAGGAGTGGCTAATCTGGAAGAGGGAACAGTGTGTAATCCTACCTCTCATTATGGAGGAGCTAGTGAGCGGGCCCAGTGAAACCTGAGAGCACTCTCACAAGTAGCAAGCCGCTCAGAGAACTTGCCTGGGAACTCCCTTCAGTCAGTCTCTGAAATGATTTATAATGTGCAGACCAGGATTGCAGGTACCAGAATACAAAGAAAAAATCCGGACTTGTTAAGTGGAGTCGGGCATGTTGGCAGGTATCTCTCATGTGCTGCCCTCACATGTGTCCTTCTTTTACGGGCACGCCTGACACCCTGACTCGGCTGTACCCATGAATTCTCAAACTCACCCACCGCTGGGCATTATTGAGCTTAGCATCCTGAGTGTGTCCTTAAAAAGACAATGTTGTCATGATGGGGCATAGCCAACTTGAATGTGTTCTTACAGTGTCAATACTGGCCTTATTGGGCATAGTCAGCATACGTGTATTATAAAGTAGCAATATTGGCATATTTGTGGCAACAGGCTTCATGAAAGTGCTCCTGTGTGCTATTTGTGATGTGACTTTTGTTGGATTTTTTCATGTGGTACTCTTCAGAACCAATGCTAAATTATTTTAACCCGTTCATTTTAAAAGTTCCTTGTGGGAAGGCCCCAGCCCTCCCAAACCACTTTTATTAGTATAGATTCCCTCATTACCCTTGGTCGGTCACACTCATTACAGGAAAACCTTCATGGCGCTCCTGTTCAAAAAAGGATCACCAGCCAATACTGATCTCACATCAAATGATAGTGTAGACCACAAGCTGGAGAGGAAACATTGACAATGTCTATCATTTTAGCAAGGACTGTAGAGGGATATACGATAGTGAGGAGTACATTGAAAGGATGACAGGTGGAAATACGGAGGGGGGCGGCACACAGAAGGCTATAGAGAGGGAATCGTAGCTTAAGCACACAGATTTTGGAGGACAGGGTGAAAGGGTGATTAGCACCTGGGGTGAGGTGAGCAACCAATCAGGTTGCTCGGAACGCGGGTTGAATCTCCCAATCTGAGCCCATGTTCCGAGCAACCTGCTGGCTGCTACCCCCGCTCCACCATTTTCCCATTCCTTCTTCTTTTAATGCTCGCCCCCCTTACCTAAATTCTGCAGCAGCTGTGGGTGCCGCTGCTGATTCCTCCCGTTGTCTGCACTGGCCACGGTAAAAATGGAGGAGGGGCTCCGCACGGAGCCCTGTCTTCCAGCTACATAGCGGCTGTCCTGCTAAAATATTTTGTTTGAATGTATGGGACACCGTGAGGTGTCCCGTTCATTCAATCAAAATACAATGCTCTCAGTACCCCGGGTTACTGAAATGGCAACCCAGGGTGCTAATAGGTTCATACCCTTCTGGCAAGCCGGATCGGGCGTTATCGGCCCAGAGACCCTCGTTAAATGCCCTCACTATGCTTGGGCCTTTAACTCGGCCCCGGCCCGATCAGGGTATGAATGTTTAATTCAGAGCCAGAAGCTCCCTATTGTGGCCCTATCAAGCTTTCATACACGTTTTTGTAGCCTCATGCCCATTTTATGACATTGTATGATATTATATGATAATGTATTTATAACGTGCCTATACACAAGTGTTTCACATAGGTGTATGCCTAGGTGGGACCTCATATGGCCACCTAGACCTTCAGAAGCACAACTACTCTCATCCAATACCTGGGTGGTGCTAGCAAATACCCAGACACTGCCAAAACATGCCAGGCATTGGCATCATATGTCCAGTTACTCATATTTTTTTAGATAGTTCTGTGACATGCCAAGGTACTCGTAATATGCCAAGTATTGTGCCTATGTTAGGTAATGTCTTCACAGGGCCCGTTTTTTCAACAGCCTCATAGACCCATGCACACATACAAACCCAGGTGCACTCACACACCCGCACACATGAGCACCTATTAATGCAAACCTACACACCGGTATAAAGCACACATAGACAGACAGGCACCAATTGTATTAAACCATGCACCCCATGTGGTCACTTGGGGTGCACAGTTCCCTATTCGGACCCTGCATTGGCATCAGGTAATAAAATTGCTGCAAGAATGTCGCCGGGAAAGAACATTTCGGCAAAAATGCTTTGGTTTGACCAGGTAAAGGTGTACCCCATTATACCATTTAAGGGGAGCGGGGGGTTGCGTGGGTGACCCCCAGCCCCCTTAAATGGTGTAATGGGTCTGGGGGTTGCAGGGGTGGCCCCCGCATCCTTTACATGATTGTGGCAGCAAACCACAGCATTTCTGCCGCAATATTTTGTATTGACAACCATTTTGTGCCGCGATTTTAAGACATGGAACCCATGCATTGTACAGGAGAATCCATCCAAAGTGGCCCAGAGGTAGAGACACATTCATAGATGTCGTCTTTGCATGTTTCACTGCCTCTGGGAAATTTTAAGGCCTGATTATAATTGGCCTATTAGTGTGTGGCCCAGTCTAGCACGTGTGTCAGTGGCTAACTTCTGTGAAGCCTGCAACGCTAAACTGTGTTGTGTAGTGTTTGGCAAGTAGCAAAAGGACACCACTAAGGAGGCCACATTCTGTTCTTGTCCACACATTCCCAAACAGCAACTAAACCATTCAACCTCTGGTGTCTCCAAACCACGGCAAGCTGAGCGATAAATGTAAGCATCCCTCTTTCTTCATGCTGTTTTTCTGTGCACACATTAGAGGCACACTCTGATAATTCTCAGGTGGAACACTCTGTCCACAGCACCACAACCCCACATTACTCCATGCACGACTGGTCCAGTGCTAAGAGGTGCCTAATATAGAAGACAGAACTCCCAGCATGCACCAAGAGCCAGTGCTTAAAACCAAAGGATGGAGGTGACAGAGGTCATTTGCCCTCAGCACATGCCCTATAAACCACAGAACAAAGCAAAACGGCATGGCCCAGCCAAAGAGAATCCTGGTGCAAAATGCAAAACCAACCCACATGACAAAGCTTTCCATGCAGATCAAGGAACTTAAAGAGTGATATCGTGTACAGGCCAGGTCCAATCAGCAGCCCCGAATAGGGTGCGCAGGGAAGTCACCCCCATAAAATGACAAAGGAGCATTTGAAGAAAGCTAATCGTTTGGCCATTTGTTATTGTTTATTGCTTTGTAAATATATACAGGCAAGAATGCAGTAAATACTTCCGCCTAACATTCCCACTAATTACTTTAAAAGTTCAAAAGAATGTCTTGAAGTTAGTATTTTGAGACAAATAACAATTAAATCATGCAATTAATAAAATTGGCCGGGAGGACAGCTAAGGACCAAGACAACGCAGAGCGACTCAGGTTAGAACCCCGGTCCTGCGCTTAGAGACTCTTCCCCGGTATTAAGCATGTTATAAAAGATGAATTAATCAACTAAAGAATTAATTCGTAATAGACATAGTAAAATGGGTTCTGTTCCCCACAGTGAACCGAGGACTTCTCACTCTGTCATCTACTAATGTTACTTGTCTGCGAACTTAAACGTGCCAACATTTTCTGAACTTTTAAAGTGATTACTAGATATTTATAATTGCTTACTTTGGACCTGCATTTGTGCAATGGCTTTAAAAGTTCCAAAAAGTTACGTTCTGCAAGTTACAATAGTAATAAACAGGGTAAAAAGACATTTGTTCAGCTGTCTGAAAACACTACATTGCAGAAATGTTCGAAACTTCTAAAGTAGCCATTTGTGTGCAAAACTGCTTAGCTGGGATCTACTTACCCAGTAATTACTTTAAAAGTGTAGTAAGTTTGCAAGTTAGTGCTTCTAGACACACCACATTTCTATTGAAAGAGTTCCACAGAGAACAGAAGACCTTTTTACTATTAAGTTTCATTCATGTTTGACAGAAGGCAGGAGGGATGCTGGATGACACTGTGGGCTGGGCAAGGTAGTGGGAAGGGGTGGTTGCCCTCATACGTGCCAACAAGCCCCTTTCAGGAGATGCTACGTCATCCCTGATTTTATTTACATCCTGGGACTTGTACTCCTAGATACAGAATTGGGTACATGCAATTGGGCATGCATGCATTGTTGCCACTTAGTTGCATATGGGGAGTGACGGGGAGGCTAAAAATCTCCAACCCTTGTACTGGACGGTATTTATTTATTTATTTTTGCGTGTTTATAGTGCTCTAAACCCAGAGGCATCAAGGCGCTGATAACTGTGCTTGGATAATGACATTATCTTTTCCTCCGACCATGTGATGGGATGCGTTGTTAAAAAAAAGAAAACACGAATGCATCATAAGGGGAGGTACCTCACTGGTTGTTGCAAAGGGCAGCCCTTGAACACTGGCCCTCTCCTTCATTCTTATGGAGTGGGTGGTACATAGTTGTACATAGTAGGCTGAAGTTGCAACCCAACAGTTGCAATGGCCTCTGACACTGGCCTTGTGCTTTTTGACCATGCATGGAGTTAAGGAAGGGAAGCTGCCACTGGCCTGGGCCACTGTCCTTGGGATTTCCTCTGGCATACAACGGGAGGGGTGTGCATGCTTTGAGATGGGCAGCTGTGAGGCACACATGAAGGAAAGAAAGATAGGTAGAGCAGGATTCAGACAGGGCACTGGGATTACAAAGGTTTGCAACTTAATGAACGCATGTGCCAAGAACACAAAGATTCCACAAGATTTCAAGCAAATCTAAACATACTTTTACCACCCCTAATGCCCACATTACCCCACGCATGGTGCCACCTAGATGCTGCATATAGAGAAGATGAGCAACACAAACAAGTGCTTCCCCATACCTCCCTCCCACCACACACTAACCAACACACACACACTCCGCAGACAAACCGAAATCACTCAGAGGTACTACATTATCCAATGGCTCACTCCTCCTCTCTCAATGACACATTTTCAGTGGGTATCTACAATCATAATTATAATTGGTTATTTATAAGCGCTTAGTAGCCAGAGGTTTCTAAGCACGGACCTGGGATCGAACCTGTGTTGTTCTGCATCGTCTTGCTTCCAAGGTGAGAGCGTTGCCCATGAGCTACCCTCCCAAGACTATATTCGAAAACAAAACTACATGTTGCCCCTTCAATCATGTACATCCGGTTTCATCCCAACTGCTGATTTTCTCAAATTAATTAAATCAGCTCCTTACTGGTCTGTAAGGCAGAAGATACTAGGAATAACAATTTGCACTCCAGCTAAACCCTGGCTATTTGCATACATGCCACCAGAAAGCGAGAGACTTGAATGTTCACAATAGGATTGCATTGGCGTTAGAACATTTCTAGGAGGGAGAAAGTAAAAAAATATAGCAACATTTTTTTAAGAAAAGGCACGAGTCTCCAGCCAAAATCGAGAGGGTTGGCATGTATGCAGTTGCTCTGCCAACCCTATTTCTTTCTCCTTTGCCTCGCTTTTTTTCCCACCCATTTTCAGTAGCAGTGTTTTGGCCAAAGGGTAGCACTAAGGGGGAGGATAGCTTAGCAGCAATGCGCTCGCCTTGGAAGTAAGACAATGTGGAGCAACACTGGTTCGATCCCGGGTCCACGATTAGAAACTTCGGGGTATTAATTGCGTTATAAATTACAATTACAAGGGACTATGAAAGGTGTCATTTGCAACAAGGATGGTGTGGATGGCAGTTGGGAAGACAAGCAACTGTGGTGTACAGCTCGATGCACAGATCAGTGACATAGCTAGGATTGTCTAACAAGTGCGACCTGAAGCTAATGACATTCACACCTGTAAGTACCCACAAAGTGCTGCTGAGTGGGCATTTACAGATTTTGGGTGAGCCTTGCCCGCTCAGGCCTTACCCGGTCTTTGCCTCTGGCACAGATGTGGCCTTTTGGTGTTTGGGTAGGGTGGGCAGATGTTCTAGATGAAAAACCGGACAGACACCAACATAAAAGAAGGACTACCCCCTTTCGGCCCGGCCCCCAACCCTGCACACCCTACCCAAACAGCCCTCACCTCCAATCCCCCCGGCCCCCATCCCAAATTATATCCAGCACTGTTCCTGCATATACATTTCATGGTTGTGACTGTTGACATTAGCATCTTACTAAAAAAGAGCGTTTGCTCTGATACGTATTAAAGGCCTTGTAGTTCATTGATTTACCAACTGGTCTGTGCAAAATCGGTTAATGCGCATGCTGTGGGGACTCCCTCTCGTTAGAACCCGTCCCCGTGCTCTCGCAAGACTTCCGACGGGAAGCGCCAGCACAGCGCGACCCACGCCATAATCCGGAGCGGAGGCATGAGAGCGCACACAAGCCTCAGCACTCCTCCGGTTGAGGACTCTGCCTCCTGGTAACCTTTCACTTAAAGCCCTTTCCCAGCAGAGCGTAATTCCATGGCTGAGGGCATCCTCTTGGGAGCTCTAGCTGGCAAGGGATATAAACACCCTTGACTGATGCCATGCAGTGAAGACAACTGCATGGGCCTGAAGGACACAACTTTGAGTACTGGCACCATCCCAGCCCTGGACAAAATACCCCCCCACTCCCCGTATTCAATTACTTCAAGGTGTCTCAATAAACACCTTACTGAACCGCAACAGTGTCCTGTAATCTGTCCAGGCCACTACGCTTAGAAACCTCAAATGTTAAGGGTTCAAGCCCAACCTACTGTGGCAAAAATACGAGTCTATTATAATGTTTATATACTTTATATTTGTTGCATATCCTTCATTTCCCCTCCCTCGGCCCGCCTCCCAGTCCTTTTACCCACCCCTGATTAGTCCTCCAGGGCCAGCAATGTTTGCTGGAGTTCAACTGCACCGTGGGACAACGCCATTCCAAACGCGGCGTTCCCAGGTGAGCTGTAGTGCCCCGACCCTTTACGGGCCCATTTCCATCTTTGGGCCGTGTCTCTGTGGGCCCCTCGGGCCGCGTGCAGCCTCTGTTTCCCTACTCCCTCCTTCCTCCACCCTCCCTCGGCCCGCCTCCCAGTCCTTTTCCCCACGCTGATTGGTCCTCCAGGGCCACCAATGTTTGCTGGAGTTCAGCTGCACCGTGGGACAACGCCATACCAAATGCGGCGCTCGGTCTGGCAATCCCCTAGCGACCCTCCAGGGCCACGCTGTACTTGTTTTAAAGGCCTCCATGTGGCCCAGTGTCCGTGTGCAGCCCATGTCCCAGCCCCCTCCCCTGCCTCCAAGTCCAGGTTGGTGTGCTTCTTACCGCCTCTCCAACCCTCTCACCTCCCCTGATTGGACCATCTGGCTGTCATAAGCGACCCTTCCAGGGCAGCCCTCTGCCCGGCAGCCCCCTGTGGCTAAGGGCCCCAAGGCCAAGGGCGGCTCTGACATTGGCGGCTCCAAGATGTGTCTGCAGGTGTCCGCAGGGGATGCCAAGGAAGCCAGCCGCTAACAGACATCAACAAAAACTGTGAGTGTGGCATGGGTGGGGAGTAGAGAAATTACTCTACTCCAAAAAACCACTGCCACTCTATCTTACCTCCCAATAACTTAGAGTGCCATAATATTAGCATGTCCACACTTATATAGAATTTGTAAATATTAGCACGTCCACACTAAGATAGAATTTGTAAATATTAGCATGTCCACACTTAGACAGAATTTGTAAATATTAGCACGTCCACACTTAGATAGAATTGAAAAATATTAGCATGTCCACACTTAGATAGAATTGTGAACATTAGCCTGCGTCGCATCTAGATAGGACTTTGATTGAAGACGGCATGCTCGCGCCTAGATGAAACCGAATGTTAGCATGTGCCACACATAGAACTGTGAACACCAGCCTGCGCCGCATCTAGATAGGATTGTGAATGTTGGCATGCCCACACCTAGATAGAACTCTGAACATTGGCCTGCGCCACATCTAGATAGGATTGTGAAGACCAACAAGTGCCACACTTAGACAATACTGTGAATGTTAGCATGCTAAAGGTCAGGTAACCCACTAACAAATATAACCTCAAACTCTACATACTTATCGCACTCAAAAACACACACAACCATCTCTAGCACCACAAGCCGCACGCAGTTCACAACACTGCAACAACACATAAGCCGGAGCAACAGCACACGCGGACTGACACCGATCCAATACCCGCACCAAAGCTCAGCACCCGGTGTATACCAAGTTGAAGCTGCCAACAGAACACCACTCCTCTCACTATCCTACTCCCTCTTCACCTTACTAACCCATCCCACCTTATCGTTTACAGACCCGCCAGAGCGCCTGGGGACCAATTCCGTTGGTGACGGTGCGCGGGTACAAATACCTTTAACATTTAACATATGGGGCGAGGTTTAAAAACACATTTCCGGGACTGTCCCGCCAAAACCGTGACATCTGGTGACCCTATGCTCAAAGGTCACGACTGGTGAACCTGCCAAATGTGCCATCCCTGGAATGCCGCCTCCTCCGCCTGTGGAAGCCTTTTTTCAGCCTGATGTCGCCGTCCGTGAGGCGCGGCGCCTGTCACGTGACCTACGCCTCCGGGCCAGGCCTCCTATTGCTTCCCGTGGCAACTCCAGCACTTCCAGCAATAATTGCCATTGACAAGACGGCGCATCGCCGGCAGAGAGTTGATAAGCCTTACATCCAGATGACAGAAGTCAGGACTGCATTACTAACACTGTGACATATCGCATTACGGCTGCGAGGCTAATAAAAGAGAGACCAAACACTCTGGCAGCTCTCCGGTGGCGCTATTATCTCGCATTTGCTGGCACAGATAACCAGGTTCCGACTGTCTCCCTGGGATCCACTGGCAGTTCACTTAACACGTTGGTGGCCAGACACATTGGAGAAGACTCGGCAGATAATGCCGTTTTGGCGGCCTTTATTTTTAAGTATTATCATCGGTCTCCGCTTCTGTGCGATAATGCCTGCGAAGAGACTTTGAACTTGCACGGAGAGAGAGCGCCGAGTTCCCCCATTATCCCCGGGTTCGGGGCGTAATCAGCGTCCGCCCTTCCCTCCTGTGTTTGAAGACACAGGCCAAGCCAAGGGCACGCCGACCTCCTGACTCCAAGAATATACCCAAACTTGGCACTGGGCCTGCCTCTCTATTTTTGCACGTGTTCCTCCTGATAAGGGCCTGTTTCAAAAGATGGCCGTATGGACTGCAGCGCACTAGGAGCTGTCAGTCGCAATGCTTTCCACAGAGCTCCCAACACCCTTGGAAATGGCTTTGCTGAGCCATGCGAGCTACCTAGTAGAGTTAAGCGTGTAGACTGCAGAGGAGGGATGCGTGGACAGTAGAGAGCAGTGTGCAGACAGGAGAGTGGGAGGAGGAGTACAGTAGAGTGGAGGGAGGACAGTAGACTGCAGAGGAGGGAGGAGTGGAGAGTAGTGTGGAGACATGACAGTAGAGTGGATGGAGGAGTACAGTAGAGTGGAGGGAGGAGAGTAGACCACAGAGGAGGGAGGAGAGTAGAGTAGAGCATAGTGTGCAGACAGGAGAGTAGAGTGGATGGAGGAGTACAGTAGAGTGGAGGGAGGAGGGTAGACTGCAGAGAAGGGGCGAGAGTAGAGTAGAGCGTAGTGTGCAGAAAGGAGAGTAGAGTGGGGAAGAGGAAGGAGAACAGAATATACAACGAGGGGCGAGTAGAGTAGAGAATGGATAGTAAGCACAGTATAGCAGGGAGAGGAGAGTGGCAAAGGAAGGTCAGGGAGCAAGCGAACATCGGAGGGACAGAAATACAGAGAAAGCGAGGACGAAGTAGAAGAAAAGCGAGAGTAGAGCAGATAGCAAGAGCAGGGAAAGCCAGAAAGGGAGCGATTGGTGGAGAGGCTGAACTAGAGTTTGTTTAATGTTTGACACTAAGGCCTTTCATCCCCCATTTTGAGAATCCTGTGGAAGAGGTAGGTCAGGACACCTCTGGAAAATCCACGGAGGGAGTCAGACAGATACAGCGTTTGCCTTTTTACCCTCACCAGAGTTAGAACCGATTCTACAGGTCCTACTCGTAAGTAGTCGTTATCCATCACTGGCATCCAACAAGTAGGGTGACCAAATAAAAAACAAAAACGGGACAGGCCATAGACATAGAAGTAGGACTGAAGTAAACAAAAATAAAACTCTAGTCCTAGTTCTATGTCGCCGGCCTGTTGCTCGGCGGTGGGGGGTGTGCTCACAGGCACACTCCTCTCATTGGAGGAGAGCGGCCGAGGAGGGAAAGGGGGAGTAAATGGGGGCATGAAAAGCATTCACACGCGCAAGAAGAGTCACGCCAGGCCTGATTTCAGGATTTCGAATTCGGGGCCCGGCAAAAACCGGGACGGATGCCACCCACCCTTCCAATCCCGGGACAGGGTTTAGAAAATAATTAACGGAGGGCGATTTCCCTGGACTGTCCTGGAAAAACCAGGACATCTGGTCATCCTACAACAGGGGTTACAGGGACACCAGGGTTAGGGTGGGAGAATGCTCATGGGAGCGCGACAGCCTTAGTTCAGCCTGCTGCCATAAACTTCTTACATCATTGACCAAATTGCAAATAATCACCCTTGAACTCATTGTTGTCATGTGTGTATTTTTAAGGCCATCTGTGCCACTTGTTTAACAACAACTGAATATATGTGTGCAACAAAGTGGCCTTGTTGCCCATAATGCACTTCCCGCCTCTCTTTTTGGATCCGTCAGAGCACCTGGAGACCAGGCAAATGGCAGTGATGAACGCTATCAAGCACAGTAAAATAACAACATAACTTCAGTCACTTGTGCCCAGACTTAGAAAGACTTAACTTTTTGTTTCTCATTAGGTAAATAAATGAAGATAATAGGGTTGTAAGCCAAAATACCCGCCGGGACACACCATCTGCTAGGCACTCGCAGCCTTGAAAGGGCACCTTCACATCACTCATAGTTCACCGTCACCAGCTATTCAATTGGCATCACTCTTCCAAGTCATACACCCACATCCCTGCATGGCAGTACTCGGTCATGTGTGGTGCTGTGTGCTATACCTGCATCACACTACATTCCACATCAAAAGTAACCAACTTCTTGGGCAGTGAAAACAAGATACAGCACAACACTAGAGCAAACACTGGCAACGTCAACCGTTTTGGCTTTTGTGTAGGCATGGAAAAGGCATTTGCAAGGCACAGCAATAGTGGTATTAAATGGCCATCGACAGTACCCACTGTAAAATTGTGCGAGTACCTGGGCATACAATAGTAGTGCCTGGTAAATGCCTAAAACCCATACAAAAGTTAAGCCTGTTGGCTTTGCCAATGCTTGTTTTAACAGGACTTCAGTGAAGTACACACATGTTGCTTATAAATCGAATGGCTGGGGGTATACCTGATTAAGACATTTTTATTATATCGGTAGCACATTTACAGCTCTAATTAAGCTATTAACTCTGATCGGACAGCTTTGAAATAAAACGAACCATCACTTCAAGCACAGCATTTGATGTTACTGATTAATAAAGCAATCTCAAAGAGATCCTAGGCGGATGTGTCTTGGGCATGGAGGACACAAAGTGGGTAAGAGTGACATATTGATCAGCATAGAGATGGGTAAAGAACCAAACAACACCTTCACTTCAAGCTTTGTATTCCTCCTTGTATCCCATCTCCCTCCTAACTCTGCTCCAATTCAATCGTTCTGGTTCATAGGTGGCACTGGGTGCCACCTAATAGCACAAACTAACAAAAGACAGCAACACCAAACGGTACTAGGTGCAGCCTCAAAGTAGTGACCCAGGAGGGCACACTCACCACACTGTCACAAAAAAGGCTAACAATCCGCCTGCAACCTGCAGATGACACAATTTCAGGGCACATACAAAAACACATGGCACACATCGAATAACCACATACATGAGAACAATATGAATACATAAATAAACAAATAACTAATTAGTGAAACAGCCGGTATGAATATGCTGGCCTCGTCAAAGGGTGACGTTTTCGCTCAAGAAGAAAACACGCCTGAATTGCATGTTGGCTTCCCGGCAACCAGTGTTCCGTCCAGGTGTGCCACGGAATGGAAAACCACAGCAGAAGTGGTGGGAATGTGAGCCACACAGGATGCTGAGTGAATGAGGGATTGAACACTGTCTCCTCCCGCAAAAAGAGGGAGGAGACAGGGACATGTCCAGCAGCAGACACACCCCCCCGTGCCTGGCCCGAGGATGCACGGCAAAGCCGGCGTAATCGGGCCAGCATAAAGCCTACCAGTGTGATTGCAGCAATATAACCAAATCATGCAATCGCCCTGATACATTGTGACAGACATTGCCCATTTCTAACAGGAATGTGATTGATTGCTGATGGGACCCTGCCCTGAAGCATTCATACACCTACATTCCACAAGATAACATTCATCCATATCATATATTTGCTTCACTCGTCACCTCCCATCTGACATGAAGCCAGGTCACTAGGTGTATTCCTCTCCACCCACTGAAAAGAAAACACAGATTATTATACATCATTCCAAAGCACCACAAAGGAGAACCATGCACCACACTGGAAACACAGCATGAAGAAAAAGGAATATTGAAACTAACTGATAAGGCAAAGGAGATAATACCTAACAAATGGTGGCAAGGATCATCCACAAACTTGCCATTCGAATCGCAATGCCACCTTGGATACAGCTCACAAACTCCAAAGTGGGATGTGGTGCATTCAACACAAGACTTAACACACCCTTTGCCATACCTCAAAAAGCTGATCATCCACTATTAGGCTCAATGTCAGTCTAGCGCTGCACATTTAGCTGCCCCGCCGCAATCCTTTGCAGGGTCACCAGCCACTGCATCCTAGGCTGGACTCCCTTCTTTCTCTTCCACTAATGTCGCAGCTGCCATCTCTCGATTAAAGACATCCTCCCCTCAAGATCCGATCCCACTTAGCATCATTAAAACCATTGCCCCCTATTTTATCCACCTGTTAACAATGGCGGTGAACACCTTGCTATCGACTGGGGCAATTCCAGCCCCCCTCAAACATGCAACCGTTATTCCACTATTGAAAAAACCCTCAGTTGACCCTTCTATCCCAGCAAATGTCCGGCCCATCTCTCCACTCCCCTTCTCTATGAAGCTCTTGGAATCTCTAGTCTGCCCTCTGCTCACCACCTTTCTCAAAGAATCTTCTTTTTTTCACTCCTTGCAATCTAGTTTTCGGCCAGGGCGGGGAACCGAGAATGTCTTGGTCTCTGTTATGGACGACTTAGCATGGACCCATGACAATGGCGGCATTAGCGCTCTTTTTCTGTTCGATCTGTCTGCTGCATTTGACACCATCGATCATGGCATCCTGTCGGGTCGCCTAGCTGGAGCCGGCATCTCGGGCCCCATCCTGGCTTAGCTCACCTCTTTTCTCACAGATCGTTGTCAAGTCCTCTCACTTCCCCCTTTCCTCTCTGTGGCGTCTGATCCTTCCTATGGTGGCCCCCAAGGGTCTGCTATCTCTGCAGTCTCCTTTAACGCCTACATTCAACCACTGACCAAACTGATCTTATCCCACAGCTTCCTCTGATACTCTTATGCCGGAGATACTCAGATCCTGGTGCACCTAGACCTGTCCAACCCTGAGTTGGCGGCTAGGTTCTGGGTGTGCCTTGAGGCTGTGGGACAATGGATGCAGAACAACTGGCTTAAGTTGAATGGAGACAAGACTGAGGTGTTGGTAGAAGCCCCCACATGGCCTCCTCTCTCTGGACCCCTGATTTCGGGCCCCCCTCTCTTGGCATTTTTCCTAAGCCGGTCACTACGGTTAAAGATCTCAGAGTGAAACTCTCTTTCTCCCTGTCTATCGAACCCCAGGTTAGGGCTGTCTGTCAATGGGGCCATTTTCAACTCAAACTCGTACGTCAGATTCTGCCTTTTATTCCTGTGCACTTTCACGCACCTGTGGTGTCTTCTCTTGTCTCTTCCTCTATCGACTATTGCAATTCCCTCTTTTTGGCTCAACCTGCTTATATCCTGCAGCGGCTTCAGGTTCTTCAAAACTGCACTGAACGGTTAGCCACAGCTACTCCTCGCTGCTGCCATATCTCTCTGATTTCAACCCAACTTCACCGGCTCCCTGTGATCAAACGCATCAATTTTAAGTCCTTATGTTTGGTTCTCTGTGCCTTCTATGGATGCGGGGCAGAATATCTTCAGGTTACATTTCGGCCCTATGTTCCTAGACGGGTCCTATGCTCTGCCGATGCCTGTCTACTACCCGTTCCAGCAGTGAAATATTCCCGCACTGGGGGTCGTGCTTTTTCCGTTGTAGCGGGGGACCTCTGGAACGCCTTACCCCGTTCTCCTAGAGCTACCTCCAATCACCTTCCCTTTTGCAAAGCCCTGAAGACGCCACTCTATTAGCTTTTCAGCTAAGCATCCCATCTTCCTCTTGCTAGATTAGCGCCAAGATGCCCTTGGGTGAACTCTGCACTTTATAAATGCCAGTCAAATCAAATCAAATCCACCAACAACCGTAAGATTGCACAGCAGCAACGTATATGCAAAAAAGCATGTTGTTCGCCCAATCACTATGGCAATGCTCAATATGGAAATAAAAGGGAATTTATACAGCATATTTGCATGATCATTTATGACATGTATCGAAAGTCTAAAGTGTGTGGCTGAAATGTTATGACCGGTAATGATGGCACTTGAGCAATATTACGCTGGCAGGGGGCGGCATTACCTACCGGCCCTGCTTAACAAAACCCAATCGAATTGCCAGGCCTGGTAATGCCCCCCTGCCTGTGTAATATTGCAATTAGGGACAGTAATCTGCAGGATATGGGGGTAAACTCTTTAGTACAAACATTGGTATCTCTTGAGTTTTCACAACTGGTGGATAAACCAACTCAGAAAGCAGGAAACACACTTGACGGGATATTAGTCAAAAACCTGGCTCTAACTATACAGAACGTAGAAATATGCCCATGTTCGGATCACTTCTTGGTACACCTTCCTCTAAAACTTGAGAATGTGGTGAAGGAAATAGCTCCAGCAGGGGAAATGCATCACATCATAAGTATTGCAGCCGCAAGCCTACCAGTCAACCATACAACCTCTATTACCACCCTTAGGTGGCAAATTGTGTTCCATGTCATTTCATCGCGGGATGGTTTTTCGCAGGGTTTTTTACAGTGAATTTTTTATAAAAAAAAACCACATTTTTTAAAATGTATTTTTGGGGGGCACCCTCCAACCCCCATTCCCTTTCAGTTTTTATCCATTAACAAAAACTCACATCCAATATATATATATTTTTTTAACCACCCCCAAAAAAATGTGATGGGTTTTTTTGATAAAAAATATGCGGTAAAAAAACCTGCAAAAAAACATCCCGCGATGAAAGGACGTTGTACCGCAAATTGTCACTAGAAGAATGTACTTCTGGCTTTAGGGACGCGACCAATAAAGCATTTGATATTCTTGCTCCTATTCGCCCCTCAAAAAATAAGAAGCAAAAAGGATATAAACTTTACTTCTCCACTGAGCTAATCAGTGCTAGAAAGAATCATAAGAAATGTGAACACCACTGGCGAAATCATCCTTCTCCTTCTACCCTAAACTATCAGTTAAGCAATATAAGGACTTGACAGCCAAAGCTGAAAACCTTCTTGTTGCCTCTTGCACCCTGGTACCCTCGGGTCTGGCGCACATTATAAATAATAAAACAAACAAACAAACAAACAGTGAAAGCTAAATGCATATCCCTTAAAACTAGATTTGAAAGAGCTTCCTTGAAATCTAAGGAACTCTTTGCAGTTGTTAAAGAACTCAAAGGCCCCTCCACTGAACCTAGATTAAGTATTAGTGATGACTGGATACTTAATAGCTTCTGCCAGAAAACCCAACTTCACCAAACACGCATTAGGAAGACAATAGAGACACAATGGGCCTCATTACGAGAATGGAGGTAATGAAAAAAGGAAGGCAGAATGGTAATACCGGCATCGTTAACAGGTCTGGGCATTTACGACCCAACAACCCGTCAATACCGCCACCGGCCGTACCGTTCCCCTTCATACCGGCATGCACGCGTACACGTGCCCCTTTGTGGAGTAAATACGGGGATAGCGGTAATAGGAGGACATCACGACTTACACGGGCGTGCAATTACTGGCATCCCGAAGGCGGTAATTAGGGCCTGCACGATGGCTGCCATACAGGCATCGTGGACCACCCGTAAACAGCAACCTGCAGTCAAGGCAACTGCCACAGGTGCACACAACCACCAGAGGTGGAGTCAATGGAGCCTGTCCCAGTATAAAAGGAGTACAACCACACACCACACCCCTTCCTACACCAAGATGACACCACTAGCTGTTGCAATCATGGGGCTGAGGACATGCTGATACTGCTACAACTACAGCAACAACGCCAACTACAACAACATCTACAGCAACAGGCAGCACAGAGGAGACGTAGGAGGAGAAGGAGGGTGAGACAGGGCCAGCAATTACCACCAGTGCAGCCAGTAGTACCTCGTAGGCAGCGACCAATCCCTCGCATCAGACCCAGTCCATTCAATCTAACCCCTGAGCTGATCAACACCCTGTACCGGTTGGACCGGGACACCATCACCACCATAGTGGACATGATACACAACAACATAGTCAGCCTCATAGAAATACGCACTGCCATCTCCCCGCTACTAAAGGTGGTGTCTGTGCTCCACTTCCTGGCCACAGGCACCTACCAGCCCACAGTGGGCCAGCTGCATGGCATTTCATAACCACTATTTTCACGCATGCTGACCCGAGTGCTGGATGCCCTCCTGAAGCATGCTAGCACCCACATATCCCTACCACGGACTGTCCAGGAGATAGCTGACACCAAAGTAGGCTTCCATGCACTGGAAGGCATGCCCAATTGTGTTGGTGCCCTCGACTGCACTCATGTACAATTGGTAGTCCCCCATGCCCTATAGGCGGTGTACCGCAATCGCAAGCAATACCTCTCCATCAATGTGCACATGGTATGTGACTCCAGCAAGATCATCACACATTGTTGCGCCCGATATCCCGGACCGACACATGATGCCAGGGTGCTGCGTAACTCCACGCTACCCCGTCACATGGAGCGACATGCTAGACGACATGCCTGGCTGCTTGGTGAGTTGCCTGACTGGCCCATGGCAGTGCATCAGGGTTGTGAGGTGGGGGGATGCATACTCCACCAGGGTGGGAATGGGTGGTGAGTGGAGAATGCACGCAGAGATAAACACTCCTGACCTGAACCTCCCAACACAAACATGACACATCACTGGCACACATTGGAACAATGCCGTATATCAATGGCAACAGGTAAGATGCACAACCTGGCCACCGTTGGTATGTCAAGCAAGGCATGACTAAACATGATTGCAACTGTGCCAATGTGGCTAGTGTGATCATGCACGATGTACAGTATACACAGCAAAAATGGGAGGCAAAACATCGTCCAGCATCCACAGTACATCTGCATCATCATGAAAGAATTCACCCTGCATCATCTGTACAACGCCACCCAGACTACCACACCATATTGCAGTATACAATACATCGAAATAATATTTGTGCATACGTACAGGGACATGTGCATGTCAACACCAAATTGCTGCAGCCATGGCTGTGAATCTTGAAGGTGGCAGCTCAGAGTGACTAACATAGACCTATTTGTATTCGCTTGCAAGTGATGGAGGATATCCCTTGAAGTCGGGGCTACTTACCCCTGTGCGGAACCCGCGGAACAGCCATGAAGAACAGTACAATCAGGTTCATACCCGTACCCTTATTGTGTTTGAGCAGACCTTTGGCCTGTTGAAGGTGCAGTTCCGCTGCCTAAGCAGGTCTGGTGGAGCACTCCTTTATAGGCCTGAGAAGGTGGCAAAGATCACCATGGCCTGCGTCATGCTGCACAACATGTGCATCCGGAGAAATGTACCACTGCCACCTGACATTGACATGCATCCATCGGGTGAGGATGATGAGGATGAAGACGGAGGAGAAGCAGCACCCCTGCCAGTACATGATGCACATGATGGCCGTGCAGTACACCAATCACTGATTGACGAAACTTATGACCCACAGGGACGTCACTAGATATGTGTCAGTAACACATTGTACACTTGGTCCATGTGGACATGCACACAGGGAATGTGGGGAGTTGGGCACTGTCATGAATTAAATGTATACACATGAAATGAACAATGTCCAGGCATTGAATTATTTTTCACACAACGGGTGTATTAATATCAACTACAGAAATGTGCAACCTCCACAACATCAAAACACCCCATACCCCCAATGAACTCCCCATACCCCCAATGAACTCCTCATACCCCCAATGAACTCCCCATACCCCCAATGAAATCCCCCTAATACACCCATACACCACTGACCCCACCTGACCTACTCCCATTGTTGTTCCACACTATTTCCTTCATTTCTTGTATTCCGGGGGCAGCATTTTTGAGTGCCTCGCACTCCCTCTTGTTGGACGCACGCGGCTGGAGGGTGAAGAGGAAGCGGGTGTGGAGGAGGGGGTGTGGTGGATGGGGTGGAAGCAGTGGTGATTTGCCCGGCTGGTGCGGGTTGTTGCTGCTGCATGTGCAGCAGGATTGAGGTGAGGACCTGCATGACAGCCCCCAGACTGTCTCGCATCATCAATGCACAGGCATTTATGGCGGCTGTGTTCGCCGCTATTGCCTGCGCAATCTCACGCCTCGTGTCCTCCCCCTCCGCAACATATTGTCGGACAAGGTCCAGCATTGAGTCCTATCTAGCCTCCACCCTTGCTAGCCGTGTCTCAAGTTTGGTGGTGGGAGAAGCAGTGGTTAAGGGTGCTGCAACGGGGTGTGCATTGGCAGTGCTGTCCTCGGGGGGGGTTGTGGGTGCTGAGGTCCAAATCGTGGAGTAAAGGATCCGCAATGCTGCTGGTGGGTGTGTCCTGAGTGTGGGGTTGGGGTGGACACGGGGCTTGGGGAGTGTGGACATGCCTCATGGGTTAGTCCATCCTTGTCCACATACTCCTCCACTGCAGTTTCAATGTCGCTCAGTGGGGCAGTGGCTGCTGCCTCACCCACTGAATGTGTTGCTGCCGAAAGTGTGCCACTGGCCTCGCCTTCCACTGGTGTTGCCAGCTCTGTGGTCCCGGTGTCAGGCGTTGATGTGGGGCCCTCATGTGCGGCCATGGCCTGGCACTCGCCCTGGGTTTTGTTGTGGCCAGCGAGGCAGCCTCAGAGGTGGTCTTGCCTGTGGGAGTTGTCTTTTGCCGGGACGTGGATGCCCTTGTGGCTGTTTCCTCATTGGCATCCTCTCCATCGGTGTCTGGGGGGTAGAAGAGATACAGGGTATCAGTGATGGTGTTACATGCAAGATGCATTATATGGTTCTGGTGAGAATTTCATTTATCATGCATTCCTATTTTACAGGTGTGTCACACAGAGTAGTATGAAGGGGGGATTTTGGCATTTGCCGTGATGTCTCAATTCAGGGATGCTGCATGGCAGGTGGCATGCCGTTGTATTGGGGTTTGTGTGATGTATTACATGGGCACGGTCTGTGTGTGTTGGCTGTGTTTTGGTAATGGGATTGGCAATCAGCATGCATTTCAGTGTGGCAGGGTTTGGGCCTCCATCTGGACAAGGATATGTTGATGTGTGTGTTGGGACATGCATTGCCTTGCCTAGACTCTCTTCCAGATCACTTGTGCTATATCATGGTTTCCCCTACTGGGATCTGCAGGGTCACTCACCTCCATCTCCAGATGTTGCGGCACCCGTCTCCGTCTCCCCGAAGCCCTCAATGGACTCCATCTGGATTAAGGTACTGCACGTCTCTTCCCAGCACATTAGTTTTGTGGGTGAGTGGGGACCCCCGCCTGTGGCCATGGCCTCCCTCCTATTGCTGGACAGGATTTTCCGTACCCTGAGGCGGAGGTCATCCCACCTTTTCTTACAGTCTTTGACTGTCTGTGGGGTGGTGCCGACTGCCGAGACCTTGACGGCTGCCTCCTGCCAGACCTCCTATTTTCGCTGCTGCAACTCCCTTTTCAGGTTGTGCTGGTTAATCTCCTCAGAATGGGCAGCAAGGGTGTCCGCAAACATGTTGAGTTCTTCGTCTGGAAAATGCTTCTTGCGCAGGCGTGGGTTTGATTTCCTGGTAGCCTTAGACATGTTAAATAGATTGGCACTGGTCTCTCCTGTACACAACTGGTGGTTTGGGAGTATTGCAATGGATTGTGTTTTTAAAGATGGCCGTCGGCACATTTCCCGTTCCGACGTGATGACTTTACTTCCGGGTCCGTTATTACAAGCCCGGTATTAGCATGATGTTATTACCGGGTCGGTATTAAGGGGTGTCTCCTAGGTGGAGGCAGTATCGGCAGGTCCCGTGATGGCGCTATCGGGGGGTTGGAGGGCCTTTAGCACCATGGCGGTATGGCCACTACTGGCATGGGGGTTCGCGCGTGCTCGCGCACTCATAATCACCCGCTATTAGCGGCGTCAAACAAGCACGGACCTGATAGTTCCTCCATGCCGGAAATGACCCCGTTTTTACCACACTTCTCGTAATGAGACCCAATGTCTTGTGGAGGGTACAGTATCACCAAGTTTGGATGATTCTACCAAACCATAAAACACTTCGCCTTTACTAAAATGACGGAACAAGTGGTCTTAAACGTTATAGAAGGGCTTAAGCCAACGTCATGTAAGGGGGACATATTTCCTACTACCGTCTTTAAGGAATTTGCAAGTACACTCACACCTTGGGTGACAGAACTTGTTAACCATTCTTTTGATGAGGCTGTGGTTCCTACTACTATCAAGGAAACCTGGATTACCCCACTTCTAAAGAAGGATAACCTAGACCCACTGGTACCGGAAAACTACTGCACTATTAAAAATGTTCAGTTTATACTCAAAATCCTTGACAAAATAGGTTACACACAACTTCAAGCATTTGTCGAGACAAATAACATCCTGGCCAAAGAAAAGTCCGGCTTCCAAACCAATCATGGAACCGAGACAGCTCTTTTAGATTTGAAAGCTAGTAGAACGGAAATTATAGAGGATGGAAGCTCCTCATTACTGCTTCTGTTGAACCTGTCCTCTGCGTTCAACTTGGTCGATCACAACCTTTTAGCAGAGACTTCAAAAAATAGGCTTATGTTCTCCAGAAGCAGTGCTGTGGCTAGAATCCTTCCTGGGCCCCAGAAGTACCTGCATTGCTAGGGGAACCTCACAGTCTCAGAAGATCCCTGTTACTTATGGTGTCCCCCAGGGATCCTGTTTATCCCCACTGTTATTTAATATCTATAATAAATGCCTATTTGACCTGCTTAAGTCTATGGGTGTGCAATTTGCCAATTATGTTGATGATACCCAGATAGTTGTCAAACTGTCTGGGATCTATAAGGATGATCTGGCTACCATCAATGAGATATTTGGAGAGATCCAGAAATGGATGGCCCTAAATTCTCTTGCTCTAAACAATAAGAAAATGGAGCTGCTTGTCCTTAGTACACCTTATGGAATAAAAAACCTGGACACCCGTTATAAGGCTTTTGAGATAGGTGACAACCATATCCTGGTATCTGATTATGTAAAAACTCTGGGAGTATTCTTTGATACCACCTTTCTTTTCAGAAGCATGTATTGTATCTTAAATCATCATGCACCTTTCTTATACATCTTCTGTGGCAAATACATCCCTATTTATCAGAACTCAACAGAATGTCAATTGCAGCAGCCATAGTCAACACTAAGTTAGACTACTGCAATAGCCTCCTTGTGGGAACTTTTAAGGGCAATATTAGGAGACTTCAGATCCTACAGAACGGCGCAGTCCGGGCTGTCTGTGGGCTAAGTCGCCAAACCCACCTTACAGAACACTGTAAGAAGTAACATTGGCTTCCCATAGAGCAACAAATAAACTTTAAAGGGTTAGTCATTGTTTTTAAATGTCTTTCAGGTGATGCCCCAGAGTACCTTAAAACCAGACCAAAAAAAGCTATACCAAAGCTGACTCTACGACCAAATAATCAGATGCTACTGGTTCAGCCGTGCACAACTCTAAAGAAAATGGGTGGAGCTAGTTTTGCTGCCTGGGCTCCAAAAAATTGGAATGCAATCCTGCTACATATTAAGCAATGTGTGACACTGCAGCAGTTCAGGAAGCGTCTTAAGACATTTCTGTTTGAAGACTAAGTTAAATAACAAGTAACTGACTACATTTTTGATACCTTGAAATGACTCTGCTAGTCACTATTTTTTAGTGACTTCCTAATCCCCCACCACCCTGGCCTGCTTTATGTTCTTTGTTGCTTGTCCATGTGAGCACCCTGCGACCTTTGGGTTAGTGATGCGCTATACAAGAATTTAATTAGTTAGTCAGTAACTTGGCACGCTTTACCATGGTACTAATAGTATTCTTTCGTTAGGAAATGGCATGAAAACAGTTTTGCAATTTGAGGAAAAAAAGAAATGTCTGCCCTTGAACGGAGCCAACACATAGTCCCTTCCCTCTTTCCATGGCGGCCATGAAAAAGATATGAAAAAAAGAGTAAACAATGAAAATTGCCACCATGGAACGTAGCAAAGGGACTACACGTAGTCCCTTATCCCTTTCCATGGTGGCCATGAAAAAATATTTTAAAAAAACAAAACAAAGAAAATGGCCACCATGGCAAGGAGGGAAGAGACTACATGTAGTCCCTTCTCCCTTTCCATTGCGGCCAGTCAGAGAAAAGGAAGGAACTTTGCGGGATGCAGCACGCATCGGAAGCAGGTAAGTCTTTGGGGGAGGGGGGGGCGGGTAACGACCCGGCATGGGTCTGTCAGATTGATTGTTACAATCTGATTGACCCTCGCTAGGGACTAATAATGTATATTCATTCTGCTTGGCAATCAATTTGAAGTTATTGAAGTCATCCAATAGGGTAATCCTATGATCCTTCGATTTCTTGATTTGCCCCAATGTCTCCCAAATCATGGGCTTATTCCAGTGCACAAGATGAACTGTAGCAAGATGTAAACGTCTGTAAGGTTGGGTACTCCCAAATTAATGGTTCTATCAATGTTTGAGTGTTCTGCCTCCTAGGTGAGATGACTAAGAAAGGGGAGTTCTAGCCAATCCCCTGTGTTGAAAGACTGAACTGAGGGCATACACCTCTCAAACCTAGCCAAATGAAGCCTTGCTGAAAAATGGCCAAATACAACTACAGATGGCTTTAGGATCCTTCAGGTTGCAACAGAGTAACACCAATCTATTTGTAAACCGAGCGTTCACCTTTTAGAACAACAGATTATCAAATATGTACTACAAAAGACCATTTCACATTTGTACAGGATAAAATTAAGAATCTTTGCAAAGTAAAGATCATAGACAACCTATGCTTGAACATCCATCACAAATCGTCTTATGCTAGTTCAGGAAATAATGTGATCAGATCAGTACCCCACTCAGCCTGTGATGGGAGGCATCCCAGGGAAAACTCCAGAGCCAGTCCTACCACAAAGTGTGACAGTAGCAGTTGTAAGGTCCCCCTTTCCTGTCCCCTCCCCAAGTGCAAGTCCGTAGATGAGTGTTACCAATTTGCATCACCCATCGACTCTTCAGCAAAGTGCTGGCCACCTCCTCACATGGCCGCCCCAGGCTTATCAGTTAGCACATACACATTAAGTGAGCTATTGCAAAGCTCACCACTATGTCTTTCCTACACCCACACATCAGCGGCTAACACAGACCAAGAGTGCTGTAATGTATCCAATTTTGGGCTCTCCCTTCTGGATAAACATATTCACAAGTGTCACGGTCAAACACATAGAACCAGGCTGACGCTCAGCAATCAGGTATTTACGACTGTCACCCATCAACATAAACATCACAAGTTTTGCACCTGTATGTACCTCTATCCCATTAACAACACCCACTCGTTTTTTTACAGGGACCTGTGCCTTAAAGCCACCAAAATGGCTGATGGATGAATTGCAAGACCACTTTTTATTACATTACAAATGAATTTTGGTTTTGACTGGTTGTGTAATCCGGCCTGTGATTTTAAAGTGTGAAGGATTTCCAAGTGTATTTACTACACAAATTCACATGTTTCTCCTGCTTTCTCAAAGTGCCTATTCTGGGAGCCATTTTGGAGGAAATTAATTAGGCAAAAAGCCTAAGCCAGCGGGCCATTACTGCGTCAGGTAATGCCCCTGAGGCCCATAGTTACAGGTCCGAGTGGTAATGGCCCACCAGCGAGAGGCTTATTGCCATTAATAGCCCGTCCCATTAGTCTGGGGTACTAATGGTGGGGTTTTTTCGGCTGGAAGACGAGTTGCATTTCGCAGATGGAAAAAAACAGTTTAAAAAATCACTCCTGCCGGCAGGAAAACATAGTCTGTTTTCTCTTTCAGCTGCGGCCATAGTAAACAAAGAAAATGGCCATGATGGAAGGGGAGAAGGGACTACACATAGTCCTTTCTCCCTTTTCATGGCGGCCATTGGTGTAAATGAAAAAAAGGTAAACAAACAAAATGGCCGCCATGGGACAGGGAGAAGGGACTATGTGTAGTCCCTTCTCCCTTTCCATTGAGGCCATTCTGGAATGAAAAAGTTGCGTTAGGAGCGGCGCAAGGTTCACGTAGTTGCATGTTCGGGATTACTGTCAGGTAAGGCTCTGAAACTAACCAATGACAGATAACATATTGCAAAGTTTTTGCCGCACCGGGTACTAATTTGTCTTTCAATCCCACTGTCTCCATTTTAGCCCTGAAGACAGGCCTGCTTCTTACCCATTTCCAGCCTATTTAGAAATAGGGTGCACAGAGCTGCTTTCTCAAAGTTATCTGTATTTATCCTACTCAGGCATGTTAAACTAACTCAACAAGTGAAACATGGGAAAGCGGTATGAAAGGCTGGTATATATTCTGACTATTGCTAGTGGAGACCAGCAACCGTCTCGGAGGGGCCCAGTCTCCACAATTCCCCCTTAAACTCGATAGATTAGCTGGTAGGGTCTAGTGACTGTTCAAGCAGCAGCCTCCGGGCTGTAGTCTCAGCAGAACCTCTACATCCTAATGTCAACTCTTACATGGGATTGTCTTCATTGCCACCCAGTTCTCCTTATTGTAGAATTGGCCATTCGAGGTTGAGGGGCCATACAATGGAGAATTTATTGAGCTCTGGTGCTTATATTGTTGGGTTGCAGCCTCAACGACACCCTCCCTACTCCTCATCTCAGAACTGTGAGGCAGCTTTACTGTAGCATGAAGCGCTACGTGCAATACCAGCGTATCAGAACCTTATGAGCTGACAGTCATGTAACACACACAGCTCCCTGTACAGGAACCTTTATCTGCACAGTGATAGCACTCTCTTATCATGGTGCAGTTATGTATGTCATACTTTGGATCAGTTGCTTTGGTACAGATAGTCCGCTCTTAAATCCCCTCTAGATAGCCCCCTCTCTCTCTTCGGCTGGCTCCTCCCTCTGGAACAGTCTCCCTGCCTCTCTGAAACTTGAGCAGGACCATCTGCGGTACCAGAAGCACCTCAAGACCTTCCTCTTTGCTCCTGCCTTCTCTCTTCCTCTCCCCTGTTGATCTCCTATCTGATACTGCACTGGTTACCTGGCTGCCCTCTGAATTTCGGGCCCAGGTCCCGGGCTGCCGAGTTGCACACCTGCACTTCCTCCTGGCAACCCCTGCACTTGGGTCTGTAACTGCAAACCCTACACTCCCCGTATCTGCACTTATTAGACACCTGTTATCTGCACGTTTGACCCTCTCACTTGACATCTGCTGGCCGTACTACTTGTTGTTTTGATCCAGTGTCTGCCACTTGCCCTTCCTCCCTTTCCCCGTTCACTTTCCCCCCCCCCGCTCTCCCCAGCACTTGCGCCATCTCAATGTCAGCCCAGTAAGAACGTTGTCTTTGTCCTTCCTCTGGTTCCCCTACCTTGCCTCGTCGCGCCTTGAAACACTCGTGTATATGCGCATTATAAATGTGATATCATATCATATCATTTTGCTCTCGCCAACTTTCTATGCAGTGTCACAAGGTTCTAAGTCCTTTCGTCGCCAGGTTTTTTTCGATTGATTTTTTACAGAAAAATGTACAACAGAAAAATTCAACTCATTTTGTTTTTTTGGGGCGGGTACCGCCTAGCCCGGCCCCATCTCTATTCTTTAATCCCTATTCCCAATCCCCTTACCCTTTGTATCCTCTTACCCACCCTCCCTATATTTTTCGATGAGTTTTTTCATTGAAAATGTTTCGGTAAAAAACTAATTGAAAAAACACCTAGCGATGAAAAAACAGTGTACCGTTTCACAGTAATACCTGGCAGAGTCGCATCACCTAAATGTGATTCACATGCCAGAATTCACTACTAAAATATAGTCGTACATATACATCTCCACCCACTCAACATATAACAACAGGTAAAGATAATGCTGCCTTACCAGTCCCCTCTGTCATTAATCAGTAGTTGATTTCCTGCAATGTAATGCCTTTAATTTAATATTCAGACGGCGATCTACCTAATTCCCAGACAACCCTGACGTGCTGTGAGGTGCTTACAGTGGCCGTTAGGCGCTCTACAGCTGTCACGTACATAACACAACGTTAACAAGTGCAAAGCACGAGGAAAGACATTTTAGGATATACTGGTGATAGAAGGAAATGCAAGGGTAGGATTTTATATGGCACAAGAGGTGTTCCTGAAATACACCTATTTTCACAATTGCGCCAAAACAAGAGTCAGCAGTTCAATGCTGTTATGATTTCTTAGGCAGTATGGATTAGACATATATGATTTATTTGTCTTAAATTTCTGTTTTCAATCATTTCATTTCTTCATGAGTATTGCTTTACAAATACAACATGCCTCAGTTATTCTATTTTCATGAGTACACAACACAAAACATCAAATATAACATTATTACAGCAATAGGCTATAAATAAAGTGCCTGCGTGCTTACAAAATAGGTTTTGCATAGGTGAGCATCAGACTAAAGTGCCGATGTGCTTTCAGATTGGGATGCCTTCTTAAATATTTGTTTCCTTTTCTTCTATTTATTTACACCATATTGCAAAATGCAGCAAACATGAAACATTTCTATCAATTCACCCATCCTGCACCCCCCAAATTGGATTTTTATATAGTGGATTCGTATTTCTGATGAACCTCTGATCAGTGCTAAAGGCCAACGTCGCCACCTAAGTGAGTTCGAGAGTAGCAATTTGCACTCCCCTAACTGGACGTTTCGGCAGTATTCCTGTTACACCACCTTCGCAGGACCTTGGGTAGACCCTGTGTTGAAAAAACCAAATGGGCATTGATTTACTATGTGTTCGAATTACTTTGAAACTGCCTGTTCTCACGAATGTCTTAATCTAAGTCACTGACCTTATTCGTCGGTCCCTCTTTCGGATTGCCCGGCCACAAGATCTTGTGTTTTTGCATTCATCGCGCCTCACGAAATAAAAGTCTGTTATGCGTGATTTGCTGAAACATATATGTACCGTGCTGATATGTTTCTATTTATGAATGCTGAAATCTAGAGTTAATTTCCACTAACGCGCCAAGCAAGGAGTGTCCTCCTACTTCTGGTTGGTATCGGGCCAGTCCGCATTTCTGGAAGAATTTGACCAGGAGGTGAATGTTGTGTGGAGGCCGGAAAAAAATGTATGTAGAAGTTCCGATCTTGAATGTTTGATAGAAAAAATATGTAATTGGCTTTTTATATCACGCTTTATGCTGGAGTCCATCCTCTAAGCATGGTACCGGGGACTGAATCCATGTTACTTCCAAGACGAGCACGTTGCCTGAGAGGTGTAAACCAGGAAGGTGTAAGTCAATTTCATTTGACTAGACTGCACATGTTTCTTTTTCCATTAATTGAAGGAGAAACAGGCTCAGTCTGGTCAAATGAAAGGTGTATATGGTAAAGGGACTAGATGACATAAATAATGCTCCCAACTGCATTTTCAGAGCAAAGCTTTCTTAAGTTTTCACTGAAGACAAGTGTGGTGCAGGAGGGCTTGAGAAGAATCGATGTAACGACACTTGACAGAATTGGAAGTAAGGTCAACCAGCGTGCATTCAAGCATTCCTTGGTTCCTGTGGAAATGAATGGAAATACACATGTAGCAAAATTGGGGAAATATTATCGAGCCTCTGGATTGCAGGATCTCTGGCAGAGTGCTTTCATCAGGCCTTGGTAGAGGCAGACACAACATAATAATTCTTTAAATATGTGACTGACTGTGACCTCAGATCATGGACGTATTATGAACGTGGCCTACTTGAGTTCCAGCAACCACTTGTCAATTGGAACCTTTGGCACTTAGTGTCACGGCTCGCTGGCGGCGCCGTTCTCTTTGGCAACGCTGGAGGTTGCGAGCGCTTTCTATTTTCCCTTCTTTCAACATGGCTCCTCATCCCCTGAGACGCGGTGCAGTGTTTTCGCGTTTGAATGTCAGACGTCCTCTGACGTCATCACATTGTTCCAGGGATCCGAAGCTCTGTGCGTCGCTTCTCTCTCCAGACGCTACGTGAGTTCGCAGCTAGGGTGCATGTTTACCCAAATCCTTTCCTGCACTTACCCTTTTCCTCCTGTTCTTCCTCGCAGCCTTGCATTTCTGTCCAGCAATCTACATCTGTTGTCCACGATCCTTCAAGAAGCTTTGTTAGGCTCCCTTTCCCGACACACTAGGTACATTCTGAACCATCTACATTTGATTCCCTTCGAATTTCTGTTCCTTTGCTCATTCCCTGTTTGTTTATTCAGAATCCAGACTTGTCAGGATTCCGTGGCAAGAACCTGTGAGTCCTTTCATCTTGAGGAGCTGCATCCAGAGGACGACTTGATCCATCCGGCTCCACATCCATTCCAGCAGGGTTTTATTCCCCAGGAGGGTTTCCCTGGGATCCCTCGCACAACCCCTTCTTTCCTTTTGAAGGGGAGGGGAGTTGTTAGGGGCTTCAGGGGACTCCCCATTTGCCTCGTTGATTGCTGCACGAGACAGGTTAGTGTTGAATTATTACACTTAGAACATTTTAAACACGGCCCATGCGTGGTGTCTTGGAGAAGCAACTTGCTACGTGACCAGGAAATTGACCTTGTTCTAGTGAGAAGCTGGGATCAGAGGATTGTAATTGTGATTTGTAAATATTTGTTTGGCTGTTTTCCATAGCGCTAAATGCTACCCTGTGGTTACTTCTAAGCTATGCGCACTGCCCGATCCTTTGAATGGCTGCTCTCAGTCGCATTTTAGAAGCAGTCGAATGGAACTGTGCTTCTTTGGGGAAAACACTTAGGTCCGTGAATGCTTGGATAACTGTATACAGTGGGTGTAAATAGAAGGTTTTAGGGCAGTGGTCTGCAACATTTGGCTCTCCGTCAATAGTAAGGTATCATGGGATTCATAGTCCAAAACATCAGGAGAGCCGCAGGCTTCAGAGCACTGGTAGGGAAAAACAAAGCAACTGTTTACATAAGTGACAGCAAAGGTTTAATGCAGCAGTGTAATGTCTGCCTTTTGAAGGGGTGAAGTTTGGAATCATGGGACGCAACACTTGCTGTGGGAGGTCCTATGTCATTTTAGCGATATGAGTTTTTTCAAAATAATTTGTTTCAAAGAAATTATTTTGAAAAAACTCATCAACATTTATTTTTTATATTTGGGGGTCCCTCTAAATCCCCCTCTTTGCTATATTATTAATTCTACCGTAACCCCGTCCACAGCCCATGTAACCCCTTAAATCCACCCTCTGTCCTACTCCCTGCATCTTCCTCTTCTCCCCCTCTGATCTGACACACCCTCTTACCACTTGCCTCCACCTTTTAATATTACACTGTACTACTCCCACACTCCACACTTCAACTCCCACTTCCACACTGCTACTCCCTCCTTCACACTAATATTACAACTCCACCCCACCTTCCTCTCAGACACTCCTTTTTCCCTGTCTTGTTGATCAGATCTCACTTGATCTACAATTTGCCTCCATATTATTCTCCACTGTAATTCCTCTTGCTGGTCTCTTGATCTTCCACCTCCTCCTCCTCTGACCTCACCCGAACAACCCAAACCTTCCTACTTCTTGCAGGAACTTTACCCTCCACCCTATCATCTCATTGGTTCTCTGTCCCTGGCCAATCTGGGCCTGTCGTTCCCACCCGGAGGGGTCAGCATTAAAGAAAGTTTCAACAACTGGGTTAAGTCTTGTCCCTTTTTTTAACGCATGGCTGCAGTGCTGCAATAATGGTGGCCGATGCTGTAAAGTGTTAGTGGTTTGTCTTGGGGAACTGTGAGCGGGTTTCCCCTAAGGTACATTTAGTTTTTGGGAGAAGTTGTGGTTCTGCTTTTTGCCATTCGTATTCTAGGGCAGCTGCAGCAGTTCTGCTATTGCGCATGCTGAGGGTTGATGTACCGCAGCAGACACAGCCACGTCGCAGCTCTAACTCCTCATTCACTTGCTCTCTCTCACTTGGCAGTGTTGATACACAGATAGCATAGACTGTTAGGAACTCTGCTTCTGCGTTTGCTGATTCTCTCTGCCCAAAAGGGATCTGGCATTAGATCACGTGACATGTTGATGGGATGCTGTCCTGAGGGAAGTCTCCCGGAATGATTCTGGATTCTCAAGCATTTCTGAAAAAGAAAGAGGCCACAAGAAGATCATCTGGAAACACCAATCAGGAAGAAATCATCTCATCCCAGCAACACAACTGACAATATCTGAGAAACCAGCCAGTAATTGACTAGGAGATCACATGACAATTTTCTAGGGGCGTCGATCCAGAGGCGTCCCAGTCAAGGGCAGAACAATGAAGGGTGAAGAATAGTTATTGACCAGCCTATTTGCATCTTAGTCTATGAGCTTTTGCCGTCTCCCTGTTGCACCTGTGAGTACCCCTAGTTTCCTAATCATTGCACTCCCTTGCCACACTATGCTACTCTCCTACAGTGCTTCACTCCTGCTCCTCCTACTCAACTCTCCCTGTGCTTTCTCCAATTACACTACAACTTCCTCCTTTCCTATCCCTATTATAATACTCACAACTCGAAACTCACCCTACTGCATCTCTCTTCCACCTCCTTCCAACAAGCAAAGCTGACGAGCTAACCATACCTCCCCTAACACCCATCCGCCTCGCCTCTCTTCCTCTGAGACTCAAATTCTCTACTCTTCCTTACCAAATCAACTGAACATTGCACTCTGGAAAGCTCAGTCTGTATCATCAACTGAACATTGCACTCTGGAATGCTCAGTCTGTATCATCAGCTGAACATTGCTCTCTGGAATGCTCAGTCTGTATCATCAACTGAACATTGCACTCTGTAATGCTCAGTCTGTATGTATCATCAGCTGAACGTTGCTCTCTGGAATGCTCAGTCTGTATCATCAACTGAACATTGCACTCTGGAATGCTCAGTCTGTATCATCAACTGAACATTGCAATCTGGAAAGCTCAGTCTGTATCATCAACTGAACATTGCACTCTGGAATGCTCAGTCTATATCAACAAAACTTCCTGTATCACTGAATACTTTCTCTCCAGCACTCTTCGACTAGACGTTCTTGCTATCATTGAAACCTGGATTTCTCCACCTGCCACTCTGGCAGCCCGATATGACTCCAAACTATCCTTCATTCACTCTCCACGAGGCACCACAGCTATTTTTAGTGGTAGCTGTTCTCTTTTATCCAGTGCTTTCCTTATTGCCTTCCCTGAATTCCTCTGCTTTTTCAGATGCGTATTTGCCATGCTTGCCCTGCTGCATATTGTTTAAAAGCCAGCATTTTGGCACCTGCTAGCTCTGCCACATGCTTTGCGTATTATTGTGCATTATTACTTGTATTTATTGTATTGCAGGGGATGATGTTTGCATTATGCCTTTCTGTGAGTGTGTCTAAGTATATATCGTATGGGTTTGCAACCTAGAAATCCCCAGATGTTATGGACTCCATCTCCCATGATCCCACACCATAAACTATGCACGCTATGGATTATGGGAATCATAGTCCAGAATATCTGGATAGGCAAAGGTTGCAGAACCCTAAGGGATGTGACAGTGTCTCAAGATGAGCTGGGAGAGGGTGCTGTGAGTGGAGCTGCAGGAAGGATTTTGAGGGGCTGTTAGCTTATAGATTACTTCTATGTTAAGGACCAAGGGCGACTTTGTGCGCTTTAGAAATGTAAATAAATAAGTAAGGACTGAAAACAGACATCATACAGAGTTTGGGTTTAGCAAGGAAAGCTCTGGTAAAATGCAACTATCTGTAATGTGCTCTATGCCTTGTACAATCCTTTCCCTTGAACCCAGATTTTGATTATGGATGAGACAGAAAGAGTTGTACAAGAGAGCTCGGCTGCTGCTTTCACCTTCCGAGTGTCCTGTGTTTGTGATGAGAAAACTGGAGAGTACGTTGTATTTGTGTATTGGGTAACAGAGTGCACAGAAAACACAGAAAACACTCAGTCCATGGCCCTCAAAATGCCCAGGCTGCAAACACTGGCTATTTAGGTGGAATTTTCAGGTTAGCCGATTCCATTCTGTACTTTGTGAATGCACCATCACAAGTCAAATTCTAGAACTGAAAACATCACAAACACGTTTGAAAGAGAACGCTCTTGAACGAGAAAAAGTAAATATGTCACCTGCATAACTTTATCAGCCTTAGCCTGTCAGGCCTTGTCAGGTAATCAAGAATGTACTGTTTTTGTACCGAATCCCCTGTAGAAATAAGTAGTTGTGTAGGCTAGAGGATTCCATGTGTTAATATCCCCGCAAAAATATTGCGATACAAAAATATTGCCATATTTTTGCAGCGATATTGAGGCTTGAACACTGCGGGAGACACCCCCGCAACCCCTGCATTATTTGTAAATGTGCGAGGGACAGCCCCGCAACCCCCGCTCCCACAAATTACCCACCCCAAAAAATATCACCTATGGCGTTCCAGACGACCAAATATACTGCAATATTTTTGGTGGGGATGGTATGCAGCAATACCGGCTAGAGAGCAACGAGGCCTTGCGTTTATATTGGATTCTAAAGTGGAAATGTTTAAGCAATAAACCCTGAGCGGGGAGTAGGGGCTATTACCACTTCAGTTAATGGCCCGAGTCCATAGTTATCGAATCCCCGGAGCATTACCTCATTGTCCACTCTTCCTCGTCCCAGCACTTATCAATGAGGTGTCCCAGCTCTCCACAGGAACCTTCTTTCTACTTCTAATTCCTTCAGGCCCTGCCCCTTTCATCTCCTGCCTCCGGGCATAACAGTCCGCTTTTCTGTCTCTGGCCAGGGACTGTCTATGCTTTTGTCCCCCTCCAATGGCATAGCCAAGGGGGGGGAGGGGTTCATTCTGGTTTTCCCACTGCCGGGAGGGGCCCTTGTTGAGCGGGGGCCGCTCTGGTTGGCAGGCATTCTCCGGGTGGTCGCTGCTGAGCAGGAGCCCCTGTTGAGTATCCTGTCCCTCCTACCACCACTGTCATGGCCGGCGGTGGTGGCAGAGGAAGCCCACCCCAGTCAGGGGTAGGGTCTGGAGGGCGTTGCAGAGCGGCGGCTCCCCCTGCAGGAATACATGGCCAGGCGTGTTCACAGGTAAGCTGGTGGTGGGAGGCCTGGATGTGGTCTCTCTTTCCCCCCTCTTGGGTTGTTTGCTTGATTATTGGATGCAGCTGGCCTCCCGGGCTGGCTTGTGGTTGCCTGTCAAGCACTTCTTTTCCCGCCTTCGGGGGTGGTTATGGGCAGGCATGGTTGGCCTTTGGTGTGCAGTGTTGTTTCTGTCCGGACCCGACTTCTTTGTGATCCATGGGGAGGTGCTCTTCCAAGTGCAGGCATGTGGAACCTTGCTCTCCTTCAGCGTCCTCTTCCTCTTCTTCCTGTTCCCCTCTCCATACTAAGAGGAGGAGGGAGAGTAGGGTGCCATATTTAAGAAGGCCCTGCAGGAGGAGGGGATACAGGCTCCCTCTTCCTCCTGCTCAGACCCCTCTTCCTACAGCTTGGACGATTTCTCAATGTTGATCGACTTCAAGGGAAAGTACCTGGACAAGGAAACTACAGTGGATGTTCTTCTTTAGGTGTCCCATTATATGGGGTTTCCGTACTCTAAGCCCCCATGTAATCTGACTGGAGGGGTTAGGCCCCCTCCGCCCCAGTTCAAGCGCACTCTCAAGAAGGGTCTCCCTCTTCTCTCTGATATGAAGGCTGAGACTTTAAGGGAATGGGTAGATCCAGAAAAGGCTGCAGTCCGCACATTCCTTGCCAAGCTGTAGCCCTTGCAGGGGAGAAGATGGCCCTGCCACAGGTGGTTCTGCTAGATGACAACATTCCAAGTCTGGTGGGGAGGTCATCCTTGGCCTCGGACGAACGTTACAAAAAAAAAACACTATTAGTTAGTCCCCGGTAAAACGTGCTGGGGTGCTAATAGCAATGTTTCCCTCACAGGGGGGCATTACCAGGGCAGGTAATTAGCCCACGATATTGTTAAAGGCCTCGCTTCGCTCGGGCTTCTAACCGGCCGGTACATTACCTGGCCCGGTAATAGCCCCCCGCTCGGGTAATATTGCTTAGATAATATGATGCGGTTTTCAGCAAAAGTATAAAAAGCGTGCAATACAAAAAATACTCACACGTTGTTATAAGGAACCCCAATATTTGATGTTTTTTAGGTCAATTTGGCAAGACGCGTTTCTTAATCTATCTGATCAAGGCAACTCTAAACCACTTGTTTCCTCCTAATCACTTTAGCACGTCTGCTGTGAAGCGTAACGTAAAACCTCCAGGACGGGGCTGCAGCGCGAGACAGAGAGAGAACATTAAACGCTCCATCGCTGTAGCATTATACATTATCGCAATTATGAGGGCCCCCTGGGCTCCGGATTCCGCCCCTTCCCTTTGGCGATGACATCACTTAACGCCATTAACACGCTTTGCTGTATGAAATTACAGCTCTAGCGCGCAAATCGTAAACACCGGAAAGAGTGCGCCGGGCGCTATCTGCACGGATGCTCCTTCCTCCCCGCGATAGCGCGCTTAGAATAATGCATACCGGCGGCGGTAATTACTAAATTCGTTTGAGATCTTAAAAATAAAGCACCATGGGAGAGTGACTTCATTTTAAGCGTGCGCGGGAGCGCCAGACGCACGGTCCGTTCTACTGGCGGTGAGATTGGATGTGACCTGTCGGTGGTACCGTGTTAGCGATACAGTGACACGCTGGCGCGGGGCCCCTATCAGCATGCACGGGGGGACGCGCCGCCCCAGCCCCCGCGCAACCCTCATTATCCGCTTTGAATACAGACATCCATCACAGCCTCAGATCAGAGGGAAAAGCATCCATCAAGACTCCGGCGTGCGGCGGCGTGGCAGGAGTGCCGAGCTCGGAACCGCAGGAAGTGCGGTGTGGGGACGGCCGGGTGCCGAATATTTGGAACCTCTTTAGGAGACATACGGCCTGTCTCACACACATCTTGTGTCTCAGGGAAATCTAGGAACACGAATATCCCTTTCTCAGTGATGGTGTTTATATCTGCTTTGACGTTTACAGGCTCGCCATCATAGCTCAAGTGCAGTTCCCTGGCAGAGTGGAATTAGGGCTGGCCTCTGCAGTCTGCATCGCAGTCTGACCGTTTTTGAAATCAAAAGTACATTTATCGGATATCTACAAATCGGAGACGAAAACTGCATTTAAATTAAGAGCCCATTTTGCATGCATTCTCCTTAACATACATTTCGGATAACGACATGACATCCAACAGGCAAATCAACCATAGTCTGTTTGGTAGCTGAGCAGACATTGCCAATTTCCATTTGTCACCCACTTTCTTGCAATGCAAGTCACCTGCACTGACTGGCCTGTGTACTGGCCTATAGCGGACTCTGGAGATTTCCCGGTAGGCCACTGAACCCTGGGCCGCTTTGTGTGGTATTTACACATTTTCTCATAGGCAAAGGACTGGGCTAGCTGAAAATGTGTCATTTTGGGCCACTTCGAAAAAAAATTCCAGAGCCTCTTTTGGTTCCCAGTCCATCCCTGCACCAGCAACCAATGCTCCCATTGGTACCCGGGAAAGCAGACATCCCCATGAAGGCAGCAACACCAGGACATCTTTTTCTAAGCACTGGCTGCAGAATCTCTTCCAGGGCTTCTGACAGCAGAGTTTCCTAAAACTGGATTTGAGGGAGAATTGCAAGTATTCAGTTTAAGAGCAGAATGCAAGATAACGGGCCATCAACAGTGAAAGGGTTGCCTGCACGTTAACAAGTTGCAGAGTATTGGATGGAAAGGGGGAGGTGTATTTATTAATGTATTTATTGTTTGCTTGTTTAGGAGCTTATACAGGAAGTAAATACTGTTTCAAAACGCCCACAGGGCAACAGGGAGGGCACAAGGGAATGTAAAAATGATCGAAATACATAACAATATCAATACAGTGGGGAGGGGGGGCAACCTACTATGCCTTGTGAGTGTTCAGAACGTGCAAATGCAGAAGGGGTGGGGAATGGGATAGGTGCTGTGGTGCTCATGGGTGGAGGTGCTGGTGTCAGCAACAGATTCTGAATCTGAGGCCCACCACATAACCTGTGACCCTCTGTCTTGAAAGTCTTTAAGTCCTACAATTGTGGAGCCTCGGATTCCAGTGGCCTTCGTTAGGTGGGTGGTGAACAGCAAGGGGCGCCTCGCGTCATTCCACTCACCTGCTTGCAAATAGCGCCTATATCTGCGCTGGCATCTTCCTCAGTGTGGGCTCCGTCGGGGTGGGTGCTGGAAACAACCGTTCCCCAATGTGGTCCCTGTCGGGCAAGGTACAGCACATAACAGGTCTAGGGCCTTAGGGGCCACGACCGCTGGGGTGCGACGCCAGGTGACGGCACAGGAGCCACCACATAAATCGGCTCATGATTGGACGGTGGCCCCGCTCCCTGGTTACGAAGACCACGCGGGAGCATTGCGTATACAGGGAAATGCTTCCGGCACCACGGCAATCATCAGGGGCCTCAGACTACATAAGTCTGTACTGTGGTAAGGATGGTGCACCTTAACGCTCAGTGTTAGTATAGTTCCCTTGCCCAGCCTCTGGCCTTTCACATTCTTCTAGCCTGTCTTTCCCTATTTATCCTGCAAAGGACGTTTCCTTACTCTCTGCCTTCTTCTCTGTTGTCTTTGCCTTCCCTGTCCAGCCATTCTGTTGGCGTGCACCTTGCTTTCTCTCTCGTCCTCTACCTGACCCATGCCTCTGCTGCCTTTGAGTTTGCCACCTTATTCCGCCTCCAGTTTACTTCTTCCTTCACGGAGGGCCTGCCTGCCTGATTTGATTCCTTGTGCTAGCGCCAGCATCTTTAATAGTTTTGTCTTGTAAAATCCTGAGCTATTAATCCTGCTTGGAGTGATCGAACTGGGTCCACCAGGGCGAGCACAGAGGTGCCAGGGTTGAACTCGCGAGTCAACCCCGGGGCTTACTGTGTCTCAATCTGGTAGCCTAGTCTGAATGCCCTAGTGTAGAGTAAAACTGTCCTTGTCAAAATTGATTTCTGTTCCTTTTTCGCGCCTTCATTTTCTCTAAAACGCACATCACTAGATCTTGCATAACTCATTCAATTTACCAGCTAGAGACCTCATTTCACTTTCATATTTACGTAGGATTCATAGCTACACCCCAACACCAAAACCACATTGTAATACCATATTTCATTTCGAATTGTATGCTTTTGCTCAATCCATTGCTTATAATTGCTAGTATCTTTCCAGTGTTGCTCCAGTAAAGAATTGTTTTTGTTTCAAGCGTTTTATACACATTCATTCATTTATTCATCCATTTCCGAGTGTCAGTTTAGCATTGCCAGGGTTTGAAATCCGTTTTTCTCTCTTGTTTCAGGAAGGAAGGTCGGATTTAAATTTGGTTTCTTGTCTGTCATTCCTGATTACCTGCTGATTCTGTTTAGCCACTTAACATTTATTATTTGTGGGTTGAGGGACCAGTGCAGGGGGAAATTCTAACTCAAGTGCTATCTTACCTAAAATCAAAAAGTGCTCCTATTCCCTGGTGTTTTGTAGTTGTGTCAATAGAAGGTTGAATTAAGTGCATTGCCTACATTCCTATTGTTATTATCACCCCATTGGTGATTGCTGCCCCATAATAAAATTGTATGATTGATTTTAATTTTCAAATAAATAAATATATTTATCAACCAGCCTGGTTCATGGTCCATTGTGACCCGGGATATTTAAAAAGGGGGTGTGATATGAGTGGTGTACCATCTCAATATTGAATCTAATCTAACATAAACATTTCAATTGTGTGCTGCATACTGGGCTGGGATTAAGATGTGTGTCGCCTTTTTGAAATCCTTAACACATTTGGGTGCGCGTCCGGGATTGAGTTTGGTCACCACCCATGACAGTCTAACACAGCAGACTAACCTGCAGAGTGTCAGGAAAGGAAGAAGGCGATGGATATGGCAGGGGAAATGTGCACAAAATACACAGTAAACAACCTTGAATATAACAACGTGCATTCAATACCCAAGACTCGTGTATACCACTATATGAAAAGGAATGTAGGGTAAGCACTTAGAACCTCCTTATGACTGAAAGGAAAGTCGGCAAACTCCTTACCCACTATGCTATTACAGATACTGACAGCGCTAAGCCCACGTAGAGGGCAAGCAGGGACAGAATCTGTAAGCTGACACTCTAGACGGTACTGAATAAAGAATTTGGAAACAGTACTCACAAGGACCGGAATGACCACATGAATGCCAGTACTCACGAAGACCGGAAAGACCACTTGGATGTCCGTATTCACGAGGACCGGAAAGACCACTCAAAAGTCAGTACTAACCCACAACCCTGTAAATCAAACAAGAACCCAGAAGGCAGTAAAGGCAAAGAGTGAGGATAACTAAATACCTAAACCCAAGTCAAGAGGCAAGAAGGAATAGTACAGTGTGGAAAACAAAAGATAATCACACAGGAGCTAGCTACAACAGCTTCCCACACCTAATAATAAAATAGGAAATAAATGCAAAAGTGTAAAGGAAAACATGGCATGGATCCCAATAGAAGGCAAGGATCAGGAGCAGTGAAAACGATATCAAAAGGGAAACTGTCCCACCCATCCAAGGTGAAAAGGCAGGAAACTAAACCTGTAAAGGAAAGATTAATGCATCAAGTCTTTCAGTAGCAAAGGACAATTTCTAGGAAACAGTGAACACAGGCAATTGGGCTACAGCAAAAGGAAAGCTCAGAGAAAGGCTGCCTGCAGACAGAGAAAGGAAGAAAGGGATTTCCAAAAGGCAGAAATCAATTAGGCATACAAATACGAATTCCAGGACAAGGAACAAGAAACACTAACTAGAAACTGGGCACAAAAACTAGGAACCAGGAACAAGGGACCAGTCAAGACAGGAACGCTGCAACAATGACCAGCGCTGGACTGAAGCAAACTGAGGCTTTTAAAGCTGCTTAACGAGCACACCCCTCAGGCGTGCCGCCTGCTGCACCTGCAGCCACAGGTGTTGCCTATCCTCCACCCAGCCTTGTCCTGCAAGGGAGGAGGTGAGGCAGTGAGCCAGGCATTCTGGGAAGCATAGTCATTTGATTAAAGCAGCAGTAGCATGCTGGCTGCCAAAAACCTGGAATGGATCCGGAAGGGAAGTAATTTGGGAAATAAGGTTTTAGCGCTCCCAATTCATCAGGACACTGTAGCATAAGGTTCGGAGGAAATGTCCAGTAGGAAAGAAACCCCAAAACATGCCCCCAAGTGGCGGGAACGGGAGCGAAGATAGCGAGTCGTGACAGTATACCCCCTTCCACGGCCGACTCCAGGCGGCCGTTACTTGCACAAAACATCTTCTTTCCATGACAGGAGCGCTTTGTCTTCAGAAGTGGCACTGACGGAAACGATGACCCACGGGCAGAAGCAGAAGGACTGGAATGAATAGAATCAGGCCGCAGTCTATAAAAGCCATAGGTGGGTTTTCGGTGAGGAAGAGACTCATGGGTCGAAGAGAGGCATGAAGGACTTGCAGGACCCGAAGCAGAGTTGGAAGGTCCTGAAAGCTTAGTCACTGGAAGAGGATATGCATACATCCTTGAGGAGAGAGGCAGGCTGGTGCTACATGCCTTAGACAACGGTAGAAGTTCTGTTAGCCTCACTGCCGAGAGTGGACACACAGGAGGTGAGGAAACAGCAGGTTTCAGGAAATGTTTATGTTCGGAAGAGGAAGGTGGCGGCTGAGGTAGAGGTTCGGATACTCTGTCATCCATCTGGGTAAAGGTTTGTGGTTGAAAGTGACAAAGATTTGCCTGCATAAGTTCCTTGCCTTGGAGGTCTGGAGATCCAATGGGTTGTACGAGGCTGGCACTCCCATTGACAGTCATGTAGCCAGTCAAGTAGCCACCTTGTTGCACGTGGGATACAACCGCAGGAACGTTTGGCATACTGATAGGAGTGTTAGACACAGTACTCGGAACATCAGGCATACTAGCAGCGGGAGCAAAAACAGGCACATCTTGAACTGCAGCAGACATTCCCCTCCTTTGGCTACTATCACCCAACTGGCGCTGCAGCTGGAGGGCCGTGCCCGTCCCTTTCCTCAGGCTCATGTGGGATCCGGCAACAAAAGGGTTGTCAAGCGGTTGATGCAAACCGGACTCCAAACGCGGACCGTCCAGCCCGCTATCCTGGTCGGCTACTCGTTCGGTGACTGGGCCGTGGTGGATGGAATCCGTTTCTCTCTCGTAATACTCTATGCAAGTCCAGCGGCCTCGCATGTAAGGCCCTCCCGAGTCGTGAGCCGGCTTGATGTTTCTGAAGAGAGAGCTGGCAGAAGTCTCAGGCTCAGATGTTGCATATTCGGGAGGCGCTGATGCTACAGTCAAGTAGTTAGGAGAATTGTTTTGTGTACAAGGCAGACATTCTGGTGATTCCCCTGAAGCATAAGAAGGGCAAGATGGACGTTCATCAGTAAATGGTTGGGATTCAGGAGGAATCTCTGGAGCAGAGGAATATGCAGCAGGATCTGACAGTGTAGACAAGTACACCTCCGATATTGGCAGCGAGGCTGAGCAGGATACAGGTCTCTCATGAACTGAAGCCAAACTAGCAGTGGGCTCTGGGACCGAAGACATGCACTTAGAATGTACTACAGGAGGCTCCATGGCTGAAGGATAATCTGCTGGATGAGTCACTGTAGCCGGAGACAAACATGCCAGAGGAAATTCTGAGGCTGAGGGCATGCAAGCTGGAGCCGTCTTGTTAGCTGAAGACAAACTTGTCAAGGTCTTTGGCTCTGACTGCGTGCATGGTGAAGGCTCTTGGGTGACTGGCAGACATAGCACTCTTTTATTGATCGAAGATACGTGTGCCAACGATGACTGCAGAGCTGTGGACAGGATTATTGAAGAGTCAATGGTAGTAGGAGGACAGTCTGAAGTCCCAGAAATCGACAGACACACTTGTGGTTCAGGAATGGAAAGCCCCTTTAAGGCAGTTGACCCCTTGGCACCAGTAACCAAAGTCTGAGCTGTACCCCTGCCGTCCCTCTCCTTAGTGGATGACACAGAGTCTCTTCCTTTGTAGAAGTCAAAATCAACCAGAGGAATCACCATAGTAAAGTCTCTGTTAATCAGGATTTCGTCAATTGACCATTCCTCTGTCTTAGCTTCTGAAAGTGGCTGATTAACAATCAACAGTTCAGGGATCGCCTGCCGGGTTTTTGGTTCAGTAGTCTGTGGAATGAGTCCATCAAAACATGAATTCTGCACTGTCTTTGACTGCTCGTAGTGACCGATATTGGCAGAAGGAAGAGCGAACACAGAGGTAGCATCGTTTTCCACATCAGCTTGAATGTCTACTTCAGTCTCAGCAGCTAGATCAAGGGCAGAACCTAAGCCTACAGTTGTGACTGATTCTGTGTATGCCACCATTGTGGATTGTGTTTGGAAATCAGAAGCATGTATGTGTTCAAGCTCAGAGTTATGACAAACTGCTACACAGGAAGCTTCAGGTAAAGGAGTGGCTTGTGAATCTTCAGCTAACAGCAATTCCTGACAAACGGTAGGACAGTTGTCAGAACCTGTGTCCTGAATAAGCGCTGTGCTTGAAAAAAGACTTTCACTCCCAATAGATCTTACATATTGACAAGTATCATGATTTACAAAAGTCTCCGCACTCAGGGACTGAACAGTATTCACTTCATCAACGGATAAAGTTGGAGGTGTATTCAGAAAAGACTGTAACATCTTATTCTCCTCTTTTAAGGAAATGTATTCTTGTTTTAACTCCTCAAATTCTGCTTTTAGCATGTCCCGCATTAACTGTACATCCCTATCAGTAGGCACAGGGGAAGGCATGGTGGCATCAGGGCTGGATCCTGCCCTAGCCATCTGGAAGTGCATTGATTGTATATTGTCATCTACTGCTTGCAGGTCTTGTGATCTATACTCTCTCTTACCGACGTGGTCTGTGTTTCTTTTAAGCAGACTATTGGCATCAGACCCCCTGGCATTAGTGACCACAGTAAGAATCTGTGCAGAGGAGTAAGCTGTAGACTGAGGGCAGAAAACAGAAGATATGCAAGAAACCCCTCCATTCTTCATGTTTGAATCATGAAACTGTTCAATCTGAGGTAAAGCACAACCGGAGTCATGGGGTTCAATAACAGAGGTACTTGTGTGTATAAATTCTAGCAGTGTGTTGTTTTCCACTGCTAAGGCTTGTGCGGACATAGACTCTGGATCAGAATTAAAGACAGAGCTAGGATCAGGCAATGTACGATGGGCCACCCAGTGGGAAAAATACTTTGCACGTAAATACCCATTCGTGTCAAGGAGTTCATTTAAGTCAGGAGCAGAGATTCGATTTTCACGGGTAATTGTAAGGGAAGATTTCTGTATAAACTTGTTAGAGGCCTTGCTGCCTTTCCTTCGTAATCTGGCCATGTTCAAACGGGAACAACGGCTGGTCATTCTGTCAGGAAAGGAAGAAGGCGATGGATATGGCAGGGGAAATGTGCACAAAATACACAGTAAACAACCTTGAATATAACAACGTGCATTCAATACCCAAGACTCGTGTATACCACTATATGAAAAGGAATGTAGGGTAAGCACTTAGAACCTCCTTATGACTGAAAGGAAAGTCGGCAAACTCCTTACCCACTATGCTATTACAGATACTGACAGCGCTAAGCCCACGTAGAGGGCAAGCAGGGACAGAATCTGTAAGCTGACACTCTAGACGGTACTGAATAAAGAATTTGGAAACAGTACTCACAAGGACCGGAATAACCAAATGAATGCCAGTACTCACGAAGACCGGAAAGACCACTTGGATGTCCGTATTCACGAGGACCGGAAAGACCACTCAAAAGTCAGTACTAACCCACAACCCTGTAAATCAAACAAGAACCCAGAAGGCAGTAAAGGCAAAGAGTGAGGATAACTAAATACCTAAACCCAAGTCAAGAGGCAAGAAGGAATAGTACAGTGTGGAAAACAAAAGATAATCACACAGGAGCTAGCTACAACAGCTTCCCACACCTAATAATAAAATAGGAAATAAATGCAAAAGTGTAAAGGAAAACATGGCATGGATCCCAATAGAAGGCAAGGATCAGGAGCAGTGAAAACGATATCAAAAGGGAAACTGTCCCACCCATCCAAGGTGAAAAGGCAGGAAACTAAACCTGTAAAGGAAAGATTAATGCATCAAGTCTTTCAGTAGCAAAGGACAATTTCTAGGAAACAGTGAACACAGGCAATTGGGCTACAGCAAAAGGAAAGCTCAGAGAAAGGCTGCCTGCAGACAGAGAAAGGAAGAAAGGGATTTCCAAAAGGCAGAAATCAATTAGGCATACAAATACGAATTCCAGGACAAGGAACAAGAAACACTAACTAGAAACTGGGCACAAAAACTAGGAACCAGGAACAAGGGACCAGTCAAGACAGGAACGCTGCAACAATGACCAGCGCTGGACTGAAGCAAACTGAGGCTTTTAAAGCTGCTTAACGAGCACACCCCTCAGGCGTGCCGCCTGCTGCACCTGCAGCCACAGGTGTTGCCTATCCTCCACCCAGCCTTGTCCTGCAAGGGAGGAGGTGAGGCAGTGAGCCAGGCATTCTGGGAAGCATAGTCATTTGATTAAAGCAGCAGTAGCATGCTGGCTGCCAAAAACCTGGAATGGATCCGGAAGGGAAGTAATTTGGGAAATAAGGTTTTAGCGCTCCCAATTCACCAGGACACTGTAGCATAAGGTTCGGAGGAAATGTCCAGTAGGAAAGAAACCCCAAAACATGCCCCCAAGTGGCGGGAACGGGAGCGAAGATAGCGAGTCGTGACACAGAGTAGTAATACTTTGTGTGGTGGGAATACTGTCTTACACTGTACAAGTGCCTCCCAAAACAAATACTCTAAGCACCAGGCCTGTCTATAAAAGTAAAATTAAATCAACCCGAAATAATTAAGAAAGAACATTGCCAAGATTGCTGTTCCATTAGAAATCAGTATGGCTAGGGAGCACCACCTGCACAAGCTTTTTGTCATGGGTGAATGGCCAGAACAGGATGAAAATGTCTTGCTGCAGCAAATCACACAACAGGTCACCGCCATGAACCTGGATATATGGCACGACAATGGCATATTACACCAAGCTCTGAGTGAATTATATATGGCCCCTAAAATTAAAGAGGAACAAATCAAAATTGCCAGAATTGCGACCTACCTATATCTCCACATGGGAGTGATACGGGAAAAGCATGCTGAAAGCACAGTTCTGGCACAGAATCAAATTGAAGTATTAGATAAAATCCAGACTAATCTAGATTCAGCAAAACAAAAATTACAGAAGAGCCAAGAATTGGAGGCAGAATCTAGGGATTATGTCACAAAATTAAAAGAGAAGTTGGCTCGCCAAAAGCAAAATAATGCAAACCAAGAGGCCCAACTAGAAGCAGCAAAAATAGAGTGTCAGGAGAAGATTGGCTCTCTAGAAGAGAGTCAACAGAAGCTGACTCAACAGTTAAACTATAACAGGGTCTGCTCAGGAGAAATAACCATGTTGCAAAATCAGACAGATAAACTGAAAGAGGAAAATAATTTCATCTTGAGAGACCTCCACTCTGAAACAGAATTTGATCAGGAGCGCCAGAAATCCAAGGCCATCAAAAAACAAAGGGATGACCTGGCTGAACAGAGGGGCACCCTAAATCAAGAGAAAGATGCCCTAGACCAGGAAATAATCAAGTTAAGAACTGAGTTAGAGGGAAGAGAGTTAGCCCTCTGGGAGTTCAATGTATTAAAAACAGAATATGGGAAGCTACTGGGGCACGCCAGACGGGTGGAGGGTGTTCTGGAAGAGAACACCCAGACCAAAGATGCCAAAACTCAGTAGGTGAGTCTCCTGCAGCAGAAATTGTCCCAGTATTCCCAGACCATACAAGAAGCACAGAGAAACAATGAGGCTCTCTGTGTAAAGAATGAGGGCTCCACCAGCAAGTAGCAGTGCAAGAGTGGATCATTGAGACCAGTTTGGTCTTGATAGATGAACAGAATGCTCAGATCTTTGTTTATTACCAAGAAATAGGGGCTGAAAAAGAAAAGCTAGCAAGGTTGGAGAAACAGGGTGCTAGACTAAATCCTAACTGGAGGGACCCTGAACAGGTAGAGAGGGACAGGGCAGCTTCTGATCATAGCATCAGGACCTCTGTACTCAGGGACTCAAACCCATTCAATACCATGAACACTGCCAACTTCATGTCTACTGGCTCACATGAGCCGGGAGCCATGGGGCTGGCAGAATTCAATATGTTTGATAAGATGGGACTCACAGATCAGCGCCCCCAGAAATTGATGGATGGGCGTCCCTGTACAGATACCCCAATGTTAGGGCTGATCTCTCTGACAAGGAAGACTCCCATGAGGGGAGGGTCAGGGAATCAGATCCACTGAAATACCACCTTCCAAGGGACCAGTTGGTTACATTTGATGGGGAACTAAATGAAATAAGGTCCAAAAAGAGCATCCTAAAGACCTCTACCCAGTTAGGGCAGTGGGGGGATACTCTTCCAACCCTGGGAGCAGGGGAGAGTCAGAAGACTCTTCTGAGCACCACAGGAGTAGAGAAACTAGGCCCCAACATTCTGTGAGCCCCTCTCAAGCTCACAGAATCCGGGGGTGCCAAGAGGATCAAGAGGAGACCTCCAGTAGCAGCGCCTCTGAGTCAGAGGTCGAGTGGACTCGGGTGATTAAAAAAAAAGAAGGCAAAAAACTTAAGAGAGCTATGAACAAAGATCCCATTAGGCACATTACGGCCATTAGGAGTGTCATAACTCCATATCATAAAAATGCGAAGTATTCTGTTTGGGAACACTTAGTATGAGCAAATGATGGATACTTTTCCTATGAAGGACAGCCAGAATTGCATAAAATATGTAAAATGGACCTTCTCCCCCGAATACTCTAGTTTCTTTGTGGGACTGGAGGACCAGAACCACTCCAGATGATCCACCTACAGGGCAGCCATCTTGAAACATTTTTCTGCTCACAGAAACCCCCAAGAGGCCCGCAAGGCGGCCTACAATCTGCAGTGCAGGGAAGTGCGTAATTTTCCTTTCAGATTCCCAAACTACCCAACTCGGTTCTGGGGACTGTCTCCTAGAAGGGGTGTGGGGGGTGGGCAGCCCAGTATCAGCACAAGAGGATTCCCAAACTACCCAACTCCATTCTGGGGCCCGCCGCCTAGAAGGGGGGGCAACCCAGAACCAGCACAAGAGGATTCCCAAGCTACCCCACTCCATTCTGGGGACCGCCTCCTAGAAGGGGAGGGAGCAGCCCAGAACCAGCACAAGAGGAACCCCAAACCTCACCAACCATTTCTGTTGACTGCCTCAACAAAGGGGGGGTGGCAGCCCAGAATCAGAAAAAGGGGAGCCCGAAACTCCCTAAATAGCAGTGTGTTAAAGTTTTCTGTCAGATTCCCCAACTCCAACACTGAATCATGACCAAACTATCCCTGTGTCGTAGTCAAAAGTAAGGAAATTGACTACACAACTTGCTCAGAATGCCCAATACCGGGAAGGAGTCTTTCCTCGCCCGAGTTGACTTGAATAGCGAAGAAAGCTTCATCAGCGAAGTATTATTCAAGAAACTCCCAAAAAGACCAGATCCTACCCGCTATAGAGTCCGTTTATAAATGGGTATGGGGCATGGAGATTCCCTGTTCCAAACATTTTCTGCTTAGCAGTTGTATGATCAAAATTTCTAGAGGTGACAAAAGCATAGAGCACAATTGTTGGGTTATGCGAGGTGTTCCTTACGCCTTTTATATGGGCAGTCACATCCTCAACCGACTCGAGATTAATTTTGATCCCAGTTATTGCCAAGCCCGGCCCCAACTGGAGAGTAAATCTCAGGACCCTGGCAGTCCTAAAGGAAGCCTTCCGGTTGGCCGCAGTGCTACCGTAGGAGATTGAAGTTCAGAAATGGAGGAGAGGCCACCATCCCAGGTCTCACCTACCGAATCCGCATCCCCAAAGGTGACTTGACAGAAGAGAAATGGGTCCATATTAATCAACTAAAGAGCTGTCACCCTAGGCACACTTTGCAACAAATTGAACAGCCCAGAGAGAATCAAAAAGAGGAGACATCGGAAACATGAGAATATGGAAAAGAAGAACCAGAAGGGAGCCGATTGGATTTATAGATCTGATTATGTAACAGGGAGTATTTTCTCCATTATCAATAGTTATTATGCCTGTGTAACCCACTGCTGTCAACCCAATTGGTGGGCAGTTAGTGGGAAAGTGTTCTAACCGGTTTGTGTTCTCTGTCATAGATTCATACTGGTTGCGCCTATCTAACAACCAAGGAGGACTTGGCCTGGAAGGGAGGAACCAAAGGAGATCAGGGAGTGTCGCTCCATGCCATGGAAGGAAGATCCCAGGGAAAGCAGGGAGTGTCATTCCACGTTCCGTCCAGAGACTACAAGAGGAGCAGGATGCACCCTTCTCTGATGGAAGAGGGACTGATACCTGCTGATCCTGCTGGAAGCCCGTGGAGAAATCCCACTTGTCCGACTCCCCCTTGACTTGGAAATCCCAGGAGAAGTCGGGGGGGTGGGATGTGTAGGATATATTGACCCACTCAATGCATTGCCCCACACCATTGAGCTGCATTAGCGCTAGAGATAGCAACCTGGCTGTGCTGGCTCCTGTGCGCACCAGGACCTCAAATCTGCGTTTTGGCAGCAATAGAAAATGGCTGCATTATCATGCCACCCACATTTCAGGCGGGGTGGAACCGGGGACACACTGCAGGAGCATGCCAGTGTGTTCTAAGACACATATGTGGAATCAAGTGAACCGGCAGCACTGCATTGCTGCAAAAGCCAAAAACTCCCCTTCAGAATAAAACATTTTCACCCTTTCAAAATGCTGTTTTGGTGCCAATTCCACCTGTCATTGTGAAACCACTGTGAGTAAAACGGCCCAGCCAAACCAACTCTGAGAGAAATCAAAAGCAACTTCATTTTTCCCTCGCACGGGAACACACGTTTATTTCTTGACAAAATGTATCCAGGCGCAGCAGTTCAAGAGACTTTTAACTCTCTGAGCCAGGTCAAGGATAAATGTATCTATACTTTAGATAAGAGTCCAGCTGCAAGGAAAAGGACTACAGCTGCCAAGACAGTCGCAATCTGAGGAGCTACAAACCAAATTAAGGAAAGAAATGATAGCTGTTTTTAACACATGTGGACAAATGGGCTGTGCTGACTGAAGAGAAAAAAATGACCTTTTTAAAACTCAGTTGTTAATGAAAGCCTGCTTACTTAGCCATGTAAAGGAAATATGTTAGGGGTGATAATACACACATAGGATATCTTCTGTTGTAAGTGGTTTCAACCCAGCACTCCCCCTAGGTCAATGCCTGGCGTGAGATGCCCAGGTGGAACCCTTAATTATATATTTTTATGTCAAAAGTTCTTTTATTTCTGAACAATGTACCCTTATATCACGCCCTCTCTTTGAATCCCAGCCCCCGGTCTCACTGAACCAAGAAGTAGGTTGTTTTGCAAAGTCAAAAGATTTATTTGATGGATTTGAACAATATATATATCACACTTTTATGAATTATGAACAATATCTGGATATCACACTATTAATATTTATACATTGATCAGCGTTGGGTAATATTACAGTAATCAACAATCTCTTTAATCAATAGGAGTATGGACGAGAAGAATAATGTTGCACAGAATAACTTTGTGTGGGTTCAATGAAATGCAATGATATGAGATTAATGCAGCACAGAAATAAACTTCATATGAATTTAATCAAATGCAATGTAATCACTCTTTCCCCCTGATACTACTCACTTCCCCATAATATGCAGTATGAAGAGATGGAATGAGGAAACACAGGTTTCAGGAATATTCAATCAACAAATGCAGTTTCAATCCCAGTTCCCCCCAGCGGGCCTAGAGAAAACAGGAATGATTTTAAAACAGGTCAATTGCTTTTGAATGTGGTTTTGTAATGAATGGAAAAATACTGAAAAATGACTTTAATTCTCTAAATAGGATTCAGAACTAGTGGTAGCTGCTTTGGATGGTTAAAGAAAAACACTAGCAATGATGGTTGAATGGCTGGTAGATAGGAAACTGAATTCAGAGGTTAAATGCAAGAAATAGCTATTTTATATTGGATGAAATTGAGCCAAATGCAGATTCGTGGCAAACTTTTTAACGTGCGGGAAACGCGATGGCAGCAAAACTATGTTTGAAAGCTGAGGGTGTTAGCTTCAAAATGACACTTACATTTCGTTCCTAGCATATACGGTTCAAAAGTTACAGAGGATTTAGTAAAGGTAAATATTTTTTTTAAAGAGTCAGGATTTTCAAATGAGAGATGCGCTGTTGAAGATTACAAACAAGGATTTCTTAACACTAAGGGAAGTTATGAAGATGCGAGATACCAACGGTACAGCCACCAGTCCAGAGGCGCCTCTGTCTGATCTTTGCCCACTGCGATACTTGCCTTTCTTCAGCAGCCATATTAGTGCAAAGATGATTATCACTACAATTATCACAGGATTATATGGATTAGAGAAAGATTCAGGACAGACAAAAGAGATTCTACAATGCAGTTTGGATATGTTGGAATGGGTTGGATAGGATTACTTAAGACTAAGAGATTAGTTATGGACAATTCTATGCTAAATACTCACAACTATGGTTTAGGAATAGGAATAGGCCTGCCAGGATCTGGTCAAAGGTTTGGACTGGGATCTGCTCGCCCACCGGACAGGATTCAGGCACCCGGTTCTGCACGCAGCACGGCACTGGGTCTCTGCACAGCTTCTTGGACTGGATCTGACAGGTTGGTTCTGGGTTACAGCTCTGCTCTACTGGTTTGGATCTCTAGGTTCTAGCAAGAGTTCTTGGCAAGAAGCAGAAAAAAAGCACATCCCGGCTGTTGAATTGTTTGTGCCCCTTGGAAGTTTGGGGTTAAAATCAGGTTGCAAGATTTTAAAGGCCATCTGAGAAGGGTTCAGCTTTGGATTGGGTCTTCTGCTTTACGAGTTCTGGGGTCTTGATCTAGGTTCTGGAGTCTTGATCTGGGTTCTTCCTGTAAAGTGCTTTGCAGGTAATTCAGTTGATGGGTGAATGTGTATTTCTCAATGGGGGTGGGTAGGCTGATTATACTATGACCAATCCTCTAAGAATCGGATAGGTCAGGGAATTTCCTCTCCCCTGATTTGAGAAGCAACCAAAGTGTCATAATGATTCATAGTGATGCTGCCATTTACAATCCAGGGAGAGACCTCCCCTTTGTTCCTATACAGAAAATCTGTTTTTCATATGAAACATATTTCCAATATCACCAACTTGCTAATAATACATATTTACATTACAGATTAACTAAGGCATGTATCCATCAAAGTTATCCATCAAAGTCTCATCTTCCTAAGAGTTTCGGTTCACAAATGACAGTTTTTTTTGCGCTTTTTGGTTGGTTACCCAGTGTCAGATCTGTACCAATTTTTCCAGATAAATGCCCATAACATCTGGGCATACTTCTGTGAAGTTTCATATTTTTAACATTATCACAACTGCTACAAAGTCAACATTTTCATGGTTCAGTCTCTGAATATCGCACAAATTCCAGAGTGGTTTTAAAACGTGACCAACCTTTTCATTTTAACAACACTATATTTACAGATTTTTACCAATTTTGTTCAGTTTTCTATGAGTCTTTTTTCAAAAAGATATTTTCTGTGCTCTGTGAATAAACAAAACTATTTGTCTCTGCCCCCACGATTTTGGGCTGGGTCAGAGCAGTCCCAGGCTTCTTCCTTCCTACAGTTGTTTTCTGTCACAACTGAATTAGCATTTTCCTTTCAGTCAAGGGAGTCTATTGTTTCTGGACAGAGCAACAGGCCAAAGTCCCCTCCCCTTTCCTTTCACACCTCCCTGCCAGTTCTTCAGCAGATGGCAGGGGGAAGATTCCTTTGTTGGGGGAGAAACTATGGAATATCTTTGAAGCTCAGTGTGGCTAGCTTTAACGTACTTTTGAAACAATGTTTAAAAATAGTATTTCTCTAAAATACAATTTACATTTTTACAAATATAGCCACAAATCTCTTACTTCCAGCCTTTTTTTTCAAACATAGAGATTGAATTGTCACCCTGTATTGCTTTTGATGGGAAATCTCTTCTTTTCCATACTTAGGTTTTGAGGCACAAGTTTAAATGACAGTATGAGTAATTACCAGTTTCTGACACAGGCGAGCGGTGGTACTACACCCATTTTTAATATATTGTTTCCAAGCAAGCTTCTTTGAATGTGGATTTTCTTCTGTTAAAATATGTTTCTGCTGACATTGTGCATAAGTGAATTATTTAAATAAAGTGATGTTTAACACCCAACCAGGATGTTAGATCTTTTTGATGTTTAGGAACCATGATTTTTGCACTTTCCACAGCCAAGGAAAAACAGATTTTTAAAGCAGTTCTGGGTTTTCCTTTGCAATGCAGCACTGCTTTTCCTTTGCAATGCAGCACTGCTTTTTCAAGTAGTTTCTTTTTCCTCTGTGGGCAGCCAAATGATAGGTTTTGGCAGTGGTCTCCTGTGTTACCACTGACATAGGCAAAATGGATTGGCGGCCTATTTTTCAGGTTTTCCTGCACACTTTCAGAGATTTTTAGCGCAAAGATCTTTTTGTTGGCCATCCCGTTGTTTCTGATGCAAGCAGCGCACAGTGAGGTTGCAGGCCATGGACTTGTGGGTTAAAACATCCCACACTGTCATAGGTTTGTTTAATTCAAGACCCAAAGTAGTAAGAAATTAAACAGTTTAAAACACATAGGGCCTCATTACGAGGTAGGAGGTAGCCATGGTGCTATTAGCACCATGGCTACCCCCTTACCGCATTCCGGTCTAGGTTCCAGAAATATGGAGTTACCGGGTCATTCCAACCTTCGAGGACCTGGTAAGTCCCCATTCCAGGAACCATTCCCCATTCCCAATCGAACCCCCATAGGGCTCAGTGGGAATGGGGATGGAGCTAACAACGGTACCGCAATTTGCGGTACCGTTATTAGCTCTGAAGTCCCTTAACGGGTCCCACCGTAAAACCAGGCGTTAAGGAAGGGACCCGCTAAGGGACCTCAGAATAGGATAGTAAGGGATTACCGGCACCGTTGTCCTTACCGGTGCCGGTGATCCCTTACCACCTACCTCATAATGAGGCCCATAGATTGGAGTTGCAAACTCTCAGGAAAACCTGTTATTCCAGTTACCGGCCCTGAAACCCCTCCAAGGAAGGGAGATAAACCCTAAATCCAGGAAACGTAGGTGCAAAGTGCCAGCTTCAAAAACTTTGAATGGGATAGGACAATGAAAGTTCACATGCTCATCAGACATTCGTCTGTGCTCCAGACTAGGACAATAGCAATCCTGGGACACTCACCTGTCAAGTGTGAAGAGGCAATAAAACCTTCAATTAAGACTGGAAACCCTCTTGCCTGGAAGGAAATGACAGCTGCTTGTAGTTGAAGTAAGAAACAAAAAACAGGATCAAGTAACAAAGGGACTGCCTTTTGATGCCATAGACCAGGTTATAAAGAAACTTTAAAGACTCTTATTGCTGTAGCAAGAATTAGCAGAAATGTAAACGTTTGCAGTGTTACATCTAATTTTGTGGGCCATTGTTTAAAACTTGGTAAAACTCATTGCTGCATGGGGAACAGAAATTACAAAATATGACAGATTCCCAGGAAAGTATTAATGTGGCAAATTTAGGATTTTGTACATACATCCCTGGGGACAATTTGCATTTGTGTATAACATTGTGGAATTTTAGGCCACATCTTTAATGTGTAAAGTCACCAAAATGTATCAGAAAGGCGAAACAAGGTCGCACAGACTGGAGGTTTGGACTAACATGTGCTGCACATCATATGTAACCTGTGGGTATAATTTGCCAAGAGGTTGCAAGTGTATAAATGTATGTTTTTGGCAAAATCAGATTTTGACTAAAGTAAATGTGGGAGTTTCTGGACATTTTAAACCTCACCTCATAAACCTGACATCATTCCCTTAGAAATCCAACCAGCAGAGACCAAGGCAGAGATTACTACCCTTGCCCAATCCTATTGTTAGGGGCATGTGTAGTAAAGCCTGCCCGTGTCATACTGTGATGATGTCACCTGGCATTAGAAATAAGGGCCCCTGACAACACACAAGGACCCACTGATTTCTACACCAGCGTTCTGTTCCTGTCTGTTCCTGTCTTCATCTTGCATATATCCATATAAACTCCAGAACCCAACCACAAAGCCAAGCAGTGCTGATCTTGCTTCAGCTAGGCCTCAATTCTGAAATAATCCCAATAACCAAGGGAAACGCTGTGGTGTTTTGGGAAGCATCCTGAATTAACCTGGCTTGCCACTCACTGCATGCTGCTACCATCCTGCTCTCCTGATGCCATATCTTATCAAGACACCAGAAATGCTACCCAGTAACCAGTCCATGTCCAGCTGTTCCTGTCCCGCTGATTTTGTCTGGCTGCCCTTTGTTAGACCAGATCCATGTGGCGACCCCGATAACTTATAATATTGTCACAAACATTCTTGCTAACCTGCTTTGATACCTTGTGTTAGCGCCAACATCTTAAATAATTTTGTCTTGTAAAATCTTGAGCTATTAATCCTGTTTGGAGTGATTGGACTGGGTCCGCCAGGGCAGGCGCAGAGGGGCTAGGGTTGAAGTCGCGAGTCAACCCTGGGGCTTACTGTGTCTCAATCTGGTAGCCTAGCCTCAAACTCCAAAACCGATTGACCATATTTCACCCGTTTTTATTAAAAACCGTTTTGGTAAATTCAGGAGGGAATTGCACGAGTGTGTTAAATTTCCAATGTGTCATTTTGATTATAAACTGTTTTAATTTTCCATTTAATTTCGAATTGTATGCGTTTGCTCAATCCATTGCTTGTAATTGCTAGTATCTTTCCAGTGTTGCTCCAGTAAAGAATTGTTTTTGTTTCAAGCATTTTATACACATTCATTCATTTATTCATCCATTTCCGAGTGTCAGTTTAGCATTGCCAGGGTTTGAAATCTGTTGTTCTCTCTTGTTTGGGGAGGGAAGGTTGGATTTAAATTCTGTTTCTTGTCTGTCATTCCTGATTACCTGCTGAATCTGTTTATCCGCTTAAAATTGATTATTTGTGGGTTGAGGGAACCTTATAGGGGGAAATTCTAACTCAAGTGCTATCTTACCTAAAATCAAAAAGTGCTCTTATTCCCTGGTGTTTTGTAGTTGTATCAATAGAAGGTTGAATTAAGTGCATTGCCTACATTCCTATTGTTATTATCAACCCGTTGGTGATTGCTGCCCCATATTAAAATTGTATGATTGATTTTAATTTCCAAATAAATAAATATTATATTTTATCAACCAGCCTGGTTCATGGTCCATTGTGACTCGGGGTTTTTAAAAAGGGGGTGTGATATGAGTGGTGTACCATCTCAATATTTAATCTAATTTAACATAAGCATTTCAATTGCGCGCTGCATACTGTGCTGAGACTAAGGTGTGCGTCGCCTGATTGAAATCCTTAACAGTTGGTGATTTTCTCCTTTTGTTGATTATTATGGTGGGATAAGCGTTTTAATGATGTCATATGGAGCCTGTAGTGTTGGTGTGACTTGGTTCTACGGGTTCTTACAGAACGGTTTGAGTTGATGTGCTGGCTGGTGTGGATGTCCCAGTATTTCTGTTCATCTATCTTACCTGTGCTCACAGTCAGGGAATAAACTTAGCCAACAACTTACCTCCTGATTCCAGCATGGTGTGTGACTATGAGAACCCCATTAGCTCACACTTCAATCACTGATAAACAGTAAACAACTGGGTTAGGGAGCTTCATCTGGTTTGAATCCTGACTAGTGAGAGGTGAGAGTTTGGTCAGAGCCAATGAAATTGGCACATAACTACTTCTGTTTTTTCTGATAGGTTCGACAGCTAGGGGAGCCTGTGATTGGTCCATAATTGCTTTCCTTTGCCAGTGATATCTTTTCATTAGCTAAGGACTGATAGCTTCAAGAAAGCCAGGATTAGAAGGGATGAACCTTCGGTGTAAAGGGGAGTGAAACAGTATGCAGTATCGTCTGTCTTAGTTGAGTCAGGGTAGCATATTCTGAGCCCCTGAAGGTCACAGCTACTTGAGGAGATCTTTAACTTGGTTGCCTCTGATGGTCAAGAAAAATAATTGGCATAAAGGGATCAGTAGGAAGGGTGCTTTGAGGTCATCACAAGTCTTGTTCATTGCTTTGGCAAGCTGACATCCAACTCTCAGTGTGATGTGACCAAATACTGCACCTCATCACACTACCTGCCATGATTGTCTTGGGAGTCGAGTGATATCTGTTTTGATTTTTCAGTCTGTGTTTGCCAGTCAACTCTGCGGACAGCCACAGGGGCTGGGATAGGTTCTGTTCTCTCCTCCAAGGACAATTGTCACGCCTACACAATACCAAGCGTGTGTTTGCAACGAGATATTGGGGTGTTATATTCATTTTCCCATTCCTCTGGACCACAAATATACTGTTCATAACAGTAAAATGAGGTGCAAACAATGTGTTTAAATGTTATGTTACTTGTTATGTTACTTGGCATTTATACAGCTTCTTATGTATCATTGGTATGACCTCAAAGCGCTGGAAGGTTGAAAACCCTCGGGAACCATAGTTCAAGTAGTAGAGAGAGAGAGTGTCGGACGGTGCATGGGTGCAACGGATATGTGTGCAGCTGGTGTAGTTGTTGGATGAAAGCTGCTTCTTAGCGATAGGTGTGGTGCTGAGGAAATCAGTTCAATGTGTTCAGTCTGGTGGGTGGACACCCAGACTGGGTTCTGGCTGCGTTAGGCCTGAGGAACGCCTAAGCTAGCCGGAATGTGCTTGAAGTAGCTGTATTTTAGTAGGGTGATGAGATGATCATGGAGTTTGTTTGTGATTAGCTAGGCCGAATTAACAGGGTTATAGCTGTGTTCTGGTTGAATGATGGTGTATAGTAGAGAGTAGGCGTAGTGGTGTGATATGGTGGTTATCAGTATAATCGCCTGAGACCAGGCACGTGAGCAGGACAGTGGGGACGTACATAATGACATACATATATACAGCAACAGGGTCGATACAGGTATACATGGAATACAGATATATATATGGGGATACAGGTACATAGGATACATTGGGGAGACAGGTATTAAAATCATGATGAACAGGTGCTGCCACCATCCGCACCATCCGCTCCATCTGCACCAGATACGTTGTTCATTTGGCGAGAGAGGGTTAGGTCAGAGTCAACAGTGCATCCAATATTTTTTTACTGTGGCCGAGGTGGCAAGTGGCTGACAATCACATCTAGGTGCGTGCATTTGACACAATTGATCACAATTACTGCCCCAAGTTTACACAAAAGTGTTCCCCAAATATACTAACATTGTAAAATTTAAACAAGTGTTTAAGCAATCCTCTTTTCCAGCCTTTGACATTTTTAGCGTTTTTTCAATATGCACAAATGCTTCTACCTGGGTGCCTGCATTTCTCAAATTATTCTTGCATCTTCGACTCCTCTTTCCTTCCATGCCATCTACAACTGGCTCTCACTAAATACACTCCCTCCAGATCTTTACATTCCTCCGGCACCAGCTCTCTTCATGTCAAGCGGTCTCTAAACAGCGAGCTGGTGGACGGTTACTTTGCTCGGGTGACTCCCTCCTATAGAAAAGCCTCCCCCTTACTCTTCATCTTGAGCCAGATCTCCTCGAATTCTGGAAGCTCCTCAAAACTTTCCTTTTCCCCTCCTCCTTGGCCCCTCCCTCCTTTGCTAAACCCCACAGTCACTGAGACCGGTGGCCAGGACCATTATGTGCCCACCTCGGTCCTGACCTCGTACCCCCAATTGCCTTCAGCCTGCGCTTAATCTCTCAGCACTAGCGTTAGACGCCCACTGGCCTGTGCCAAGACAGGCCTGCACTTATTTATTGGCAGTGGACCACTCTCACCAAGTGATCTCTGCCATAACAGTTTGTGACGTACTCCCTAGCACTTCCCTCCTCGTTACTCCTAGCACTTACCCCCCACCCCCCCTCTCTCTCTCTCTGCACTTGCACGATCTGAATGCTCACAAGGACTAGTAGGACCGCCTCTCTCTTTCATTGTTATATTTCCCGCTCACTCCCATGTTCCCTCCTTGTTGCCCTGTGGGTGCTTTGAAACACAATTTACTTGATGTATAAGCACCTTACAAATGCACAATAAAATTAAAAATAAAAGCATTGGTTCTCCAAGCAGCGAGTTGGGGGTAGATCTCTTTCCTCGGCTGGAGCCTCCACATTCTAATGAGTCTCTGTTCATGTGTATATGTGCACATGCCGACCTAGTTTTATGTATGTGAGTCCTTCCAACCCAATGACATCTGGGCACCTGTGGGGCACTACAGGATTAGACGTAAAACAAATAGCATCCAAAGGCATCGGCTGATGCTTGCTCTGGTGCAAGCAAACTCTGCAGGAACCACCAAAGACTTGTTCCCGATCAGGCTGCCTTATAGAGTTCAGAAAAAGGACGATGATGGGTGCCTGTCTCCCATGTGGGTCGACCATCCCCAAGCCAAGCAGTGGTCCCAGGGAGCCCCAGGAGGGTCCCCATCCCTCCCTGGAGTTAAAGGCTGTAACATGGCCTGGCTAGAGATCCAGGATGGGCAGGAGAACAGTGACAGGCAATGGGCGAAACAGCACACAACCTCAACAGCTTTTTCCTGGTGGATTAGTGCTCCTTACTGCTTCCCAGGGTGGGCACAATGGGACCCGACCTTCAATTGTGCCCCTAAAGGAATCAGAAAGATTCTGCCCATCCATGGGGGAGTTCCTTAGGGGGTGGCCCTCCAGGCATAGGGCCAGTACCCTGATGCCTGCTAGTGTCCCTCTGGCAAAATTGCCCTATTTATTTTTGCCTTTCATGGTGAATGGGTGCAAAACAGCACTAATTTGCCCCCTAAGAAGGCAAAGCAACATTTTGCCATCTTGCTGGCAATTTATGAGGGAGAAAGCGGGGGGCGGATTGGCCTGGGGGGCCACCCCAAGATCATATCCCTGGTGACCTAGTTGTCCTTGCTGCTTCCCAGGGGTGGCAACATGGGTCCAGAACCCCAATTTTGCCCCCCAGGGAAGCAGCAAGGGTCTTTCCATCCTTGGGGGGAATACTAAAGGGACTGGCCCACAGGCACGGGGCCAGCACCCCGATACCCTCAAGTGCTCGACTATATGTTGAGTATAATGTTGTTTTGCCTTCCTACACAAGGCAAAACAACATTATGCCATCTGGTTGGCATGTTTTGGGGGTAGAGGGCTGATTTGCCTGAGCCCCCAAACCTTCCAGATCATATACCTCATGGCCTAGTGGTCCTTGCTGTTTCCTTGGGGTGGCAAAATGGGGTCAGATGCTCAATTTTGCCTACCCCATGGAACCAGCAAGAACCTGCCCCTCCCTGGGGGCATTTCTAAAGGGGCAGGTCCACAGGCACAGGGCCAGACCCCTAATGCCCCCAAGTGTGCCGTTTTGCCTAATGGCTTTTTATTTTTGCCTTCATTGGTGGCAGATGGGTGCAAAACAGCACCCATCTGCCCCCAAAGAAGGCAAACATTGTGCTACGTGTTTCTTATTTTATTTGATGGGGATGGGGCACTTTCTGGCTTGGTCCACCCTTGCTTAAAATCAGTTCTCTGGTGGTCCTGTGGTGAATGCTGGTTGAGGATCGAATGATCCTCAATCAGCAATCTCCTTGAATGAGAGCTTCTTGGAAAGTGGAGAGTCTCTCCCTTCCAAGGAGCTCTCACTCAAGGCAATCAGGCTAGAAATGCCCTAGCAGCATGCAAAAGCGTGGCTGCTATATTTACATGCATGTAAACATCACTTCCTGATGACGTCGGTGCACTTAGCGTGCGCTGACATCATCAGGTCTACCCCCCGACCCCTAGGCACAGAAGGGGAAGTCCTCCCCTTCACTGCCTGGGGGTTGGAGAGATTGGCGCTGCCACAGGGGGGCCATTGCCCCCCCCCCAGAGGTGAGTAGAGCGAAGGACCCACACTGTGAATGTAGCACAGCAGACAAGATCGTTTTTCCTCCAAACTTAAGGGGTTAAAGGCATACTTGAGCTTATGGCCCTTTAGTAATGCGCATCCAATGGATGGGATTGCAGAGTAATTCTGAGTCCAAATTATCAAAACAACACAAGAAGATGGCAAAGATACTGTTTAATTAACAATTATCTAAAGCAGGGAGGTTACAATGGACATCAATGGATGTTCGCTCAGGCTCTCGATGATTTTCTCATTAAAACATCCTTATATGCAAAAAATATGTCAGAAGTGATGTCATACAACGTGACAAATAATAGAAAACCTACCAAGGATTGGGATTGGCTAAGAGAGACATCTATGTATACTTTCTATAGGGAGTAGGATTGTGAATGGCCGCCCAATGCCAGGTGGACAATGTATGCCTACCTATAAAACATGTAATCTTCTTCAACACTATTAAGTACACAGTTTATCAGTTGTCTTCACACTATTAGGCCCCTTGTTATACAGCCCACTACAATTGGTTGGCACGCTCGTCCCATGTCTGGACCTTTCGTCATATAAGCTCAGACCCATTTGCCAGGAGGTGGACTTGACTTTGCCTCCCCACCCAATTAGCCCAACATCTCTTATCACCCATGCCTTCTGCCATGAACATTGCCGTTGAACCTGGCCTTGCAAAGTATCATTGTCTGTTGGATTATAATGGAGTGCTGGCACTCACTATCATTGTTCTAGGACTCCAAGCGCAACTCTTTTCCATCCTTAGCTCACGTGACAGGAGACCACGATTTCATCCATTTTGCAGCATTTAAGTGTCTTAAATGAATGCAACTTGGTACTCTTGGTGTTCTTTCTTTGCACCTTAACAAGGGATGATTCATCCTTCGCACATTCACTGCTTTCAAGAATAGATAATCGACCTTGGATGCTTCAGTTTTGATACCAGGTCCGACAGCCTCACCAGGCGCTTCCACAAACTCAGCTTATTCTTGCTGCAACACAATTCTAGGCCTTTCCTCCCCAAGAATCCAGGCTTACTAACTTAATAAAACCGATGTCCAGCTCCTATACAATGGCGGCTTTGCCTGCAGTCTAATCACTACATATAGCCAGCTTCTATGATGACTTAATCTACTTGCGTTTCCGCATTTGTACAAATATTGAATGGTTTATTTTCTGCAGCACTTCGTACACATGCAAGCTTCTTTTTGCACATGAAAGTTTACTTGATTCTTAACTTTGTCATCAGTTTCTATAAGAGCCATGCATTCTCTTCAGTCAGTATTCTCGGGGCATCACGCATATTTCTTGTGACGTCACTAGCTTCTCCCTTTGCTCTTTCTCATATTCCTTCAGGGAGTTCCTCCCTCAGATTGTCATCTCTTCAGTGATACATTCGATAGGGTTTTCTCAGTGGATACCTTCTTTCCAATATCCACTGCAGTACTGGCACAACTGCTGGTGTCGAACATGGTACAATCTCCGGCTTCCAACATATAGGAGGTAGGGGGGTGGGATTTCCTGCAGAGGCAGGCAGCTGCTCCTCTAGATACTGGTTACAACAGTGGTAGATGTACTATCTGAGACATTTCCATTTAAGATCATTTGAATCTGAAACATGGCTCTGCTATTTGATGCCTGAGCCTACATTATTTTTGCAACCCTAGTAACAGCTCTACTTTCTGAGGCCTCAACGTATACAACGAATGATAGCTGTGCTGTCAGAGACTGTGCATGAAAGATCCATGAAAGAAAGAAAGCACAGATGTGCTGTGAGCTGCATGAGCATTGACATATGTTATCATAGGGGTTCCTTTGAGGGCTGTAGATCCAATGTTTGCTTGTGGGTAAAGAGAACTCTGCAGTTCATCCTTCTGAATTTTATCGAATGTGTTAAGTTGACGTGTAGAATCGTACAATTGTATTTAAGAACGGCAGAGTCAGTCACATGCCCGCCATGTCTAGGTAGGCTTTTTGTTTGTATTTGTATTGTATTAGCACTTTTTAGGATCGTTTGCCAAAGCGCCTTACAATAATTATAAAAAACAGCACAAAAAATAAGAAAACACATGGGAATAATATAAATTCCTGTTCCTTCTTACCTGGGGTGAAATTGTCTGTATTCCAGCAGCTGATGTAAATATAGCACTGAGCACTTTCAGCCTCTTCGAAGCACTACGTTTTTAGAGAGAATATATAGCCTGCTAGCCCTTAAAGAGTGCCCCCAAAGACAGCCCGGCACATGCTGAACTGCTCACAAGAACACTTTAATGTGCACTACAATCACCCATGTGGCATTTGAACTGGTGCCACCGGCAGCGCCACTTGTCCACCCTTCTTGTGGGGCATCTATGGGGCACTCCAGAGAGTAAAAAGCTCCCTCCTTCGCAGACACCACATTTAGTACAAGGCTAAGCTGAGGGAGTCGCTAGACACCCAGCCTCTCTGATGGGTCTAATTAGCCATAACTCATACATGGGTTAACTTGAACAACTCATGGATGACCTCGTAGAATGGTCCCACCATCACTCCACATTTTCCTGAAACATATAAAGCAGGTCATGATGTCAGTCACAGGAAGTCATTCCTACTCGCCGACGTTCAGTGTCCAAAGCTCACCAGTGCTGTGCCATGCCTACTACATAAACATGACACCTTTAAAAAGGGCGCAGTGTTGACCAGTGAGCCGAACAAAGGGATCATTCTAACATTCTGCAGCTGCATGTTTTGGGGATGCTTTCTCATGGTCACGTGACAGGAGCACCTCGGGGTTAGGAATACAAACTCCTAAGCTGTGGAACCCCCTATGAAAATAACATTCCCCCTGAGCCTCCTTCTCTCTTCTACTCACACAGCCTCATTACGAGCATGGTAGTGCAGGAATATTTTGTGGTAACCGAGCAGTAATTCCATTACTGCCACGTTACCGCCTGATTCCCGCACCACCACTGTACGAGTTTGGTGGAGATGTGGACGATTCACTTGCAATTAACAGCTTGAGGTAAATTCGTCCACCTTTCGAATGAGAAAAAAAGGCAAAATTGGCGGAATTTCTGTCAGTGGTAAATCCACCGATATCCCATGGAGTCCTAAGTGCTCCAATTAATGGGGAATAACACCGAATGGCTGTAACAGTAATTCCGATTGGTGATATTTCGGCAGATGAGGCTGCAAGTCCAGCCAGAACCATCTGTGTAAAGGCTGCATTCCAATACTCCCCCAGAGGGGGCATCTCAGCGCAATTGACAGAGAACTGCTTTCATCTCTTGGGCCTCATTACGACCCTGGCGGTAATCGCCCGTCATTACCGCCATGGCGTAATGAGCGTTTACGCCGTGGGACGATGGCGTAAAGAGCGCCACATCACGACCCATCGCGCACGAGCATTACGCCATGGCGGTAATGCAATTAACGCCATGGCGGAAAAGGCCCCTACCGGCATCGCTAAGCGAGCAAGGTGCCCTTCCGCCAGCGTAAGTAGCGGCCACCGTAATTTACGGCCACCGTAATTAGCGGCGGCCGTAAAAGGCCAAACCGGAAATAGCGTCATCGCGCCGGAACGGGAAGCAGCCCGTCGGCCATCTTTAAAAACACAATCCATCGCCATCCTACCAAACAACACCAGACCCAACCCTGACACCTGTCCCAACCAAACACCCACCCATCCAAGTTCCCGAAAATGCCAAAATCCGTGAAAAAGGCATGTGACCGCCAGCGCCAGGAGCGATTCAGCCGGGAGGAACTCTGCATGCTAGCGGAGACCCTGCAGGACAACGCAGGTGTTGTTTTCTCCCCTGAAATGACCAGGACAGCAATCGGGAAGAAGAAGGCCATCTGGGCCCTGGTGGCTGAGCGCGTCAGCGCGGTGGGGACCGTACCCCGCACCCCACAGCAGTGCCGGAAGCGCTGGGATGACCTGCGCATACGGGTCAGAGCCGTCATCTCAGCAAACCGCAACCTTGCCCAGGGAACCGGTAGAGGGTCGGAATCCCCCCTGAAACTCCAACCGTGGGAGGAGATCTGTGCAACCACCATCGGCATGGAATCCATCGAAGGCGTTGGAGGGATGGAAAGGGGAGCCCCGACATCAGGCGATGAAGGTAGGTGCCTCATACAAGACATGCCATAGTCACAGCAGTCCAATCATGTGTAGCACAAGGTTGCCCTAGAGTGTAAATGCAACACAAATCAATACTGCCCATAGCCACATGCGAGCACCACCCTGCATACACTGCTGGCACCCGCATACCTGCATCCACATACCACACTAAAAGGAGACAACCTGCATGGCACTGCCTGAAATCTGCCTCATCCACTGGCCAAAATAATGTCAACCATTGTCATTCCAAAGTCCGTAGACCCATCAATAACGCCCTCCCACCTTTGCTCCACCACAGGCACAGAATCACACCCAGAGGACCAGGACACCCCTGCGCCGAAGAGAGCGAAGTCCAACAACAACGTCCCTGCACCCTCAACCTCAGCTGCAGTGAGGCAGACCCCACGACAAGCTGGTCCCACTGCAGGCATACCGGAGGTCCCACCGGCAAGCACCCCTGTTGGCAGCAGGCCAGCAGCAGCTGCTCCACCTCCACCGACATTGCCTGCCACAGAAGGCAGGGGGTCAGCGGCCAGCAGCAACATCGGGGAGACAGCTGCAACAGCTGCATGTTCTGACTCGGACATGGAGCAGGAGGTCAGAAGCCCCACTGACCAACTACATTCCCCCTGTTTCTCAGACGCCAGCCCCCATGAGGGTGACACACAGGGGCACACTGAGGCAGAGGAGTGGCCTTCCACCCCATGCCCTGTCCACACTCCACAGGAGGGGAGCAGCCCCTCCATCACTCCACCTGCACTGGCCATGGGCCAGCACGGCCAGCAGTCCCTCGAGGACATCACTCAACGGCAGCATCAACTGTCCACAATGCTGGATGAGCATGCCGCGGAATGTGTGGGGGCTAGGTTTAGCATTGAACAGGCCACGGAGACACTAAGGGCCGAAGTGGCGCAGAGCACTGCCACCCTGAGGGATGCCATGCAGGCCATGTCCCGGGACATCTGTGCCGAACTTGCGGGCTTGCGTCGTGCGGTCACTGACCTCACCCACACAGTACAGGAGCTGCATGCACAGGGGCAGCCAGGGACATCCTCCACTGCCAGTTCTGCGCAGAGCAGCCCCGTGCGACGTTCCGGACGCAACCTGCGCTCCACAGCCAGGGGTGCCCCGGGGGCCGGGAGAGGGGGCTTGTGACGGCCTGTGGACACTGTCACAGGCATCTGTTGACACCTACATGGGGTGTGTTGGGGTGTGCAGGGGGGAGGTGGGAGGTGGGAGGGGGTGTGTTGGGGTGTGCAGGGGGGAGGGGGAAGGTGGGAGGGGGTGTGTTGGGGTGTGCAGGGGGGAGGTGGGAGGTGGGAGGGGGTGTGTTGGGGTGTGCAGGGGGGAGGTGGGAGGTGGGAGGGGGTGTGTTGGGGTGTGCAGGGGGGAGGTGGGAGGGGGTGTGACACGACAGTTCATAGTTCCAATACACTTTTTTCTTTCAAAAAAAGAAATGTGTGGACATTTTCATTGCGTATGTGTGCTTTATTGGTGTACAGTCCACAGTGTGCATGTCCCAGAGACACACAGTGCCCCAAGTGCAGTCTCCATGCGATAAACACCAGCCGTGTGTGCTAGAAGCAGTGGTCGATGATACTTTGGCGCATGGCACGCTCCTCCTGTGCATCGCCTCCTCCATGTGGTGGCGCCCCATCTGCACCCTCCTCATCCTCATCGTCAGGTGGTTGCAGTTCTGCGTCAGGGGGCAGGGGCACATTCCGTCTGACGCACATATTGTGCAGCATGACACATGCCATGACGATCTTTGCCACCTTCTCATGGCCATACAGGAGTGCCCCACCAGACCTGCTGAGGCTTCGGAACCGTGCCTTCAGGAGGCCGAATGTCTGCTCTATGACCACACGAGTATGTGTATGTGCACGGTTGAAGTCCTCCTCGTGCTGGTTCTGCGGGTTCCGGACTGGTGTGAGGAGCCACCTCTTCAGGGGATAGGCTGCATCACCTGTATGTAGGCGAGAATGTATGTGTCAGTCATGTTGTCTGATCAGGAACATGATGTTCCACCATGGCTGGCATGGAACTGTTACCTTGGCTCACTTCTACATGCACTAATTGATTCACACAATGCAACCAGTATATGCTCATTGCTGCCATGGCCTGTTTTGCATGCCATCACCCTATGTATGCAGAGGGGTTGTGTGCATTGTGAGTGCCCTTCCTCTGTCTCCGTTCTCTGTGTTACTCACAGCCAGGTGGAGTATGCATCATCCCCCCCCTTTCTGCCAGGTGGAGTATGCATCATCCCCCCCCTTTCTGCCAGGTGGAGTATGCATCATCCCCCCCCCCTTTCTGCCAGGTGGAGTATGCACTGGTACGTCATTCCCATGCCCACTTCCATGACATTGCACTCACCGAGTAGCCAGGATCTTGGGCCTGCATGTCGCTCCATGTAGCGTGGTATTGTGGAGTTCCTCAGGACCAGTGAATCATGGGTTGATCCGGGGAATCGGGCACAACAATGTGTGATGGTCTTGTTGGAGTCACAGACCATTTGCACGTTGATAGAGTGGAACTGTTTCCGGTTGCGGTACGGTACCTCCATGGCACGTGGAACCACCAATTCCACATGGGTGCAGTCGATGGCACCAATGCAACCGGGTATGCTGGCTAGTGCATGGAAACCCACTTTGGTGTTTGCAATCTCCTGGGCAGTCCGTGGTAATGAGATGTGGTCGTCTGTGTGCTTGAGGAGGGCATCGAGCACTTGGATGAGTGTTCGTGAGAATAATGGTTGTGAAATGCCATGCAGGTGCCCCACTGTGTGCTGCTAGGTGCCTGTGGCCAGGAAGTGGAGTACAGCCACTACCTTCAGTAGGGGGGGGATGGCGGTTGGACTTTCTATCATGCTGACGATGTCGTTGTGTGTCATGTCTACGATGGCGGTGATGGTGTCCCGGTCCAAACGGTACAGGGTGTGGATCTGCTCAGCAGTGAGGTTGTTTGGATTGGCTCTGATGCGTGGGATTGGGGGCTGCCTGCGTGGTGGCACTGGCTGTGCTGGTGGGGCTTGCTGGGCCTGCCTTGCCCTCCTTCTCCTCCTGCGTCTCCTCTGTGCTGCCTGTTGTTGTTGTTGCTGTTGTAGTAGCACATGCATTGCTATCAGGTCCTCCAGCCCCAACATTGCTAGTCGTATTGGCATCATTGTGGAGTGTGACTGGGTGTGGGTAGGGGTGGGGTGTGCTCTTTTTGTACTCCCCTGAGTCTGTATTGCCTTCACCTGTGCTGTTTCTGTGCACCTGTGGCAGCTGCATTCACTTGACATGGCCCTTTACGGTTGGTTCGCGATGGCGTTATTTGCACCATGGCGGTAAGGTACTTAGCGGCCTCGGTGATGGCGTTAGGTGCATGTCCGCTTGGGTCGGCATTTGCGTACCTTTCCGCCATGGCGCTAAGTACGGTGTGGGCGGTCGCGTGCGCGCACCCTTAGCGCAGTTAGCGGCAGCGTTAACTACGATGCCGCTATTGGCATCGTAGTTTACGGTCACGAGTCATGATCGGACCTGGCGGAAAACGATGGCGGTAACCATTTACCGCCATCGTTTTTCACTTAGCGCCAGGGTCGTAATGAGGCCCCTTGTCTCTAACTCACCCACTGCTCTCATTCTACTTGATCTCTCCTCTACATTTGACACAGTCAACCCCTCCATCTTCATAAAATGGCTCCATGATACCCTTTGTATCTAGTAGGGGGCACTGTAATGGCTGACCTATTTCCTCACTGACCGTCCCTCTCAGGTTATCATGGGTTCTTTCTCCTCTACCACCTCTATCTCGACCTGCGGCATCCCCCAAGGCAACAACCTTTCACCCTGGCTCTTAAACGTTTATCTCTCACTGCTTGCTCACCACATTTCTACTTTCTGCCCTCACTTCCAGTGTTAAGCAGACGACACCCAACTCTTCTTCAAACATCCCTCTGACCCTCTCGCTACTTCTTCTACCATTCCTGACTGCCTATCTGCTATCCAGTCCTGGTGTGACTCTAATGATCGCTGGCTCAAAGCCAGCAAAATCCTTCCTATTGGGACTCCTTCTCCCTCTTTTCTCCCTTGACTCTGGCCACCCTCTATGTGCTCCCCCCTTCTCATTCATCTGACACCAGAAACCTTGGAGTCATCTTCGACCCCTCTCTCTCTCTCTCTTTCCTCCCTCACATCCTGGACCTTGCTAAAAAGGCCCATTTTCAACTCCACCTCCTCAGGTACCTTTCCCTTATTCACTTTTCCCCAGAAGCTCAATGTCTCTAGAGCGTGATTATTGCAACAACCTCTTCCTTAATCTATCCTCTTCTTCTTTCTGCCCCCTCCAGCTTATCCAGACTAGGGCTGCAAGTCTTATTCTTTGCCTCAAGCCTAGGAACTGTATCTCTCCAGCCCTAAAATCTCTCCACTGGCTCCCGGTTGCTGCAAGCATCAAATTCAAATCCCTCTGCGTCATCCATAAGGCTGTCTGGGGCCGGGGACCACACTATCAACAAATTGCTCTCAATCAAATATTCTCCCTCCAGATCTTTATGTTCCTCCGGCTCCAACTCTCTGCATGTCAAGCACTTCTCTAAGCAAGCAGCGAGCTAGTGGCCGTTGTCTTTCGTCTGCTGGCTCCCTCTTCTGGAACAGTCTCCCTCTTCCTCTCTATCTTGAACCAGATCTCCTCAAATTTTGAAAGATCCTCAAGACTTTCCTCTTCACCTCTTCCTTCCCCCTCTCGTGCTAAACCCCACAGTTGCTGAGATTGGTAGCCTGGAACCTTATGTATCCTCCTGGGTCCTGGCCTTCTGTCTAATCACCATCAGCGTTCTGCCCTATCTCAGCACTTGCCTTGGCACACACTGGCTTGTGCTGTCCCACAGGCCGGCATTTATTGTACTGGCAGGTGATGACTCTTCTCCTAGTGATCTCTTCCTGGCACTTACCCGTTTGGCTGCACCTACTTTCTGGCACTTACCCCCCCCGTGCCCCTTCTCTCTCTCTCTCTCTCTCTCTCTCTCTCTCTCTCTCTCTCTCCCTCTCTCTCTCTCTCTCTCTCTCTCTCTGCACTTGCACACTCTGAATGCTCACAAGGCCTAGCAGGACCGCCTCTGTTTCTGTTCATCATTGTTATTTTATTTGCCTTTTGTCTCCCCTGTTCCCTTCCCTTTGCCTTGTCGATGCTTTGAAACACAATAGGCCTCATTACGAGGAGCAATTACCGGGTCATTAAGGCCTTGCCGGACCCGGTATTTGCCCATTCCTGGGCGCCGGGAAAAATTCTTCCCCATTCCCATTTGAGCCACCTAGGGCTCAATGGGAATGGGGAAGCCGGATGCACCGGCACCGTTATGAACGGTGCCGGTGCATCTGACGTGCTGTGCTCGTGGGTGCTGCTCTGCCCGCCGGTCCGACCTGGTGGGCAGAAAGGCACCCGCGAGCACAACTCGTAGTTTGCCGGTCCGGGTACTAAGGTACTTGTAAGCTTACCAGTACTGTAGTTACCGGACCGGCAAACTTATAATGAGGCCCAATTTCTTGATGTATAAGTGCCTTACAAATGCACAATAAATAAATAAATAATGTTACTCAACTTAATGTTACTGATTTTATCGACCTCGGAAGGATTAAGGGCTGAGGGGACCAGCCGGGAGTTGAACCTGTAACTATGAGATCATACACAGGCCCCTGTAACGGATTAGTCCACTGAGCCATAGACCCGGCTCCACAAACACTTATAGGCTACCTCTCTCTCTCTCCAGAACGGACAAATACCAGAGTATAGTTATTTCAACTGACCAATGAGAAGTGACCCTGAGATCATTTCTAGTGTACAGCAGGGGAAAGGAAGAGATTAACCCTCTAGATGCCAAACTGTTTCCCAGAGGAAAAACTCAGAAATAACAGACAGATACATAGCTGTGCCTAGAACCAATATGACCAAGGGGATATACCTGCACGATAGGGTTCACAGGTGCAATACGTGGCATATCCCAATCTGTTGATAAGAAAATACAGAACTGTCTACACAATTGTAATGTATTATAGAAAATGGCTTATTATGAGCCATAAAGTTGAGCCATAAAGTTGTGTACCTGTAAAAGTAAAGAGCATGTGTTTTACTACAAGAAGTCTTTGAAACAACTTGGTGCTCTTGCAAATTAGCCCTTCCCCAGATTCCTGGCCATATTCTGTTTCACGTATTTGCCCACCCATGCCCTCACTTTCTTCAATGGCCAGTGCATTAATGGCCTTCCAACAGGGATGCGTGTTGATCCACGCGAGGGTGCAGCATCCTAGCTTGAAATCAGGGCAAAAATAATTCTTCTGCATATCCCATCCCATCCCAACATGGCCGCCACCGAACATGCTCTGTTTGACAGGGGCCAGGCTTGGGGTCAGAGAGCATGGCTCGCCCTGGAAATCAACACACTGCAAGCATGCTCCTTTCCCATTCCAGAGAGCATGCTTCCAAGTGTGTTCACTTCCCTTTGGCAGAGTGCAGCGGTGAAGCGGCATAGAAGGCAAGACTTGCGGGGGTGGGGAGGGGCAGGGGCAGCAGAGAAACCAGGTAAGCCCCTTCCCTGTTCTGGGTGGGCGGGGCAAAGATGTGAGGATGTGGTAATGGGAGGCTGGCCCAGACCTCTTCCATTTCTGTAGGTTGGGTGGGATGCATACTTGCCAACCCTACAGATTTAGGGAGTAGGCTACTGCTTTTTAAGCTGTCCTACCGCATACAGATTTAGGTGACAGATCCTACTGCTTTTTACAGTTTCAGGTAATTCATGTGACTCTAAGGCAGGCTGCAGGACAAAGCATGCAACACATTAAGCTGTACAGTGGGCTCGTAGTTTATTACTTTGATTTGGCTCAGACCATTCATGCTACGTGGCTCTGTCCTGCACTCTTGCCAGTACAAGCCTTAGGTGAACCACCAATGAAGGCAAGTGGCAGAGCGTGACACCATCACACAGCATCTGCCCATCAAACTAAGGAGATTGACAGTCTCCATGTCATTCAGTGTTGAACTTGCACTGCAGGAACACATATGTATTGCCCAATCTGCTACTACAGAGCAGTGGCAAACTTTGCCTACCAGCTCTGTGTGATCACCTTCTGTGTAATTGAGTTTGGTGTTAACTTGCCATTCAGAATTATACATTTTTAAAATTTGAACATCTTTTCAAGTTGTGCTGTTTAATGGGTTGTGTATTTTAGAATGCTCCAGTGGTGCCAACAATGTATGTTTTGTATTTTCCTGTGATGCCATTGTTATGCGAATTATTCTTTTTGAAACGGGGTGAATCCTACATCTTTTTTGGTCACAGAATGTTGGCAAGTTTGGGTATGCAGAGGGACTTACTCCCATGCAGGAGCCGGTTGGGGGGAGTCCTGGTCCTGTGACACGAGCCGGGTGGGGAAGCCTTGGTCCTGTGTAGGGAGGCGGGTGGGGGAGGCTTGGTCATGTGTGGGGGGGATCCCTGGTCTTGTGTAGAGAGCAGGGTGGGGGGATACCTGGTCTTGTGTAGGGAGCAGGCTGGGGGAGCCCTGGTCTTGTGTAGGGAGCAGGCTGGCGGAGCCCTGGTCTTGTGTAGGGAGCAGGCTGGCGGAGCCCCGGTCTTGTACGGGGGATGGTGTTGGAGAAGCCAGATTTATGGAGAGAGGAGGATTGCAGCAGCCAAGGATGGCTCACTCCCATCAGTGCTGAATGCATGCAGGGTGGGGGCAGGACTGCCTGAAGAAGTGTCATAGTTCATCGGGACCCCCTTGCATAGAGTGGGAAAAACAGCCTGAGGTACACGTCAGATGCATACAATGGCTGCAGATTAGAGCGGGAAATGTAGTCTATGGAGCTGAAGCACTAAATGTCCATTGAAAAGCTAATCCTCTTTGTCAGCAAGGAGCTAATGGAGGCGAGCCGGGGTAAAAAGAATGCAACCTCACCAGGGTGAGCCAGATCCCCTGGGAATGTCGTCTGGCCTTTTTGCGGCACATTTCTTTATTGTACCTCTCAGAATGGGGTGAATTGGATGGCAGCGTGGGTACCTCTGAGAGGTATAGCGTTCTTTCATCGATGGGTGACATTTCAATGTTTTTTTTTCTGAGTACATTTTACTGAAAGAACTCATCGAAATGTATAGAGGGGTTGGAAAAGTATATATATAAATGGCTGGGGGTGGTCGGGAATAGGTAAAAAAAAAATAGGGAATAGGGGGTTGGGGAGGAAACTCCCAAAAATAAAAAAAATTCAGAAAAAAACCCATTGAAATTTCACCCATCGATGAAACGACATAGAACCCTCTGAGAGACTACAACTCTAGGACCTGCTGATAACGGTAAGCTCAAGCGAATCGCACATGCCTGCGACTGTAGGTGTCAGAAGACATTATGGTGACAGAGAGCAATACTTTGGGCATCATTATGACCCAGGCAGAATGGCTTTAACATCTCTGGTAAAGGGGCCGGCGCCGTTAAACCCATTCTGCCCTATCATGAGGTTCCCTTGCGGGACCCGCTCTGGACGTCTGGTCAGACCAGACGTCATTTGCGGGTCCCGCGGGGGGCCAGGGGGCTAACAACAGGCCCGTTATTAACGGGCCCATTGTTAGCTCCCTCCCCATTCCCAGTGAGCCCTATGGGGGCTCAAATGGGAATGGGGATGGGTACATTGAATGAGGAATAACCAGGTCCTCCAAGGGTGGAATGGTCCGGTAATTCCTCATTTAAGGAACACGGACCCGAGTTTGGTGGCAGCCATGCCCTTATCAAGGGCATGGCTACCTCCAAACTCGTAATGAGGCCCTTTGTGATGATTGGGACCTACTAGCTGTTTTGCACTTGGGGGGGCCTGACCTGCCCAAAATTTGCTCAGGGGGTGCTTAGTTTAAAGCAATTTGAAGACCACGGCTCTAAAGTGCTCTCCTCTTCCAGCCTTACAGAAACCAAGTGCCAAACTCCTGATATGTCTGCCCTCAAAATCTTGATCACTCACATGCTGCACTTCAAGCGCTCTACTCTTACTCCATTCTTGGTCATTACTCGACATGATGTAGTTAGCAACCATTTGAGATATATTTCTAGGAAGTAAGTTCTAGGGAGTCTTTTACCACATTCCTAGGATTTACACACTCTCACAAAATCACCAACGTTAAATTCAACTTGCCTACTTTCAGAGGCGTTGCTAGGAGGGTGGGGGGGCTACAGCCCCAGGTCTTTTGGTTGTAAATATGTTGTTGACCTTTCTCGGTGGACCTTGACTTTGTGAGATGCTTCCTTCAGACTGATGTCCCGGTGCCCATGATTCTCAATCCAACGCTGGCAAAACTTATTTCCTGAACTCCTACCTCTCAACAGTAACTGGAGGCACTCCTGTGGCGCAGCAAGGTGCATTTATGTAAACACTGCATGTGGCAATTCTTGCAATGACTGTGCTCTGCATTTGTATATTTTATATGATTATGACCAGTCTTGGCACTCAATTTTAAACCAAATGTAATCCTTCTAAATCTGTTGACAAAGGATTGCAATGGCAGAAAACATTGTGCTTCTCTGCCATCCTTATTCTGAGAGCATTGCAAACAGCATACATGCCGTGACAGGTCTATTTCGTGATGTGTTCCATCACGTGTATGGTGACTCCCTACACCTCTTAAGTGTGTCACATGCCAGTTATATTTGCTTTATTGTTCATTTACGACTCTTGGTGGCATCAGTCGAGATATTCCCTGTAGGCACTTCCCTCTCTTACGACTCTTCGATTCCCAACCACTGGAGGTGGCATCTGTCAAGATATGCCCCTTGTACACTTCCCTCTGTTATGATCCATGAATTCCCCACCTTTCGATGTGGCATCAGTCGAGTTATTACCCTTGAACACTTCCCTCTGTTATGACTCTTGGATTCCCTGACCACTGGAGATGGCATCAGTTCAGATATACCCCATAGAATCTTCCCTCTGTTATGACTCTTGAATTCCCCGTCCACTGGGGGTGGCATCAGACAAGATTTTTCCCTTGGGCACGTCCCTCTGTTATCACTCTTGGATTCCCGACTACTGGAGGTGGCATCAGTCGAGATATGCCCCTTGGACATTTACCTCTGTTATGACTCTTGGATTCCTGACCACTGGAGGTGGCATCCGATGAGATGGTCCCCTTAGGCACTTCCCTCTGTTATGACTCTTGGATTCCCTGACCACTGGAGATGGCATCAGTTCAGATATACCCCATAGAATCTTCCCTCCGTTATGACTCTTGAATTCCCCGTCCACTGGGGGTGGCATCAGACAAGATTTTTCCCTTGGGCACGTCCCTCTGTTATCACTCTTGGATTCCCGACCACTGGAGGTGGCATCAGTCGAGATATGCCCCTTGGACATTTACCTCTGTTATGACTCTTGGATTCCTGACCACTGGAGGTGGCATCCGATGAGATGGTCCCCTTAGGCACTTCCCTCTGTTATGACTCTTGAATTCCCCCCAAACGGAAGGTGTCATCAGTCGAGATAGTTTCTTGGACACTTCGCTCTGTTATGACTCTTGAATTCCCTGAAAACTGGAAGTGACATCAGTGCATATATGCCCCTTGGACACTTCCCTCTGTTATAATCCATGGATTCCCGACAACCTGAGGTGGCATAGGTCGAGATATTCCCCTTGGGCACTTCACTCTGTCATGACTCTTGGATTCCCCACATCTGGAGATGGCATCAGTTCAGATATTCCCCTTGGAAAGTTCCTTTTGTTATGAGTCTTGTATTTCCCCACCATTGGAGGTGGCCTCAGTTGCGATATTCCCCTTTAGGTCATTTATTAGGCACAACCAAAGTTGCCCAGCGGCATACAGGCGCCGAAGACAGACAAAAGCAGGCAGTCAGATTGTAGGAGTTGGATGGACCACTTATTTAAATAGATACGTTTATTCTTGAATAACTCAATTGTTAGGCAAATTCTAAGTTCTAAAGGTAGCACATCCCATCTCGCCGAGGCAGATGCCCAGAAAGGGCCCCTTCTGACTAGTCCAATGAAGTTTTTGGAATTTGCAGGTTTTTATCACAATTAGAGGAAAGGGTACGTGCCACCCATTTAACTTCAATCTGTTTGATATGTAGGCAGCAAAAAATCAGTTGAGACATGTATACGTAATGGTAAGCAGCCTAAATGCAATCCTTTCTGCAATAGGTAGCCTGTGGAGATGTCTTCTTATCCCTGATGCATGAGCAAACTTCTGTAACCCCATGATGGCTCCAGTCTTGCTATTCTTGATCACTTGTAGTTTAACAAGTTCCGCTTTGCCCCCTCCAATAAGGAGGGAGCCACAGTAATCAATTTTGGAGGAGTTGCTAGTTTACGGGATTGGTTCGCAGCACTGGATGCTTCCCTCTGTTGTGACTCTTGGATCCCCCCACCATTGGAGGTGGCATCAGTCGAGATATTCCCCTTGGACAGTTCCCTCTGTTATGGATTCCCCAACACTTGGAGATGGCATCAGTCGAGATAGACACTTGGACACTTGGACACTTCCCTCTGTTATGACTCTTGGATTCCCCCACCACTGGAGGTGGCATCAGTCGAGATATTCCCTTTGGACACTTCCCTCTCTTATGACTCTTGGATTTCCCCACCTATGGAGATGGCATGAGTTCAGATATTTCCCATGGAAATGTCCTTCTATTATGAGTCTTGTATTCCCCGACCATTGGAGGTGGCATTAGACGAGATGGTCCCCTTAGGCACTTCCTTCTGTTATGACCCTTGGATCCCCCCACCACTGGAGATGGCATCAGTTCATCTGTTCCCCATGGAAACATTCTTCTGTTATGACTCTTGTATTCCCTCACCATTAGAGGTGGCATTAGACGAGATGGTACCCTTAGGCACCTCCCTCTGTTATTACTCTTGAATTGCCCGACCACTTGAGGTGGCATCAGTCAAGATAGACCCTTGAACACTTCCCTCTGTTATGACTCTTGCATTCCCCCACCATTAGAGGTGGAATTAGACAAGATGGTCCCCGTAGGCACTTCCTTCTGTTATGACTCTTGAATTCCCCCACCAGTAGAGATGACATTAGACAAGATGGTCCTCTTAGGCACTTCCCTCTGTCATGACTCTTGAATTCCCCCACCACTGGAGGTGGCATCGGTCGAGATAGTTCGCTTGGACACTTCCCTCTGTCATGACGCTTGAATTGCCCGACCACTCGAGGTGGCATCAGTCGAGGTAGTTCGCTCATGCTACTGTGCAGGGTGATTCTAACGTTCCGCCTTCACGATGGGAATATCAAGCTATAATCATTGCCAGTTTGCTTAAAATCTCTATATAATGGGCCTTATTATGAGTTTGGCAGTAAGTGGTAAATTTGGCGGTAACTCTGTTACCACCAACTGTACCACTACGCCATAGTATGGGTTTGGGCCTGGAGTGGAAGATTTGCCTCCAGGACAATCCTGGAGGTAAATGTTGCAGATCACTGCTGGAAAATTGGCAGATTCTGCCGAAATTCCGCTGCTGCAATTCTGCCAAAAAAGCCCCATTTAGTCTGAGATAAATGGCGAATTACACCACCCCCAACGGTGATTTACCACCGGGATACCGCCCAACTCGTAATGATGCCCAATATTTCTACTTATCAGAGTGGAGTTTTAAGATTTGTGTACTTTTTAGGCCATCTGTTTAAAACTGAAAATTATTGAAATGCCAAAAATACATATTTTTATACCAGCTATAGGTGAGAAGGTAAGTGGTCTACAGACCAAGTTAAGACTCCTTTCAAAACCGAGATTCACCACTTAATTGAAGTGTGTGCTCCTGGGCAAATCATGTTATCTCACTGCGGCTTATGTGACAAAATAAGTTCAGACTAGTGATTCAGTTCACACTGTTTATGGCAATTAAAACAAGTCTCACACATCGTATTCCTCCTGATATGGCCACTTATGTATTTCACACCATAAACCCATCGCATAGCTTAATCAACGCAACTTCTTTTAATGTAACTTGCCATGATGCCACCGTGAGGTCAAACCACATGCAAAGTAGGAGGCTGTGCTCATCTGTTGCAACACAGGCCCTAACAAACCTGCAACCTATTTTTTTAGAACTTGGAGGAGTTCATGTTCAACACGTCATGGAGTAAAATCGATGTGGCAAATGTTCTCGTTCATTTGTTTGGCAGAGGGGAGGCGCAAATCACACCTTCTGTTTCCCCCTCGTCCTCTCCGCCATGGAAGTACCCCAGCTTTGCGCAGCACGTATTTTCATGCTGATTCCTGTGGCATCCGCCTGCTTTTTACACCAGCAAGAAGCAGGCGGGATTCCATGCACAAATAGCAGCGGTCCTGGACCTGTACTCATGTTGCATGGCGGAGTGCATGTAAACGCGAGTACGCCACCATTTTATGCTCCCGTGTCGCACTCCGCTGTGCAAAACTTGAAAATTACATAAAAGGGAACTGTGTACGCCAAAGGGTCTATGTAACAGGTCGCCTCCACGTAAATTACTCGGAACTCGAAAATCAGCTCCAGATAGTGTTTGCGTGGTCCGGCCAATCCTCTTATGCCTTTGCCCCCCTCCGCCCCCCCCACCCCCCATTCTGTGCTCCTTATGGACCTGTTCTCCAGCAGAAGGTGATTTGAAAGGATGAAGAGCGAAAGAAATAAGTTTAGCAGCAAATCACCTCTTTGTTAACCCTTGATGACAAGCAATGAGTCGGCCCGATACCGGCAAGGTAGCTTCCAAACTGAAGGGGGCTGGGGGGGGGGAGTGGTGGGGGGTGTTGGCGGTGGTGTCACTCCAGGCAGATACTCATTGGAGATGACAGTTTGCAAATATCTCAATCTCGGACAAGGCTCCTCCAATGACACGGCGGAGCGCTGCCAAATTGCAATAGTCAGTAGCCTCCACTAATCTCATCAGCACCTGTCCAATCATCAGCGTCCTCTTGACAGGTCGGAGGGGGGGTATTGCTGGCGCGAGCCCCCCTCGTAGCCTGGCTCTCTTCCATCTCTTTTGCATGGGTCCTTTGGGAGAGGTGGTGAGTGGAGCGGTTGCAATAAATATGCAAAGAAGAACACAGATAAAAGTTGGGAACACACAGACTCAGTTGCCTGCCCGAAGGCTGCTTCCGGTCTTCTCTATGGAGCAAGTGGCAGGGTTTGAAATTAAATGCATCGATTTGTCTTTGCCAAGAAGCAGCCGTGTGATCTCTGCCAGGTGATATGACACGTCATATCCAGTCCCCACTCATCATATCCAGTCCTCACTCACCTTCATTCCTGCAGTGAAGTCTAATCATAATTCATGTTTTACTAAGTACAATATTCCTTTCCTTCTTTCCTTAGTCAAGATCATGTAAGATGCATTGCCTGCGCATTCCCCTGCCATCCTGGCATTCCATCCTTCCAATGCCCATATATTGATGCAGCCTCCACCCCCACCCACCCAAACTTCTCAGCGCCCACTTAAAGGTTCCAAGTACCTTCCCCCTCAACTAACCTTCCTCTGCTGAGATTTCTAAATGTTTTCAAACTTTCTAAGGGTCTCATCAGTGGTTGGGCGGAGCATCAAAAAAGCGACGGTAATGCTATTACTGCCGCATTACAACTCCATCCTATCGTGAGTTTGTGGTGGAAAGTTTGATATTTACCTCCAGCTTTCAGCTGGAAGTAAATCTGCCCACTTACTGCCCCTTTTCGGCGCAAATACTGCAGCGCAATTTGGGCCAGAATTATTGCACTGCTACTGCCCCATAGAGTCCTATGGACTCTTAAAAAAATGGGGAGTAACAGCATTGCCACAACTCGGGATCCGGCGCTAATAGCGCCAGGCGAGTTGCGTTAACGCTATTTATATTGTGCGGTATCCCGGCAGATTACCGCGCAACTCGTGATGAGGCCCTAAGTCGTTGTAACCCGTAGGAGGAGGGCAGAGAACTATATCGTATGTCAGTTTCCTTTACCCTCTTTATGCGCCCTCAGCATTTTAACGAACCCATAACGCCTTTGTGGGCTAATAATACCTGTTACAGCCCCTCTCCCCATGGCCTGCAATGTTACATTACAATATTAGAATATGGGGGGGACATTGTAAAGAAAGGGCCAGAAGAGGACCATTGTCACTGTGAGATGGACGGCTACTGCATCCCTCCCAAAACTCCTTAAATATCTGTCACCTTTGGCCGATATATAACACTTTCAGAATGCCCCCTTTAAGACAGATTCGAGCACCTTCTCCAACCAGCATTACTCTTCTGAGTTTTTTGTAAAAAACATGTTTTTGCAATTGTGCCTTTACAATGACATTGTTGTTCAAGGTGGAGGGCTCTAACAGGTGTTATCATCCATTACCCTTGTTATGCACCCCACCTATGCCACAGCCGCCTAACTGAACGTTCCTCTCCGCCAGCAGCTGCCTCACCATCGCATGACATCATCAGCTCTGGACTAGACGAGTGCAGCGCTCTTTTCACAGGCATCTCTAAGCGGAACATCAACAAGTTACAAATCATTCAAAACAACGCCCTCTGCGCCGCCCTTGGCCTTCGCAAACGGGATCACATCTCAGCTGTCAGAATAAAGGTGCACAGGCTTCTGGATCTTGAAAGCATCATATTCAAAACCTCTCCATCACCCACCAATGCATCACCAACAATGCCCCACCAGACCTATCACAGAGACTCAAACAAGCAAACTCTGCAAGGCCCACTAGCTAAGCTTACTGCCACTGCCTCATCATTACCAGGTTCAAGCAAATTAGAGCAGGTGGCTCCAGCTTCCCAGTCACTGCAGCCAAGTTCTGGAATTCCTTGCCGCTCTCACTGCGCACTGAGCCTTCATGCTGCACTTTCAGAAAACACCTTAAAAGTGGCTCGTTATCTAGGGGCTCCATCCATTGCCATCAACCTGAGCACTCCAACCAAGATCTAGGTTGTGAAACCAGCGCCTAGATGCTCATGTGTTACATGTGCTTCTACAAATGCATAGACAAATAAATAACTGGTGAGGGCGACAAGACCTTTCATAGCTGTGAGGAATTCAATCATCTGCACGGTTGGTGTACACTCACCTGGGCTAATTTTGAAATTTTAAATTAAATTGCATGATGGTAGATCCAACCTCCCGAAAATGTGTGTTGCTAATCTGCACACATTTTCCTATGCTCACCACACTACATACACATAGACCTGTGTACTCTGGGTGGACAGAGCCTACAGGCCCAGTACCCCCTGTCATATTTAGTTGGGATATGACAGCGAGGATTACACCATGTAATCTCAGAAGGGGGAAGGCAACACCTTCCCCCTGCCATGGCCAGCCTAATTAACCATGAAAGGCTCCATGGATCTGCCCTGTCCTTTTCTTGAGCCCTGCAGAATGGTGGCAGCAATTAACATAATTAGCATACCAATAGAGTATACTTCAAACAGACTCAAATTAGGCCTGGCTGCAGAGGTTTACAAAGGAAACAGGAAACCCCAACAATCTTTGAAATGCACTGTGTCAAACTGTAGCCAACTCCCCACCCTTGGTATCAATAGACAGTGAAATGTCATGTCTGGGAATACGCAGACTACAGTTGTCATCCCCACAGGGCAACCCCATTCAGAAGGTAGGAGTATGTGATTTGATGGAGACAGAAAGTCTGGTCCTGCCGCAGCTTCAAAGGAGACCTGCCGCTTTAATCAGGAACTACAGAGAGTTCAATTAACAAGAGAGACTCTTTGATCTACAACAGACAGGAAGATGGGTGGGATTTAATAATACACGTTTTCACCCCTTTACCTTTTCTGTTGCAAAGCACTCTGGTTATGACCTCATGCAGACAGGAGATTGTTGTTGGGGACCCAGGACGGGTTCATTGAGGTAGGTTTAGCCTACACCAATCACTGTGGCCCATTTGGCTTTAAAACAGGGCATGTAGTGTAATATATAGCACCTTGGAGTGTGTAGCACCTCACTGAATGTGATGGCATTTTGTTACCAGCAATAATGTGGCAGACATAAAGCCAGTCTATGTTGCCAGTATAACATGTGATTATGTGGCTAAAGACATGCAAGGTACAGGATTTATAATACAGCAAAAAGAAATGTGAAGCTGCAAGTTTAAAAGTGCACCAGAATTTTTTTTTCTCTTCTTTGGAACACCTCATGCATAGGAGACTACATTATTCATAGAACTAAGTGACTTAATTAACAATTACTAATTACTAAAGCTTACTCATTAACACTATAATGTAATCTCTGTGTGAAAAATGAGGTGAAAATGCAGATTATTAAATTCAGTCCATTCCATTGTTTGGAGCAAGCAGAGAGCCTGCATACCAGGAAATGAGATTAGATACAGTTGCTCACTGTGTAACTGGCCTATTGTACTGAAGGAAGGGTGATGCTGCATTTTCAACTTGATTGGTGCAAAGTATCTGCAGTTATATTACGTAGGCAAAATGGGAAGGTGCAGAGCTCTGCTGGGGGAAAACTTGCAGAGGGAGAAGTAGTTCGGGGATGACTGGGCTCTCAGACAGATGTGCCTAGTCTCACTTAGCGCTCGCTTGAGAACTCTATATTTTCGCTGCGCACTTCAAACATTCAAGATTACAGAGTCAATCCATGCTGACCGGGCCTGTTTTTCTGAGGCAAGGGAAAGAAGGTCATCTGGGGGAGAAATCTACACATTTTTGATAAGCATCGAAAGTGGAAGTGTGGTCATTGTGTCCTGTTGCTTGATGGGGTCTGATCTCAAAATACCAGGCAGTCAAAGTAGCCAAGAAAAATAAACTCCCCTGCATTTTCATTCATATTGTTGCCTATTTAAAAAAAAAGTTTGTTTGCACTGTATGTATTTTTTCTTTTCTCTTCTTATTATATTACAGGTAATGCTGATAATTAAATGGTAAGTGTTGTGTCATGAATTGTAATTGTTTGCAATATAACTAATTTATTTAAAAAAACAGATGGTTCAGAGTTTTATTGTTGTGGGAATTGTATATGTGGAGTTGGGGAATATTTGTGTTCTTGGGTAATACATTTGCCAATTTGTTCATGCATATAGAATAACAAATAGACTAAGCAGTGATAAATAAGTGTATGCGTGTGTTCCCCAGTGCATGTTGTTTGGGGAAATCTAATATAACATATAGATTACTAGGGGTCTATGAACCAGTAACGAGGCCTATGGGCGAATAGATCATTGGTGTAGATAAATCAGTGATACCAGCCACAGGCTGTAGGTGGCACTATAAGTAAAATTGTTGGTCCTCTTGTGCATAGGTCCAAGGCCTCTATATTTCACTAGGAGGTATTCTAATAAAAAGGAAGGTTTTGTGTATGATAGGGTTATAATGTAGGGAAGGGAAACCATGCTCACCACTAAGTAATACTACCACAAAATACCGCCAATAATACATATTACTGAATTCTCCAATATAGTGTAACAAAATATGGTCACTAGAATGATGTGAGGCCAAACCCAATGTAAATGCAATGATACGCTGTTACCAAACTACCACTATATTTTTAGCAGTAAGAAAATACTGCCAGACCCCAAAATTACACAAAATATCCCACATATATGGTGTGTTGGCCAGGAAAGTTATTATAGAGCACCTACTGGGCGTGGCAAGTGTGTCTCACACTACCATACGTGCATTAGAGGGAACCCATTTCATGATAGCAGTGTGACACTAAAAGTGAATTTCAGAATGTCTCAAATGGAAGCCACATTCTCAGAGCTAGTGCAATATCTGTAGGCAAAGTTATATCACAAGGGACATGGTCATCAAATAATGCCACAGAATTTATGGTGAAGTACAGAAAGAACCATTAGACAACATTTTTGCAGAAGGCAGCATAATTCAGGTCTGCCTTTTGAGACTATTAAATGCAGCTGATAAACATGCAGAGAAAGATTGTCTGATACGGCTATGTGCCACGACATGGTTTATCCTGAATAGATCCCTGGGAATGCAAGAAAATGATACTAAGCTGATTAACAGGTTAAAAGCTGATCTGGATGGGGCAAGTGAAAAAGAGGAAATATTAAGAGCAGAATTGTATGTATGTCAAAAAGAAATGCAGTCAAAATATAGGGATCTTGACACTCAATTGTCTAAAAGCAAGAAACAGTTTGAGGATAGTGAACAGGAATTGGTACACTTGAAGGCATTGGTAGACCATATTAGACAATAAAAAGATGAGGTTGTTTTGGAAAGGCAGATTTTGCAAAAAGAACGTTGTGCAAAAGAAAGTGATCTCCAAAATGCTGAACAGGAAATGGTTAAAATGTTTCAAGAAAGAGACAAGAGAAACAAAGAATTCAATGAATGCCAAATGCAAATGGGCGATATGCAGGAGGTAATTAATAAATTGAGTGAAAAAGGAGGCAGATAGGCACCTTAAGAAGGGCAAGGATTTGGAACAGCAAATGTGCATTTCCAGGTCCCAGGATAGACGACAGGGCACCACATTCAATGGAGTTGAGGTGAATTCTCTTTCTACACAGAGAGTTAGTGCCCCAGTGATTGGGCCAGTGAATGAACTTGGTTGCAGTTCCCTTGGGGGATTTGACACACCTATTGGGTGCCGCCACCAATCCCATACACCTGGAACCAGGATTGAATCACAAAGTAGTGCAATTCCAAGCATTGCAACAAGTAGCCCCATAAAGATAATGAAATCCATCAAAGCTCTGATCAAACCATTTAAAAAGGCAGGGGAATGCTGCATAGAGGATCACTTAGAAGCGGTTCATGACATTTTTAAAGCTCTCCAGATACCTAAGGAACAGTACAGGCAATATTTTCATTTAACTCTAGATGCTCTGACAGCCAGCATCATAAGGGGATTAAATGAACAGCAGAACAAGACATTGGCAGAGTTTGAAAAAGAGATTAGACGTCAATTTTCTCATTTCCAATCATTGCAAGAGGCGAGAAAGGTTGCTTACACAATTACGGCTGGGCCTAACACGTCACCTCGCCAATTTGAAAAGAGATTTTTCTCGTTTGATGTATCTTTTGACTGCCTACTTCTATGGGCTACAGAAAGACAGCATGTCACAGTTGGTCCGTGAATTTGATCGTGACAAGTCCCTTGAATGGATTGTACACCAGAGCACAAAACTATTTGAGGTACTCTATTATCAGGGTAGAGAAAGTGATAAAATGAAAGACACTAGACCAAAATCTAAAGAACCCCCAGCAACAGTGATGGAAATCAGATCGGCCAAAATGGCCCTTGAGTCTGCTCAAAGTCCAGGTAAAAATAATTTGACACTTGAAAAAAGGGGTAATCAACAGAGATCATCACTCCCTGCACCAATGTTTCGATCACATGACCCTAGTAATAGAGAGAATTACATTAGCCCTAGGTACTTAGGAGATAGGCCCCGGGCAGGATATCAGCCTAATGTGTCAGGTATGAATAATAATCAGAGACAAAGTCAGGATCAAAGAAATAATGGTCCCTACCAGACATTGGGGACACAGAGCAGATTTGATTTCAACACCATGATATATGGTAGTCAGGATAGACCCCGATATGTGGATCGATTTACTGATAATGGGAATCAACATAGGGGTCAGTACCCACAAAATGAGAGACAGGACATGAGGCAGAATATGAATTATACTCCACGTCAGTACAGTGATTCACCACCAGGGGACTACAACCAAAGGATGGGTGCACCCCGCTCCCTTCCACATATGAACCAAGCGTTCAGGAACAATCCCAATAGAAATCATTCTCCTGAGAGGTATCAGAATAGATTCGGTCAGGGGGAAAACAGCCAATGTCGATCTAGGCCACAGAGAGAGGATTCTAGAGAAATGGAAAGAGTCCAGTGTCTCGAGACCCAAGTGAAAATGTTGGCTGAGCAATTAGGAACGCTTTCCTCAGCACAAAAACAGCCATCAAAGGAGGGGGCAGAAGGCCATAGCACTGACCAGGTGGTTTCTGATAAGTGACTAAATATTCATGATACCTACAATGCTAGGAAAACAGATTGCCCTGATTTGATTTTGCATAATGACTCTGAGATGCCTAATGATTTAAAAGTGAAAGTACCAGCAAATGAACATGTGACAGAAAGTGCAAATACTTCTAAAAGAGAAGTTCGGTTTAACCTAGAGCTAAATCAAACATTGGAGATTTGTATAAATGAAAAAGGAAATCCTAAAATTCCAAAAGAACAAAGAGACAGATTTAAGAAAAATGACTCATGCATGGGGAATACCAGAGAACAGGGTGTATGTGGGGATGCTAGAACTCCTTCCCTGGGCAATCAAAACAATAACCAAACACAGGCAGAAAAATAAATACTCAAAAGGAGGGTAAATAACTACAAATGCACCGAGTTAGAAAATTACAAATTGCCAAGTGATGTTGTTACACATGTTCATTTGGAGGATTGTAGTGTGACCTCTGATGATTCCTGGATGGATGGGCGAACAGTGGCCACACTCCAAAAGACATCTGAATGTGAGGAAAAGTCTCTCACACAGAAATGGACAGAAAGAAGGGAAACATGTCTTTCCATTTACCAATGTGCTTAGCAAAAAGTGAAAAAGGCCTGCGAAAGGTGAGTCCTGAAATCAGTAAGAATTCACACTTTTTATGTATATTAGAGGAAGTTGAAGACAGGTATTATGCTCCCATCACTGTAGAAGAGAAATGCAATACATTTGCGATGATTGACACCGGCGCACAGGCCACAATTATGTCCAAAGAATTGGTAAAACGTATCAATGAAGGGAGATCTCCACAGAATCAGATCTCAGTGAGGAAAAATGAAGGTCCAGTGCATAATTTTAACGGTGAGGAGGTGCCTATTATAGGTGTTACCGAAGTTGACATAAAAATAGGAAAACACAGAATGAAACAGGAAGTATTGATCACATCTATCTGTGAAATCCCACTTCTAATGGTGACAGATTGCCTGAACAGATTGTCTCCTCTCATAGATGGGGTGAATGGAGTACTGTGGTCCATAACCAAAAAACCATTGAGACCTAAGAAAATAAAATCACAAAATAGCAATATAAATGAATGCCACACCATTGCCAAAACAAATGATGCAGTGGAGGTATCCCTCCAGAATAGCTGTATGCCTAGCGTCACTGGTATCTTGATGTGTCAAGATAAAATGCAAAGTGAAAATGAGAAACAATCTGTACAGAGTTATTTAGACCCTAGGAAAAATGGCAAACTTAAATAGATGAGCACACATTACACTTTTATTTAAAAGAGAAGAAATGCAAACAGAATACTACTCCTAAAACAGACACAGAAAAACACATCACTACTCTTGCTGAAATATGCATGGAAGATGAGCAACCATGGGTACACATTGGTATAAATGACCATTCTAAAGTTTTAAAAGCCATAATAGCGCTTGACCAGGAAAGAAGCTTTATTAATGAGAAATTACTGCAGAAAATAATGGAGAGGGAGGAAATCCCCAAATTTAGAATTAAAAACCAATATGTCTCTGGTTTAGACAGTCCAGACTTTGAAAACCGAGTTGAAGGCAGATGCATGCTAAAGATTAATATTGGGCAGAAAACAATTTGTCATAATATATGGATAGTGAATGGAACGCAAAATGACTTTTACATGGGCAATGATATCATGCACAGAATGTGTATGTTGTTAGATTTCCTTAATCAAAAAATATGGTCACGGCTAGGTGGGCCTGCACCTGAATTTGAAGACAAAAGAAGGGCTTATCATTGCGCACAACTGGTCCCTTATGCAATTGAATTACAACTGAGGAAGGATACTATTACCCCTGCATTCACCAAGCAGCTTGCAATGATGCTAAAGTGCAGAAATGGACAGCAGATGAAAGATTCTGATGTATTTGGGTGCTTGAATGAATCCATAAAACAACAAGGCCTGGATTATGAATACATTCCATTGATAGATGTTGGTGAAGGGTCTGTAAAAACTATGGTGAATAATAAAGGGTGTCAGGATATTCATTTAGAGGAAAATTATTCATTCGGAATGGCCATACAAAAATCACATTATACTGCCGATCTAAATAACATGGTGATTGGAAATATCCCTGAAAGGTATGTAGATGCAGGGGGTGTGTTGCCAAAATACTTGGATTCTCAGCCCAAAGGGATCTTTAAAATTCATTATGTGTACCCTTATGATTCAAATGAGACAGTGTGCTGCCATCAAGAGGATTATATATTATTTGATTTAAATGAAAGTGAAACAGAAAATAAGCACCTTGAAGTGGAAGCTGATATGCCAAAATATTTAAAAGTGGCAGCTTTACAGAGAGACACAGCCACACAGTTGGAAGAAAGCACAGAGATTCCTCCACTGGAAGATTTCCCAGAATTCTCAAAAATAGAGGAACAGATTTTGTCAGCAGATGCATGCGATAATGATGAAGATAAAAAGGAATTGAGGAAATGTTTATAGAGTTTAAAGATGTCTTTTCTAAAGATGCATACGATTGCGGACTAACTAATTTACATGTTGCCACACTACCGGAAGGGTGTAGTAGAAGCCCAGTATTTGTATGCCAGTATAGATTACCACTGGCATGTTTAGAGTCATTGGCAGAGATAATTAAACATTTGGAGTCTCTGGGAATTATCATTCCTATTCATAGCACATCAAGCACACCTATTTTAGGTGTGTTAAAGCCAAATGGTCAATGGTGTCTGTGTGCAGATTTGAGAGAATTAAATAAAAGAGTGCCAGTGTCCAGATGGCCACTGCCATTCATTGATCAAGGCCTGGCTCAGGTGCATGGTTCAAAAGTGTTTACTACATTAGATCTCACATCTGGATATTGGTGTGTGCCATTGGCGGAGGAGATTCAGAATGTATTTTCATTTTCATTTGATAAGACCCAAAACACATGGGTTAGAACTCCATTTAGGTATGTCAATAGTGGGAGTGAATTTGGCATATTTTTAAGAAAGGCTATGCCTGATGCAGCGGAAAGAGGAACCATAGTTTACGTGGATGATGTCCTGATAAAAAATTAAAGCTTAAAAAGCCATTTTGATGAAATTAGACATGTTCTTGTCCAATTGCAAAAGGCAGGTGCCAAAGTATCTTTACAAAAAGCACAATGGTGCAAGAAAAAGGTGAATTTTCTAGGCCATGAAGTGACTGAACATGGACTAAACCCACAGAAGAAGATGGTAGAGGCCATACAAAAATTAAAAGACCCTAGAAGTGTAAAGGATTTGAAAAGTTTATTAGGAATGACGGGATATAACAGAAAGTTTATTGAAAATTATGCTGAAATTACTCAACCATTGACTAAACTACTGAAGCTGAATACACCCTGGAAATGGGAAAAAGAGCAATCTGAGGCAGTGGCTAAATTAAAGGAATTTCTTATAAAGGCACCATGTTTAGCATAACCCATAAAGAATAGGGATTTCTTTATATAAATAGGTTTCTCTGAACGTTGTGTGTCAGCAGTGTTATCACAAAAACAGGATTTGAATCACAAAACCATTGCTTATGCAAGTAAGGCATTTTCCCAAGTTGAAAATAAATTCAGTGAATGTGAAAAGGCCATTTTGACCACTGTGTGGGCGTTACAGCATTTCCGCCCCATTGTTCAGGGAGAAAAGGTAATCGTTGAGACAAATCATCTACCATTGCAGTTTTTAGACAGTAAAAGAATTAGGTCAGGCAACCTAGCACAATCCAGAATTACTTCGTGGACAGTGGCATTGCAGGGATTTCCTGTAGAAGTGAGGCATGGCCAAAATAAAAAGAGCGCAGTTGCTCAAGGTTTGACAGATCTACATGACTGTGCAGCTGAACATGTATCAAATGAAGTAGAAGTGGAATCTAGTTTACAGGATTTTGGGCAATCACCACACAAAGCTTTTGATGAAAAGACATGCAAGGATTTGCCAACTGTATATGTTGACGGTTGTGCTTTTCACATTGAAAATGACAGTAATAAACAATTGGTGTCAGGAATAGGAAATGTCTGGTTGAAATGTGAAGGCATTCCCAGTATAGGGATGAGAATTGGGGCTAGGATCAGTCAAGTTGCAGAATTGGCAGCCATTTATAAAGCAATTACTACTGCAGTTGATAATAAATTTAGTGAAATTGTCCTGGTGACTGATTCTGATTATGCACGAAATAGCTTTGTGGAATATTTACCTGGCTGGAAAGCGAGAGGTATGATTACATACAATAAAAAGCCTCTCAAACATGGAACAATGATACAGGCTATAGACAAATTGGTGTCAGAGAATGATTTGACAATTTACTGGAGGAAAATTCATGGACATTTAAAAACTCCAGGAGAGGATAAGGAAGGAAATGATAAGGCAGATCATTTAGCTAAAATTGGGGCTGTGATGGGAGAGTTGCTACCTATTGGACATTTACTTGGTGAAATACAGACTGATGCAATTACACGCTCTAAAGCTCCAAAAGAGGTGGAACAACCAGTAGTGCTATGGAGTTATGATACACCAGATCAAGACCTGATTAAGACACAAAAAGATGATCCAATTTTCGGAATCTATTATAATCATTTGATAGACCCTGAACAAAATCTGTTAACAGAAAATGATTGTGTGGGAAAAGAAGAGTTGAGGATGCTTTTGGGCAGATCATCTGAAGACTTTGCAAGGAGTAGCACGAAGAACTCAGCATTGGACCCTGGCTGAAGGTACAGTCTGCCTTACATCTTCTGCCAGTGAAGGAAGGCCAGAACCTCCACTAAGGAAGCAAGATCCCTCCCCTAAACATCTCACAGGGAACAGAGGGAGATACTTAATCCAGAGGACCCTCCAAACAGCTCAAGAACCGGTACCCAGCCATCACACAGCATGCCCTACTAGACTCTGCAGCTAGCCTCCTAGTTGGGAAGTGCCAGAGAGTCCCTCAACCAAACCAAGGACAAGGCAGCTGCCTGCAACATTCTCCTCAGCTTTGGGCCATCTGCCTTAAAGAATGATACAGGAGGAGAGCATTAACAAGCATCTATCGACATCTTCCTTAAAGGATTTTTTCAAGCCAGTCGAGCACCTTGAGCCCCTCGGGCTGCAACCGACTGCACTGCTGACTGTGGTTACGCTGCAGTCACTAACGCCATCTGAGATGCCTCGACCAGTGCTTCTGATCCACTGAACAGCACTGATACAACAATTCCTGACCCAGAGCTACCCCGTAGGCCAGCCTGCAGCCATTCATCCAGCTTTTCCGATGAAATTGCTGGCACCTGATTCCCGAAGCTGTCTCCTATCTTGAACTCTGTCACAGAAGCTGCGAAGCGCCCTGAAACTTACCCAACCCTGTTGAGCACCAAGAACATTTACAGCACAAGCTACATTGTGGTTCTGTCCCCAGGTCCTTCTCCGAAGGCCCCTAGTGAAATTCCTACGACCCATTTTCCCCTTTGCATTGAACCCAAGTATCCTTGAACTATTGTGATTAATTACTTTACGGCCTACCCTCCTGTCATTATCCAGAGTGCATCCCTTTTCCTTCTTTGAAACTGTCTGTCCTCTGCATTCCTATACGGTGTGGGTTGTATTTTGTAGTGATAGAACTGTCTGTTGTGATAATAATAAAGTAGATATTAGTATGCAACTTTGACTGGACACTCCTTTTAATATTGGGTAATAATTGTACTTTCGCTGTGCTGCAACTAATCAACGATCCACAATCCTTTGGAGATAAGCCTGCCATTTTCCACGTTACCAAAATTGGACAAGGAGGTTTATAATATATGTGTGTTTCCAATCTGTTTGGATCCCATCTGGTGTACTAGAGGTATGGGGCTAACTGATGGTTTGGAAACCGATTTTCCTCCCTGGACCACTGCTGCCCTGGAAGTTGATTCATCACAATAGCCCACTCTCCATGGGCTGTGACTGTTCTTTCTATAGTTTGAACTTATGGTTCTTATTAGTGGTGAGATGGTTATACAATAGGAGGGTTTCAAACATTATTCTGGAATAGAAAGACCTTTGGCTGAATAAAAAAGTTAAAAGGGACTATATAAGGGATGATGTCACAATTGTACTCAAAACCCCACCAGAATTTATCAACTAATGGGACATTCTGAAATCTTTATTGTTCGTGAGTTTTGATGATGGCAGTATCGGTAAAAAGAAATCTTGTTTCGTTTTGCTAGCTAGCCCTTCCATAGGGAACTAGCATGATCGCGTGCACGCGCACGCAAACATTTGCGGTTTTCCCTTCTTTTTCCATTTGTGGGAGGATAGAGCTGCACTGTTAGTAGTTGCAACATATTTATTGTGACATCTGTGACAACTGCCAATTTCCCAGCCATCTTTCTAGATTGTCTTCCCTCCATAAGGGAGGAGGGGCAGCTCAGCGACAACACGCTTGTCTTGGAAACAAGACTACGCAGCTCACCACAGGTTAGAATCCTGATCCCACGCTTAGAAACCACTCATTGGTATTGAGCGCGTTATAAACCAACAATAAAATCATGTGACGTGTGGCTGTGCACGGATTGAATATACAACGGCATAATGCTTCCTCTGGAAATTGTTTCTCAAATGTTTTTTAGACAGACTCAATAATTCATCTGTTAGTCCCAACTCATCTGAAATATTATCCAAACAATATTACTTGAAAAGTCTGAAGCAAGTTATTAGAAATGTATAGTATCGATCAAATCATGCAAAGGAGTTAATGTGAAATGACAATACAGTGAAAACTATTGATATATACACTATGACCTAGAAAACAAGTGAGACATAGTTCTGCCTAGATAATGAGAAGCTGCTCTACAGAAGACAGAGCCAGAACAGAAGCGGCATGAAGGATAACTTGAAACATGTTTAGGGTGACCAGACGTCCCGGTTTTGGCCGGGACTGACCCGCTATTTGGCGCTCTGTCCCCGTTTCTCAAGATTATGTTCCCATTGGAAACTGCAGTGGTGCTGGATTTTTGTACTAGATCTTCATAGCTGGCAGGCAGGAATGCACAATCTCACACAGAAGAATTGCTGCATTTTACAACTTAAGATAGTGTTAGTTTGTGATTATTTAATTATAATGTGTGTTTCTTTGAACAGTAACACTTAAACCGCTTTCTCCTCCAAACGCTACTCAAGTGTAGTGCCTTGACAGCCACTTTCAAGAGTTAGTCCTACTTTTATGTTAGTTGTCCTGTCCCGTTTTTTTTACTTTTTAAATCTGGTTGCCCTAGGCATGTTTGGTTTTCGAGACAAGAGGTTTTTGGTTTTTCTTTTGGCTGAAGGAGGTAAGTGCACAGGCCATCTCGCAAAACGGCACTGTACCTCACTGACAGTAGTTTGAAAAGCCCTCAGAAGCGTTTATAAGTCCTGAGAATGGCTTCCTCATTGGCAGGAGACATGCCTAAGCCCTGGAGCGTTAGTATGTAGCCTAAGAACTCGAAACAGCACATTTCACAAATGCCCAGAGGGAATCTCGGGAGGATAGCTCAGCAGCAACGTGCTCTTGAAGCAAGACGACATGGAGCACCACAGGTTCAATCCCTGTGTCCGCGCTTAGAAACCTCTGGGTATTAAGCGCGTTATAAATGACCTATCATATCATTCCATATCAAGTTATTCATTATATCAACCCAGGAACCTTAGTAAATCAAGTTTTTGAAACTAACAACTTTGAGTCTGTGTCACTCTTGATACCATGCCTGTCTCACAGTATGCATGCATGTATGTATAAATGCCTTAGTCTTGTGATGAGTCATGTTGCAGCATGCTAATTGGCTTTCAAAACAAGATGGCATCTGAGATTCCAGCGAGAAATGAAATGGTGGCCAACTTGCAGCCCTCCCAATGTGTTGTCCTACAATTCCCATCTACCCTTGTCAACAATGTCAATGGTAAGGTAACATGGGTGTTGTTGGCCCGAAACATCTGGAGGGCCAAGGTTGCCCACCACTGAAGTGGGGCACTGCCACTGTCCATGTGGGAGATACGCATGGCTTGAATGTCTATTCTGAAATTTGTGGCAGGGGTGAAGGGCTTAATTTGCAGAAGACTGCAAGCCAGTGCCACTCGGTTTGGCTCTTCTTTCAATGTGTGTTTTGAATGAGATTTCACAGTCAATGGCAACGCTGAGAGATTTTGCAGCTGGGGCATGAATATATCAAGCTTCTTTTCTGTCAGCCCATTCTGGACTTGGCATGATTGGTGGGGGTTCCAGGGAGAATTAATTTAGTTTTAGTCGGTTTTGAGCTTCAGGTTGTTACTTGAGATCCAGCCTTCAAAAAGGGACAGAGAGTGCTTGAGCCAATTGACACCATTGATGCAATGGATATTCAGGTCATCTGCAAATCGGTGTTGTTTATGATGTTGGTGTTGGCAAGGATAGCCTCCAAACGTTTCCTGTAGAGTGTGAAGGTGATCAGGGATAGGATGAGCCTTCTGTAACATTACGGTTTTCTTGGTAACACTGTGATCTTTGGAGGCCCACCTGGAATAGCTGGTTTCTGATGGGAAGTAGGGAGCAAGTCACCCCAGGACTGGCCTGAGGAAGCCCATGAAGGTGGGAAGGATGTTGATGGTGACATCATCATGATGGGATACAAGGTAGCAGAGAGGGTGTGTAGGACAAGAAGCCAGGAGTTCCCTTTATGCAGGATAAGGTGACTGGTGGCAGGATCTGGGATGCATCGTCATTGGAATCCAGATTGGTAGTCTCGTAGGAGATTGTGCCGTGAGATCCTTTTGTTCAGCTAGCGAGTTATGGTCTGCTCTATCACTTCAGGTACAAGCGAGAACTCTGACGTTCCTGAAGAACCTGAGAGAGCTCTCACGCTATTATGTAAGAAAGCCATTGAGCTATCTTAATGGTCTCCCCATGGACCTACCTATGACCAAGATCAATACTGAGGAGCTGGATTACTAGGAAGGAGACGGATTTGGGCCCGAATGAAGGACTTCGAACAGTCCGAAATGCATTGGACTTCTCTTTTTTCCTAGTCTTGTCTCCTTATTAAATATTGAATACTTTTCGAAAGACACTGACATTGTGTAACATATATGTTGGTACCTGCATACAGATGCTAATAAACATTGACATAATTCTGCAGCGATCATTCGCAACAGACCATACAGTACTAGGGGTTATTTCCCCTGGCCTCAGGCCTATACAATATATCAAGCTCAGTATACAATGTATACATTTCAATATACAATGTGTGCATCTCAACAGACAGTGTATATATGTCAATATATAAACTATGCATCACAGTATACTGCATAAACATCTCAGTATAGAATGTTGTATCTCAGTATGCAGTGAATATATTTCGATATATAATATATGCATTTCAAAATACTGTATATTCGTCTCTGTATGCAATGGCTGTACCTAAGTATACAATGGGCCTCATTACGAGCATGGCGGTAGCCGTGCCTGCATTGCAGGTAAGGCTACCGCCATGCTCGCTACCGGCACCGCCTCCCGTGATTGGGCAATAACCGGCATATTACGAGTTGAATGGGCCGGTAATTGCCCATTCGCGGGTGGCGGTAATGCCGGGCTCCCGATCCCCATTCTGCCCCAATGGGCAGAATGAAGGTGGCGAGCATGGATGCGCCAGCACCATTGATAACGGTGCTGGAGGCGTTACGAGTTATGCTCGCGGGTGCCGCACAGCCCGCCAGGAACCCGCGAGCAGGACTCGTAATGCGGTGGGACGGTATGAACGGTGCCGGTGCCTTACCGGCACTGTTCATACTGTCCCCGCCAGGGTCATAATGAGGCCCCAATGTATATGAGTGCACACTTCAATATTTAATGTATGCATTTCACTATACAGTATATCCCTCTCAGTGTGAGCTCAATGGATTTCAATATATAGTGTGCACATCTCAACATACGATACATGCATCGCAGTACATAATATATGCATTTCATACGCTTATGAATCTTGAATTGTGGGCTTCCCCCATCCCCTGCCACTGTACAGCGCACTTTGTGACAGCGCTTGCCATTACAGATCAAATCAAGCGCACAGAAGAAAGCCTCGCTAATTGACTTGCACTGAAGATTGTTGAGCGGACACTTCTCTCCAAACTATACTGTGTGCCCTAAGAGAACCACAGGCACCCCCCACCCCCGCCATCTTTGCCTTCATTTCTTGGAGCAAGAGCTTTTTAGGCAGCACCCGCTCTCGATTTGTCTCTGTGAGAAGGCAGAAAGGACAAAGCGAGTTGTCAGAGTAAAATAGAACAAATGCTGGTAGAAACCCCTTGGGGACCATATATTACGCTCCTGAAGTATTCCCACCTGGCCGCTTGGAAGAAATAAGGATATTTTATCTTAAACTTTTTTTTTTTCTCCTCTCCGGTAACGGGTAAAAGTGTAAAAATAAAGCCCGTCTCTTTAATTGCCCCTCAAGATCGGGGCTCTGGCAGGCAGTATTTCCAAAAGATGTATTTCTCCTGCCCGCGGTTAGAGCGCCCCCATCTCTCCTAATTACACCTGCCATGTCACACAGCCCCCTGGCTGCCTCCAGCAGCTTCTGGAGGACAGGAAGCGCCTCATTTACTGAAGCGTTTTACAATGGCAAAACCCTATTGGAAAACGCTCTGTGAATGAGGGCCGAAGTCCTGGGCTTGCAGTGAGTGGAGGGAGGGGCCTGTGGACAGTGGAGGGAGGGGCCTGTGGACAGTTGTACAGCAGTCAAACACACATTTATGCAAGAAAGCAGAGACGGGCCGATCCAAAGCGTTAACGCCCGCAGGTTTACCAGTTTAATACTCCTTGTTGCCTGATATTAAGGGAGTTGCGTTACAGGATGGTCATTGGTGTTCCTTGATTTGTGGTGTTGCCCTATTTCTTGATGTGTTATCTTATGGTGAGCTAACAAGGTCCAACAGGACACTTTAGCTCCAGGTTACACGATGCTCTTCTGAGCAGGGTTGGATTACTTCTATGGAACTGAAATCTTGTTTTGGTAACTTAAGCCGCAGTGCTTGAGTGTTGCGCGTTCTGGTACACTGCCACTCTGAGGGCTAACGGGGATCGGACTGGTCGCTAGGGCCAAATGTGCAGTGCCGAGAGGACTGACACAGAAGGACATTGCGGGTGAGTTTTGTGCGCCAATGTTGGCCAGTTTGATGACTTGCTGCACTGTGGAGTTTTGACCAATTGTACCAGCCAGATCTTCTTTAAAACGCCCAAATGACCAAATATTGAGGCTCGTTATAGGTTTGCTGGTCCATTAAGAAAGTGCCAGTAATAACGTTTACCGGCACTCTTCCGGACCAGAAAACTACAAGTTTGCCGATGGGGGTTACATGACTTACCTCCAGCCAAAAGCTCAGGCCCCCACTGGCATTAAATATCCAGTATTACTGGTGCCAGAAATGCCAGAAATTCCCCCCATGGAGTATTATGTAATATCCAGTTATACCGGGATATCAGGCGGTGGAAACGGTAATACCATTCGGTGGTATCCCACAGGAATTATGTGTGGGATGCCACCGAAATTGGAATGACCTCTGTCCCAATAATGCATTGTCACTTACAACTTCTTTTTATTGGAAATTCTGGAATTGCCATTTGTGAATATGGGCCCCTCTTTTTTGGGCCCGGGAATGTTTTCTGTGTGACTCTTGTCCTGATGTCACTGTAGTGTGATCGCATGATTGTGAGATGCTCCATTGCTTGGGTGTGAAATTAAAGAGCTAAGCATCTTTGACCTGAATAAAAAGCTTCAGTGACTGCCGCAAGCCTTGTCAGGTATAAATTCCATGGGGGGTCATTACGAGGTTGGAGGTAGCCATGGCGCTATTAGCGCCATGGCTACCCCCTTACCGCATACCGGGTTCTCTGAATGGGGTATTACTGGGCCATTCCAACCTTGGAGGACCCGGTATTTCCCCATTCAGGGAACCCATCCCCATTCCCATTTGAGCCCCCATAAGGCTCAATGGGAATGGGGGACCATGCTAACTACGGGCCCATAAATAATGGGCCCGTTGTTAGCATGCTGGTCCTTTAGCGGCTCCCACTAAGGGCGCCTGGTAAAACCAGCCGCCCTTAAACCAGCCGCCCTTAGCGGGACCCACTAAAGGACCACGTAATGCGACTGTAAGGGGTTAACGGCACCAGCACCATTACCGGCACCCCTTACCGCCAACCTTGTAATGACCCTCCATGAGCTTAAACATCACTGCAGACCATGGGAGTCATCCTAAGTCAGCCGGTCCAGTAAAAAAGTGGCAGGATTCATGGATATCAGCACTATAACGGACCGGCCGACTACAGGTTTGCCGGTGGTGCACCTGTGTTACCTTGAGCTGAAAGCCTGAGGTAAGGCAGGTTCCCTACCAGCATTAAAAGACGTCATTACCGGCACCAGTATCACGGCAAATCCCCTCATGGAGGCCTATTGGTCTCTAAGAATGGGCATTTACTCCACAATTCTGGCTGTCGTAATCCGACGTCAATAACGCCGGACCGGGTGCCGGAAACGGTAACTACTTTTGCCGGTATGGATACCGGCAATGTTAGAATGAGGCCCTATGTATGGTTTGCCAGTTCCTTATATTGCGCTCCCATGCTGCGTAGACATAGGAGGCTCAAGATGCAGTCGTCGGGTTGCCAGGAGGATTGGAGACCCACGCGGGAGTGAAGGGATAGAAGGAGTGACAGGAAGGGTGCTTTGGTATTTTCAGTGGCGGGGGAAACTGGCTTCCCTACCTGTTCTTTCCAGTGCAGTCTCTGTGTGTCTAAAGTACACTACTCACCACCACTGCCACTGCACCTTTGTTTAGTTCCCGGGCAAGCTGGCAGAGCAGGGCAAAATGAAAGTTGGAGGTTTGCTGCCTAAAGTGCAAACACCTTCTTACAATAATAACCAAATAATGTGAGGCTTCTGCTGAGCTCAACCCCACTAACAAGTTATGCGGGTGAATGACCTGGCAGATAGAACCATAGAACCGCAGGCTAATCACTTGAGAGCTGGGCATCTCCATTGATTTCTTTGTTCCGCTTCTATTCCTTCTCTCTCTTCTCTCTATACCACCTGAAATCCTGACCCTCCCTTATGCTAGGAGATGGAATGCCATCCGTCGGTTTAGCTGTGAATGTCCCCTAACTTCCCACACCTTTCATTTTCCTCCCTAGCACCCCAACAACTTCCTCTCATCGTCTGGGGAGGATAGCTCAGAGGCAACGAGCTCGCCTTGGAAGCAAGATGACGCAGAGCAACACAGGTTCAATCCGCAGGTCCGGTTTAGAAACCTCTGGTTTTTAAGTGCGTTATAAATAACCAATCATAATCATAATCATTTATGTCAGGATATAGAATGCAGTTCATGGACTTAGCTGAGAATGTCCTCTGACCTATGTCCTCTGACCTACACCTGCCTATTCCTCAAGAAGAAACTAAGCAAGAACCTACTCAACCCTTCTCATCAATTTCCACCAACTAATGAACTATTCTATGCTGTATATTGATCTGCTCGCCTGCCTCCATGAATCCACCTTGGCCGCACCAAAGCCTGTCCTGCGTGCAGATGCCTAGCTGATCAGTAATCCATGGAACAATGACAATATCATGCCAAGCCCGCAAGAGCTCCGTGCATAGAACTGATAATCTATTATTTCAGCTTCATATTCTAGAGAACAAATAATGTCACCTTATCCCTAGAAAGGGTCATGCTCCTGTGGTTGATTGTGTTGTCTGTTTGCATCTGTGGAACAGACTCTGATGTGGCCTTGGGGGGCCTTTAAGCATATCAGGAACCCCACTATTACCAATGTTGCCTGTATCGTGATTACCACTGTAGGTTCTATGCTGAATTTGAGTACATACTGTGGTGAACCTAAAGGAGTCGGACTAAGCAGTGACATGTTTAAGGCTTTTTCGTTCAAATAATAATGAAAACTTCTATCTAGCCCTAGTGCTGTGATGGAATTACCATACATAACAAACTAAAATTAAGGGTGCTCCTCAAAGTCCAAAAGAAATAGACCACAGACAAACTCTTACTAGCTAACTGGTCCTATCATTTAGGAAAAATACAACAACAAAAAAAGAAGCCAGAGCAATAGACCCTGTCCTTGGCTTTTGCCTGGCCCAATCACCTGGATCCCTTTTTCAAGACGTTTTAAAAATTCATCAATTTTGTGCAGTACAGTCTTCAAGCTCTCTGCAGGTTCTGCATGCCAAATCTTAATTCCATGTGGTTCCCTCTTTCCAGAAAGAAAAGGTTTTCTTAACAAAATGCCACGATTTCCAACTTGGTGCTTAACAATGTTCTTGTATTGTGTTTATGGACTGGAACCCTCTAGGTTCTATCTCTCCAGTTCTGCTTTGTTTGTTTTGTGTTTCCAAGGTTCCCCAAAGTCCTCCGACCCGCTGACATTTTTATGTTATTGGGGCCTCGGTGGAGCACCTGCCAGTAAGTTTCTCTGGGTTCCCATAACCCTGTGTGGCTTTCTCAGCCTCAAATATTAATGTCTCTCAGTTTCTCAGGGCTCTCCAAAGCCCTCTGGCCCTCTGAAAGGCATGCTTTAGCTCGGGTCTATCTGGCTCCCATAACCCTCGTGGCCTGTTCATCCTCCAATACCAAGGTTCGCCACTCGCAACGGCGTTTCCGCCTCAAGAGCGTTTGCTTCCCTTACGCTGCTCAGTCCGGCAGCAAACACACTTTTTATGTGCAGATCGGGGATCCGATCTCTGCGCTGTGGTCGGGTCTCTCTGTCTGTGCATGGGCTCCAGGCCCACCACGGCTTCTGTACAGTTACACCACCAGGCGAGATGGTCACTTTACTGTCTCCATCTCTCTCTCGACCTTGGCTTCTTGGGGGATCAGGCCACCAGCTTTCCAGCATCAGTTTAGCGATTCACTCACTCCCCATGCTAGAGCTGGCACCATGGTTAGCATGGCTATGCCTCTCCAGGACGTCTCCCTGTCAGAGGCTCGCTTCTGCACGGGATTCTCTCCCAATCTGGGTTTCTCTTTGTTTTATGTGCCTCATCAGAAACAAAAAGGGGGGTGTCTTTCCTCTTTGATTGTGGAGTTCAGGAGGTATCCAGCATTAACTTAAGCCAAAGAGATTGGACAAATGTCACTACTAGAAGAATCCAAAATTGAATTAATGACAGTCTTCCCAATTCCCATGTAGGCAGACAATGTTTGTGGACTGGGAGTTCCTTGCAGGAATGGGAGTCCTTGTCCCCAAGAGGGCAGTCACTCCCTGTGAGGTCCTTCTTGTTGAGTCCCCTATGGAGGGTGTTCCTGAGCGGGCTCTCCTCACTAGACTCAAAGGGGGTGGCTCCTCTCTGGAGAGAAGGGACAAATAGTCCAGATTAAGTCAGAATTCTCAAGTGCAGATGTAGTCCTAATGTAGCCTTTTGTTTGCTCGAGTAAATCTCCACAAACCCATCCAATTATAGAGGTTCCTCATGTTGCCCTGTGCTTTGCGTTCAACTTCTTCCTCAATTGCTTGGAAGTTATGCAGCTTAAACTTTTACTCTTACTTTTCCTTCTATACCTGTGCAGAAAACAAGAGTCCCAACTAAGTTCATAGTTTCCAGCTCCTGTCATGCTGACATTTATGGAACTTTTGCAGGCCAGCTCAGCACTTGGACAGACATATAATAATGGCCAGTTCATAAGCACAAGAAGGCCCGCAAAGCAGACACAGCTGGATGCTGAAGTTCTGAGTAGGAAGAGGACAGACTAAGATCAATAACATCCAAATCCTTGTACCGTTTCAGTCATATGAAGAAGAACTCCACGCGCCACGGCTAATAAAAAGGCCAGTAACACCTGGGCAGTGTGTTCTGCATGAGGAAAGAGAAGGCAGAGACTTGACCAGACTGCTGAGCCCTGATGAAGGAATATGTGCTGAAAAGCTGGGTCATCAATGTTAAATCACTGTCCCTGGCTGACGGCAAGCAGAGAGCCGTAGAGATGCAATGAGGAGTGTAGGCTATCCTGCTGTGATCCCAGATCAGGCCAGTCGCAACAAACCACTAAGGCAGTGTGACAACTGAAGCTACATAGCCCAGAGTTTGCAGAGGCTCCAGAAACCAGAGAGAGGAAAACATCAAAACAAACTGAAGGAGATGATCTGAGTGGAGCAAAGGAGCTGTGCCTGGATTGAGGAGTTCCTTGCAGATTTTGTAAAGTTTGGCTGTGTTGGTGGCTCCAGAGATGCAGGCTTGGATGTGGGCCCGCTTCTTGGAGCGGATAGAGAAGCGATCCTGTCTTTGAAGCAGGCAGCAGGCCAGTTTGTCAGATGGTAAACCCAAGGTCTGCCACTTCCATTCAGCAACTCTTCAATTGTGTTTCAGAAATGCTAGATCAGAGTCGTACCAGCTGTTGTTCCTGGAGACAGGTATTAGGCGGATCCTCATGACATGGGCAAGGACGTCAAGGGTGTTAGAGATTAAGAGGTGCAGGTTAGCAATGACAGAGACAGAGGGCGACTCAGAAGTGGGGGGCAAGGGGGGGGATGGAGGTGGAGGCGAAAGCAGTGACTGACACTCGCTTCATAAGTCGAATGATGGCGAAGGAGGCTGGCAATGCTGGGGGTGGCTCTGATAGTGGGCCAAGGGGACCCCAGTGGGAGCAAAGGAGGGAGTGGCCTGACCAGGAGAAGGGGGTGGTGAATAGATTAGAGATAGGGATGTTGCCAGAAATTAGGGTGTCCAGAGTGTGACCGGCAGAGTGGGTTTCGGCCATAAGGGAGAATAGAGAGAGAGAGGGAGTCACAAAGTACACAGAATTGAGATGTGGATGATTCTTGGGAGTCGAGGTGGATGTTGAAGTTACCAAGGAGGAATAAGAGGTTGAAAGGGAGTAGGCGAGGTTGGCCCATTCAGATAGGAAGAGAGGGATAGGACCAGGGGTCTGTAGATAGTGGGGAGTATGAAATAGAGAATAGGAGAGACCCCAAGCCTTCAGATGAGGCATTCAAAAGAGGAGTAGGTTTGAATAGGTATGATGGAGGCAGGGACCCACTCAGGGAAGATCAGGGCAACTCCACCTCCAGGCATGTTGGGTCTGGATTTGGAGAGGATTTTGGGACCCTCAGGAAGGAGATTGTCAAGAGCAGTGACAAAGCTGGCATTGAACCCCGTCTCGGTAAGAGCGAGGACGTCTAGATCAAAGTCTTCGAGATGGAGACAGATGTCAGAGGAGTGTTTGACAGCTAGCATACAGAGTAGCTAAGTGAAGCTGGTTGCCACCTTTGAAGGTTTTCCGCGGGATGTACAGGAGCGTGGTACCCCCATCGGTGGGGGTGGAGAGGTAAGAGGCGAGGAAAAAGGAAGAGTGCAGGAGAAGGAAGGAAGTTTATGAGAGAGGGTAGGCACCGGTTGAGAAGGACAAGAGTAGGATGAGAGCCTTGGGCCACTTAACATCACCCTCTCCTCATCTCTTCTTCCCTACTCTTGCCCTACTAATCTACCTGCCTGCATGGTCTTCCCTAAAAGTTTTTGACAGTAGTTTCAGAATGTTATAGATCATAAGTTACAGTCAGCAACAAGTTCTCTACGTCTAGATTTCGGGATCTGTATCATGGTTGCACATTTTCAGCATCGAGAAAAGTGCAGAGAGGTTGGTCCATGTCTTCCTCCATATCCCCTCTAGGTGCAAAATGCACATGCATCTCTGCCCACATTAATTTTATAGTGACTTGAGAGTCTATAATTGGCATAGAATTCCACCTGGACACTTTGCAATGGTGCAAGTGCAATTTTGCAGCTATTAACACTAGGTCAAAAATTGTACTTTCAATTCATTTTTGCACCAGGACAAAAGGCTAACACCACTCTGTATCAGCACTAGGGCAACATTTGCAGTAGTGTAAAAATGCATTGATAGAATAGGTTTCTGCCAAAGGGAAAACTTTACCATAGTGCTAATACCTAGGGGTGAGCGAAATGTTTGCCGGCCTAAGCGAAAAGTGCAGAATCCGCCCTGGAATCTGTTTCCGCCTATTCCGCAAAATAAGCATTACAGTTCCGTCGCCACTGAAATGTTGCCCAGTTTTGTGTGGTTTTGTGCGGCGCGTGGTGTTTCATTCCCATCTTAGTTTCATGGAGCCCGGGCACCCCTTTCAACTAGGGTAGGCGGCCTTCAAAGGCTATGCCAGAGTTAGACCTGCCCCGTAGGTGGTGCAAGGGAGTGGAGGGAGGCCTCGTCCCTGGCTCCCCAGAATGTGTAGCGTTATGCATGTGAAGTGGTACGTCTTTCCCTGTCCTGTTGCCTATCAGCATCTGTCCTAGCCAGGTCTCTCTTTCTATTCTTTCAGGTCGTTTCCTGGGGGCAACAACACCCAGTGACAAAACAGGGACCAGGAGTACCACAATACACCTGGGTCCAATGGTTAAGAACAAGCCTGGACCTGAAGGATAGAAGTGGTTTCTCTAATGACGATTTATTATCCTTCTACAATCAGGAGCCAAATGGGAGACCCAACACCTACTACATAACACCCATGCATGCTAGAGAGTAATAGTGGAGCAGCTGTGGCAGAGCCGGAACCAGCAGGGAGCTTCATAGCACTAGGGGAGACCAGGGAGCACTCTCCCAAAACATTTGTAAACAGTGACTTACAGAATAAAGGAGAAGAAGAGAGAGAAGAAGAGAGGACAAATAATCAGTCAAAAATACTTTATTTTAGCAGTGCGCAATAAAAGTGAGCAAAACACAACAACAACATAAATCACATTACAACAGAATACAGGCAGTATCTGCAATTTACATCTCAAAAGCCAGTGTTAATCAGAACACCTCCCTCTCTTTTCATCTCTAAGCTAGTGCGGAACATAACCTTTACACAGATCTCTTTAACCATCGCCTGAAAATGTATTTCACTCTGGCAAACACTTTTGCAGCGTTATCGGTTCTTCTACAGAGAGATATGCCTTCACTAACAGTCCTAATATCAAAGTCGTGCAACCTTGGTTTCAAGTAAGCCTATTCTGTACAGCAGGTATGAAGGGGAAGCAAGTAGATACTGCTCAACAGTTTCGATCCTGTCCATACAGTACAGGCATTTATCTGGTTCAGTGGGGTTCCATGTGTTGTGTAATACAGCTACTGGCAAAATACTACATCTAAATTGAACGTATAATTAAATATCTTGGTCTCATACTGTGCAAATAGACTTCATACCCTCTGCAATCTTTGTTTTCCCAATAATTCCTCAGGGCAACAGATGGACGAGCACTGCTCCCGCACTCTGTTTCTACTTTTTTGCCAGTTGGACTCCTTGACTCTGAGTTTATCGTTAGATACAATGAGAGATGGAGAATACCATAGATCATTATATCCTTGGAGCCGTAACCAAGTCCTAGCATGCAGGATACACTTCAGGGAAGACCTTCCATGTTGGCACAGAAGGTCAATGACTGCATCTTTAAACTTGAAGAGCTCATCCTTACCCCACTGTCTAATCCAGTATAAAACTGGCATAAGGGCTATTACAGCTTCTATTTGGGGTAAACCTTTTCCCTCGTGAATTAGCACTGTGGATATCCCAACTGGGGGCCCCAAATGTCTCTTCAGGAAACCATTCTCAGCTATACAGAGTTTATTCCAATTGGAGTCACCCCAAAGCTCAGCCCCATATACAGCCGCTTGAGCCTTATATAACTGTAGGAGCAGTTTAACGGTACCATCTTCAAGACTAAAAGATAATTTGGTGATGACCCCGTTATGCCGCAAAAGAGTGTTTTACGCTCTTATAATTGCTGATCCCAGGTGCATGAAGTAACAAATCTAACCCCCAAGTGATAATTATAATCAACATGCTCTAAAATCTTATTGTCAGCAATTATTTAACCTCTGCCCTTTTCTTGGTGAAGGTCCTAGTTTTAGTCTTCTCTGTATTACAGGACACACCCATAACCTTGCAAAATCCTTCAAAAAGGTTAATTTCGGTTTTCAAGCCTGAAACGTTTTGTGAGATTAAAATTGTGTAATCCGCAAAAAGTAAAACTGGAATTTTATCACCAGCTAAGACCAGGGCATCTGAGGCAATGTTCAGAAGTCTATCCATTAGTCCATTAATGTAAGTAGAAAGAGGACAGGGGCTAACATACACCCGTGTCGTAACACCCATTTTCACCTGCATGGGATGTGTTGTTTCACATCCAACCCCAATATTATCACAGAATCATTATTTCCATAAAGTAATGTAATGGCTGAAAGCAGCTCAACTGGAATGCCCCCTGCCTTGAGAATTTCCCCAATCCTGTCACATGCGACCATATCAAAACAGTACAAAAATCTACACATACTGCATAAATATTTACCTTCCTTAATACTGCGTATTTATCCAAAATTAGTTTCACTCTAAAACATTGGTCCACTGTGCTAACACCCTCTTTAAAACCCTACGCCGATGGTCGATCAGATTCCTCGAAGCAACCCAAGATTTAAGATGACCCAGTGTAGAGGAGGTCCCAGACATGGCCTCCACCCCTGCCCCTCATTTCGAGGTACCAGGAATGGACTTGCCTAGGTATGTGACGTCTGAGGAGCAGATGAACCAGCAAATAACTGCACTGGGACTCTGCCCAGTGTACATCAGAAGATACATACCGGTAGAAGCGCCCATAACCAGACAGCCCTGGGCAGCACGGTACCCTATCAGACAGCCGTACCAGCCGCTGAGACGAAATGAAGAGTACCTACAGACGGTCCGTGAAGAGACCCAAAGAGCTGTAATGGAAGACCAGTGGAAATGACACAAGGGCCTGGACAGACTTGCGAATGAACGAAAGCAGCGTATCAAAGATAGCACGCCAGTGCAAGTAGCTATGAAAATAGATGTAATGGACACAGGAAAGAGACAATGTTAAAACGTGAGGAAAAGTTGCTATGAGACAAGATGGAAGTAACCAACCAGTTAAACGCGTGTAAATAGGATTGGAACGCAAGAAGCTAAGAAAACGATACTGATTGCAATGCTTAGTAGAAGAATAGAGCGGCCAGCATCAACTATATCTACCTCAATAAGGCACGCTTTACAAGTGTGACTCCATTTTGTAAAAGCAGAAGTATGCCCAGGCGGCCAGAGGCCTAACAGGCCTGCTTTCATATCCCATCCAAAGCCAGAAGAAGGAGCAGAATTGAAACTCAACAAAGAGCAGCTCATGCCTGGGAAATCGAGGTCAACCAGAGAAGGGGAGGAGAGCGTCAGCTAACAGGAATCGAAACTTCAGAGCATACCAGCCTGCCCCGTGAAGGACAAGGTAAGGGAGGCCCATGCAGGTGGCGAGGCCGAAAACAGAAGTAAATACACTAAAAGCTGGAAACTGAAGCAGATTCACGGTGAACAGACATGTGACCAAGACAGGCGCAAAGAATTACCAACATCTGATGTCACCCAGATCCAAGGGTGCCATAACTTCTCCAGATAAGAGGTTACAGTTTCGAGGCCATGCCCAGCCAACTAATTGACACATAGCCCCAAGATGCTGATTTATGGAAGGGAGGCAGCGTGAAACTTGGGACACCAGGCACCTCGGTGTCCATTCTGCATGCTGCTAATTAAAAGTGGAAATTTATGTCTAGGGGTGTAACCTGACCAATCACAAAGGATCAGGTTATCTATGGTCCTATATATCGTAGAACCAATGAGATGTCGTATTTGTAGTCACGTCTATCACGTGTGATGTAGAGGGAGGCGTATAGACACCCACCTGATAAGAGTTATCCAATCAGCATGCTCCATTATCATATAAAGATATAACACCTATATTTAAATTACATTTCCTAACCAATTATATTGCATGACAAGTTTTTTTAGAATTAGACGTCAATGATGATGAGTTTTGTGTATAAAAATTGTTGTTCAACTGAAGTTCGAGGAAGTCGCAGCGAGACAGGTGATCGCAACGATGCTGATTCTCAAATGCTTCCCTGTTTGATGTACTCGTCATTAAATGGACTTCCCTTTGCCAAATGACGGGGTATTGATTAGAAGGCAGGTATATGTATGACCAGCTGATGTCCGTCTAGTCTGTCAAGTGTCTGTCCTATGTGTTCCGTATTGTTGATTGTTTGAGATGAATTTGGGTTTTACGCAATTCTGTGAAGAAGAGGGAATCGCCAATGAATTGTTGGTTTTGAGTTTATTGATAGTATACATTTTGGTAGGAAAAGATTGGATTGGAGCTTGCGTATCTGGTGCTCGCTCATACTAGTAGAAGGATAACAAACTGTATAAATATTGTTGGTAACGGAATTGAAAATGGAGGAGGTCTCCCCACTTGCGGATCTATGCAAGCATCTACCTAGCATGCTCCTAAATTAAGAAAGTATAGCACAGAATGGGTTAAGGGTACCGCCCACAAGATGTTTACGCCATGGCCACAGAATGGGTCCCTATCAAAAGCCGTCTTACAGCACATGACGACTTATCTACATGCCACATATACATGCAAGAAGCTAGAGAAACATATTGCTGTTCTATAACTATGGAAGATGTTGGAGCAGATGAAGGAGGAAGAGCCTCCTGCAGATTGGATATCAAACATATGCACGGAGGGGGGTGAGACGCCTACCGCGCCATCGGCCCCGCCGGAGCCAGCCATCGAGGGAAGTAAGACAGAGGGGGTCTTCCCGCTAAGAGAACTAAAGGCAGCCACGGGGTATAACAACCCTGCATATGAGTCGCCTACGTATAGTAGCAACGACAATAAAGAAAAGGACCAGGAAATTAATCTTGCCTCTGTAGTCCTGAGGGACAAGGAGAGATGCAATGACGTAGGAAAGGATCAGGCACAGAGTTGTGCATCTCTCGTTAAGGAGAGAGAAGGAAAGAAATGAAAGGAAAATGAAGGTAGAACTGATGAGATAACATTCGCAAAAGACGAATGGATGGGAGGGCAGATATTGCTAAAATTAGATGGAAAAGGAAGTGATGATGAAAGGCCAAGAGAGAGGTCTGATAAGGCGCCAAGGAGAGAGAGAGAAAAGGAAAAGGAAATAAGGGATAAAAGGACAAGAAGGAAGGAGAGGCTGAAGCGAGCACAACTATATCGCAAAGAGCAAGAGAAACAGCTCGATCGCAAACAGAAGGCAGCCTACGACCAGTACAAACAGAATAAGCAAAGGTCGGAAGAAGAGCAAAGGGTACGTGAGAGGAGAGTGAAGAGAAGAGAAGATGAGGAAATTAGAAGGGCAAAGGAAAGTAGAAACAAAAGGATGAGGGAAGTAGACAAGGCTAGAGAAGAAGCGAGGAAGCGCAAGGAAATAGATGAAGAAGCAGAACATAAGCTCAGGATGAGGGCACGAGATCTTGAATATTTGGAGTGGGAAGTTAAAAAACCCAATCCTGTTGTAGAATGGGAAGACATTGAAGAATTATTTCCTGCACATTACTCGGTAACAGGTACGAGTGGGACAAATATTGAGGATGAGTTCGACATCAGAAGCATCGGGGAAACGATTGATAAGATATACGATGAGATGGGACTAGAACAGAGACCCCATGGGGGAAGAGAAGATGAGCGCCTGGTGTCACGATCCGCTTCCTTCGCTCCCATTCCCACCACTTGGGGGCATGATTTGGGGTTTATTCCCTACTGGACATTCCTTACGAACCTTATGCTACAATGCTGTGATGAATTGGGAGCGCTAAATCCTTATTTGCCAAACTACTTCCCTTCCAGATCCATTGCAGGTTTTTGCCAGCCAGTATGCTGCTTTAATCAAATCGCTATGCTTCCCAGAATGCCTGGCCCACTGCTTCATCTCCACCCTTGCAGGACAAGGCTGGGTGGAGGATAGGCAACACCTGTGGCTGCAGGTGCAGCAAACTGCACACCTGTGGCGTGTGTTCATTAAGCAGGTTTAAAAGCCTCAGTTTGCTTCAGTCCAGCACTGGTCATTGATGCAGTGTTCCTGTTTCTGACTGGTCCCTTGTTCCTGGTTCTTAGCCTTGTGCCTAGTTACAAATTTCCATTATTGCTTGTTCGTTATCCTTGGATTTTGAATTTATGTGCTTAATTGATTTCTGCATCTCAGATTTCTCAGTGCTTTTCCCTTTGGTGCAGACAGTTTGCCTATGTTCTATGTTTCTCTGACTTGTCCTTTGCTGCTGTATACCTTGATGCTTTAGTCTTTCCTCTTTTTAGATTAGCCTTCTGCCCTTTTCCTTGGTTGGGTGGGGAAAGTTTGCCCTTGTAATTTCGTTTTCCCTGCTCCTGTTCCTTTACTTTTCTTGGAATCCATTCCATGTTTTCCCTTGCACCTCTGCATATACTGTCCATTGATCATTAGGTGTGGTGTTCGGTTGTTAGCTAGCTCCTGTGTGAATGCCTATGTTTTCCTCACTATTCTGTAATCACTATTCCTACTTGCCCCTTGTCTTGAGTCTTATGTATTTAGTTATCCTCCCATTGCTGTTACAGCCTTTCGGGGTCCCTGTTTGATCAACAGGGTTTCGTGGGCTTGCTGACATTCAAGTGGTATTTCTCGTCCTCGTGAGTATTGTTTTTAAGTTTCCTTATTTAATACCATCAAGAGTGTTAGATCACAGATCTGTCATTGTTTGCCCTCTACATGGGCTTAGCGCTGTCAGAACCTGTAATAGCAATTGTGGGTAGGAGCTTGCCGACTTTCCTTGCAGTCATAAGGACTATCTAAGTGCTTACCCCACATCCCTTTTCATATATTTGTATTGTTGTCACACTTTGTTTGCACTCCTGGGTTTTAGTATACCTGATTCTTGGTTCCTGTATGTATGTTGTTTACTCAAGCTATTCACTGTGTGATATCATGCATATATCCCTTGCCATATTCACTGCCTTTGTCCTTACCTGACAGATTCCTGACACCTGGAGAGTACTCAGCTATATGACACTGAGGATGTCACCCAAAGTAGTAGGAACAGGGGACTGTCCCTAGACAGGCTGGAGACTGGGCAGGACGAAGAAGATGCATGGAGTTGTGTAAACAGGGAGTATTCAGGATCTGACTCTGGTGGGGAAGCGGAGGATGAGGCACATGAGGAAGGGAGTGGGTGTGAAAAACGGCTCCCAGGGGACCGAGGGGTACGATGGTCAGACTCTAGCGAGTCTGCAAGTAGGACACCGAAGTCTGCTGCACAGTCCGGCCGACATGAAGGAACACCCTACGGTCAGAGGGGGGTGTCAGCACCTGCCTATGCAGATAGATTAAGGGCATTGCCAGGGAGACAGCAAGGTGGAAATGCCACCCCAACGGTAGACAGGAGAGCTGTGGGGAAAGAAAAGGAGGACTGCGCATTCCAATTCCCGCTTCTAGAAAAGGGGGGAGCAAGACCACAATATATTCTGTGGCCACACATGGACCGAGAGAACCTAAAAAATAAGCTTACAATGCTGACCTCGGGAGCTGGGAAGTGGATACATGAGTTAGAGAAAATGACGAGGTATAGGGGACATTAAGGGCCTCCTAATCGCCATACTTGGTGAAAGAGCAGACGATGTATGGAAACGGGCAGGCTACCCTAGGGTAACCCTAATTAACACCTCCCATGATGGAGCGCCATTTAATAATTGTAGAGCAGCAATATGGAAAGCACTTCGAACGCTATATCCAGACACTTCTGATATGGGAGCTATAATGATGCGGAAAATGAAAGAGTCAGAGGATCCGTTGATTTATATCCAGAATTTTCAGGATGCGTGGGTGCTCGAAACGCATGAGTCTTGGGCGAAATCTATCCCTGCATCCTACCATATATTATGCCAAGGGTTGCCTGAGCCAGTGCAAAAACAACTCAAGAAATTGGTAGGAATAGAAGCCACACCATGGGCTGAAATACAGTTGACAATTGCACATTACTGTAGATTGTTGCAAGAAAAGAATCGAAAAAAGGAGGCAACTCGTAAAGGGGAGGAGGCGAAGCTGGTGCAAAAAAACTCTCAAAGTATGCTCTCGAGGGAGCCATGCTGACAAACCCACCTGAACCACACGCACAGCAAGCGACTAACCCATCGCTGAATAATCAGGGTATCGCAGGATTTTACCCAAGGCAAAGGGGTTTTGGAGGAAGAGGATGGCAGAGTAATCAGGGTGGGTTTCGAGGTAACGAGGGTGGCTTTCGGAATAATCAAGGTGGCTTTCAGAATGCGCAGATGGGTAGTCCAGTTATGCCAGATGGACAGATGGCCCGACGCCCGCCAGTGTGTTGGCTGTGTGGAATGACAGACATGTGGATCGCATGTGCGAAAGCCAAGGCATGTGGCAAAGCGGGCAAGGAATGGGAATAGGCATGGTGAATCAGCCTGCTGTCCCACACCAGGGACAATCCCAGCAAACACCACCTCAAATGTCGCAGGGCACAAGCTCCGGAGGGGGAGTCAACCCTGGAAATGGGGGAAATCAGCAAGTATACAGTGGGCCACACTTATATATGAAGTAGGACAGCTCACAGGGGACTCTGATGTGTTCTATCCTATCAGTGGCACCAGACTCTAATAGGGAACCTAGGGTGAATTTCGTCATAAGGGGTAAAGAATATTCCTTCTTAGTTGACACGGTTGTGAAGCGCTCGTGCATACGAGAAGGCAAATTTTGCTTGTCCGGCAAGGCCATAGATACTCAGAGTTTCACAGGAGCTCACAGCAGAGATCCCTTTACAGACGCGCTCCCGGTATCGGTGGGAGAGCGCGAAATGAATGTACCCTTATTATATTCACGTCAGACCCCAGTAAATATCCTGGGTCGGGACTTAATGACTAAGTTGAATATGACAATCTCATTTACCGAGAATGGTATAGGGTGCTCCACTCCAGGAATGCATTATTCGAACGTGTGCAAAATGATCAGAGCATACTCAGGAAGTATATCCATGAGAGCTATACCATTAGTGCTGGAAGTCTTCGCATATGGCGTGCGGGTGCTCATGGCGGGATTGCCAAACTATGAGGACACCTGATGAGTTCCTATTCAGACCAAGAATACCTATGCATGAAGAAGAGGGACAGGGATTTCCCTTAATGATACAATCTTCCGCAGTGCGAGGGAAAGTGGTATTGGTCGAAGGATATGATGACGAAGACAGACAATGGTGTGCGATTATCGCCATCGAAGAAGGGTATCGAGTGACTGACCTTAAACTGAAACCAGGAGCAATTTTACCAAGAGCACGACAGTATCCTATGTCCAGATAGGCAGATGAAGGGATCGCGAAGACAATTTCTGCCATGATGGAGCAGGGCATCCGAGTGACGTCAGAATCACCTTGCAATACAGTGAATTAACCTGTCAAGAAATCAAAGCGAGGCTCTTGGCGTTTAATCCAAGATTTAAGAGCATTAAATAATATAGTTGAAGCCGAATCTAGTCCCTAATCCATCCCCAATTCTATGCAACATACCCACTGAGGCAAAATATTTCACAGTGATTGACTTGAAAAATGTGTTTTTCTCAATCCTGTTGCGCCGTGACTCACAAGACCTGATGTCATTTACTTTCAGGCAAATGCGCCTGAAAAGCAGGAGGCTGCCACAGTGGTACTGTGAGTCTCCATCCATATTCAACAGAGTCCTGCAGATGGACCTAAGCAATAGTGCAGTAGACAGTGTTGTTTTGCAGTATGTGGATGACATTCTGATCTGCAGCGTCACTGAGGAACAATGCAGGCGCGACTCTGTCCAGCTACTGACTATCCTGGCTAAGAAAGGATGTAAAGTTGACAAGGAAAAGCTACAATACTGTCAGCGAGAGGTGCTGTACATAGGACAGCTAATCTCACACGAAGAAAAAAGGTAACCCCAGAAAGGGCTGAAGCTATCATGAACACAGCTCAGCCGCTCACGATAAAACAAATGCAAAGCTTCTTAGGCCTGTGCAATTATGTCAGAGCATGGGTCTTCGACTACAGCTCGTATACCAAGCCCTTGCTTCAGGCCCTAAAGAAGGCCCAGGCGACAAGAGAAAAAAATGAATGGACCGAGATAATGAAAAAGGGGTTTGCAGAACTCAAGGGGGCGATTTGTAAGGCCCCAGTTCTCGGGATTCCTAATTATGCAGAGGAATTCTACCTGTTCTCACATACCGATGGCAATTTTATGGCGGCAGTGCTCGCTCAGCGAACCTCACTGGGGTACAAGCCCCTAGCATATTACAGCGGGAGTCTGGACCCGGTCATGAAGGGCCACTTCCCATGCGAACAAAATCTAGCTGCTGCCACGTTTGCCAATGAAAAGGCGTCATCCATTGTGATGGGGTGCTCCATGACGTTGTACGTCGAGCACTCGTTATTCGCCCTAATCGAGAAGCCAAAGTACAAGCTGACATCTCAGAGAGCACCCGTATATGGAGTGATTATCTCTAACCCATCGATCAAGATAGTACGATGTAAAACTGTGAATCCAGCTGCTTTCATAGCTGAGCCAGTCACAGAGGGAGAACGTGTACATGACGGCGCGAATTATGAGGAATTCTATGATGAAATCCCCAGGGTAAAAGAAAATGCCCTGGCAGGTAGTGAGATCGTGTTTATTGATGGCTCATCTAGAATCGACCAAGAAGATGGACAAAGATACACAAGCGTGGCTCTGATAAAACACCTAGCGAATGGAGAGGTCCAGGTACTCGTCAATGCATGAATATAATCTCACTATTCTGCGCAAGCTTCAGAACTAATGGCGCTGATACTCGCCATTGAGAATCATGCAGCCCAGGAAGTAACGGTGTACAGTGACTCTGCCTATTTGACATCTACCGTGCACGCAGGCTTAGCACGCTGGAAAAGGATGGGCTACCTCCGAGCGGACGGCACGCCAGTGCACCATGCAGCCTTATTGGACAGGTTGTTAAAAGCACTACAGCTCCCAGCAGGCGCAGCGGTCGTGAAATGCACCACCCACACCAAAGGGACAGATTTCGTGTCATGTGGAAATCGTGAAGCGGACACAGAAGCCAAGCGCGTGGCATCCAAGGATGAACCAATCATGGACGTGGAGGTGGCACGTACCCATGAGCGTATGATGGTAGCACGAGCCACACGAGAGGCCTATAGCAACATGGGACAGACTAAGCTAATGGAACTCCAAGGGAAGGGACCTCAGGAGAAGAAAAATTTGTGGAAACGTCGAGGGTGTTCCTTAAACCCCTCTGACGGGTTGTGGAGGCAAGACAGCACTGGTAAACCAGTAATGCCTGTCGCCCTACTTAAAGTAGCATTGGAGCAATTACACTACCCTATACATATGTCAAAAGAAAATCTCGCTGTAACGCTCACAGATGACTGGTTTACACCGAATTTATTTGAGCATGTTGCGTTCTTCATGGTGAACTGCATAATCTGCCAGCAATTCACCGCTGAGCACACACTAAAAGTAGTAAGAGGAGTTATCCCCCAGCCAAATGGGCCATTCCAGCACTTGCATATCGACAACGTCGACATGATTCAAGTGTGCAATGGGTACAGGTATTTAATTGTGGTGGTGTGTCCATTCACTAGATAGATAGAAGCAGGTCCCTGTGCACACCCAGACTCTACCTGTGCTGCCCAATTTCTAGTGAGGGAAGTGTTCCCTAGATGGGGGGTGTGCGAGGTAATGAGGTCTGACAATGGGGCTCACTTTGTTAATGAAGTTTTCGAACAGATCAGCTTATTGCTTGGTATAAAGCACAAGTTCTCATCGGTGTATCATCCGGAGGGGAATGGCATATGTGAACGGCTAAACGGCTTGTTAAAGGAGAGGATAGCCAAGCTGAAACTCACATTGAAAAAGAGATGGCTGCACTGTCTACCACTGGCATTCTATGCACTTAGGAACCAACCAGGCTCCGACCATCATCTCACGCCTCACAAGATAGTTACAGGTAGAAGGCTGAGGACCCCTCTTACCCCCCGAGATAGAGCTGGATGTGATGCCCAGCCAACAAAGGAGGTCTTGGGGACAGAGATGCAGGACTACCTGAATTGTATGACATCCAGCGTCTCTGTCATTTCAGGTCAGCTGCAGCGACAAAGAAAAGGGTGCAGCGCAGCACAAAATACAACAGGAAGTGCTGAAACGGAGTCCACGCAAAGTCTATGTGCGCCACCCACCTTCCCTGGCGACGCTGTTCTCATAAGGAACTTTACAAGGAAGAAGTGGGATGAGTCACGATTAAATGGCCCTTTAATCTTAGAGGACTGCACTCCTTCAGCCGTCAAAGGCCAGGGCAGAAGGGCATGGCTCTTCCGGAATGACATTAAACCTTATATAGGAGAGAGCCCTCCAGCTGCATCCAACCACAAAGAAGCCACAGACAACGGGGAAGAACCTCAGCACGTGCATACAAGATCCATGGCAAGGAAGAAGGACGCATGAGCAGCAACACAATGAGAAAGAACTCTGTTTTAATTTGTGACTTTTGAATAAGAACATTTCCCCAAACCAGAGAAAAGTGATAAAGAACAATAAAATGGACACTCAGGGCACCACAGTTGCAAGATAAAGAAGGGAATAACATAAACAAAGCCACAACAATGCTGATAAAACAAACTTTTGAAATAACGTCACGCTAAAGTAGTATAAAGAATCAAGACTAAGATAGACTGGAAAAAAAGGAGAAGGACAGTTCTTGAGAGCGTAACACAGCGTCCTGAACTCAACCAGTGTCAAGACTTTTTTACAGAACTTATGGTATCTCCCAGCAGAGACCTCAAGTGGGATGTGCTAACCTACTTCCAGCTGGTGGTAATATCATATCCGACACTCATAGGGAGAGAAACCAGTGTCACAGACTTTATTCAAGATCCTGCAAATGAGAAAATAATCTCGCAACTGCTGACTGTCATCAAGGAAGCCTTCGCCGAGCTACCCAAGCACAGCGAAGAGGACACAAATGCTTCCGCCACTGGTAGACATTGATGAACTCACATTCACTTTGTTCTTTCAAATAATCGAGAAATGACCAGGACTCATCGGAAGAACAACTGACACACGTACTTTCATCAGAGACCCAAGAAACCTAGCTCAGTTGAACCAGCTGTGGACTAAACTAAAGCACCTTGTGGTAGTCCACGCAACAGGAAGGTGCAGAGCCTGTGCGAATCAAAAGGAAAGCTCATGATCAGGACCCAGCCAAACAGGACAAATATCCCTATCACCCGAGGACGCCCGGCTGGCACACAACGTCCTGCTTAGACTAGTCACAGACTATCCAGAAATTGTGGGGAGGCCTGCAGATGTTGACATGATCACCCTCCTTAGAGATCCAGCCAACATCTCACACATGGGCACACTTCTCCATGGCATAATGCTCCAGGTGGAGCTTTCTAACTTCCAGCGAGGATACCTAAGAGGTTCCAGTGAGATTTACCGCCGTGGGACAGATCGAGGAAACAGAGAGACAGTGCTTATCTTTCCGCCGTGGGACAGATCAAGGAAACAGAGAGACAGTGCTTATCTTTCCACCGTGGGACAGATCGAAGGGACAGAGACACAGTTCTTCAATTTCCACCATGGGACAGACTGAGAGAAAGAGACACAGTGCCATATTTTCCGCCGAAGGACAGTTCGAGAAGAGCAGAAACAAAAAAGTACACTATCTTATTTTTCCTTTTTCCTTTTTCCTCTATTTTTCCTTATTTGTAGTCTTATTTTTCCATGTTCACTTTTATTTTTATTTTTATTTTTATTTTTACGTCAGTTTATTTTTGTGTGATTTTTGGCAGTCCAGTCTTTTCATTCCTTCACATTGAACAGGTTCCAGCATGTACTCAGGACCAAGGCAAATTCAAGGAGTGCACTGGGACTTTACCTACTATAAATATGCATTATGAATGTGATGCATCTGTTGATGCTAGTCTAACCCTTTTTTCCATAGTCTAGCAAAAGGAACTGTACTGCATACTCAGAAATTACTGACATCACGCGCAAGAGGGGGACACTTGAAAAGCACTCGCCACTTTAAGTAGTAATGAACTCTTGAGCTACGAGATCAGAGCAAGAGAAGGAATAAATAACTGACTATGGACTTGTTCAAAATGGGGGCCCAGAACAGTAACTTAGTTTTACCACCAGCAGAGGGGCGCCCCCGCTTCCCTTGAAGGAAATGCTGCCGGATGTCCTACAAGTCTATTATGTGTATATGCGTAGTAATTATCATTGTCTTTCTATCGTTGACTATCAGAACTGCTTTCTTTATTGGTGCACGAAGCATCCCAATTTCAGTGCATCCACCAGATAATGAACGTCTGGGGCCTACGAAAGCACCCAGTCCCTATATAGTGATCCCAGTCCCCAGAAAAGCTGATGGTTAAACAAACAAGATAAAACTATATGTAATTAGCAGTGATTCATACACACTTGAGGGGATGAATGAAGAAAAAGCCTGGTGACAGGGTCAGCACGGTGTGAATGAAAATGTAGCACTAACCACTGCACACACACGCACACTGAACACACACAAACAAGGGCAAGTGTCAATGGCAACAGGGCCTCAAACAAGGGCAACAGAGAAAGGGAAACTGCCAAGAGAATGAACAGCTCCAGAAAATAGTGGAAGTAACCAAGAGGAGCCAAGTGAGAAACCAAAGGGAGCGGGCATAGCAAAATCCCTCAAAAGAACAGAAGTAGCCACAAAGGAACTCACAGAGAAAACACAAATGCTAATGGACCCTCTGTTCCCGTTCATAGTCAGAGCTAAGAAACTACACGAGGAACTGAAAACTAGAACTACAGAGACTATAACAGTAAGCACGCCAGCTCAGACGCAAGGAACAAGCACCAGACTTACGACACAGCCACGCATTGGGGAGTTGGTGAGCCAACAGCGTTTAGAGAACATCTACAAAAGGAAGGGAAAAGAAACGCAAAACCTTCTCCTACCACAGCGATACAGGTAATGAAACCCGCTCTGCTAACAAGCATGTCCAAGAATCCTCCAGCAGAAACAGTCATATAGATGCATTTAGATACGTGGTTATAGCTAACTACAAAAGGACATTGAGGATCAAGAGAAAACCACATGAAGAAACAATGAACTCAATGATTCCCTGGAAAGCACAGCCCATCTCGGAAACAATATATGGTATCAACACATGAAGGAAGTAGGATGAAGTATAGCATGGGAAAATCCAAGATCTTCGTGGGTGTAGAAATTGATGTCCCCATAGCACACTGTATGTCACAGGTAGCAATGTGCAACACCAGAGGACACATTTTGGGAAGAGATGTTTCACTGATATGGGCCACCGAAAAGGACGACCCAGATGAAGATGGCTACGTCCAGGACATTAAAACAAGAAACAGGGCGCACACCAGGAATCGCGTGATCAGATACGAGAATCCTGACATCAAAGGATCAGGAACATGATGGGTAACAAACCCGAGACTGAACATTCAAGGAAAAACTGCAGAAGAGGCACAAATCTGGAAGAACAGAGGCCAAATGCAGATCCGGGGATCAGTGGTTTCCCCAAATGGATGGGAAGAAGGAGTAGTGATCTGCCGAGCTTGGATGGTCCTTGGAGCCTGCAAGGAAGCAATATAAAACTCTCAAAAACTGTGCAAACCCCTATGGCCAAAGCTAGTAAAGTTACTAACATGGGTCGAAGATAGAGGGGGACCCCTGCAGATAGTGCCGCTGGAGAACCCGAAACTATGCTTCAGAAACAATGGCACAAGGAAAATGGGAGATAATCTAAACTGCGGACAAATCTTTGAAGCTCCAGTAATGACACAAGGAACCGCAGTAATTATGAACCATTACTGAGCGTGTGGATCCAAAGCATACATAAGGTTGCCGAAAGATTGGGGAGGCATATGCACACTGGTGAACGTCCATGTTCCCGCGCTAGTAATCCCTAAGAATGACCTGAAGTTGGACAGTTTCCCGAAAGCAGAGGCTCATCTAAGGAGAAGGAGATCTGTGGAACTGGTATCCAGAATGAAGAGAGAAAATGACTTTCCCATACTAGCACAGCCTGTTTAGCCTCACCTCAACAGTATTCACAACACTACTCCTGCCCCACATCCAAATTGGAGTGAATGCTAAATGGTTGCAGATAACCAGATGGGAGTTATTGCAGACCATCAATACCACTATAAAAGGATTTAACGCGATCAAGGAAGAACTGAGAGCAATCAGACTGATGACCCTCCAGAACAGATATGTGCTTGACATGATCACAGCAATGGATGGAGGTGTTTGTGCAAAAATCGGAGAATCATGTTGCATATTTGTACCATCGCACGATGAAGAAAATAGAACCCTAACAGAGGCCATAAGTATGTTAACAAACTTGAAGAACCAGATGATCGATGAAAGTGCTGAAGTGGACGATGACAGTTGGTTTGGAGCTCGGTTCTCATGGGTCGCACAATGGATGGCAGATATATTCAAGTTTCTGGGAGCTTTGCTAGCAATGGTTTTGCTAGGGTGCTGTGTTATCAAGATAAGCATTACACAGTGCCTGAAAACTGCGAAGAAAGCCATAGGGATGAAAATAATGGTTGATGTTGAACCAGGATGGAAACCCAGGGACCAGACTGATGAAGAAATAAGAGACTTTGTGAAGGCCAGCAAATTTGTACCAGAAGGAACAAGGTTCACATATCCTAAGAAACGACAAAGGTATGAAGGAAAATGGATCTATTGCAGTCCAAATGGACAATGTCAGCTAATGACATGGAACAAAGACGAACACGTGAAAACAGCAGGGAGTTTGAAAGGGGTGATAAAAATATGGACTCCAAAGACTCACACATTCACACCATCATGTACAAACCCTGAAGACGACGAACATGACACCGAAGAATCAAAGGAAATAAATGCAAAAGAGATTGCAGAAGTGGTCGATGAACCGACCAGAGGGGGGAGTGTAGAGGATGTCCCAGACATGGCCTGCACTCCTGCCCCTCATTTCGAGGTACCAGGAACGGACTTGTCAAGGTATGTGACGTATGAGGAGCAGATTAACCAACAAAGAACTGCACTGGGACTCTGCCCAGTGTACATCAGAAGATCCATACCGGTAGAAGAGCCCATAACAAGACAGCCCTGGGCAGCACGGTACCCTATCAGACAGCCGTACCAGCCACTGAGACGAAATGAAGAGTACCTACAGACGGTCCATGAAGAGACCCAAAGAGCTGTAATGGAAGGCCAGTGGAAATGACACAAGGGCCTGGACGGACTCGCAAATGAACAAAAGCAGCTCTCGAAGATAGCACGCCGGTGCGAGTAGCTATAAAAATAGATGTAATGGACACAGGAAAGAGACGATGTTAAAAAGTGAGGAAACGTTGCTATGAGACAAGATGGAAGTAACCAACCAGTTGAACACGTGTAAATAGGCTTGGACCGCAAGAAGCTAAGAAAACGATACTGCTTGCAATGCTTAGTAGAAGAATAGAGCGGCATGCACCAACTATATCTACCTAAATAAGGCACGCTATACAAGTGCGACTCCATTTTGTAAAAGCAGAAGTATGCCCAGGCGGCCAGAGGCCTAACAGGCCTGGTTTCATATCCCAGCCAAAGCCAGGAGAAGGAGAAGAATCGAAACTCAACAAAGAGCAGCTCATGCCTAGGAAATCGAGGTCAACCAGAGAAGGGGAGGAGAGCGTCAGCTAACAGGAATCAAACTTCAGAGCATACCAGCCTGACCCGTGAAGGTCAAGATAAGGGAGGCCCATGCAGGTGGCGAGGCCGAAAACAGAATTAAATACACTAAAAGCTGGAAACTGAAGCAGATTCATGGTGAACAGACATGTGACCAAGACAGGCGCAAAGAATTATCAACGTCTGATGTCTCCCAGATCCGGGGGTGCCATAACTTCTCCAGATAAGATGCTATAGTTTCGAGGCCATTCCCAGCCAACTAATTGACACATAGCCCCAAGATACTGATTGATGGAAGGGAGGCAGGGTGAAACTTGGGACACCAGGCACCTGGGTGTCCATTTTGCATGCTGCTAATTAAAAATGGAAATCTATGTCTAGGGGTGAAATCTGCCCACTCACCATGGACCAAGTTATCTAGGGTCCTATATATCATAGGACCAATGTGACGTCGTACTTGTAGTGATGTCTATCACGTGTGATGTAGATGGAGGGGTAAAGACGCCCATCCGATAAGAGTCATCCAATCCGCATGCTCCATTATCATATCCAGATATAACACCTATATTTAAGTTACATTTCCTAACCAATTATATTGCATGACAAGTTCTTTTAGAATTCGACGTCAATGATGACACGTTTTGTGTATAAAAATTGTTGTTTAACTGAAGTTCGAGGAAGTCTGAGCGAGACAGGTGAACGCAATGCTGCTGATTCCCAACTGCTTCCCTGTTTGATGTACTTGTCATTAAAAGGACTTCCCTTTGCCAAATTACTCATTATTGAGTCATGTTGGAGTAAGTGAATCCTGCACCCCCATCCCTCACATGGTGCAGCTATCTTGTCTTACAAGTATTAGAGGGTGAGCACTGACCTATGGGCCTGTCGGTGGATATCTCGTCCTCTTTTACACCAGGATTACGTTTGTGAATAATTTACTGCCAGAATCAAGCAGGTAGACAGGCCTATAGGTACACGGATGGTCTCAGATGCCTTATTTGTAAATTGGAACAATCTCGGCTTTGGACCAAGAAACTTTATGTCATATTTGTCCTTGTAACCGCAATAAATAATTTCAAGAAATATGGTGCCCAGATTTGAATTTCATCTTTAAACATATTGCCTGGGATTTTATCTAGACCCGGGACCTTATTCTAGAGAATTGCCTCCATAATATCCATAAGTGTGAACACAAGACGAGGTACTACCAATAGATTATCTCTCTACGGATTGTAAGGAACTCATGGTGGCAACAGTGAAGACAGAAACAAGGGATCACAGTTCAAGGGTGTTTATTAAACTGTGTGCATGTTGGAAAAACACCTAATCTAAACCTAAATCTAAGATGGGAGAAAGCATCGACCATCAAATGAAAAATAGGACAATCCTAGTGGTGTTGTATCAAATAAAAGGGCCTATACTAAGAAAAACATATTGCCTAATCCTTACAACTAATACAAAAAGGGTGTGGGATAGTTTTCATGAAAAGAAAGAAGTGTTCACAAATAATATGTTAGGATGCAGTAGCCTGAGTCTCCCTTCCCCACGTTTTGAGCACGGGCTAAGGTAGGATCTTGGAGCAGAGTACACTCTCGAGCTTCCCCACACGAGACGACAGTTCTGCTTTCAGCTATCAGCTATCAGGGTCGTCGATGGCCAAGTCTTGTTTCTCTTGAAAGTCTCTTGCCTTCGAGGACCTTATGTGTTCACGATAACCAAAACAAAAGTTCCTAATAAAAAATGATAGTTCAGTTTCTTATGGGTTTTTGAATGAGAATTGTTCACCCCTGGCTTCCCCTCTTCTGGGCACTGACCCGCTCTCGAATCCTAGCATCCTTCTGCTTGATTAACTATGGTTTTCCTTTACCACTTTAGGGTGATGGCTTTCCACCCTTGGATCCCCTTCTCCTGGTCTCAAATCAGTAAAAGTATTTAACAATATCAGGACGTTCGGTTCTCCACTTTGGTTGAGGGTTTCACCCCGGGACCCCCGCTTCTGGGCGCTGAACCCTCAAATAGTTCTTTATCAAGATTAGTATCTTAGGAGATTGTCTCTTCTGTGTCCGAGGACCTGATGTACTCAAAACAACTAACTAAAAAGTTCCTTTGAACTCGTATTTGGGATGATGTTTGTTCACCCCTGGATCCCCCTGTTCTGAGTGTAGACCCCTCTCAATTCTCAGCCCCCCTCCACCGGGTTCACTATGCCTTTTCTCGCATGCACAAATCTTAATGTCTTTTTAAACAGTTTGCCGTGGAAGTACGTACGATAGGTTCGCTTTTGTCAACAAACTGTTTCTTGGGACTTTTAGACATTGCCCCTTTTTACGAATAACCCTTTGTTGTGTTCACTCTTGCTATTCACTATTTCTTTTGCTTTAATCTCTGCAGGGTTCACTTCCCTTGTTTTCTCTCGATGCAAGATTCAGTTCCGTTGCTTTCGCAACAGTTAGTCAACGACTTTCGACTACATGGATTTTGCTAGACCTCCTGTATGAACACTGTGACCTGTCTTGGTGGCTCTCCTATGGCCTTCTGGTATCTGTAGTTTCATCAATATGCGATAGACCAGGGTTTCTCTAGACAGCACCTGCATGGTGCCGGTCCCCTCTGCAGCTGGTCTTTCTTGTTCAATTTTACAGTTCTTTGAACTTCTTTAAATATGCCACTTTGCGACTTTCATTCAACACAGCCCGGTTCTTATCGATTCTCCTCTCGACTCACCGGCTGTGATGTACTGCCTGGCTTTCCTTCTATCTGAACTCAAGGCTGGTACCACGGTAGCAGGAGTCGCCCTTGCTCCGGCTTAACGGCATAAGCTTGCCCTGTATACCGTTCACATCTGCTGCAGCACTGTACCTTCAGGCTTACGTTTTCTTCCTTTAAGGTTTCGTAGGTTTGAGTCAGAAAGGGCAAGGTTACTTCTCTCCTTCTCATCCTCTCGATTCTCTCTGCCTTTCTCTTTCTCTTGGGGTAGATTAGCCTTCTCGTTGTGCGATCTGCCTTGCCAGTACTGTGCTCTCTTGCTCCACCTTTTATCCCTGTGGGGAAGGGAAAGGGCCGTCTGGTGTGCCTGATTCTGGTCAGTGGCCTGACTTTGCCTGACCCTTGTATTGGGACTTGTCAGGTAAACAGCTCTTTGTTAGTCCGTTCTCTTGCATGTTGTGCGAAAATGTTTGTATCAGAAAACAGGGTGCAGTGTTTTTGAATTTCCATCATGGTAGGATAGGGAAAAGGTGTTGAAAAAAGTGGGCTACTGCGTTTCATCCACCGGTGTCGCAATCCCCGGGGACTCCCCATCCAGGTGATCCTCCCTCACTGGTCACCCCCAGGAAATGGATCAAATAGCGATGGTTCGGTCCTGGCCACCTGGATGACAGATCCCTGGGGTTTAGCCAGGGAGACACCTTCAGGTTTCTCACAGGATGAAGCAAAAGCTCTGCTCTGGATTCCCTAAAGAGATCTCCAAAATGTACAACCAAGGATGCAGAAAGCCACCATGAATTATGTTCCCTAGCGGTCCTGGTTAGCAGCCAGAAGCAAATCTTCCCATTTGGCAGAATCGTAATCACTTCTTTTTTTGTCCATTTATTTCTTATAATCAGCTCTGGCTTTACGGAGATCACCCCTATTATTAGTAGTTGAGTTTTTAGCCACTTGTACTAACAACCTTTTAGCCTTACAACATTCATTGTCATACCAAGGGGTATACTTTCTCAGGAGTCTTGGGAGGATATCTCAACGGCAACAAGCTTGCCTTGGAAGCAAGACAACACGGAGCAACACAGGTTTGATTCCCGGGTCCGCACTTAGAAACCTCTGGGTATTAAGCGTATTATAAATAACATATCATATCATATGTTTTATGGTCACCTTTTGACTTCCTTGCATGGGGCTTTTACGAAATGTCTAGCAATGGAAACAATCTGCTTAAAAGAATCCAGGATTTCACTGTCCATAACATCCATTTGCGCTAAAACTCTATTTAACAGATCCAATAGTTTCAAATACAGATGGGGAAATATACGTTCCATGTCAAGTTTAATCCATTTGACCACTTTCCTTGCTTACCCCCTAATTACTATTGGTACTGATTTAACCGTCCTACCTCCCTGGATCAATACCTGGTACTTATTTTGTCAAAGTAAACTCCACAGATGTATGGCCACTCTCAGTTCTGGATACCACTATCCAATTCTAAACTCTGCAACAGACTTTTATGTTAATCCCTTACTACATATCTCGGTTCAGCAGGATTGCCATCCGAACATCTCCCATTGCAAACTCTCAGATTTAAGCTAAGCCAGGTCCGAGCAGTATCCAAGGCATATCTATTCTGGCACATAGGCAAGTTAGCAACCATGCCAGGAATATCTCACACCTGGTCCCCCACTTCCATCAGTTCTACCATCTCATGCAGTGGTTCAAATTGTACATTTTGATCCCCTAATGCTAATGTCATGGGCTTGGTTCTGTGGTTCATTTCACATGCTCAAATTTGGGTAGTTATAAGAGAGAAAGTTTTAAGCCCATCATCCAGGAGGAACAACCTGTTATATAAGGTAAATATAACAGTAAAAGACCCCTGGTACCAAGCTTAATTTCAAATTGTTGAAGGTCCAGGGCACCACTCTTAATCTCATTGACACATTCAATAAGTGTGGTATCTATCCAGGTAACCAAACCTCCACTCAGCCGGCGTCCCCTTGTGTGCTACTTACTCAACGGATGCATAGCCCTGTAAAATATAGGGTGTCAGTACCCAAAACAGACGATGTGGTGCTTGACTGATAAAGTTGCACCACTCGTTGTTTTTTTAGGTTGTTCCTCAACCCTGCAATATTCCAGGTCGCAATACGAATTACTTCCACAGGAGGGGACACACATAATGCCAGAGACTGCATGGCAGCTTGGGAGGAAATGGAGGATAAAAAGGGTGTGGGGATAACAGCTCTTATGAAGATTTCCAGTGGAACCTCCAGCCCACAAAGGCGGTTGATAGGAGATGTTGGAAATAGTCAAGCTAGAGATTGGCCCAGGAAAACATCTGACTCTGAAAGTACTGGATCCCCACCAAACTATTTATTTTGTAATCTTATTTTTTTTTAGTAAGAACAACTACACATCAAGAATTAACATGTTCGAAACAATATTGTGTTACTCTATTAGATGCGATTGATTCTTGTATAGAAACTTTGGATAATTAACCACTCAAAGTTAAAACAAAATTATGCAGTTATGACTGATTCAATACTAAGGATGACTCTTCAAAATATGAATTATGTTCTAATGTGTCCTGTCTGGATGAACCTTGGAACACAATCATGTTGTACTGTACATGGTTACATTTCCAAATGCCTCTTTGGGAAACCTGTTATTGAGATTATAGCCCTCATTACAAGTTTGCCTGTCTGGAAAAAAGTGGCAGTAACAACGGCACCTTTTCCAGACCAGCAAACTACAAGTCTGCTGGTAGGGGCTGTGAACTACTGGCAGGCCTGACCTCCCAGTAGTTCAGCCCCCTACTGGATGATTTTTCACTGAAGCAAGGGCACCAGTGCTTCAGTGCATCCGTTACCATGGAGTCCTCTGGGACACCACGGGAATGGGGACTTACCGTTCCTCTGCCGCCCGTAATATCCCGATATTACCAGGATATCAGATGGCAGAAACAGTAAGACGAGTCTGCAGGTAACAACAGCAAGTTACCCCAAAATTGTAATGAGGGCCTATGTCTCAACCTGTTCCCTACAAATGAAATTCCAGGAGAGCGCTTATACGAACTGAACAAAATAAGACAAAATGCAGGTTTTGGAAAGACATAACATGTATAGAAACATAACAACATCTAGTAGCTGAATGCATGAAACTCCAACATCCGAGACGTTCCTACTTTGCCAGATGTGTATCCGATCCGACCCTCCTTAGACCATCAGAACTGTGGACTAGAACTTTGATGGGGAACAACAGTTCTTTGATCCTAGCTGTCCTTAGATACGTATTACATATGTTTCTGAATGCTTACATAAAATACAAGCTAATATACCGTGGGCCTCAGTACGTGTCCGGCGGTAAGCGAGCTTATGCAAATCACTAGCCTTAACTTTTCTAGTAATTTTTTTGCGAAAGTAGATTCAAATCTGCTAAGTAATGACATCAGCCTACACCATCTATTTCGACCGTACCAATCTGGCTTACACCATTTTCATAGTACCAAAACAGCAACATTTCTTTGGCTTAATGGCATACTGAAAATAGCGGAAGATGCAAATGCCTGCCTATTGGCATTATTTGCTCTATCGGTGGCATACTCATGAAATTATGCTCTCAATTTTAAATGATCTGATAGACTTTGAAGATACTTTATTAAAATTGTTTCATTCCTATTTGACTTCAAGGTCCCAGTGTGTTGCAGCTAAATCTAATTGGTCTACACCAATCCCAGTCGTGTGTAGAGCCCCCCATGGCTCAATTCTATCTCCCATGTTGTTGCATTTGTATGTTGAACATCTAGGAGACATTGTTTCTAAATATTATATTGTCATGCATAAGTATGCAGATGACAAACAATTGTGCCTCTTTGTGCCCATAGCCAGTGACATTCCTGATTTAAAAGGATTGCTCATCTAAGATTCAGTATTGGACGTCACTAGGTAATTGCAAATTATACTCAAGAAAAACTGAAATCATGCTCTTTGCATCTCCAAGCCAAGAAATTGATATTAAAATGTGGCTGGCTCCTTTACCCGAGGAGGGTATTATCCCCGCCATAGTGTCTACTACTCTGATTCTGTTTGGATTCCAAACTCTCCTTAAAACATCATATTGAGAAAATAGCCATGACAGCCAATTATCAACACTTCTTAGAGAAATTAAACCGTACTACCTCAAACCATATTTAGAACTGTTCTCCAAGCATTCGTCTTGTCACATATTGAGGGAGGTAACGCCATTTACATGGGAGTTTGTAAAGATGCTCTTTGATCTCTTAGGTCAGTTTTGTCTTGGATAAAAGGAAGTTTGATCATATTTCCCCAATCTTGACGGAATTCGATTGACTCCCACTTTGAAGCAGGCATTAAGTTCATAGGCTTGCATGTATTGCCTAATGAGGCTGTTGTGCTTCGTCATCCTCCAAATACGGCCAGCCGACGGATCATCTCTGTAGGTATCAGAGTTACTCGCAGCAGATATGTTCTTCGTCTTGCAATCCCTAAAGTGAGAAAATCTCCTACGGCATGGCATTATCTTCTGTTGCTCTTCCACGTCTATGGAATTCATTGACTGTCTCTCTCTCTCCAACTCTCTATTGTCTTTTTTCGTAATAAATTGAAAACCTCTCTGTTTCCAATGTAGAATGTTGAACTTAGAATGCCGAACCACTTCATGCTTTGGTAACAATCCTTTTCTCCAATCTTCCGCACTCTGCTACATACTAGTTAGTTCTGCGTAATATAACATTTAAAAATAAATAAAAACAGTTCAAAATGGCAGTCACCATTTGGCAAGTTGTTCTCCCTTCTGTTTTTGGCAAAACATTGTGGGCGGAAACAATGAAAACAGGTGTGCTGAAGTATGGGTACGTTCATATCAGGCAAATGAGCGCATCATGTTTGGGGCGAAGATTACAAATGTCGATGAAAACCATTATACATGGACGGTCTTTACCCCATTGTATTCAATATTGGATGGTGCCCTTGGGCAAAGATTTTTAAGAGAGTATTCACGTAGGGTCAGCACTATTGAACAATCACTCTATTTGACCCTCTTTCACATGAACTAGAAATTGGGTGTATAGGTATTGCTGTTCTTAGTGTATATGCCAGTCAGGAAGAATTATTATTATTATTTATTATTATCATTATTATTATTATTATTATTATTGAATTGATTATTATTATATTTATTGAGCACAGACCTAGCTTTGAGAAGTAACGGAGCACTTTACAGAGCTATACACCAGTACAGATACACAACAGAGCTTCTTTAACAACAGAACAGGTATACAGCGGTGGTACGATACAGAGGGGGGACAGAGGAGGGGTACAGCTGTACCGGGTTGTGGGGAGAAGAGGGGCGGGCGGCATCTAGCGAGGCAGGTGGCACGAGGGGTGACACGATGGCCTAGGTGTTGAGGAGGAGAGACTCCTTGAAGAGATTGGTTTGGATAGAGTGTGGATCCATCGGCTCCAAGCACTGCTCACCAACATAGTGGGCACATGAAGTGGATGTCTGTCCTGCTGGGGGTTGCTACAAATCCACAAAAAATGCATATTGTGCTGCGTTGGTACAGAGCCCGGGAGGGCTGCATGCTAGCCCTACCCTTTTAGATGCTTTTCCTAATGTAGGCATAGGGTGGCTTGTAGAAGAAGGAGATGATGTCCCTAAATGTGTAATTCTTCAGTTTCACTCTTCTTGTTTGCAGACACCAGTGTCACTCTGTCTCACAGAGAACATGGACTGGTTAAAACGATGGATAGTTTCCAACTGCACTGTTTCATTAAGATTTAGAAATGAATGGTGCGAATAATAAGCATTTGGCCGCGTTCCTGAAGTCTTTCTTGGTTGTCTCATATCAGGGTTGGCTGTTAAGCTACTCATGCCTTCCAAGTGGGACAAACCAACATCTATCAAGAAGGAACATATAGCAAAACTTTTGTCAGGCTACTGGGCTTTTGATGAACAGGTATTCTCAGAGAACGCTTTTCAGAAGTGCAGACAGTGAATGATTTTCAATCTTAAAACCATTAGTGATTTGCATTGTAATGTAGTTCCAATCTGTACTCTCTAAATTTGGGCTTGAAAACTTCTTACTTTGGTGGTGGGGCCGTGGCACCACAGAGTCTTCATGTCGACGTAGCTATCCCCCTTCTGTAATGGCTTCAGAGGATGAAAAATTCTGATCTGGAAGGTTGCCCAGAGCTGTGCCCATGATTATGATTTGTTGAAAAACTTCGAGCCATCAACTTTTGGTTTTGCTTTAATCACCCCGAGTGGGACGGGTATGCCCCGACGTGGGTCCCTTGCCTTCTGGGTCTAGAAACCAAGCCAATCCTCACTGATGAAGCCCAACAAGGCCGAAATTTGTCTGGGGAAACTTGTGGTCCCGTGCAGGAAGGATGTGACCTAGCAGTTTGGGCTGGACTTCCCCTTTCTGGGGTGGGAACAGGCCTGATTTGCATATTGTTTTCCCCCCTTCTGTAATGGATTTGCAGGATGAAAAACGCTGGTCTGGAGGGTTGCCCAGAGCTGTGCGCGTGATTATGATTTGTTCAAAAACTTCCAGCCATCAACGTTTTTTTTTTATATAGCTGTACCATCCAGGAAACGATTGTCAGTGTTCTGCTATTTTTGTACTTTCCTTTCCCATTTGACAAACACCAACAATGTTACAGTGGATTTACAAAGTGAATGAAAAAAACATTCTGCCTGAAATGACACAATAGGCTATTTCCTTCAACAAGCCACACGTGCCATAGCGCCACGCAGTAGCCAGCTCAGAAGTAGCCCCTCTGCAATGTTGGTGAGTTTGCAAATTAATTGAAAAGCTTGCATTCGTGCTCCCAAGATTTGGCTTCGTCTTATAAGGCAGCCCTAGCTGATACATAGGTGTATCAAGCCAAGCAGACAGCTATCAAACCTCCTGGAAGAAATGCGGTAAGCCCCTACTAATGAGGCTACAAGAGTCAAGCCCAGGTGGCTTTGATCTGGGTAAGTAGCAATGCCTGGTCAGTTTCACTCTGTGTCAATGCACATTAAATGTATCCAGCATGGAAAGTGAAGCATTGTTGCTAGCAGGATAGACTGTAGATATGTTGCCTTGGAAGGGATTGTGAGGTAATTAATGGGGCATGTCTCATTTTAATTAAGAGCATTTTTGTTCCCCTGGAGAAGTCCCCAGCCGCTTTTCCATCCGCGTCATGAATTGGAGTTACTAGGCTATTACTGTTACTAGGCTATTATCCTTGGAATGTAAGGTTCTGTCCCCATTCCCTTAAGTGTGGCTGTGAGGCTGGAGTTGCTAGTACTTCAAATGTCTCCCAATTGAAGTTTGGGAGGAGAATGCGGAGAGGGTTCTTGGTCATCAACGACTGTCCTATCATAATGTAATGTTTCATATGAACTTCATTTCCCGCTTAATAAAGGGATTGGAATATTGTAAAATGTATATCTGTTGGTGCGGAAGAAAGGGAACGAGTTAATATGTCGAAAAGGGGTCAGGAGAAAACTCTTTTAAAGCGTTTGTTTGTACGCCAACTACCTTGCCCAGAATATATAATGCCACAATAGATAGTGCAATCAGTCACAAGTGCTTATGTAATCCCCGCACTGATCAAGTCACCTGCAGCTTCATGTGTGATGTCAGCAGACACCTTCTTGAAGGAACCTTAGGTTGCAAAAAACAGCTTGAAACTATGTAATTAAATTGATATATTTCCCAACACAAGGGAAGTTAAATGTCTCCTCCAAATTTCTACAGCTCACTGATGACACCCAATGTGGTCTTATGAAAAAGGGTCGTGACATTACAGTTTGGACTAGACCTCCCCTCTTATGGGCGTCAGGAGGGGGCACACCCTGCTAGTCCTGAAGAAGTTATCTTTAAAGGACTTTGTAAGATTACAACACCATGACATGGTCACACAAATTCTCCTTAAAAGACTGCAGAGCTAGCACCCAAAGCACCAACTACACTCAGCGGTCTTAGGATTTCTACAAACCCCAGAGTTTAAGAAAACATCATTAAGGGGCGTAGATTCTCAGCTATCGCCACAAGACTCTGGAATTACCGACCTATGGAAGTGAGGCAGGCTCCCCACCACTGTGAATTCAGAAGATGCCAAACCACGCATCTTTTCCATCTAGATTTTGCGTAGCAATAATGGTCTGTCATTTGCCAGAGAACCCTCCTCCCAGCAGCCGTAAACCCACAACAAGCCCTCCCCTGCGCATGTGGTGGCCGTCGTCAAGGCAGGTGAGATTCTGACTGGCCCAGGCTCTCCCAGGCCTTTCTCTAAACCTCTAGACATAGTCATCCCATCATCTAGCATCACCTGGCATCTCAGCTACGTGCCTCTTGAAAAGGAAAGGTTTGGTTTGACCCTGTTTGGGCCTGTAAATTCTGGGCCCCTTCCCACTCCTCCTAAAGTACTAATAATCCTGCCTGGCCTCTACTACTGGCGCACTCCTTGGCTCTCTGCGCGACCATACGTAGCCATCTAGACTACCAAAAACTTGAATATGAGTGAAACTGGTTGCAAGTATTGGTTGCTACACACCTAACTACATTAATGTCTTGGTGTTGTCACTACTGGCCTACCTACATTGATTTTAGTTGTTGGTCGCTGCCTTCCTTACTGTATTAATTTACTACTTTTGGAAACTACCAGCCTAAGTTATTCTGTATTGTTGCTTGTTACCTGCCTAACTGCAATAATTTATTATTCTTGGCTCCAGTGGCCTAGCTGCATATTTTTGTATTATTGTTTGTTACTACTGGCCTAACCCCATTCATTTGTAATTTTCTGGTTACTACTGACCTAACTAAACTATTTATTTTTTCATTGTTTGTCGCTACCAGTCTAAAAGTATTCATTTGCATTTGTTAATATTATGGTCACTATCTACCTACTGATTGGACCTGGTCACTATCTAACTACTGATTTGACAGTAAGGTAAGCACCATAACCCTGTAGTTCTTCTGAGCCACCACTGCACCCCCTCTCTATCTCACCATGCCAGTGCCTATGTTACTTTGACTCCTCAGTTCTCTCTCTCTCTCTCTTTCTCTCTCTCTCTCTCTCTCTCTCTCTCTCTCTTGCTCTCTCACTCTCTCTCGCTTTCTCCCTCACGGATGAGTGCCACGTCCACATCCTCCAATCACCTTTGAAATAGCACCCTAGCCACACCTCTCCCTCACGCCCTACTCACTGTAACCATGTGTATGCTGTCAGTCTTCAGCAACCATTCCCCCAAATGTCTCAATGTCCCTTGTCCCCCCTAAAGGCCCCAGTCTGGGCCTCTGGAAACCCCAATCCTTCTACAATGTTACATGTTCCTAGCTGACCCTGTTGACTCCCATCACCACAAACTCACAGTGATGGCTATCTCTGAAACCTGGATTTCCACCCGCAATAACACCACTTACAAAGTGACTTTGCCCCTGCCTTTCACTCCTCTCAAGTAACTGAAAAGGTCATAGTTGTTGTCTTATGCTCTTCAGGGTCACACTATCTTCCCTCTTCATCCCTCTTACTTTTCGAATTCTTTATTTGCTTACATCTCTCTCCATTGTTTCACTGCCACATGCTTTAACATTCTCTACATCTACAGCCACCCAGCACCTTACATTTCTTCTCTGAACTAGGCCAGTTACTTGAATTCCTCCTGACAGTTGTCCATACCCTCAAAATCGACAGACTCAATCTCTCTAATACAGCTAAGGACCATCAACAGCAACTAGACTCCAGACGGTTTGGCCACTCCAAGAATATCACACACAAGGGAACGTCCTTAATCTCACCTTCCTATCCTCCACTTTAAGCGACTTTTCTCTCTCTGTCAACTGCTCTCCCTCCAACTACCCACTTACCACCTTCATCCTTTATGTCCCCAATCCTTACTCCTCTCCCTTCATTTATTGCCAAAAGGAAATTCTAGCCTGACTCAAAGGTTCCCTACCTGGGCAAAGTCAAGTCCTCCCTCCGAGCCTACTCTCCTCCACTTGCCCACTCGATCGAACTTGCCTTTGTCAAGTTCAACAACACATTGGGGGTCATTAAGAGTTAGGAGGTAGCCATGCCATTATTAGCGGCATGGCTACCCCCTTACCGGGTACCGGGTCTGGGATCCTTAAATGAGGAATTACCGGGCCATTCCACCCTTGGAGGGCCCAGTAATTCCTCATTCAAGGAACCCGGACCCAGTACATCCCCATTGCCATTCGAGCCCCCATAGGGCTCAATGGGAATGAGCAGCATGCTAACAACGGGCCCGTTATTAACGGGCCCGTTGTTAGCATGCTGGTCTCCTCGCGGACCCGCTAAGGACGCCTTGCACATCATTTCTGTTCGAAAAGACAACCTTATTGTTTAATAAATTCAAAATGCAAGTCCTTTTTACTTTGTCTGGTTTTATAGAAAGTACCAAGAGACGACAGCTGGTAGTTCTCTCATCAGCAGAGCTCTCTGTAGCCTGCAGCCAGGTTCAGCAATACTTTCAGGAGCTAGTTCCACTGGAGCGAACACCAACCAACAACACATGCAACGTTCTGGCCGAGTGCTTGAGTGGGACTTTCCGCCCACATCCTTTCCAGGGAAACAGCATTCAAATGACAAGACACGTTTATTTTACTCACATAGACATGTCACTCATCCATAATTGATCAGAAATAGAAAATGACTACAAAAACAGATCACTCCTTAAAGCACATCTCAGAACATGCTGAATGTGTGATTAGTATTAAAATTGAGGAGCAGACGTGTATAGCAGAAATCAGGCAGAGGAACAGGAGCATGATTTGGAATTTGCGGCTTAAAGAATGTATGAAAATAAGATAGTTGAATTCCTTCAGGGGATCATGGACCAAGCGGATTTGTTCATTGTCAGGGATGTGCTAAAGCCACATTCAGGCGATGGTGTAAATTATCGGGCGGCACAAAGAGGAGAGATAATGACAAACAGAGCGGAAAACTGAACAGTGAAATATTCAAAATGAAATATCACAAGGCATGACTTGCCAATACTAGACTACATTACATAAATGAGGGACATGAGATACACATATAAAGCCTTCATGTGATTGGACGGCATTCTGGTCCGATAGCCAAGTACCAGGATATGGACATTCAAAGAAAGGGGGAAAAAAGCAAGGACATATTTTTCGCATGACAACTTAAGAGTAATGTTGGTAAAAATAGAACCAAGGAAATATGTTTTATGGGAAATATCAAATTGTTAATTCCTTAGATGTTCGACTTAAAATTTTCAAAACATGTTCTCCTGGTTTCTTCTTGCTATACAAGGAAGAGATAAATTCAATTTATAGAAAAGTAGAGAAAAACCTGCAAAATCTAGCTTTGCCAAAGTGATCATGCGTATCGCAGGCGTAGCAGGGAAAAGAATGTACAATGTTGGCACTGGATGAAATAGTTGAGAAGTGAAAACCTTTAAATCCCCATAACCAAGCATGATTTGTTCAGCATCAAATAGAGAAGTAATGGAACAATTGGCACCTATACTCCTCATTTTATGGAGCCAAACATTGATAGAAGAAACCCCAAAATCTTGCGGAATCGTACCAATACTACAACTTCAAAAGGTTGCACGGTACAAAAATCGCACCTTTGCCCAGTCCCAAAATCATGACCCCCCCTTACACTGACTAAGGGAAGTGGGGGTAGTAGGGGTGTCCGCCGATCCCTTCAGTTAGTCTAATAGGGGTCAGAGGTTGCGGGGGTGTCCCTTGCTTCTGTTAAATGGAGAGCGGGGAATATAGTTTAAGAAAGAAAAAAAGGACCCTGCGATGCCAGCTCCGACTCACGTGAGTGGGTGCGAAATGACGCCGCAGGGGATGGAAGTAAGTCGGTGTGCCGGTAACACTGTAAATTCGTTGGTGGGGGGAGCGGATAGGGGGATGCAGGTGACGAGTGATCTATGTGATCACTGAGCTGCACCGTAATGGAGGTTGACATATTTGTGGTCGACATTACGGGCGGCGCCGTGATCACATACATCCTAATCTTGCCATGATGCATATCAAAACCTTTCTCTAAAAGAAGGCAAAGTCAATAGGACTTGTGCATCATAGAGGCCCACTCCATTACTGAATGCAAACACTAACATATACATAAAATGTTGTCCAAATGGTGAACTGCTGTCATTTGTAAGATTATCGACTAGAATCACCCGCTGGTATGAACGGGGGTAGCTCAGGGGAGACACATTTGTCTTGGAAGCGAGACAATGCAGCACAACAAAGGTTTGAATCCCGATCCCACGCTTACAAAATACTCGCTGGTATTAAGCGTGTTATAAATGAACAATAAAATAAACTAGAAATGCCATATTGGCTGTACAAATAGCATGCTGACATCTACATAAATGTGCAACCTCACTAAGGCTTTTGACAAAGTGTTCTGGAGAAATCAATGGGCATCATTAATGCATATGGGATTAGAAACACATTGTATAATGAGTTTAAAATCATCTGTGATAAATCTACTATACAACAGTCAGGTGAAGCGGAAGGAGGGTAAACGTAGCTAGGAAGATCTTCCACGAATCACAACTGCACCTGCACAGACAAACCAATGGTTGTTTGCAGGAGGCAGGCGATCACATAAGCCTGGCAATTCAGCGTTAGCCGAAATAGCTAGTATCATCTGGGAGTCAGAGGGCCATGATGGAAGGCTGCCTGACTCCAAGATGGAAGGCTGCCTGACTCCAAGATGGTAGGCTGCCTTTACATCTCCTCATTTCCTAGAACGGCAGCAAAAAGCTGCACTACAAGATAAACCACACGGGGACATTTAAGTTTACCTGCCAATCAAAAGACTATGGGACTCATTATGAGTTTGGTGCTATATTGCTGGTAAATCTGGCAGAATACCACCAAACGGAATTACTGTTACCGGCACTCGGTCTGCTGTAATTACCGGCAGATTCCATGTGACAGTGAGGGTACATTAATCCCCATTCCATGAAGTACCATAGGACTCCATCAGGGGATTGCTGGTATTACCAGCACCGGTGCCGGTAATACCAGCTATTTCTTGCCCGGGGGGTTGGAGGGGTTGTACCTGACTTAGTTCTAGCTCTACACTAGAGGGAAATCAGGCACCTCACCTGCAAGCGTATAGATTGCCAGTCCAGAAACATGCTGGCACACGTCATAACTGGAATGATAATTACAGACCAGCAAACTTAGAATGACCCCCTATATCCTGTCTAATGTGACACTTCTTGCAATTATGATCCACATTCCAAACGCAAGTAGTAGATTATACAAGGAGGTGTATTTTGTAAACCATGGATTAAGACAAGTGGAACAGTGGGTAAAAGACAAAGAGGAGGGAGAGGCAAGAGTGGGGCTAGGTGAAGAAATTGAAGACATTGACACGCAGGAAGTGACAAGTCTAAGGAAGGAGGAAGGAGAGAAGGTGATAGAGAAGCATCTAGAAAGTGACGAAGCGGTGGAATAGAAACACCCGAGCAAAGAAGAAAGGAAGGACTAGCAAAGTCGAAAAGCAGAGAGGAAACGCAACGAGTGAGGAAATGGAGAGCCAGGAAGGAGGAGTTGAATCGAACATTGGTGGAGGGAGGAGAAGGGGAGCCATTCCTTGGAGGAAGGAAACCGATTTGCCAACTTTTCCAGGGAGGCGCTCTTACGCTGGTGTAGAGGGACCAAATCAAGGGACAGAACAGGAGAAACACGCCTAGTGGAGATGTTCCCAATACCACACAAGGTGAGTGAACCCTGGGGTCCAACACTTTGTATAGTTTCTGACACTTGACTCTCTGTCAGATCCCCTAATGTACCAGCCAAGAATGGCAAAGAGCCAAGAAACAAATACTTGGGACATTATAAAAACCCAGATAATGAATGGCTGTTGATCTCACTTAGGAAGCTTATCTCAAAGTAAGTGTGAACGGGATCACAGTCCTAAAGTATAGGCACTGGTAAAATATCAGTCTGGTTGTTGAACAATTTATAAGCCTTACACTGTAGGTTCAGCCACACCTAAACCCTTTTCCAACGAGAATAAAAATGGCAAAAACGTTTCAAAACATCTGGAGTCATATGTTGATCCCTCTCCTGTCATAGTGTATAGAATTGAGTATTAATTACAGCGAGGGGCTTAGGGTCCACCTCCAGCAGAAAGGCCCTGAATGGTCGTTTATCCTGATACCTTGGCTGGAACCAACTAAGAGTTGGCAGCCCCACGATTTTCGTTTTCTTTTTATTGTTCAATAGTTAATTACACACTTTTAGCACATAGTGAATAAGATAGAAGAAGGAAAATCTAAAAAAACATAAAATATAATACAATTGTAATAAGAGGTACTACATTAAAAGAAGTTCATCAGTATTATAAAATCATTTAACCATACAATTAATTTAAATAGACAAAGGAAAAAGGCAAATTCAAGCTAAAATATTTGACATAACCAAAGTATCAAAAATATTTTTGTGCTTCCTTCCAAAATGCCCAAGCTGCAGATGGTATAATAATAGACTCAGCCCCAACTAAAATAGACCAAAATTGGTCACTTCGGATATCCTCAGTCTGTGATAAATAATCGCTTTAGCCTTTGATATAATGTTTTCTTAATATCATACAATCAGTTGGTATATGTCTACAGGTATCGATGTTGACATGTCAAAGACGACATGCACAGTCTCTGTCTTCTGTTTTTTCCCCATTTGGTGATATATTCCCTTGGGGGCAGGATGTTGAACCGCAAATACCACATAAAACGTTCACGTTCACTAGTGCAAAGTTTTACACAATAGATACGGGGTTTATTCAGTACTAAAGACTGATGAGAAAACATGTTGTACATTTTCTTGGTATGCAAAGTATCAATATCGCTTTCCGTATCCCTAAGTTTAGCTTTCTTTTTTATAATCATTTCATGGTGGTAGATATAGAAATGTATGTCTCATTATCAAGTCCAAGAAGCTCTATTTATGTCAAAGAGGAGTGTTTGAGGTCCACAACAAACCCATTAATACCAGCTTTTTCCATCTTTAGGCCCAGGAGTTTCAACAAGCAACTGGAATTCAGATTAAACTGCATGAGTTTGGCAAAGAGGAAGACTCTATGGACCTGCCACTGTGTCAATAGCGACCTCTGGACATATTCCAATCTAAGGTCCTCCACCGGAACGGCTTGAGGGATGTTTATGACTGTTCCAGGTATCCTAGCTTCTAGTCGCTTTAGCCATTTCACCTACTCAAAAGGCAGCACCACCAGAGTACATATCTAAGGTCCTCCACCGGAACGGCTTGAGGCATGTTTATGACTGTTCCAGGTATCCTAGCTTCTAGTCGCTTTAGCCATTTCACCTACTCAAAAGGCAGCACCACCAGAGTACATATCCACCGGAACGGCTTGAGGGATGTTTATGACTGTTCCAGGTATCCTAGCTTCTAGTCGCTTTAGCCATTTCACCTACTCAAAAGGCAGCACCACCAGAGTACATATCTAAGGTCCTCCACCGGAACGGCTTGAGGCATGATTATGACTGTTCCAGGTATCCTAGCTTCTAGTCGCTTTAGCCATTTCACCTACTCAAAAGGCAGCACCACCAGAGTACATATCTAAGGTCCTCCACCGGAACGGCTTGAGGCATGTTTATGACTGTTCCAGGTATCCTAGCTTCTAGTCGGTTTAGCCATTTCACCTACTCAAAAGGCAGCACCACCAGAGTACATATTATACCAGGGGTTATGGCTGTGCAATAAATTTACAAAAAACCCTGTATGTTATAACCGCCCTGGTGGATTATGTAATGTCTAACGGCTAGCCATTTCTTCCATATTTTGTTTGTAATATGCTCCTCATTGAAAGATAAAGATGGATTATTTTTAATTGGGAAACCCAAATATATGTATTTGTAAACATTTTCCATGGGTTGTTCTTTTAATTTCCAGGCCCAAGGCACTGCCTTCTTTCCCCAAGTACATTGTTTTAGTTTTGACTATATTGATTACCATAGAATTTCTATCAGCATAACCAATCAGGGCATTCAGGGAGAGCTGAAGCACAATAGAGGTTTGATCAATCAATATGATGTCATCAGCATAGTCAAGCCAAAACAAAAATACCATTAATTTTGGGAGGGAAATTACGGATCATAGAAAACACTCGGTTGATATCAGCTGTATAAAGATTATAGAGAATAGGGGCAAGTGCCCATCCCTGTTTCAGGCCTCTATTTCTAACTCAGTATTTTGTCTGCCTACCAGCAGAGTTCAAACAAACTGAAATAGAAGTGTTTGAGTACAGTTGCTGGATAAAGTATAATAATTTCCTATCAATGCCCCAATCTCTCAGCTTTTCCCAGAGGGCTGGATGAGAGACCAAGTCAAACCCCTTGCTGCAATCATTGTAGCAGCAATGTAAGTTAGGTCAGGATGTAATTAAATATAGGAGGGCAGAGCTGTTAGTGATAGTCTATGCTTTGCGGAATCGGCCTGAAAAGGACTCAATATGTTGTTTCTTTTCACCCAACAAGAGAGTTATTTTCATAGAAATGTTGCAAAAATCTTTTGACTGCAATCATTCGTTGCCAAGAGGCAATAATTATTAGGGTCTAACATGTTCCCTCTCTTAAAAATAGGAACAAGAACAGAGCTGCGCCAACTCGGGGGAACCCAGCCAGATTGCAATATGTGATTAAACTGTTTATTAAGAATGTTTGCCCAAAGTAACGGTTTAGCGTTCATAACTATATTGGGTATACCATCAGGTCTCAGAGCACGGGAACTTTTCAGACTAGAAATGATGCCTGTTTATATCTAATTTCAGTAGTCTACGTTCGGGCAACAAAAGATGACATCTATCTAGATCGGCATCGAGATCATTATATACATCACCAATATACCCGCACCAAACATCCTCGGATTCAGCGTTAATCTCCACTGGAGAGAAACTCCTCCTGTAGGTGTTGGAATTAGACCAACATTTTTTGATGAAAGCCAGCCAAAGAGTAATGTCCAGTTCCCAGTGGCACAGATCTTTTATGCATCTTAATCCAGTTTGTGTAGGATCTAGATAGTTTCCTGATGTTAGAAATGTTCACCCAATCATTCATGTTAGAATCTCTTTTTATATGCATGCACTTGTCATGATAGATTTGTTTCTGTGCAGCAACAAGCGCCTTAAATAGGATCTTGTTTATTTCACCATTGGGATTTATGCTCATATTTAGATTACGATACCTGTGATTAATTCTTGTTTGGATCATATGTTCCAAAGCCCTGTTCGATGACTTCATAGCTGAGTCAAGACCAAAATTGGAGGTTGTTTATTAACTTAATATCTATTTCGGACCAGCATAAGCGATTAACCTGGGTGTTAAGATTGATGATAATATCATATATCCTATTAGAGTAGTCAACATAAAAATCCCAACTGAGAATGGCATGGTCACTCAAGGTAGCAAAGTAAGTTTTGATTGGACTGCATCACAAGGAAAGCGCGGAATCCATCAAAACATAGTCAATGTGAGATGCATGGACCACGTTTGACCATGTAAAATTATGATGATCCTCAGGGTGTTTGACAATAGCTGAAAGTGTAAGGTCATGAGCTTCTACAAAATGTGGCCAAGTGTTGTTAATATTGCGCCCTGTGGGAGAGGGGCAACTGAGGCGACCAGTATTAATATCACCCACAATCATCAAGGAACCATCGGCCGATATGTCATGTCATTTGATAATAATATCATCAATTTCAGCTAGGGTCCATTTAGTATGACGGCCCCCCCGGCGGATCATATACATTATTTAATAATATCGGAGGGGTCTCTTTTTCTTTAAGTCTAAAGGTTGCTGCAAGAACATACTGAGAAGAAAGTTTGCCCTTAAAGCAGCACAAATCATGTGTCTGCTTTGTGCCAATCACCAGCCCGCCGCTAGCCCACCCTCTATGGGAAGGTACAGCATGATTAAAGATTATCTGAAAGCCATCAATAAAAAAGGATTTTGGGCACCACATTTCTTGTAAAAAGAAAACATTGTTCACTTCAATAGTCTGAATACGCAAAGGACGGGCCGAAAAAGAGTGATAGTCTCTAGTGTTTCATGATATATTTTGAAGTATTTTCCAGAGTCAGCTGTCAGTGAGGCCCATACATAATGTGTTCAGTGGCCCAAGTGATGGCATTAGAGCTCTGTATGTGGTCATTATTAGAGAACAATGCTTGAAGAGCTTCTTTATCAGTGTCTCCGCTCTTTTTTATTTTTGTAACTATAACAGTTTTGGAGCACACCAGTGTATCAATTTGTGTCTTACGACAAAGAGTGAGTGCAAAGCCCAACTCAGTCAGCTTTGTTATGTTGGCCTTTAATAATGACACTGTTAATGCCAAAGAAAACTCTACAGAGCCCAGCTGGAGGCACTTCCCACTCTAGGTCATTCAATGCATGATATATATGCATAATTGATCAGACCTAAGTCAGGACGCCGTTTTAGGATGGCAAGAAGGTGTGATTGGTTGAGAAATGGGCTGTAGGCTGTTGGGTTAAGTTCTTCAAATATGATCCATTTGCCCAAGTTCTTATTCGTGCTGGTCATCCGGTCTTTGCTTGTGCTTATCCAAGAGTTACTTTTGTATTCCTGTTGTTTTAAGCAAGTGGGCCTGCAACAGAACCCTTGGCTATCGAGCCCCTTCACTTCTTTAGAATTATTTGGCAAGAAGCAATAAGCCGGATTTAAACAGCAGCAAGAAGACGGCACAGTATGATCAATGCAGCACTTATCAATAGAAGGAAGTAGGGTAGAAAGAAGTCGGGTTGCTGGCATATGTTTGGAAGAAGTAACGGCATCATAAGGACCTTTCAGAAAAGCCTGGCGGATGAACCCATCAGGAAGGGTATTGGTTATAAATATTTTCTTTTCCCTTGGCAGGCAGCTTTTAGGACCATTTGACTCGCCACCAGAAATTGTAATTGTAATTGTAATTTTTATTTGTACAGCACTTATACACAAGTGAAGTGCTTCAAAGTGCTTCAAGGAGGGAAGGGAGCAAAGGGATACAGTAGTCATCCTTAGGCCTTGAAGTTTCCAAATGATCTAACAAAAAAAAGTAACTAGCGTACTAGGCATGACAGCATTTCTCCTAGTACAAGTGCATGAGTGTTTCAGGCGCATCCAAACTAAGGAGTGGCGACAAGGGGGGACAGGACAGAACTTAATAGGCCTAATTAATTCAGGTCATGCAAGTGTACAGACAGAAGTCCAAGGGTGGGACCATATGCACTCAGTTCAGCGGGGCCATGGGTTAAGTGCAGAGAGGTTATCCCTCTCATGGAACGTATGCTGAAAGTGCAGTAGTGCTCAACATAGTGCAGAGGCCGTGAGGCAAGTGCAGAGACTGGTGGGGGAGCCTGGCACCTGTGAGGCTCTAGAGGTTAACCAGGTGACCAGTCAGCAAAAGCTGACCAGATTTAGGGAAGAGAAGAGGAAGGTCTTGAGGAGTTTCCAGAACTTAAGGAGCTCTGGCTCAAGGAGGAGCGAGGCAGGGTGGCTGTTCCAGAGGGAGGCACCTGAACAGGATAAAGATCTACCCCCAAATCTCTGCTTGGAAAAATGACTCACCCGCAAAGAGTTGCATGAGGACGAGCGGAGGGCTCTGGTAGGAGAGATGTACGGAAGAGAGCGTTGTAGGTGGTGTGGGCCCCGGCCCCAGAATGCCTTGTGGATTATGAAGAGGGTCTTGAGCGTGGTCCTAGCAGCCACAGGGAGCCAGTGGGGGGATTTCAGCACTGGAGAGATGCGGTCCCTGGGCTTGAGGCCAAGGATAAGTCTTGCAGTTCTGTTCTGGATGAGTTATAGTGGACGGAGAGTAGAAGTAGGAAGATTGAGAAAGAGGCTGTTGCAGTAGTGCAGCCTAGAGAGAACCAGGGCTCTGGGGATGGCGAGTCTTTGGGGGAAAGTGAGAAAAGATAGAATACCTCTGAGGAGGTGCAGCTGGTAGTGGGACTTTTTGGAGATGTCCGAGATGTGGGAAGAGAAGGAAAGAGTGGAGTTGAAAATGAGCCTCAGATTTTTTGCCTCACTAGCAGGTGGAGGCACAGGGCCAAGGAAGACCAGCCAGTGAGAAGTCGGTAAAGCAGGAGCAGGGGTCCCAAAGAGGACAATCTCTGTTTTACTGGCATTGAGGCAGAGATAATTAGCCAAACACCAAGAATGAATTGCGGACAGACAGTCAGGAATGAGCGAGGATTAGGAAGAGGCCAAGGGTAGCCTGAAAGAGAGCTGCGTGTCATCCGCATAACACTGAAGGTTAGAGGTGAAGGAAGAGACCCTATGAACCAGAGGGACCATGTAGACATTGAAGAACCAAGGGGAAAATTAGATCCCTGGGGGGACTCCACAAGTAGAGTCATAGAGGATGGAAAGGACCCCAGTTCCACCTGGGAAGGGGGGTCAGAGAGAACAGAGGCAAGCCACGCCAGGGCCTGGTCTGTAATGCCCAAGGTATCACAGATACGGCAGATCAGAACGTTGTGGTTGACCGTGTCGAAGGCAGAAGAGAGATTGAGAATAATAAGGACAGAGGGAGAGTTAGAGTGGAGATTTGAAAACAGGTCTTCACAGGTGTTCACAAGAGCAGTTTCCGTGCCTCTGGGTGCTCTAAAGCCAGACTGATGGTCATGGAGAAAACCAACAGATTCAGCGTGGAGGGTAAGCTGTGAGATAGCTAATTTCTCCAGGAGTTTGCCCAGGAAAGGAGTGATAGCGATCAGACGATATTTTTTTGCCGGGATAGAAGGGTCAGCAGAGGGTTTTTTTAGCAGAGGGTGCACAAGAGAGTGATTGAGAGAGGTGGGGAAAACTCCAGTGGTGAAAGAGTGGTTGCAGAGGTCGACCAGGGCTGAAGCAAGAGAATCACTGTTGTCCTTGATGGTTTTAGGAGGGCAAGGGTCAACCTGTATGGAGTTGGCTTTCATGGACCGGACTTGCCTGGAGACCTCCTCAGGTGTGACAGGGGAGAGGGAGGAGAGAAGAAGGGGAGGGTTATGCGAGGGGGGCCCAAGAGATGTGGGTGCAGGTGAAGGTGCTGGGAGCAAGAGATGACAGGATGTGTTGTGTTTTAGCAGTGAAATGTGCATCCAGGGCCGAGCAGAGGGCCCGGGTGGGTGCAGTAGTGGCAGAGGCTGCAGCAGGATTGGCCAGTACCTTACAGATTTCGAAGAGTTCTGCTGTGTTCAGTGCTGGTCATTGGGCCGGCTCTCGGCGGATCCGAGATCCGGCACCAGATGTGTAGCCGGATCTCGGGATCCGGCCAGAGTCAGCGCCCAAGCCCATGAACCGCGCTGGAAAAAAGAAAAAGAAAAAAAAAAGCGTCCGCGACGGCAGCATTTGCCGTTTACCGCAGTTCTGGCACTGATGTGTAATGCACAATGCTCACTACATGTACAACTGAAAGGAATCAGTTGTACATGTAGCGAGCATTGTGCTTTACACACCAGTGCCAGAGCCGCGTAAAAGTCAATGCCGCCCTCGCGGGCGTTTTTTTTTCTTTTTTTTTTTTCGCACAAGAAAATGAGCCAGGGCTCATCAAGGGGGTCTGGCCTAACTGCAGGGGTCCTGCGGGCCCATTAGGCCACGCCCCCCTGATGAGCCCCGGCTCAATGGGCTACTGGCATCCCTGCCAGGCAACCTTTTGTAGTGATACAACACCCTCTCCCCAGGTGGGAGAGGCTGTTGATCTCTGCATTTATATTCTATAGGCTTGCCTGGCAGGGGACAGGGCCTCGCCTATTCAGCCTTAATGGTGGCGCTGCCCCTTGCCAGCTGCGTGGGGGCAGCGTCACCATTAAGGCTGAAGGGGTGAGGCCTCTGGAAGCTGAGGCCGTTTTCCTGAAGACCGAAACTCCACGAGTTTCAGTCTCCAGGAAAACGGCCTCAGCTTCCAGCGGCCTCGCATTTTCTCCATAATGGTGGCGCCGGCCCACGTGCATCTCCTGCTTAAAGGGATGCCTCGCAGGTGCGGCGCCACCATTACGGCTAAAAGGTATTTTTTTCTGGAGCCTGAAGCTTTCGCACACGAGCAAGAGCTTCAGGCTTCAGAAAAAAATCCTTTTTGTGTAGTGGCCGGGGCTGGCAGGGGAGATTAGTGGGCCCCACAGGGCCCCGCCTCAAAGGAAATTTCGGAGCCTGCCGGGGCTGAGCCCCGGCAGGCCCCGTCCCACTTAAAGCCCTGGCCGGAGGTAAAAGGCAATGTTACCGTTGTGGGCACTTATTTTTCTTTCTTTTTTTAAAAGTATTTATTTGATTGGATGGGCACTACCAACCCCACCCCCTCTAGACCACGCCTCCTGTGCCCCCCAACTCCTCCCCCACCCCGGCACTTGTGGGATCCCCCACCACATTTTTTCTATTTCCACCACTGGCTGTGTTATTAGATGCCACTGAGATGCCAAATTGTAGATTTGGTAGTGACTTTTGCACCTTTGAGTTGGTTGGAGCCATTAGATTTAAATTTCAAATTTTTGGATGTTATTCACCAAAACCTTCTGATTTGCGATGTTTATATGAGCGGTGTTAGCTGGTATAAATACCTCCTCAAAGTCCCAATAATCAATACTGTCATCATTTTCTGAAGAAAGTATGAAAGGGCAGAGGGCTAAAGAAGCTGTAGCTCCTGTCGAGGCAGACGGGACCAGTAAAAGTTTCATATCAGCTCTTGGGGATGATATTTTCTCCTCCAATTAATCCAGTGCCTTAATAACCGACCTCAAAGCAGCGACATTTAACAATGTAGTTATTGGGGGTCATTCTGATCCTGGCGGTAAGGGGTTAACGGCGTCGGTAAAGGTACTGGAGCTGTCAACCCCTTACCGCCTCATTACGAGTTCTGCTAGCCGGACCCGCTATGGGCGCCTGGTGAATCCAGGCATCCTTAGCGGGTCCCACGAGCATACCATGGTCCTAACAACGGGCCTGTTATTAACGTGCCCGTTGTTAGCACCGTCCCCATTCCCATTGAGCACTATGGGGGTTCAAATTGGAATGGGGATGGGTTCCTTGAATGCGGAATTACCGGGCCCTCCAAGGTCGGAATGGCCCGGTAATTCCTCATTCAAGGAACCCGGACCCGGTACCCGGTATGGGAGTAGCCATGCCGCTAATAGTGGCATGGCTACCTCCATACTTGTAACAACCTCCATAGTCTCTTTAATGGCAGATTGGTCATGGTGATGGGAGCAGTAAGTAATGCTGGCGCATCTAGCTTGGAAATGGGAGAATTAAAATCCCCTTGTGAAAAATGCACATTAGAGAGATGCTCAGTTTCACAGGCATAGATACTTTCATCAACAGTGTCAGAGTTAGCAGCTGACGTATAAGAGTCTTCAGAGGATGAAGCTAGAGCAGTGAGATCTGGAGAGGAAGATAGAATAATATCCAATATGTATCCGTCGGCCCGACTCGGTGGCAGCACAACTCTCCACCAAGTGATGCTCTTTGCATCCCCACCACCATTTTTAGGAGTGAATTATTATTGTTAATTGCTGCTGATAGGGGAATGGGCCGATATGTCAAAAGAAATATTGATGGGTTACGTTATTGGAGTAAATGATTTTGTGGCATCAGGAAACTTGTGATAGCAGATTGTGAACTTTTATTTAAATGCTGTTTAGTCTTATTTTTTTCCCCAATGCAATATGTTCAGACAAGTTGGGCCTATTAGCTGAACAGCAAGAGCCTCTCATTTTGACGTTGCGCTGCATAGATTTCCGCATATTGGGAGCGTGTTTAAATTCAGTTGTTAAGCTTAATTATATGAAAATCCTCTTACCAAATGCCAGTGTGCCCACCGCGCCACCTCACAAGACACTCTGATACACTCCTGGAGCACGAACGCGCACGCTAACGCGCTCGTTTCCGGTTAAATCTGGTTCTGCCAGTCAGGCAAAGTAGAGATCACAGAGCTGCCACGCAGCTCATGCAGGGCAGTCGAACGCCAAGCACTGGTCCAGGACGGAGATTTGGCTTAACAAAGCAAACTTCCAAGAGTATTATGCATGCGCCAACAGAGTAGCCAACACAAAAGACACTCTGATACACTCCCAGAGCCCGAACGCAGCCCCAGGTTGCACACATCGATTTGCATTGAATGTTTTAAGGAAACTGACATCAGTAGTGCCTCAGTGTTGATGGTTTTGAAAACAAATATACGGGCCATGTGTGGGGCAGTTCAGAAGGTGCTCAAAAAAACTGACGTCTTGGGGGAGAGTCCATGTCAGGTTTGGGGGTGCCAGCAACAAATCTGAGCACTAATCAAGGGAATAAACAGAAGTCCGAAATATAACACTAGGCGTCATTGGCACTGAGGGCCCTTTCCTCATTGTGTAATGTGACTGAGTACTCACTATGCCTTGATCCAAAGAGGAAATTGATTGACGTGTATCCACTGTGTAAGGTGCTCACACTGGGCAAAAACAATCGACTGCATCCTCATTAAAAATCAAAAAAACACGGAGATCTACTACTGGTAATGCTAACCTTTACCAATGATATAACTGACGAATCCAGCAGCAAAGCCACCAAAGACTCTAATGCGGGGCTAGGTACGCTGACACCACAGCATCCGAGCAATTCTTGGCCTCTTTCTTTTATTCCTCTGCTACTGGTCACGTTGCGTTTCGTTTATCAACCAGTTGCACGTCCAGTATCGAGGGGTGGGATTGAATTTTATTTTGTGAATTTGATGCTGCATCGTCACGTACATTATGTTCCCTATAATCTCTTACATCTTCTAAGTCGGTACCTTTTTTCCAGGTCTTACCTGGGGCCTGGACTCATAGTCTTGCCTTACAAATCAAGACCAAGTCGTTGGAAATTTAAGAGGTTCATTCAGTAACTCATTGAGTTGCCCCAGGTGTCCATTAGAAAGCTCGGCATTGAGAGACCCTCATGGTTCCTGCTAACATATCTTACTGATTATCTAATTTTCTCCAGAAAGATTTCATGTTAGGACCAAAGTAGCACTCAAAACTGGCAAACTGATCGATTGTGTGCTCACTACTACATCTTTAAATGCTGTTGATTGATACCCTCAGAACCTCAGATTAACCTAATCCGAATGAGTGAACCAATTGAGGGTCTCAAGCACAGGATCTCAGCCCTTGGTGTAGGGACCGGAAAATAAATTGAGGCAAAAGTGGTGTGCATCTGCCTGTGTTAACTGAGGAGACTCAACAGGTTAATACAACTGGGATGAGCCCAGAAACTGGTATCTATACTTGAAACCTACTGACTGGGTATGCACTCGATTGAATACATAACAAAGGATAGGAGCAACCTCATGAAGTAAGTGTGTGTGGCCTCTCTCTTTTCAAAATAGATTGAGTGCTGAAAGAAAGGACTGAACAATGTAGAAATTAATATAAAAAATATACATCTCTTGTATTAAATCAACACCCAATCAAAAACCGTGTAGGCTGTATGCTGTGTGAGCCAATACTTCCACAAAATGAGATCATAATTACATACAATGTGACACCTACATTGAATACTTTTAACAATATAAACACAACACACAGTAGGAATACAAACAAGTCAAAATGTACCCATGTGTGTCCTCACAAGTTTTATTTATGTCTACATCGCTCTGTCCGTTCTTTCAGGACTCAATGGCCCTCGTTACAACTTTGCCGGTCTGGAAACAACGGTACCAGTAAGCTTACCGGCCGGACCTGCAAAGTACAATCTGCGGGTGGGTTGACTATCCGCCCGCCTGGTGAGCGGAACGGCACCCGCCCGCAGACTTTCATGGAAGCACCGTTGTTAACAGTACCGGTACTTCCATGGTCCCCATTCTCATTGAGTCCTATGGGACTCGAATGGGAATGGGGACTAACAATTACTTCCGCCGAATTTACCGGACCACTGGGGCTGTAATGCCCCGGTTATTTCGGCCAGTCAGGCAGGGGTAAATCGCTGGACTCCCAATGAGGCCCAATGTGTTTTGAAAAACAGAGAGGTCAAAGATACTTCCTTTATAAGGTTGCTCCTTTCTCTTGTTATATATTCATTCGAGACTCTCTTGACATCATTTAAAGCCGAACTGTTGAGCCAAAAACAGACTAAAGAAGCCTCAGCAAGAAAGTTGGGGGTCTCCTGAAACCATGTAGGTTATTTGTATTGGTCCAATATGTTACTTTATGGACTCTCTGAAGTACTGTGAGCATATGAAAATGTTGTATTTATTTATTTATTTTATTTCTATAGCGCTGGAACAGAGCCCGGAGGCATAGGAGTGCTTAAAATACGACACAGAACATAAAAATGCAAGGCGAGCCGGGGGGGGGGGGGGGGAGAAGGGAAGGAAGAAATCAGTCGTGTCTCAGATGGGTCAACCAAATGGCACAGCTCAGTAACAGAACGTGTGGGTGCACAAGGACAGACAAAGCGCGGTCATTGCCAGAGCCTTGCCAACGCATTCTCTTCCATTCTTTTCCTCTATGCTGCACAAGGCTTGATCTAGTCCGACACAATTCATGTGAACAGTACCTGGGTTTGGACGACGGGGGCATGGCATACCGGCATGCACAGCTGGTGCAAATTTTGATGAACAAAAAAAGTTATTTGGGTAGAAAAGCTCTACTAAGCCTCTAAGGAGTTGCGTTGGTCTCGATGCAAAATGGGGCTGGTTTTAGAAATGGGTGCAGGCCTCACCAACTCCACCATATCCCGGAACAATTGCCAACCTCCCGAGAGCTCGATTGCACACTAGTACTCTCTTTCTCTGGTTTACTTTTAAAAAAAGATGTCAAAATAATATCCCCAAACAATGTAGAGTAGGTTTGTGTGGGTCGATCCATGAGCAGAAAGTCGCAGAGCCTGATTCTACCAACAACATTAAAAAAATCAGCCGGTCTGTTTGCTATTCCCGCTTATCTTACGCGCTTCTCCCCGGTGTTTCAATGTGTAATGCAATCGCTTTTACTGGAAATTATGTTGTATTTACAGAAGTGAACTAGTTGAAGTAAAAGCCTCTTTGCACCCACTGGGAAATGAAAAAAATAACATCCAAATGAAATTTGGACTAGCAGGAAATATAGCCTCCCTGGGGGGAGGGGAGGGGAGGGGCTGCTGAGGCGAAAGCTTCATTTACTTGGAGATCGAGTAACAGGACCCCTCATTTGCCATGAGCAGATTTTCCAAGCTTTGCGGAAGCTAATTAGCGGCCTTAGTCGATGCCAGGGTGACTGAAGACCAAGAGGGTATAAGGCCCCCCTTTTACGAGCTCGCTAAGTACTCTAAAGCTCGCCACTCGCCGTCTTTAATGACATTCAGAGGAACACATATGTACATATGCGTGTATAAATTACTGGCTATTGGGAAGGACTCCGACGTAATGCATCCACCCTTAAAAAGCCACTAATGATAATGTGCCCTAGAAGTGTAGTGCCCGGGAAGGGGGGGTCCACGGGCACCGATCAGGGGGCAGGGAAGCTTTGAGCAGGACTGGGAGTTGGTCCTCTCTGCTCCCAAGGCCTTTACCAAACATGTCTGCCGTTGATAACTATGAAAAGATGAAAAAGAAAACAACACTTAAACTCGATTCAAACTATGCTGCAGGTCTCTATGGAGTGCATAACGCAGGCGGACTCCATATGTATCCATTGTAAACGCTGCCTGCTATGCGAGCATGGCAGGGATCGGGTACCATTAAAACCCTCCCGACAGACTCGCATGTTGGGCCGAGTTTAATTTCAACTGGCAACAATGCTTACCATGCATGCATGGTAAGCAGTGTTCCCAGTTGAAGTGAAACCCTGCCCAACATGCAAGCTTGTCGGGGAGGGTTTAATTTGAATTGTGAGCACCGCTTGCCATGCGGCAATGGCATGCGGTGCTCACAACGGAAAATAAATGCTGCCTGGCATGCCAGTCTGCCATGCAGCGTTCATTCACTTGGTATTGCGGAGTGAAAATGTGAAGGGCAAAAGGCGGCATCTACGCTTGTATGCCGCCATTTACCCTTTACATGTTCACCCTGCAGTGCAAATGATGAACATTTGGCAGGCAGGGACCTGGTTTACCAGGCACGCATGGCAAGTAGGGTTCCCAGTTGAAGGGAAACCCTGCCTGACATGCAAGCCTGTAGGGGAGGGTTTAATTTGAATTTTGAACACAGCTTCTCATGCGGCAACAGGAAGAGGCGCTGACAATGAAAAGTAAACGCTCCCTGGCATGCAAGTGTGCCAGGCAGCGTTCACTCACTTTGTACTGCAGAGTGGAAATGTGAAGGGCAAAAGGGGGCGTGCACACTTGTACGCTGCCATTTACCAGTAACATTTGCACCCTGCAGTGCAAATGATTCACATTTGGCGGCGGGGACCTGTCTTACCATGCACACATGATAAGCAGTGTTCCCAGATGAAGTGAAACCCTGCCCGACATGCAAGCCTGTCGGGGAGGGTTTAATTTGAATTGTGAGCACTGTGTCATACAGCAATGGCAAGCAGCAGGTTTATAGTGATAGCATCGAATGCAAAAGCATCTAATGCAAAAGCATTGAAAAAATGCATCAAAATTGTTTTTTTGTTTTTTTAATGCAAATTATTTACCCTGTTTTTTTACCCCTTAAAACACAGTATAATAAACATAAAACCTTTACCTTTAAAAAAATGCATTTTTCGATGCTTTTGCATTCGATGCTTTTGCATTCGATGCTTTGTATTCGATGGAATTACTGGATACCCAAGCAGCACTCACAATCGAAAGTAAATGCTGCCTGGCATGCTAGTCTGCCAGGCAGCGTTCACTCACTTGGTACTGCGGAGTGAAAATGTGAAGGGCAAAAGGAAGCATCCACGCTTGTACGCCGCCATTTACCCTTTACATGTACACCCTGCAGTGCAAATGATGAACATTTGGCAGCAGGTACCTGGTTTACCAGGCACGCATGGCAAGTAGGGTTCCAAGTTGAAGAGAAACCCTGCCTGACATGCAAGCCTGTCGGGGAGGGTTTAATTTGAATTGTGAACACAGCTTCTCATGCGGCAACAGGAAGAGGCACTGACAATGAAAAGTAAACGCTCCCTGGCATGCAAGTATGCCAGGCAGCGGTCACTCACTTTGTACTGCAGAGTGGAAATGTGAAGGGCAAAAGGGGGCATGCACACTTGTACGCTGCCATTTACCAGTAACATTTGCACCCTGCAGTGCAAATGATTCACATTTGGCGGCGGGGACCTGTCTTACCATGCACGCATGGTAAGCAGTGTTCCCAGTTGAAGTGAAACCCTGCCCGACATGCAAGCCTGTCGGGGAGGGTTTAATTTGAATTGTGAGCACCGTGTGTCATACAGCAATGGCAAGCAGCAGGTTTATAGTGATAGCATCGAATGCAAAAGCATCTAATGCAAAAGCATTGAAAAAATGCATCAAAATTGTTTTTTCTTTTTTTAATGCAAATTATTTACCCTGTTTTTTTACCCCTTAAAACACAGTATAATAAACATAAAACCTTTACCTTTAAAAAAATGCATTTTTCGATGCTTTTGCATTCGATGCTTTTGCATTCGATGCTTTGTATTCGATGGAATTACTGGATACCCAAGCAGCACTCACAATCGAAAGTAAATGCTGCCTGGCATGCTAGTCTGCCAGGCAGCGTTCACTCACTTGGTACTGCGGAGTGAAAATGTGAAGGGCAAAAGGAGGCATCCACACTTGTACGCCGCCATTTACCCTTTACATGTACACCCTGCAGTGCAAATGATGAACATTTGGCAGCAGGGACCTGGTTTACCAGGCACACATGGCAAGTAGTGTTCCCAGTTGAAGGGAAACCGTGCCTGACATGCAAGCCTTTCGGGGAGGGTTTAATTTGAATTGTGAGCACAGCTTCTCATGCGGCAACAGGAAGAGGCGCTGACAATGAAAAGTAAACGCTGCCTGGCATGCAAGTGTGTCAGGCAGCGTTCACTCACTTTGTACTGCAGAGTGGAAATGTGAAGGGCAAAAGGCGGCGTGCACACTTGTACGCCGCCATTTACCCATTACATTTCACCCTGCAGTGTAAATGATGAACATCTGGCGGCGGGGACCTGGCTACACCTGAGTGCAAACATACCTGCCATCAAATTATATTTTCTCTTAAAATGAGCTGCTGTGATCAAATTTCATTTACGTTAAAAGAACTGCTCTTTAACATTATTTTGATGGTTTAATATGATACCGAGTCTCGGGAGGATAGCTCAGGGGCAGCGCGCTCACCTTGGTAGAAAGAAGATATGGAGGAATACATGTTGGATCCCCGGGTCCGCGCTTAGAAACCGCTGGGTATAAAGCACGTTATTAATAACCTATCATATTATATCATACATGATGCTGCTAGACGTGCTCTTGAGAACGGTTATGAATGCTTTCATATTTAAGCCTTAGAGAGTGAGTGAGGGGTCATTATTGGAGGACATGACCCACCCCAATTCATTGCCTGAGGCAAAGCCGGGGGCTATTAATTTAAAAGAAGGTTATTATCCTAAGCAATACAGTCTCCTCCATAGGTCTAGAAGATTATTAACACATAGGGTTGTGCAACTAATTAGGACAGAGCAAAACAGAGGGGGGGTCTGGGAAACTCTCTACCAGCACAAACACAGCCCATTTACTTGTTCTTGGGTGGGTGGCCCCTGGGAGAGTCTCAACCAAGTTTTTTAGCTCACTGTTCTTTTCACAGAGAAGACATTTCCCTGCATTTCAGTCTTTGTCCTGCCCAGGGGCTGTACAGCACCAAATGCTAGTCAATTCTCCTCTGAACAAGAGTACCACAGCAACTGCATACACGTGTTTCAGCCTAGTTGGGCATCATCAGTGAGGTGAAGCTGTGCCTCTCTAAGAGCAGTGAGCAAGGGGTCCACATCTGGATTCCCCTGGTAACATAGGGTGAGACCCAAAGTTACATGATATGCAAAACAGAGGGTTGCTGTGGTACTCTTGTTCAGAGGAGAATTGCCTAGCATTTTGGTGCTGGACTGCCCCAGGGCAGGGCAAAGACTGATATGGGGGGACATTTATTCTCTGTAACAGAACAGTGAGCTAAAGACTTGGTTGCGACTCTCCCAGGGGCCATCGACCCAAGAACAAGTCAATGGGCTGTGTTCGTGCTGGTAGAGAGTTTCCCAGACCCCCCTCTGTTTTGTAATTAGGACAGAGGTTATGATGTGCTGAGAGGTAAGGAGAATGAACACACACAAAAACCTTGAAAAACATGAATCTAATGAACGTGGAAATTGTAACAATGGGCCTCATTACACAGTAGGCGGTAACCATGGCGCTATTATCGCCATGGTTGCCGCAAGTATTTTACCGTGTCCGCCTTGGTGGATAGCGGAATTACCGCCCTACTCCAAGGTGAGCGGGGGTGGTAATTCCCCATTCACCAAGGCACTTCCCCATTCCCATTTTTGCCCCCATAGGGCATAATGGGAATTGGAAAGGAGCTCATTACGGTGGCGCAAATTGCGGTACCGTAATTAGCTCCAAGGTCCCTTTGCGGCACCCTACTTTAACGGCTGGTAAAACCAGCCGTTAAGGTCGGGTCCCGCAAAGGGAACTCGTAGTAAGGCGGTAAGGGTTTACCGGTACCGGTGCCCTTACCGGTACCGGTAAACCCTTAACGCCTAACGTGTAATCAGGCCCAATAACTTTACCCATTGTATGCTTCATTGTTGTTTGCTAATCTGGGAAATTGCAATGTAGGCCCTTATCCCTGCAGTTACCATTGCTTGTACATGGTTTGTCAGGCCGCTGCTGAAGTCAGGGTGTTTGGAATAAGGCATATGCCAGAGCTTATAACTGCACTAAAATGACATGTTTCATAAGGTGTCAATGTACAAAACACAAAAAAGTGACAATCACATTAATTCACACATGACTCACAAAACTGGAAACAATTCTCAGTGGACACAAGCAGTAGGGAAGGTGACTGACTAATGCGCAACACAGGAAGACCTTTCGTGTTCAAGAAACAGTTTCTACAAAAGCAGGAAACGGAATGGCGTTACAAAACATTTTGTGTTTTTTTTTAATTATATGGGTGACGCAAAGGAAAAAAACAGAGCTGGTGAAAGCACAAAAGGAACTTATTTTTGTTTTGTTTTTTTTGGTTTATAATTGTTTATTTTAATTGAGTATGGGTAAAAAGGGAAGATTCAAGAGTGGACCTTTTAAACACAAGCAGACAAAAGAGAATAAACCAGGGATCAAAAGCACCACAACCAACCATAAACTGATAAATGGTGTCCAAGGTGGGATCAAAAAACCACACAAACACCACAAACCGCTAACAAATGCAACCAAATCCATCTTAAACGTACCAAAAGCACAAAAGAACTACAATGTATGTGCCTTTCTTCTCCTCTTCTTATTTGACATCCAAACAAAACCCACAAGGGAAAAAGGATAGTGCCACAGAACGTGTAAGACTCACTCCCAGTCTCAGAGGAGGTTTAAAGGTTTTTATTGCAGATTGTGTGGGTCCTCCGGCTATCCCTCTCTCTCGGCTCATATAGGACCTACATCCTGACTCAGGCGTCCTTGGCAGCGGGTTAGTATATACACCCAGTTCATCCCTTCTGTCTAGATCTGTCTTCAGCTAGTGGTGATGACCCAAAGGCTGAACGCCATATCTCACTGGACTGCCTCCAGGACTTCCAAACTCTCCCGACACTATCCAAAGTGCAGTGTTCTAATGGGAGTTTGCACAGTGTCTTGCAAATGTTCTGTTTGATTCAGGCCCTGTCTAACAGTCTCACTCTTTCCTTTCCCTGCTCTTACTGCTTTTCCACTCCGCCAACTTCTCCCACCAATGGTCTGTCCACCAAATGTTCTCACTCCTTTTAGATCTTGACTACAACCTTTGATGTTGTTTTTCCTTCCTCCACTCTACTTCTCTCTCCCCCACACTGCTACTCCCTCCTCTACACTACAGCTACTTTCTCCACACTGCGGTTCCTGCCTTCTGCTCATGACTACTTCTCCCTCCTACTACTCCCACATCCAAACCACTACTCCCCCTCCTTCTACTACAACTTCCTCCTATCACTACTCCTCCCCCCTTCTACTACTACTCCCCCCTAACACTACTCCTCCCTCCTTCTACTACTCCCTCCTACCACTACTCCTCCCTCCTTCTACTACTACTCCCTCCAACCACTAATCCTCCCTCCTTCTACTACTACTCCCTCCTACCACTACTCCTCCCTCCTTCTACTACTACACCCTCCAACCACTACTACTCCCTCCTTCTACTACTACTCCCTCATACCACTACTCCTCCCTCCTTCTACTACTACTCCCTCCTACCACTACTCTTCCCTCCTTCTACTACTATTCCCTCCTACCACTACTCCTCCCTTCAAACTACTTAAACACCCTCCTTTTACTAAGTACCATCATCTTCACAACCACTCATTACACTAATATGTTAACACACTCGCCACACTAGCATGCACGCCCAGACCGCAGTACCACTTCCACTCTCTAGCCAATACCTCACCTGCCCCACAATCCACCTCCACAGTCCGTCTCTCCTTACTTCCCCTCGCCGGTATCTTGGTTGTCATCCAGATCCAACTCTGATCTCCTCCTTGTAAGTTACACTTCGCACCCCCTACTGCTTCCTTTTATCCTCCTCCCTCTCCTTGGATAGGGCCCCTGTCCATAGCCAATCCTGTCTTTCCCTCCCCATGTGTGACAGAAGCAGGAAATGTGATACGCAGGCAGTTAAGTCCTGCCCCCTTTCTCCATGCGGATATGCCAGTAACTTCCATGGTGGCCTGGGAGGGCAAACGTGCAAGTTTAGCTTGAGCGGTTTTAGTTCCTGGCCGCCAAAAGTAACTACGGTGGTGGGTAGGGTCAAAATCCACCTTAAATGTGCCTAGTTGGTTTCTAGCACAAGCTCACCAGCCCTTGCCCCGCTGATCCAGGCAGTGCCCGAGTTGCTCACTCGTGAGCGCTGTCTGTAGCACTCTGTGTGCAACGCTACAGTATTAGACCTCAGGTTTGCAGCCGCCTCTCCGACTCTCTCTGGGCTTATCCCTCTGCGAGGCTTTAGCTGTTGATCGATTGCCGTAAGGTGTCCTCTTTCTTTGTCTTGTTACGAGGCGCTGCGTAAGGTGTCCTCTTTCTTTGTCTTGTTATGAGGCGCTGGATTAGCTCTCAGTTCTGGGTCTTTGCAGGTGTGCCAGTCTGATGTGCAGTTTCCACAACAAAAACACACTGGCGAGCATCTGATAATAGAGGCATGGCTTGAGATACCAGTGAGTGGTCTGCATAGAAACATGCAAGCACATGGGGTTGGACAGGAATTTGGACCTTCTCAACAGATTTTTCCCTAAGGATGGGAGCTGGCTCTAGATTTCGCCTTGCACTTCCCACCACCAGAAGAGTGGGGTTCCTAACCCCCTTTGACAAAGCCAAAGATGTGGCCTTCTCAAAAAGCAGGGGGCAAGTTGTGCCTTATGCAGATCCTCAAACCTTTTTTTAGAATGGCTCGATAACTCGCATTGGTTGCTCAAACTCTACTCTCTTGTTTTCGGGCCTCACAATCGGATTGCAGGACTCGAGCCCCAACTTGAGTAACAATGGGCTTTTTGGGAACCCTGTCAGGAACACCTGGGGGGTTAAAGATGCCAGGTAGTGCTCAGGCTTTCTGAGTGGCAAATTTAGGGAAGATCAGGCACCCCGACTGCAAAGTCTCTCAAACGGGCGAAGATAGAGATTTTTGGGCAGTGTGTCCCCTGAAATCATAGGAAAAAAACACAATTCTGGTGAGTGAAGAATGTTTGCCAGGAGGGTGATCCAAGAGAAATGTATGGAAGGCAAGTGGCCTTCCTTGGAGGGTTAAAATGAGGGGAACGCATGCTGCAAGCATCAAACGAGTCTGTGTTGAGGGGAATGTGGCCCGAGAGACCACTGAAGGGACAGTCTATCTCTACACACACAGCTACCGCCACTCTATCATCCTTCCGTCCTCGCCCCTTCTCCTCTGCACGCATTGGCATGCGCCTAAGAGGCTAGAGCTGCACAAACAGGTGGGCTTATGCAACCAGCCCTTTCCTTAATGCTGCTGTCTTTTGCGGACGCGTTATGTGGTGGGTTTTTTAGACCCTTAATCCCCTCACTTCTATGTTGGCATCATTTTGAGTAAGGCTGAAAACAAATTGTGGAAGAGTGCCAGGACTTAGCCACTCAGCAGAAAGGCTTTGCATGTATCGCGGGGGCGGTAGAGCGTTTTGAAATTGACAAATTATTTTCACATGCCTTCTGAGAGCCCGTTTTATGCGCTAAGGATCGTGCCCTCTTCATTTGTTTTTTTAAAATGTATTCATGTTGACGCAACCAATATTTGTTCTTCCCTGTCTGCACTTAAGCTTCAAGGTAACTACCAGCGTGTTGGCTGTTAGCTGTTGGAAACACCACATATTAGGGAGGTCGTGTGTCTTTTTTTAAGAGGAAATGTTGCATTTTTCCAGTTATTTAAGCCACCTGGATGGACAGGACAAGTAAAGAGGAGGCAGCCTATTCCAAGGTAAGTGACCGCTTTGGTCCCCCTGACTCGAGCAGCTGCTCTGAAATTGCTGAGTGCTTGCCAGCTGTAGACAGATCGTGTGTTGTTTAGGGGGACAGTGTATGAAGGATGGAAAGCCTACAAAGGGATCTTTGTATTTCAACTGAATCTCTGATTTCACCCACAGGTCTCATCCCAGCAAATCCTGTTTGCCGACTCTCTCCCCGCTGGTCCCTTTCATTGAATGGAATTGACCAGTTCCTTCCCCCTTTGAGGCTTTGGGCTTTCCTCCTTAATGTGTGGCTCCGACCCCCAGTTATCCTTTCTCGCCCCATGCCTCACCCATCACTCCTCAATCCCCTGACTTCCTTTCCCTTAGCCACCACTTTCAGCAGTGCCGACAGTGACAAAATGACGTCACAGAAGAGTAAAAGGATGAGTAGTGGCTAAACAGGGTCCTCAGCTCTCACACTTCTGCAAAACCTGAGTGATCCAAATCATGACGGTGAAAGAGGGACAGCTAAGACATACAACTCCTTCACCTTTTGTGGTCAGGTGGGCCGAGGGCAGGCTATATTCTAACAAAATGTAAGAATATAGCTGCTCTCTGAGATCTTTTCTGAGATGAACATACCCAAAGTTTGTTGCTCTCAAGAAAGTAGATGAGACATGAAGAAAGAGAGATATAGAGAGAAACAAGATGGTGGACTGCGATGCCAACTATGCTGAGCTCCATCTGACTGCACCAACTCCACCCGTTCCATTGTCCACAGCATCAAAGGCCTCTTTCGTATGCAGCAACCTGGTGTGAGGCTGGTCCTTTTGGGATAGGTGTGCTCTTTGAGTCCAGTCTCCCCGGACATCTCCTGCTGAGAGGCTGTCCTGATGGAGAGAGGTGTTACCAGACCTCACAAATGAGAAACTGAGACATTCGGGCATTCTGACCAGAATACACACAATCCTTCCACAGCTGACTTGGGCTCACAATGCTAACACATGTGTGATATCAATCTGATGTGGCTATCTTATTTATAGTTATGTAAATTGCTATCTACTACACCCTAAACTCATATATGGCTTTGTCACCAGAATACTAAGTCCTTATGTGGGTTTGGAACAGAGCTTTAGACTTTAAATTCAGCCACTGCAATGAAGTAACTTGGTGTTCACAGCAGCTGTTAAAAGGGCACCTTTGCCCGCTGAACCGGCTCTGTGCCAATGGAGAGTAGTCACTGCAGATCAGGAGACTGGTGCAGCAGGGCACATGCCAATATGCTTTTGGCATGAAGCTTATGAAAGATCGATCAGGTTAGCCAATCACCTTTTCGGAGATGGAATTACCTCCATCATTATACTGCAAAAACACCTGTGCTACTACACCCTTGCAAGATGGCTATTCCTCACACTGTCACTCCGGTCTTGTGGATAATTTGCCTGTTACAGTTCCTTGTGTTTTGGGACGTCTCTCCCCTTGCCACACTTCTCCTCTGCCAGCACCCAATCAGCTTGCCTCCATCAGTTCTTCTCCTGGTGCCCTGCTGCCCTTCCCTCTTTCTGAGTCCCCGCGATGTGCACTCCCCCGTGCTCCCCTCTTCAGCCTGGTCCAATATAGTACTAAAAGCAAGGAAAGGACAGTGATTCAATTGTTGTTTTTATCACATGTTGAAATTATATGTGATGTAATGTTCACTGAGCTGCGTGTGTTTACGTGTGAAATGGAAAAGACAGATGACCGACGACCCATGATTCGGCGAATTTGGGTAAAGCCATATGAGGCTTCCATGATGAATAGTGACTCCACGGTGTTATCCCTCCCATTTAGTCACATCATGTTGCAGTGAACACCAACACACACGTGCACATAGACTATATACCTCCCCATGTTATTTGCAACAAACTTCTGTGCTATTCTGATGCAATTGATGTAGTTTGTGGTGGGATGGCGTTGGAGTATGAAACTGGCCAAGGTGGAAAGGAATGTAATTGATTGAACTGGAATGTTACTGGTGTCTTATTAACTTTTCTCGGTATCATTCCTTTTTCCCTTGTGTCCAATATTGTCTTTCTATTACCTCTCCAGGTTTATGTGAGTCAATTGTGTAGATTTCAGAGTCACCCATTGGAGCGAAAAGTCCTGCTATGGGACATGGGAGAGCCTTTTGTTGGGTGTTGATATCCGATGCAGTTGCCTGAGTTACGATTCTGTTATCCCAAAGTAGGGAATTTATGAATTTGTGAACATGGCGGCTTCTGCCAGTACCCTAAAGAGCGTAAAGTAGGCAGAACATCCCGTACTGAACTTTCATAACATTGCCATCTTTCTCTACTTGAGGTTGCTGGTTCCTTCCCGATGTGGGCATGACTTTGAGTGACTTTAGTTCTTTCACAACACATTTTCCATCCATGGTACATCAAATCCATGCTGATAGAGGGCCTTTTGCAGCCTGTTGGCTCACTATTACTTCTGGAACTTATTCGAAAATGAAAACCAAACGAGTCTTCAGAAGATGAAGTCCTGGTGTCTGCATGAAGGGAGTGTTGCAGGATCCTGCCAAGCACACACAAAGCAGGAACACGTAAACAGTTCATTTTTTGAAGTTAGTGAGGGGTGGCCAGAGGGGACAGACAAAGCTTTGAAGCGCTGAATTATAAATTAACATGTTCACATTAAGTACATGTTGCTGTACAGGTGCCATGGTTCCCAGGGTCTATATGTGCCGTCACTGATGAAAGTTCCAGGTATCACACATGCATTCTGTGAAGCAGGATACAAGTAAAAATAAAGGACAATAGTTTTACCCTACTTTAAATCCTGATGTTAATCTGTATCCAAGCCCTCCAAGTTATAGAAGAGAATTGACCGACTACCGAGGCACTTGGTCATTACATGGTTTTTCCAGGATCATAGACGGTGGTCAAGCGGCAGAGTTAGGATTAGATCTCGGCTAGAGATATATCCACTGAGAGCCTAGTTGTGATCTAGCCCCCCTGTAGGTAGACATGCACTTTAGCAAACCCTTCTTTTGAGACCATGTGAAAAGGTGGCATGGAATGTGCTCATCTTCAAATCCGTGAGGCGGCTTGGATCGGGGGGGATTACTGCTGGTGATTCCCCCATTCTGAGCGTTCTCATTGGCTGAGAGGCTGCTACACCACCCCCAGCCGGGTACTAATAAACAATAGCAAACATCGTAAAACGAGAAATGTCCATCTTCGTTCACCTTTCAATAATGACCTTCTACGTGTTACCTCCAGCAATCCATGCATACAGCCTAAGATGAATAAAGGATTTCCTTATATGATATAGTCTTATGGTATTACCCAGGCTATACCATATCCCAGAGTTGTCCCTTTGGTGATTTTCTGATTAGAAACTAGTGATATGCAAGAAAGAAAAAATCAAATAACTACTTTCAAAATCAAAGTTTTATAATTATCTATGGACTCTGGAGGTTGAGAGCTTGTGGCTGGCCATTCCGTCTTCCCCATACACTTTCACAGAGCTGCCCCTTTCAGCTTTCTTCAACCACTTACCCATTACTGATGCAAACACTCACTTCCACTTTAATCTGGATATTAAATTGAATTAAGGATTTTTTTCAACAGAATTTCTGTAATCACCTACAAACAAAAGCACACATTGACCGAGGAATCTTACAAAATTGAACAAACAGTAATTTTGTCAACCATTATCTAGTGCATCAGATCCAACATTTTCCCAATCAGGGTACACTCTAGAATGCTCACTGATCTTGGGAATCACCCAAAAAGCCAGCATAAAAAGCCTGACTGGGAGATTTGGCCGAATTTAAGCCGCTCGAAAACACTGAACGGACGAAAACTTTGACCAAATCCCCCATTTAGTGCTAAGGGCTGCAGGGTGGCCCCTGCACACTTGTTCACTAAATTGTGAGTGGGGGTTGCAGGGATGTCCCCTGCAGACGATTCCAAAAAGCAACAAAAAATAAAATAAAAAATGAATGGATAGACCCTGCGTGACGGTTCGACATCACAAAGTGAAAGGGAACAGACGTTGCAGGGACACAGTGATTCGGGGGCACAGCAATGTTTGCCGCCGCATGGTAATTAGGGGGCTGGAGGTGGGCGATGGGTGTAGGTGGAGGCGAGAGCCAAGTCAGAAATGTTCAGGGGAGAAAAGACAGAAGGTTATTTCGGAAAAATTATCTCTGGTCTTTTCTCCCTCGAACATTTCCGTCACAGGCTTCCAACCTCGATCCCTGATCTTGTCTTCTCAATTTGTAAAAGTGTTACTTTCGGAAGTTATCTATTCTTTCTTGCCAGTAAACTTAATATCACTGGTTATGTATTGGTTATCCCAAATGTTTTAACTGGTCTCCTGGTTTATGTATAAAGGATCATTGGCAATCAATATGAGGTGTTATTGGCTGCCATATTAGGCCAACCTAGCCCGTAAAGGTCTACTAACTCCAGTTGATAGACCCAAGCAAAGTGAGGGCATTAATTGTGGGCTTAGCACCATTAACAGCAGGTCAACCCGCGACAGCACGCATTAACACTGTGAGCAACCAGCGGGTGAGTGCAAGGCGTGAGGCGTTGTCAGTGGATTCCAAAAGCTGAGTATGAGGTGAGGCAGAAATGAAGGAGCACTCTGGTCTGGGTCAGCATGTGACCATTTTTACGCCAGCTCGGGGAACACAAGGGAAACCGGTGGGAAGGGACCAAACTGCTGCGAGAAGCCCTCGCATTCACACTCGCCTTGTGACTCTCATCGGCCATTATTTTGGGTGCATCATTTTTGGTATTCATTAGTCACCATGCTTGTTTATGTGGTCAGACATCAAACCAAGTGAAAGACACTTACAAACTAGAGAAATAGGGCTACCGGAAACTGTTATATAGAAACATATTTAAACATTCTCCCTAATACATGGCAACGAAAATCAGCAAAGAATGAAAGATATGGAGCCTACAGCCAGCCAGCTGTGCCCCACGGATTCTGCTGTGAGCCCACTGAGAACTAAACAGCAAATTAACCTGTTCTATGGGAAGGTATCCACTCAGGAGGGTCTAAAATACGTTTTAGCTCACTGTACCTTTGAGAGAGGAGAAATAACAATTTGCATATCAGTCTGGTCCCACCCACTTGGGCAGTCCAGCACCGAACTCTGCTCTCAACCAGAGCACCAACAGCAACCCCAGATAACTGGGCCTTTGATCCTATGATCCTAGCTCCATCCTTGCCCCCTGGGTTTACGGGTTATCTGCGATGCTTCTTCCACAGCTTCTGAGAGTGTGGGGTGGAGGCTGTCATGTAGTTCTGCAAAGTTGAAAATGAAGTAACCCAGTGCATTGTATGTTGTGATCCTTAAATGACCCTGGTTATTCTCTGCTGCTCAACAGATATTACCTATTTAACTGGGCTGATCTCTCTCCGGCAAATGAGATCCAGAAAGACGGCTGTTGAACCAGCGAAGGAGACCATTTTCTTCGGTTGACTCCCGCTCGGGCATTAATGACCTTCAATATTTGCTTTTTCTTATGCCTAATGGGGGAACACCTTTGTTGTAACTCCAAATCTGTGCTCCAATTTGTCCTTGAATAATCGTGCCTTGAAAGCCCACGCTTAACAAGAGGATGCCTCTACCATGAAGCCACTTAACTCAGTCTCTAGAATGTTGTGTAGCGGTTGCCATGGAAAACACAAATATATGTTCTTCAAGGCCAGCAGAAAAAGGGGAGCCAGTACACACAGCCAGAACTCGCCGCTAGAATGCACAGATAGAGGCTGGCGTAAGATGTTGGCATTAAAGGTGCACAGTTCAACCACTTTTATGCTGAACCTATTTTTTATTGTTTTTTTTATAATTTCTATGTCACTGGTTCATGTGTATACGTTTAAACACTTATATAGATCCTATTTCTCTTAAGATTGTGTAATGGTTTTTGTGGTATGCCAGTAGCACGCGGTTGACATGTCAATGTTTAGCGGGAACGCAAACCGCTAACCGTTTCAATAATTTTTTTTTTTAAATAAAGCCCTTAAAAGAAGCAGGATCTCTGTAAGTGTTGGATCTACGCACATGAATCACTTGATATTTTGGAACCATAATGCTAAGAAATTCTTGCCACTCATGGGATCTAAACAGAAATATTGGACGGGGTGAAAATGTATTTAATAAGTATTCATCAGAAAAAAAAAAGAAAAACACAAGCATTGGCGATGGTTATATGTTCACAAATGAGTTTACAACCCTGAAGAAGCACTCCACCCTCTCTTATAATTATTATAGACAACAGGGCTCATTACGAGTGTCCTGGTCTGGTAAAAATGCCGGATGAAATGCCGATAATACCGGCTCTGGCAGTTTTACTGGACCGGCACACTCCGAGTTTGCTGGTAGGGGATATGATCCACTGGCCGGCCTGATCTGCCAGCAGTTCAGGCCACTGTCGGCAAATATTTGCTGCAATCACGAGCACCGCTATCACTGATGCCGGTGATTGAGGCAAACCCATTCCATGGTATCCTATGGGACTGTATGGAACGGGAAATTACTGCTTTTGCCAGCACCCATAATATCCTGGTAATACCGGGAAATCAGGTGCCGGTAACGGTAAGGCAGGTTTGCCGGTAACCCACCGGAATTACCAGAGAGTTACTGACAAACCCGTAATGATCCCCAATAAGAGTCGTTACCTTAGGATGCTGTGTATCCTTATAGGTGGGAAACTTAAGATGCTTCACATATTAAAACGATATTGCACAAACATAACGCTCTCTTTTTTCTATTGAATTTTTTAAAGAATAAATGAGTGCATCAAAATTCCCTAGAGTTTTCTACATAAGTCTTAGAGGAGCCCAGACTCCACCTAAGAGGAGTCCTGCCAGGGACGTCAGTTCACCAAAATGCCATGGGTAGCGGAAGTGACATCACACAACCCATGACCTCTGATGACATCACAGGAAACACTGTCATTTGACCCCACCCCGAAGTGACATCAAGGTAAGTGATGGAACACAACCTTTCACCCCTTGACAAAACAAGAAGTGGCATCACATAGCATTGTTCCTAAATACACTACAGAAAATATGGTTACGATATAACTATAATGTGATATACATTTCATACAAGAATGGATCACCATATGTATTGTTAATATCAGTGTGTATAGGCCCATATTACCAAATTACTGTGAATGCAAGCAGACGTCCAAGGCCAAAGGATAATGATGTATTATTATGTAGCACTTACAATTTACCGCTTTATATAGAACAAATATACATACAATATCCCCCAACCTGTGTTGGTACTCATTTAGCGACCTCAGAAGAACGAAAAGGCTGAGTTGAGGTGTTGAAGAACAGACTAAATCAGTGACTCACCCACTGAAGCGTGCCAGAAATAAACCTTTAATGAGTCTTGCAATTATTGTATAGAATTCCAAAAAGCCACATTATTTGTTTTTCCTATTCTTTCTTATTTAGGGTCATGCTCGAAGTGTTACACTTTTGGAACCCCATGTTTTTTAAGATGCCTGAGCAAGAAAGCCAGCCACTTCAAAAATAAAGAGGCACATGCCACTGGCCACAGCCCATGAGTTTACAGTTAAAAAAACACAAAAAAACAAATGTGTTTTTATATTATTTTTTTAGGGGTAGCAAGGGAGACCACAGGGGTAGCAAGGGAAAACTCAAGGCTCACAATTGCAACCCCTGGCGACCCCCAAATGACATCCCTGAATTCTGTATCACACACCACTATAACCATTCCCATTAAGTTCCTAGCAGACCTCATGGACTTCCAGGAAGCCCCTTTTATGGCTTTTCACACAGAGGAGCCCTGGTCCAAAACCCGCCCTCATGTAAAAGTGCCCAAATCTTCTCCAGCTTTCCAGTCTATAGAACTGGATCCTTTGTGGCGGTTTAGGACACGGGGAGTCAGTAGAAGGGTGCTGCCCTCCTATTTAATGGGGCATGGATTCGATATGACCAGGATCACAATTGGCACTGTAGCACTGTAAAAGGCTTACAACCCTAATCACTGCTGCATCGAAGACATTGCTTAGTGTCCTCAAACCGTGTGCATGAAAGGACAAGCCCAAGTGCTCAGAGACTACAGCTGTGGTGAAGTAACCTGAACAGCATTGGCTACCTGGACACCCTCTGTCCCAGGTCTGTCCCCTGCCAGCGTCGCACACCCGCACTGCCCACCTGGCACCCCCGCTCTTGGGACTGTTTCTGTATCCCTACAGTTCCTCTTCCAACCCGTGACACCTGATGTCTGCACTTACCCTGCACTTGCTACTTGCTGGTCGTTACTTAATTATTGTTATCATCTTCCCATGTACAGCACTGTCCCTTCCCCCTTCCCATGCACTTGCACGATCTGAATGACACCTGGCCAAGTAGGATCGTTGTCCGTCCTCCCTCTGTTTCCCTCCCTTGCCCTCCGTCGCGCCTCGAAACACTTGTGTATAGGCGCATTATAAATACCATATAATATCACATTGTATCATATCATATCGTGTCACACTGTATTAAACCTTTGCACCATAAAGGTGGGGGGGGTACAAAAATGGAAATGCTACTAATTTGTCTAGTGTTTGAAAATTTGGAAAATTCACGTTTCTAACATACAACCACGGCAGGATTCGTCTTTTTTCTGCATAGATCCCCATTCCGCTTGCCTGCGAGTCTGCTTTGGAGCACAGTAACTTTTGTTTCACCCCCAGTCTCCTCACTTTGGTGACTAAGCAGGCCTTCCGTGCATATTCATGGGTGCACTGGTGTTTACTTTGTTGGTTTGCAGCCTGAAAGATTTCCTACCAGCCACTCAGTCGTTTAAGGTGGTCTTACTGTGTCATAAAGCACTGTGCAAGCAACAAAGCGTGTTGTAGCCTTCATGGGATCTGTCAAGACAGAGAAATGGGTGCCCCCGTGCCCATAGTCCTTAAACCTTTGTATTAGCCTTGGTGCTTTTTACAGTAGAGAGGCTGTGCGAGGCTTATAATATTTGATTTGCCAAATGGATTTAGATGAAACATTCCAAACAAACAGTCTGTTAAGAGCCCCACTAAACTGGAAGCTTTAGGAACAGTTCATTAGAAAATGAAAAAGTTATTAGGAAAACATAAAAACACTGTTTTCAGCCTACTCACATTTATTTTCCCAAAGACAAAAAGGTGTTGATATTGTGTAAGATAACAGTAGAGTACTAGATTGTCACTGTCCACATAACAACAAAAGAGGCGATTGCTGGAAGGTTTGGAATTAATTTTAACCTCTAGCATCGCTCTGGGCAACCCTTCAGACCATCATTCTTTAGCTGCCAATCCATTACAAAAGTGCAAAAACCATATGCAAATCAGGCTGGTTCCCACCCCAAAAGGGGCAGTCCAGCCTGAACTGCTTGGTCACATCCCTTCTGCACGAGACCACAAGCATTCCAGACATGTTTCGGCCTCAGTGGGACTAGTACTGATTTGCATATGGTCTTTCCCCTTTTGTACTCCACCACAACCACACAGTCTCAATCTTTCTCGAAACACCACCCGTTGATGTTAATTCGACGAAGAACCTTAAGGTCGGAGGTTCTAATGATCCCCAGCCCAGTCCTCTGGCGTAGCCATACCAGCACTTGATTCTTCAGTGCTTCCTTGGGTTCCTTCCCCGGGGGGAGGAAGTGATGAAGCTAATGTGACATGTCTTGTGTTGGGGCAGTGTCCCCAATCAGTGAAAAGAGAATGGGTTCAAGGGCAGATTTTAAATCAATGTTGGCAGTGATAGTTCTGATCTTTTGAGGAGGGAGTTAGAGTCAAGAGCAGAAAGGGGGGAAAAGGAGCAGGAGGCAGTGCCTGAGTGAAGAGAGAACGGCATTGGTAGGTTGCTATAGTGAAGGGTACAAATTGGGGAGTAACAAGTGATAGACGTTGCCAGACTGGGGGTTCAGGTCCATGGTTTTAATTTAAATATAAGTAAAAGAAACTTAAAGATGAGATCAGTGATTCATGGATAGCCCGCTGGCATTGGGGCAGTAAGCAGAGTTGTGGGAGGTTTTACATAGTGCAAGTTGAAAAGTTTAGCATTTTGTTAAGGGAGGGCGGCGGGGGAAGAGAAGTAAATTGGCGGCAAGTTTAGTTTAGTTTGTTTATTTGTATAGCGCTGCCAAACTCTAGGGTAACTTGGCGCTTTACCGTTAAGGAACAACTTGGGTTACAGAAAGTTGCACAGGTTGCACATTCAGAAAACAGCAGGAGATGATACAGTACAATAAATAGCATGACAGACCAGGTTACCGTATGGTCAGTGATAAAAGAGCATAGGGAAAGTGCAGGGGGGGCAGGTTACAGGTTAGTCTGTCGCAGTGGCAGCACACATATGATGCAAGAATTCCAGGAAGCAAGATTTAGCTAAGTGCAGGTTAACAGTCTATTGCTGAGTTCTGAGCAGTTCCGTCACCTTGGCTCTGAGCGACCAGAATGAAGTGTCAGCTCTGATTATCATTGGTAACGCATTCCAACGTGTCGCTGCTAACACAGGGAAACTTGCTCCCCCTGCTGTTTTCAGATTGAACTTCGGAATGTTAAGTTGGTGTAAGTATGGGGATCTGGTTGGTCTGGTAAAGTTTTGTCTAGTGAATGAGTCTGATAAGTACTGTGGGGCTGCCAGATACATTTGTGTGTGATGACAAGAACTCGTAGTTTGATTCTCTTGTGAATAGGGAGCCAGTGAGACTCCTTTCTGAAGGTAGAGATGTGGGCCTTGCGAGGACCATTGTTGGTTTGAGTATGAGGGTGGTGATCAAAGCGTGTGTTTGTGGTGGTAGTTGAGAAGGGCCAGAGGTTCCTGATGTTTAGAAGGTTAAGGCGCACATCACTCCCAGAGGAGGGGATTTATTGGCAGAGCTTGACATTTCTGTCCAAAGGAACCTACGATCCCGGCCCCTGTAGCTGGTATGTGAGGGTAACTATATGGAGCAGGGGGTATGGGGTGGAGCATGATGGTAGAGGATTTTGGTCTTACATGAGTTGAGCTTAACACAACACATTTATATCCAGTGATGGATGGCCAAATGTCAATGAGAGTTTCCAGAGGTGACATTTGTGTTAAAGGTGGGAAAAGGGAAGAAGATCTGGGCATCATCGGCAAATCACTGGGGAAGAACCCAAAGGAGGAGATAAGGTTACCAACAAGGGAGGTGTAGAGGGTGAAGTGAGACAAGGCCAAGTACTAACATGTGGGAAACTCCCGCTGGTAAATGGGCAGAAGCTGGGGTGTTTGCATTCCGGAAGATGTAGAATGAAAGGCCTGAAGGTCACGTGGAAAGCGGAAAAGAGCAGAATCTTGGCATGAGAGGTTTGAAGGCGAGAGGACAAAGGGGAAGAGCATGGAAGAGTATGGAGGAGAGTTTGGAGTGATGGGAAGCAGTAAGAATGTCGGAAAAATATGTCGGTTACATTTCCATGGTGTAACGGCTGTCGTGCCAAGACCGGAGAGGGTCACAGGCCATCGACCTCAAGTTAACTATTGATCCGGTTAAAGGCCACCCTTTCTAGGCCTTTGAAGAAGTGGGCGAGTAGAGCAGACCAGAGGTAGCCAGGTTGGCGTTGTCAGATTAGGTCCTTTTAGTAAATGGGTAATGTAATGGTTATTTTCAAGAAGACAGGGAAGATATCTGATTTCAGAGAAAGATGAAGAGGGAGGGCGAGGAAGAATGGGTGGGAGCAAGAGCATGGCAATTAGAGTGCCTTTCAACTTGAGAGTGTGATTAAGACGTAGAGTTTAAGACATTAGCAAACCAAGAAGGAGAGATTTCTTCAGGTCTGAGAGGACAGAATAGCCTTGACTTTGTTGGACAGTTTACACGGGTGGCATTGGAGTGAGGTATAAGGTTCGTGAGGTGGTTGGACTTAGATTCATCTAAAGCAATAGACATAATAAACAGACTTTCCTTGTAGAAGATGAAGATTAAATGTGAGTTGCCTATAAGCCTACATCAAAAATGGAGTTGCATTCTTTTCTCGAGGTCGCAAATTTGCAGGCAGATCCAACATTGCAGGCATGGGCATTCTGGTATAAAGTTAAGAGCTGGGTAGCGCTGCTTAAAGGGAAAGCTGAGTGCTGAGTTGCAGTCAAGGAAGGATCGTTAGGCAGCATATGCCTGGGGTAGAGGGACTGTCGAGAGAGAAGAGCCTGACCTCATTGAAGTTGGTAGTCAGAGCCTGAGGGGTGAACTAGAGAACAGAGCGAGAGTCATGACATTGAAGTTTAGAAGTTTAGAATTGGTGAGTGTTGGATAATCCACGTACTATACCCTGAAACATGCCTCTGTATTCAAGTGCATTAAAGTGTATTCAAGTGTAATCAAGTGTATTCAAGTGTTCAAGTAAAACTTATGCCTGTAACCGATCTCATAAAATGTAGGCGCCTAGATACCTCTGGGTTTTGTGCGCTACATAAATGTTCAAATAAATAAATAGATAGAGGGAGGTCTAGGGAGCGGATGAATGAGGTCATGTAAGATGATGGAGTTGCTATGGATGCAGGTAATTTGCTCACGGAGAGTGGTCAATGAGTGGTCACAGAGCAAGGGCTCAAGATCAAGTTGCTGAGTACTGAATATTGTTAGAGGGTTGACATCTTCCAGGTGGGCAACATAGGCCTCACAGGAAGGAAAGATGATAAACATATCAAGATAATGAAAAAGGGAACTGATTGGGCCAGGAGGCCTCCAGACAAAGAGGATGATGGCAACCTGCAACAAGGAAGAATAGCTCAGGGGCAACGTGCTCGCCTTGGATCAAGACGACACGGAGCAACACAGGTTCGATCCCCGGGTCCGCGCTTAGAAACCTCTGAGTATTAAGCGCGTTATAAATAACCTAGCATATCATAACATAACTGTGTAGCAAAAATAAAGTCAATACCATCACTATTCAGCGTAAAGACTTTTCACACAGGCATTTTTACAACAATGCTCCCATAATCTACCAGTTGTTTAGCCTTTCCAGCACTCCAGAGAGGGCTCGTAGAATGTTGTGTGCAAAGATTGCATGAAAATTGCGTCATGCTGTTGTTAAAAAAAAAACGATTACTATGAAGTTTAATCTACTTTGAAATAACAGTTTATGACAACTGGGGCTTAGAATGAATAGTAAGTAGCGCATTTGACTTAATGCCATCAGCAGGTGTGGCTAGACAGGCCTGATTTGCAAACTGCCTTTCCCCTTCTAGATTGGCATGGCAGACTGATATATAGTGGTTCCAAGGGTGGCCCAGAGCAATGCCAGTGGTTGTGATTTATACAGATCTTTCCATCATCATTCTTGGGAACTGGAGAGGCTTAGCCCAGAGGAGACCCAAGCTACACCTCACTTCTGATTCTCAATAGGGGCATACCTGTCTGGGGTTGGTTGTTGAGAATATGACCTGGTAGTTCAGGTTGGAGGTGGGGCTTAACCTGATTTACATGTAACATATCATAACAGGCGTATTTGTAGCTGTATTGTTACTATTGACTGAAATCAGATGTTTAGCATTGCCTAATGGCAAAGGCGCTCATTTTAACAACCTGCAGAAGGATGAATTGCTGAATTGCCTTGCTGGGATTCGCCCCTGTGACCATGGTTGCGGAAGCATTAGTCCACTGAGCCACAGAGACAGCAATGAATTTCTTATCCCTTCTGCAGTGATCTTGCAGGTTGAAAAACACTGAGTTTGAGGGATGCCTAGAGCCATGCTAGTGGTTTTAATTTATTCAAAATCTTCCATCTAAAACTTTCCCTTGTCTTGCAAACCTATATAGAATCATATCAACAATAATCATTTTGTGACCCGAACTCGATGAGCTGCAACATTCTGCTCGCTATAACTTCTATCGAGGATTTCCGTCTGAAGTGCTCAAAAAAACAAGTAAACCAAAAAACGAGCAACTACATTTATTTTTTTATTTATTGTGCCTTTGTAAGGCGTGCATTCGTAAAGCGTTCCTCCCAATGCACATATGCATTCACACTGGCCAGCACCACCCACAAAAGCATGTTCGACTTCATTGTGAACAATGTTCCAGGTTGGAAAGGTTGGAGTCATATATTTATTTAATAATGCACCTATACAGCAAATGGTGTTTCAAGGCGCAATATCGGCAGAAGGTGAAGTTGTTCGCGGCAGGTAGGGGCTCTTTGCTGCTTTTATTTACTTTTTTAACCCAGGACCACCTGCCTCCCACTTTGCTGCCGCTGACTTCAAAGAGCGCGTGGGCACGAAGTACTGCCACTCAGACACTTAGGATCCCTGCGAGGCAAGCGGGCAAATCAATAGGCCGGCGGCACGCGGCAGCGAGATGATGATACGCTGTGCAGAGTGCTACTGCTCTGTATTTCAATTCTTGCCTGCTGCTCTTTTTTTTGTATCTAACTAAAGCATTAGAACAAAGAAAGTGGCCAATTGATTTGTATCCTTGTCTGCATGCTGAATACATTGATTCTAATGAATGTTAAGACCACCAAAGAAACCTAATGGGTTTCCATTTTTCTCTAATCTGTGCACCCTTTTCATATCTACTGAGGCATTTTCTTTTAACAACATGATCTCAGTAGTTGTTATCAGTAGTTTGACCGATGCAAAACAGACACCTGTACCTTTTTTCTTCAGGGTCCGGTGGTTTGTTCTAAAATACATTAAAATGTATCATATGGCCGGCACACAATGCACACTAACTGGCCAATTTATGGAATTACATGCGCCGAAAAAGGTGGACTTGCGCATGAAAATGCATGCAAGCGCCCGTTTGTTGATTGATGGAACGCAATGTGCATGGCTTACCGGAGACCTGAGATGAATCTGTCCGAGCCCAATACCTCACTGCGACATTAAGAATGCCTTGCGCGAGACTGCCAGCGAAGGGCGTACCGTCCTGCGCAGTCAACCAAAAAGGGGGTGGAACACGTGGAATGGGGAACAACAAACGCAAATGTGGGAGTTACGTGGGAAGTACCACAGCAAAATACTCGCAATGCCCACAAGGGGGCCTACAACATGTATTCAAGGAATCAAACAGGGCTCACCGGCGCACAGGCAAAGACACGCAAACCCAGAAACACGTCCGCCAAGCAAAAGCTGGCATAAGCATCACCGCACACAAATACAATGCATAAATAGACACGCAAAATACAAACGAGCATATACAGCTACGATGAATGTGCCATTTCTCGCAGCATCGACCGTGGGACACCACAGGAGGAGCAGGATAGCCAGGGCCCGCATTTTCTTACCCAGGGCCAACCTTTTTGGGATGCCTGATGACCAGGTCTATGGCAGGTATAGGATCCCACCTCATATCATCCTAGACCTGGTCAGGAAGTGGGAAGATGACCTCACATCACCCACCCTGTGCTCCCAAGCACTGAGCCCCTTGGAAAAGGTGCTCAATGTACTACATTTTTTGGCCACTGGGTCATTTCAGCAGACCACTGCCATTGTCGGGGGCATCTCACAGGCCACGCAGTCATGCTGCCTACACCAGGTGTTGGCAATCGTGACTGCACGCCCCTCAGTGCAGGCACATATACATGCCCAGAACACCTGCAGAAAGGCATGCCGTGGTCCAGGACTTCTACGCGGTCGCACACATCCCTAGAGTGCTTGGTGCAATTGATTGCACCCATGTGGCTCTACGTCCTCCCAGGGCACCGAGCACATCTATCAGAATCGCAAGCACCGGCATTCCATCAACGTGCAGGTTGTATGTGATGCCAAAGGAATCATTACCTCTGTATATGCCAACTATCCAGGGTCCACCCACGACAGTTTAATATACAGAATGTCACCCCTACACTGGGCTCTGGAGCTGGGAGGCATGGCAACACATGGCTCATTGGTGAGTACAAATGGCCCTGCAAATGTATGCATGGCTCACACAGACTAAACCACATCACTGACAAGCCATCTCACCTCTACAGGGGACAGTGCCTACCCACTGAGCCCCTAGATGATGACGCCAATACGGAACCCCATGAGTGCATGTTGCTCAGTCGCCATCGGAGAGCATGATCGAATATTCATTAGCCCAAAGCAGCGTTAAATCCAAGCTGTCTTAATGATAGCACTTTTATTGATTGATTTATTTATTTATTTATTTATTTATTTATTTGTAGAGCGCTTTTACCAAGGCGCTGTACAGTGGAACAACATAATACATGATGATAACAACAACAAAATAACAGTGGAAGCAAAATTACATCATGAATCATTCGACAAAACAGTGCAAAGAGCAATTAACTGAAGGGGAGGGGGGAAAGGGGAGTGGGGAGTGGGATTAGGTGTGGGGTTGGAGATGAGTTGGACGAGGGAAATGGAAGGGTGAGAGAGGAGGAGCAGGAGAGCGGAGAGAGAAAATCAAAGGGAACAGAGAGGGGGGGAGGGGGTGGTTTCAAGGAGGAGAATGGAGGAGGAGGGATTTAAGGGAAGTGCGAAATGAGGTGAAGGTCGTCGTAGAGCGGATTGTGAGAGGGAGTGAGTTCCATTGCAGAGGTGCAAGGAGTTAGAAGGAGAGGAAACGGGAGGAAGCGCAGGGGGATGGAGGTACAGTGAGAAGGAAATGGTCAGCGGAACGAAGGGAACGGGAGGGGGAGTAGAAGGAGAGAAGGGAAGAGAGATAAGGAGGAGCAAGACCATGGAGGGATTTGAAGACAAGGCAGAGAAAGTAAAATTTTAGCTGTAAGTGAAATGGTAGCCAGCCAAGGTAAGAGAGCGAGGTAGAGATGGAGTCACAGGAGGTAAGGAGACAAAGGGTACGAACAGCAGAGTGGTAGATGGATTTAAGAGGGGCAAGATGAGATGCGGGAAGTCCAAAAAGTAGAGAAGAGCAGTAGAAGAGGTGGGAAAAGATGAGAGAGGAAATTTGGAGTTTGGTCGAGTGGAATGTGAGGGAGGGACGGATTTTGCAAATATTGTAGAGGTGGTATCGGCAGGTGCGAGAGGTGAGTGAAATGTGTTGGGAGAAGGTGAGAGAGGAGTCAAAGAGAATGCCTAAATTATGAGCTTGGCGAGAGATAGGGAGATTGGAGGGAGGAAAGTGAATGAAAGGGGGAGGAAAGGGAGGGGGAAGAGAATTAGAGGGGAAGAAAAGGACTTCGGTTTTATCGGTGTTAAGAGAGAGAAAGCAGAAGGACATCCAGTTCTTAATAGGAGTGAGGAAGGAGGAGAGTTTGAGGTGAAGGTCAGTTGAGAAGGAGGAGAAAGAGAGAAAGAGTTGAGTATTGTCAGCATAGAAATGGTGGGAGATGCCAAACGAGGAGATAACAGGGGCAGTGAGGGAGGTGTAAAGAGAGAAGAGGAAAGGACCAAGTACAGAACCTTGAGGAACACCGTAAATAAGAGGGAAGGAATGAGAGTTCTGGCCACCCCATGATACAGCGAAGGAACGGGAGGAGAGGTAAGAGGATAGCCATTTGAGAACAGGGCCTTTAAACCCGAAGGAGGAAAGAGTGTGGAGAAGGAGTGGATGATCGACAGTGTCAAAAGCTGCAGAGAGATCAAGGAGAATAAGGATAGAGGATTGCTTGGCATGTCGAGCAGAGAGGAGGGAGTTAAGGATAGAGGTGAGAGCAGTTTCTGTCGAATGTTTGGGACGGAAGCCAGTTTGGAAGGGAGGAAGGAGAGAGGAAGTAGTGACAAAGGATGAGAGCTGAGTGTAGGCAAGGCGCTCAAGAAGCTTAGAAAGGAATGGTAGACGAGAGACAGGTCTGTAGTTAGCAGTGAGAAGTGGATCGGCAGAGGGTTTCTTTAGAATAGGAATAATCATTGCATGTTTGAAAGCAGAGGGAAAGGTTGATGAGGAGAGGCAGGTGTTGAAGAAAGTGGTAAGGCAAGGGATAAGAAGGGGGTAGATCTTGGGGATAAGAACGGAGAGGAGAGGGTCAGAAGGGGCGGACGTGGGGGGGGCTTTGGATAGAAGGGAGGAGACTTTGAAAGGGGAAACAGGTGAGAAGATGGACATGAAGGAAGAGGGAGGAGAGGGGGGAGGATGAGAGGGGGAGTCAGAGAGAGAGTTGATTTTTTGCCGAAGGGTGAGGACTTTGGAGGAGAAGAAGTTAGCAAAGTCAGAAGGAGAAAGTGTGGAATTGGATGAGGGATCAGGAGTGGGAGGAGAGAGAAGACGAGAGAGAGTTTGAAAAATACGATGAGGGTGGGAGGCTTGAGACTGGAGAAGGTTAGAGTAGGAGGAGGATTTTGCCGCTGCAAGACAAGAGTTGTATACTGCGTGGTAAGAGAAGTAAGAGGTTTGATTAGAAAGTGAGGGAGTTTTGAGCCAGAGTCTCTCCAGCCATCGGAGAAGGCGCTGCAGAGAGAGGAGATGGGAAGTAAGCCAGGGTTGAGAAGGCTTCCGGGTTGGACGGAAGAGAGAAAGGGGGTAAAGTTGATCAAGGGCAGTGGAGATAGAGGAGGAAAGGGAAGATAGAGCATTGTCTGCAGAGAATAAAGCAAAGTCTTGGAGAGATGGAAGAGAAGAAGAGCAGGTGTCAAAAAAGAGGGTAGCGTCGAAGTCACGAAAGTCACGACGTGAGAAGATTGGAGGGGAGGGATTAGCAGTAGGGGAGTGTGAGAGAGGAGAAAGGGAGAATGAGAGTAAGGCATGGTCAGAGAGATAAACAGGAAGAGAAGAGACAGGGGAAGAGGAATAGGAAGAATTGAAGATGAGGTCAAGAGTGGAGCCAGAGGAGTGAGTAGGGGATGAAGGAAGGGGGGAGAGGAGGTAGGAGTCAAGGATGGAGAAGAGGTGAGAAGATTGAGGGGGAGAAGGAAGATGAATATTGAAGTCGCCAAGTACTGATAGAGGAGAGGGGGAGGGAGCGATAAGTGAGAGGAGATGATCAAGGTCTTCATAGAAGGAAGAGAGAGGGCCAGGGGGACGATAGATTATCAGGAAGGAAATAGGGTGGGGAGAGGAGAAAGACTTGTAGAGGAATTCAAAGGAAGGGAAAGAAGGGAGAGTTGGAGAGGAAGAGGAGGGGATGTATTTGGGGTGGCTGAGGAGTCCAACGCCGCCACCACGGCCAGAGGGGTGGGGGGGTTGTGAATGAAGGAGGAAGAGGAGGCCGTTAAGGAAGCGGGGACAGAGGTGTTATGAGGGGGAAGTTTCAGTTAAGCAGAGGAAATGAAGGTTAAGGCGAAAGAATAAGTCAAGAATAGCTGTGATTTTATTACAGGTGGATCTGGCGTTCCAGAGAGCAGTGTTCATGAGGGCAGAATGGCTGGCAGTAGGGGGGTAAAGAAGGTAAGGGCGGTGAGAGAAGGAAGGAGCGTGACAGGAGGAGTGGGGGTGAAGATAGTGAAGAGGACTAGGCATTAGGAGGAAAGAGGAGAGTAGGAGGGAAAGGAGAAGGTGGAAGGGTGGAGAGAGGGGGGGGAGAGGGAGATGGAAAGGGGTTATGGAAGATCGCATACCAAAGGACTCAGAGAAAGGACGAGTAGAGAAGGGCCGTAGTTGTAGGTGTTAAAAATGGAGGGGTAGAGACCAGTGTGATAGTTACAGAAAGGGGGGGCAGGGTGCAATGGAGGACGAAAGTGTGGGATGGGGAGAGGATAGTAACAAGAGTAGGTACAGGATGGCGCCAAAGGTGGTCTCAGGTCCAGTGATGAGAGATGGCCGGCAGGAACCAACAGAGTCAGAGGGAGCAGTCACTCGAAACTGTAGTTAGAGGGGACAAGGTGCTTGAGGCAGGAAAAAAAATGAGGTAGCAATTTTGGGCTGCTGCACCTGAATGGTAAAGTGCAGGAGGCGTTGGTAGCTGTGTCCACAATAAGAAGGGTAGAGCAGTGGCACCAGGACACCAGGTACAGTGTGGAGGCGCCAGGGGAGGAAATCACGCAGCCAAGGTATGTGGAGAGTTACAGGGATCCAAGGAAGCTGGAGTCACGTTAGGACAAGGAGGCAGCAGGGAATGGGTCCGGGATTAGAGTGGTGGTATCAGGAGAAAAGTAAGAGAGTCAAGTTAGATGGCTGGTGCAGCGATGCTCGGTAACCTCATCCACCCCTGGGCGGGGAGGATTGCCGGCAGTCGTGGAGGATTGCCGGCAGTCGTAGAAGATGGAAAGGAGGCACCGGCGGGAGGTCTTGCAGCAGCAGAGGAAGATGGTTGTAGTAGGAGGTCCCGGTCAGCCACGTTGGTCAAAGGCAGGGAGGCCGCAAGCAGTGCGCCAGGTCACGAAGGGAGATGAAACACCGCTGTATCGGCTAGTTAGGACTTCAGGCAGATCACCATGCAGTATGGACAGTCAGGAGTGGTGAGGATGCCAATCGAACACACTGGACAAAGGCAGGGAGGGTAGCAAGGAGTGCGCCGAGAAGATAGACGAGATGTGAGAGCCGCAGCCTCAGCGGTTGTCACGGCCACAAGGCGGAAAGAAAGCAGGAGGGGTTGGGCTGGAGTAGGCGTACCTGGATGTGAGTAATCGAGCTCAGGCGGGCAGGACCGCTGTAGGTGGAATGCAGGAGGAGCCAGGCTGCAGAAGGCGTACCTGGGTGTGAGCAATCGAGCTCAGGCGGGCAGGACCGCTGTAGGTGGCACCAGGGTAGAATGGAGGTACCCCAGGCAGCCACAACCCCAGAGGGACTGCAAATGCACCAGTTGACAAGGCGGCCCAAAGCAGACACGTCCAGTCACAGGAGGAAGAAAAGCGAGGGCGAAGCCACGTCCAGTCAGCATCCGGTGCCGAGTGAACCGAGGACCGTAGGAGCAGGGTTGGAGCCAGAGAACGAGGAAGGCTGGACCCGCTCTTGCGCGAGGAGGAGTGGAGGAGGTGGGAAAAATGAAGATGGTGGGACTCCGGGCTGCTGCGATCCCGCCAGGACTCGGAGAGCCGGTGTGGAGGCGGAGTGTTCATGTGCCGGTGTGGAAGCACGTAGAGCCGTCTTGTCCCCGTCGGGACACAGGAGGGTGAAAACTAAATGGAGGTTCCAAGGGCTGCAGCAGAGAAGTAAAGATGCCGGCACCCCGGACTGCTGCAGATACACCAAGACACAGAAAGCCATACACGGGGGGGAGCACCGTAGGAACAGGGCTGGGGCCGGAGAAAGAGGAAGGCTGGACCCGCTCTTGAGTAAGGAGGAATGGAGGAAGCCGGTTAATATCAATATGGCGGCATCCCAGACCGCTGCGACCCCGCCAGGGCTCTGAGAGTCGATGTAGAAGCGGAGTGCTCTGGAGCGGCTGTGGGGGCACGCAGAGCCGCCTTGTCTCCGCCGGGACACAGGAAGGGTGAGAGCTGAATGGAGGTCCCAGGAGCTGCAGCAGACAGGGCAAGATGCTGGCTCCACGGAGGCCGTAGACTCACCAGGACACTGGGTGTCGAATAAGGGGCACCGGAGACAGTGTGGAGGCACACAGAGCTGTCCCGTCCCCGTCAGGAACCAGGATGGGAAGGATCCGAAGGGAGGTCCCAGGAGCTGCAGCAGGTGCCGGGTGAGTCACGGCAGGAGAGGAGGACCGCTGTTCTGGATGTCCGCGAGGCGGGAAGGATCCCGTAGGGGCCGGCTGTAACGCTCACCTGATTCCCGTAGAGGCGCCGGTCTTGACTGGGCGTATACCGTATCTGCAAAGGTGATGTGTAACATACGGCTGGCTCTTTGGGCTGGACCTCTGTGCACTGTATGTCTGACTTGAAGGGTAAGACGTCTGCAGATAGAAAATATGGGATTAAGGAACTGGGTTATTGAATGTCTCTCTCTTCTTCCCTTTCTCTTCTCCTGTAGAACCCCAAAGGTTAACGCTCTCACCTTAGGTAAGTGAACGCCGTGCTCTCCATCTGCCTCGGGGCAGGGTGCTGTAACCAATTTCTTCACTGGATAAGGGGAGCAGGCCTCTTGACTTCAGAGGACTGCTGTCCGTCGTTTACTGCAAGAACGGTAAGTTTCGAGTAATTCTAATTTCTTTAAAGTCTTTAGTAATGATGTTTCTTGTTTTGCAGGGTTCCGGCGATGGCGGATGACGGGCTGAAGTGAGTTGAAGATGGAGCCCGTGTGATGAATATAAGCGCCTGGAAGCACGTAAGTAAGCGCTTGTTGCCTGCTTCACGATGCGCTCTAACTGTCTTTTTATTTTGCAGGTACAAGTTCGGAGCGGCTGCAGGGTGCCGGAATACCCACTGGGTTAGATGTGGAAAGGAGTAATGGCACGTGAGTATTAAAGTCCCCCAATGTCTTTAAACGCACCTTGTTTTGTCTTTCAGATGCCGGATACAGCGCCGAAGGCCTCCGGAGCGTGCGAAGAGTTGGTAAGCTTTTGTCTTTCAGATGCCGGAATGCAGTGTGAAGACCTCCGGAGCGCACGAAGAGTAGGTAAGCCTTTGTCTTTCAGATGCCGGAATGCAGCGCGAGGCGTTGGTGACAGCCGATGGACCAGGTAAGTGAAGAGCTGCCACTGAAGACCGTAATGCTAACCTGTTCTTTCTTGTCTTTATAGGTGTTGCTGAAGACTGGATTCAGGATGGTAAGCCGTTTTCCTTAGGCCCAGGATCAGATGCAGAAGACACGATGAGCGTTCTGCTGCAGAGGATGCAGAATAACGCAAAGCAAGATTCATCCATCGGGTGTGGTTTAAATAGCCTCCTGTAGTGCTTAGGTGTCTCCTTCCACAGCCACGCCTAGGTAAGAAAAGAGTTCCTGCTTTCCAGAAGAGTTCCCGTGTTCTGAATCTAGGGAGTGGCTCCTGCCCCACCCAACAGGACAAGTAGTTCCAAACAGAAGAGGATCAGAGGCTCAACTGGCAGGCAAGTAAGCAGCATGGTCTGCTGCAGGTAAGTCCACCCAAGCATTATGAGCCCGGCGCTTCCAGCGCTGGGACTGGGCATATTTATGAGCCTGGTGCCACTGGCGCCAGGACTGGGTCCAAAAGGTCCCAATTGGGACTGGTTGGCACTCGGAACCTGGGTTATGGATCTGCTTCCAAGGGAGTTGGGAAAACCCTGACCTTTTGGAAGCAGAGATCATGACAGCACCCCCCCTCAAGGCCCCTCCCAAACCGGGCTTCTCCGGGGGTTTTGGCTTGTCAGGAAATGTTCGGTGAAATCTTTTGATTAGGCGAGGAGCGTGGACATATTCAGCAGGTTCCCAGGATCTCTCTTGGGGGCCGTAGCCTTTCCAGTCAATTAGGTAAAATAGTTTAGATTTGGAGATCTTGTCTTGGAGTCCAGAATGCTTTTGACTTCAAACTCGAGTTCTCCATCAACTAGGATAGGTTTTGGAGATTTAGTTAGTCGGGTTTGAGGTTGCACGGGTTTTAATAAAGAGACGTGGAAGACCGGATGTATCTTCATGTGCAGGGGCAAGTCCAACTTGACCGCTACTGGGTTTACTATGGTAGTGATGGAATAGGGACCAATGTATCTTGGGTTGAATGTGCGTGGCCCTTTTAGAGGTAGATATTTGGTGGATAACCAGACTTGATCCCCTACTTGATATTGAGGGGCTTCCTTCCGATGTTGATCTGCTCCTTTCTTGTATTGTTCTTTAGCCCTTTGAAGGTGAGAAACAGCTTCCTTAAAGGCTTGGGTGATTGTAGAATGCAGGTAGTCTACTGCTGGTGTTTCAAGATCTTGGAGGGGATCCAACTCCGAGGTTCGAGGGTGACTGCCGTACAAGAGAAAAAACGGGGTTTTCCCAGTTCCCGAATGGACAGAGTTATTGTAGGCATATTCGGCTATCCAAAGGATGTCTTTCCAAGTTTTTTCAGTTTGTTGCAGCATGCAGCGTAAATACTGTTCCAGAGTTTGATTGGTCCTCTCGGTTTGTCCGTCGGTCTGAGGGTGGTGACTGGTCGATAGTCTCACATCAATTTGAGCCGACCGACAGCAACTTCGCCAAAAATGAGAAATAAATTGACTACCTCGATCCGAAATTAGAACCGAAGGAAAACCGTGCAGTCGGACGATGTTTTCGAGAAATTCTCGGGCCAGAGTTGCTGCTGTTGGCAAGCCTTTGAGCGGAATGAAATGCGCCATCTTGGAGAATAAGTCCACGATTACTAGAATCGTATTGTATCCGGAGCATGGAGGTAGATCGGTGATGAAGTCCATAGAAAGCGTATGCCAAGGGCGAGGTGGGATGTCAATAGGGCGTAAGAGGCCTGCTGGTCTTTCCTTTTGACTCTTGTTTTGGGCGCATACTCCACAGGACATTATAAAGTCTCTGATATCTTTTTTCCAAGACGGCCACCAGAAGTAGCGCTTGATCTTTTCTGAGGTCTTGGCCATACCGGGATGTCCTTCCATTAAAGAATCGTGATAACAAGAGATTACTTTTTTCTGTAAATCTGTGCTGGGTAGGTATAATCGTTCTTGGAAATACAATAAGTTGTCCTTTACTGCAAAGTCCTTTCCCTGCAGATGCCAATTCTGTATGTCTGCTGGAGTTACAAGTTGCCTGGCCTTATCCTTAACTTCCTCTATGGATTCTGTGGCGATTACACCCAGAATTCTTTGTTCGGGAATGATTGGTACAGGTTTAGGGTTGATCAAGTGTTCTTCCACTCCCATCCGAGAAAGGGCATCAGCTTTACCGTTCTTTGTACCAGGTCGATAGGTAATTATGAAGTCAAACTCGGCAAAGAATAATGCCCAACGGAGTTGTCTAGAGGATTGGGCTTTTGCGGTTTTCAAATATTGCAGGTTTCGGTGATCCGTAATCACAGTAACGGTGTGTCGGGCCCCCAGCAGATAATGCCGCCAAGCCTTAAAGGCAGACTTGATAGCCAGAAGTTCCTTGTCAGTAATCGTGTAATTGATTTCAGGAGGCGAGAATTTGCGGGACCAAAATGCCACGGGATGCAACTGATTGGTTACCGGGTCCTTTTGTGATAGAACTGCCCCCATAGCAAGGCTTGAAGCATCAGTTTCCACGATGTAGGGGAGTTCGGGGCGAGGGTGTTTTAAGATTGGTGCAGAGATAAATTTAGTCTTCAAATCCTGGAAAGCTTGTTCCGCCTCGGTAGACCATTCAAAACGTTTGTTTTTCTTTAACAAGGCAGTGATGGGCTGGACTATTCGAGAGAATTCGGGGATAAACCTGCGGTAAAAGTTAGCGAAGCCTAACATGCTTTGCACACCTTTTACGGAGGATGGTGATGGCCATTTGAGAACTGCATCGACCTTCTTTGAATCCATACACACTCCGCCAGGTGATAATATGAATCCCAAGAATTCAACTTCAGTCACGTTGAAAACACATTTTTCCAATTTAGCAAAAAGTTTGTGTTGACGCAATCTTTCGAGGACCATTTTCACGTGTTTCCGATGTTCAGATTCCGATGAAGAATAAACGAGGATGTCGTCAATGTAAACAACAACACACACATCTATGAGCTCTCTGAGGACATCGTTCATAAAATATTGAAAGGCGGCCGGGGCATTGCAAAGTCCGAAGGGCATGACCTGATATTCAAATAGTCCATACTTGGTGCGGAAGGCCGTCTTCCATTCATCGCCCTCTTTTCCTCGTACCAAGTGGTAAGCTCCTCTAAGATCCAGCTTTGTATATATGCATGCTTTTCTGACTTGGTCCAGGAGTTCAGGGATCAAAGGTAACGGATATCTATTCTTAACGGTAATCTGGTTCAGGGAGCGATAATCTATACAAGTTCTAAGGTCTCCTTCCTTTTTTGGAACGAAGAACAAAGCTGAAGAAGCAGGGGACTTGGAAGGACGAATAAACCCATTTGCCAGGTATTGATCCAGGTATTGTCGAAGGTGAAGGTTCTCAGGCTCGGTGAGGGCATAAATTCTACTACAAGGAGGAGTAGATCCAGGTATCAGGTCTATCTGGCAGTCATAAGACCTATGAGGAGGTAGAGAGTTAGCCTGATCCTTCCGGAAAACATCTTGGTATTCTAGGTATTCGGGAGGTAACTGGGGAGTCTCTGAAGAAATTGCTGCCAGTGCAACACCAGGTGGAGGGTGACAAGTAGAGACACATTCTGGAAACTGGACCGTTCTTGCTCGCCAATCGATCAGAGGATTGTGTTTCTCTAACCAAGGTATTCCTAGAATAATCTGAAACTGAGGGGCCTTGATCACATCGAACACGATCTTCTCATGGTGTCCATCTTGACTTACTAGCGTCACCTCTTGAGTGGTATGCGTTACTGGCCCGGAGGCTATCTCCGTACCATCCACCGTAGTAATGACGTCCTTTACAGCCTTGGGACAAAGAGTTAGATTCATCCTCAAAACCATTTCATGATCCACATAATTGCCGATGGCACCGCTGTCAACGTAAGCTTCAATTGCATGTAATCGATCCGGATTATCAGGGCTAATGAGGACCATAGGTATCACGAAATGCGAGGTCACGGAACTGGTTTTCACGCTCGGCAAGAGGACCTCTATTCTTGTCGGGCGAGGTCGTTTCCCTGCTCAGAGTTTGTAACTTTGGTAACTGCAGCTCCTACTGCCTTCTTGGCAGGTTTCACCGGACAGTCTCGAAGAAAGTGCCCTGAGTTTCCGCAATAGAGGCATAATTGCAACTGTTTTCTCCTTTCCCGCTCCTTTTGTGTTAGAGGACCTTTCAGACCCCCTATTTGCATGGATTCCCCGGAGTCTACTCCTTTGGAAGGAGTTGGCGGTTTGGAAAATACTCGAGCATCAAACTTGGAACGATCGGCCTTCCTGTTCTGCAGTCTGTGATCTATTTGAACGACTAAGTCTATATAGTCCGAACAATCTTGTGGGGGATTCACTACTTGGGCTAACACATCTTTGAGCTCTCCACGTAGACCTCTATAAAACAGCGTAATCCTTTTGTCCTCAGGCCATTGAGTTTCCACTATCAGTCTGTTGAAAGACGCAATATAAGCCAAAAGGTCTTGATTACCTTGTCGCAACGAAAGAAGCTCATTGTCCAAGGCCTGCCCCTGTGAATGTCTTGCGAACAGTTTTTCCATACTGAGCTGAAAAGCTTGAAAATCATGGAGGACCGGATCATCTTGATTTACTAGAGGGATCTACCAGTCTGTCGCATTGCCACTAAGGTACGAAAGCACGAAAGCTACTTTAGCTTGATCAGTTGGAAAGGCTGCTGGCCGGCATAAGAAATGCAACCGGCACTGATTGATAAATACTGCAAACCTCTTTGGGTCACCAGAAAATCGTTCGGGCGGAGCCAGAGGTACATTCCCAGGAAGGTTGATCGGCACTGGATTCATAGAGGATGTAGAAGGAAGATTTCCCCCAGATGCGGGTAACAGGGTCTGTCCGGCTTGTGACTGTAGCAATTGTCTAGCGAGATCATCTGTTCGCTCCTTGGAAATAATCAGTTCCCTTCTTAGAGCGTTCGTTTCCTGACGGGCTGCATGCACTTCTGCCCTTAGTTCCCCAAGTAACTGGGCTAGCTGGTCGGTATCCGAGGTTTCCATAGCGCCTGGACGGGAGTTTTGTGGTAGGCTTTGCGTTCTGTAACGCTCACCTGATTCCCGTAGAGGCGCCGGTCTTGACTGGGCGTATACCGTATCTGCAAAGGTGATGTGTAACACACGGCTGACTCTTTGGGCTGGACCTCTGTGCACTGTATGTCTGACTTGAAGGGTAAGATGTCTGCAGATAGAAAATATGGGATTAAGGAACTGGGTTATTGAATGTCTCTCTCTTCTTCCCTTTCTCTTCTCCTGTAGAACCCCAAAGGTTAACGCTCTCACCTTAGGTAAGTGAACGCCGTGCTCTCCATCTGCCTCGGGGCAGGGTGCTGTAACCAGTTTCTTCACTGGATAAGGGGAGCAGGCCTCTTGACTTCAGAGAACTGCTGTCCGTCGTTTACTGCACGAACGGTAAGTTTCGAGTAATTCTAATGTCTTTAAAGTCTTTAGTAATGATGTTTCTTGTTTTGCAGGGTTCCGGCGATGGCGGATAACGGGCTGAAGTGAGTTGAAGATGGAGCCCGTGTGATGAATAGAAGCGCCTGGAAGCACGTAAGTAAGCGCTTGTTGCCTGCTTCACGATGCGCTCTAACTGTCTTTTTATTTTGCAGGTACAAGTTCGGAGCGGCTGCAGGGTGCCGGAATACCCACTGGGTTAGATGTGGAAAGGAGTAATGGCACGTGAGTATTAAAGTCCCCCAATGTCTTTAAACGCACCTTGTTTTGTCTTTCAGATGCGGGATGCAGCGCCGAAGGCCTCCGGAGCGTGCGAAGAGTTGGTAAGCTTTTGTCTTTCAGATGCCGGAATGCAGTGTGAAGACCTCCGGAGCGCACGAAGAGTAGGTAAGCCTTTGTCTTTCAGATGCCGGAATGCAGCGCGAGGCGTTGGTGACAGCCGATGGACCAGGTAAGTGAAGAGCTGTCACTGAAGACCGTAATGCTAACCTGTTCTTTCTTGTCTTTATAGGTGTTGCTGAAGACTGGATTCAGGATGGTAAGCCTTTTTCCTTAGGCCCAGGATCAGATGCAGAAGACACGATGAGCGTTCTGCTGCAGAGGATGCAGAATAACGCAAAGCAAGATTCATCCATCGGGTGTGGTTTAAATAGCCTCCTGTAGTGCTTAGGTGTCTCCTTCCACAGCCACGCCTAGGTAAGAAAAGAGTTCCTGCTTTCCAGAAGAGTTCCAGTGTTCTGAATCTAGGGAGTGGCTCCTGCCCCACCCAACAGGAAAAGTAGTTCCAAACAGAAGAGGATCAGAGGCTCAACTGGCAGGCAAGTAAGCAGCATGGTCTGCTGAAGGTAAGTCCACCCAAGCATTATGAGCCCGGCGCTTCCAGCGCTGGGACTGGGCATATTTATGAGCCTGGTGCCACTGGCGCCAGGACTGGGTCCAAAAGGTCCCAATTGGGACTGGTTGCCACTCGGAACCTGGGTTATGGATCTGCTTCCAAGGGAGTTGGGAAAACCCTGACCTTTTGGAAGCAGAGATCATGACACCGGCCCGATGGTAGAGCAGGAGGAGGCCGCCCCAAGGCTTGATCCGAAAACCACCCAAGGCGGATCCGATTCCTGCTGGGAATGCCGTCGGAGGAGCCCCAGTAGATGAGGAATAGGAACAGAGAAAGGTAAGGAGCGTAATTGCAGTTAAAACTGTTTTATTTCGGAATGATTCAGCCTGAGTGAGGAGGCGCTGGTTCAGGCTGCCACGCTTCAGCGCCTCCTCACTCATTTTTATTTTTATTATTATTTTATTTTTATTTTTTTATTTTATTTATTGCTTGCCTATCAGCGGTTAATGGCAATGTTAAAGGTTACTTGCACCGCGCACTATCACCACCGGAGTGGTTCCCTGGTGCTCTGGCAGATCTGAAAAAGGACGATGTGAAACAGGGAGGCTGTGGGAGCCAACTGTGTGTAGATAAGCTATTTATAGCAGACATTTGTAGTTATCACAATAGTTGTACTTGTTGGATGAAAACATATGTACATTAATAACATTAATCCGGTTTCCCGCAAAGAGTTTGGCTATGGAGCATATCCCCATGTGCCTTTCACATTTCACAGGACACGTGCATTTGTGGTTACTTGAAAGGCTCTCAGCTGATGTTCCTACCATCATAATGAGCGACATTACAATCTCCAATATGACTCAGGGTCATCCTCTGCCACGTGACTCTACTCTCTGGCCACTCATTAATCCACCTACATCTCTTTCACACCCATCTTGGATCTCATATTCCTTCTTTCACTCTGAACTCCTTTGCGCTCACTATCTACTTCTCCCGTTCTGACCGCTCACTCATGTCTTCACTATTCCCATCCCTTCTTTCTCCTTCCTCCCTCTTCCATCGCTTTCTACCAATGTAAGTCTGACTGTGTGATCAGCTAGCTCAGCGAAATCAAAGTCTCCCACCAAGCTCTCTCTCCTCCACTTGCTCACTCCATTAAGCTTGCACGGTGTACACCCTTTAATGATCAATATCCTGCCAGCTCCTTTGCCCCTCCAACCTGCCCCTTCCAACACGGATGTCACAGACATCCATCTGCTGAAAGCAACCATGCATTGCTGCTTACACAAATAGCGTATATATTGCTCCCCATCATGTTACAGCCTACAAAGACTCCCTTCTGACCCTAACCACCTTTATTGACTCAATCATCTCCTCCTACTACACTACTCACACTGCATCTGTTGGCTCGCATCCTTGCAAATTGTCCATGACCCACCAAGGCCATGCTTCACCCCCCCCCCCCTAAGAATTGCTCTATATCCTCCTCTCTCTCTCTCTGCTGATGAAATTGCCACCTACTTCTCCTCAAAAGTAACCACATTATGTGACTCCCTGTCCATCTTATATTCCCCACTCCCCCATTGTAGCACTTTGCACCCCTCATGCGCTCCTCTGCATCCCACTTCTCCCTCAACTAGCCTACTGAACTTGCACCCATCCTTCACAATACCAACCCATCTGAAGCTCCAACTGATTTCTTTACACCACTAAACCTTCAAGGAACTTGCACTTGTCACTTCTATTGACCTCTGCACCCTCTCTCTATCAAATGGCATCTTCCTAACCTGCTACATATCAGCCAAAGGCATACCTCTATTAAAAGGATACCCACTGCCAGCCATAACAATCATTCATTCTACAGGCCTGAGTCTCTTGGTCATAGTTTGCAATCTCATGGTACAGTCACTTGGTGCCCCCCTGTGATGTGGATTCTGGGCCAAACACTGCACTGAGACTGCTCTCACAAATGACTCGAACTTCTTAACCACTGCCCACCACCTTCACCTCTCACCATCCTCATTCCGCTAGACCTCTGTGCACATTTCGACTGTGTAGTCCATCCCTCCCTCCTCAAACTCTTTTTTCGTCTATGTTAAAAGAAAACGATCAGACATGACTGGGTGACTGACCTCTGACTGCTTCTCTTCCATCTCAGAGAAATCCAAACCTTCCCCCTAATATCCCGCCTTCTGAGAGATCCCAAAGAATCAGTCCTATACCCACTCCTCTGCTCCCTTTCCACCTCATCCCTTGGGTAACTAATTTCGTATTTTAGATCGACCTATCACTTCTGTGCTGACGATACCCAGATCATCTTCTCCTTCTCTTCCTATACCCATGGAATCTCTGAATGTTCACCAAATGTATAACTGCCGTCCAACACTCAGTAGCTCTGCTCTGCCTCCTGCTCAACTCCTCAAGGACTCAACTCTTCTTTCTCCCAGCCTCGAACGCCAACCTCACTCTTCCTTCTCCAATCTGCTGTTCCTCAGACTTCCTCCCCACCTCACCCATGGCTGGTAACCATGGGATCTCTTTGATAACAAATCTTAAATTATTTCAGTTCATCATGACAACCGCCACAGCCGCCAGGCTCAAGCTTCTAAACACGAGACAAATATGCCAGCAGCTCGCACACCACCTGTGCCAAACTATTATCTCTACTCTAATGCCCAACAAACTGGAGTACATTGAGCCTACTGCTTGGTCTTCACTTCTACTCCTTCGCTCCTCTCAACAAAGTTCTCAACTTTGTGATGTGCACCCTTTTCAGACTCTCAAGATCCCTCCCACTCGTCCCTTGACACTCATGCTAGAAGGCTCCCCAACTCAATTCAGCGTGTTGCTCCTTGTCTTAAAATCCATCCACGGCATTGCTCCCCACTACGTCACTCTGACTCTCTGCTACGCTTCTCTCTGTAATCTATCGGTCCCCTCCCAGGAGCGCCTCCTCTCCTTTTTGTTTCTTTTATCATCCTGCGCCACTCTACTGCAATGCTGTCTCCGTCCCAACCTCCCCTCCCCCACCCAGTCATCAACGCTTTTTCATTTATGGAACTGTTCAAACCAAGCAAAGCAAGGCTCTAACTCCGCCTGCTGGTCAGCAAAGTTGGCCCCCTAACCTCATCATCATCATCTTATCTCAACTGACGCCCAAGTCCACTTCTGCTTTCGCTCACAGGACTGCGCATTTTGCTATTGTACGGATGTAAATACTGACCCTAGGTTTTTAATGTCAGTATATGTGTGTTTGTTTCTTGGGTTCCTGGCCCAGGGTGCGATTTGTATTTATTTTATTTGTATAGCCCACCAAGCCCATAGGCATCCAGGTGCATTACTTAAAGGCTACAGTTGCATTTCTTGGGTTATATTTGCATAGTTTACACATTATTACATGTGAGAAAAAATAGACATTTGGAAGATATTTACAAAAATATAAGTAGTAGTAAGCACGCGAGAAGATATATACATGGCGGGTGGCATAGTATCCAGAATACAGAGTAATATTTACAAGAATGTTAACAACGATTATGAAATCTAATGGTGCCGTGTTGCGAGCCAAGTTTTAGCTTTCCTTTTGAATGAGTGGAAGGATGGTACAGTTCTGAGTGGCAAGGGTAGAGAGTTCCATAGCTCTGCTGCAAGCACCGGGAAGCTACTGCCTCCAGCCCTCTGTAATTTGAACATCGGTACAGTGAGGCAGTGAGCGTGGGCTGTTCTACGAGGGCGGTCTGTCGTGTTTGATAAGGAACTAGGTGCACAGTTTGCAAGGCACTTATGCTTGAGAGATAAAGATTTGAGAGCAATTCTTTGCTTGACCAGTAGCCAGTGCATGCTACGTCTGATATCGGAAATATGGTGATTTCTAGGGACATTGAGCGCTGCTCTAATGGCGTTGTTTTGTATCACTTGTAATTTAGTTTTATTCCGTTTACAGGTCCCTAAGTACAGTGCGTTGCAATAGTCGAGTTTCGACAAGACCAGAGTTCTGGCTAAGGTGGTACAGTTAGCCGTGGTTAGGAAGGGTCGACATGCGGTGAAGAGTTTACATGTGTACGATACTGAAGATGTTATGGCATTGGTTTGTCTTTTTAGTGATAGAGTAGAGTTAAGGGAGATGCCAAGGGTTTTTGCGTCCTTGGACACCTTAATGGTGTTACCATCGATAATGAAGGTGTCAAAATCAGGATCTGACTTGTTGAGAATAGGTTGTGAGCCTAGGAGGAGTAGCTCTGTCTTATCGCCGTTAAGACAGAGCCCGTGTTGTGCCATCCACATGACGAGATGAATATCATTGAGTGCTTTGGTGTCTGCTTTGTGGCCACTAGTGATAGGAATATAGTATTTCTATATTATTTCTTCATCACCCAGTCTTCCTCATCCAGTCCAGTACCACTTAAGCAATAAGCCCAGAGGTGGGGGCATTACTGCATCTGGTAATGCCCCCCGGCGAGGGGATTATTGCTGTTAGTACCCCAGCCCCTTGGACTGGGGTACTGATAGAATAAATCCCAGAGTAGTGAAACGCTGTCACTGTTTCACATCCGAAAAAGAAAGCAACTGGCGCATTAGAACATAGAAGGGTAATACCTTCTCCCTTTCCATGGTGGCGTGTTGCAGATCAGGAGTGGAGGCGCCAGAAAAAGTAGTGTTCCCGGCGCATCCACTCCCGAACAGGACCAGACAGGAGAAGGTACAGAGGTGCCTGTCGGGAAAGCGTAATTAGTCACAATACAAATACATGTATACATGTACTGCCAGTCAATCTCCCAATATATCGCATGTATCGGGATGTTCAAATTTAATTAGTGCATTCCCAGATCATTCTTCATTATCAGCAATGAGTTGTTCATGAAGTGAAGTGACACAAGGCAGAAGGCAATGTTATTTTTTTAGCAAAATAATTTTTATACAGGTTTTTAGGGGTGCAGGAGAAAAAATGGCCTCCCTGGCAACTTTTTCCCAGGCGAGATTATCACATAAAACCATTCCGGGTGACAGCCTCGGGGGCCACCAGCAGAAGAGAATGAGGCGGCACCATTTGGTCCCTAAATCGTTAAATCTGTCCCATTTTAAAGGAGATTTTTTTAGAATATCGTGGACTGGATCACTTTTAGGAGCTCTCAAGGTTTACCGCCAATGCACAGTGAGATTATGTTATTTACCCAGGCCACACACTTTTGTTAAGTAGTGAAATTGAGATTTTACCTCGCTCAGTACATCAAGGACTTCACCGCATACCTCCCAAGCTCTTACTGGTATAACTATTTAAGTTGTGGCTTTCAAGAACTACAATAATTCTGTTTAATTTCAAGCTACAGTAAAATTCACAGTAAAGGAATCTGACAATATATGGGCCTTTATCAAAACCGATGCAGTCAAAAGAGTGTCAGTCGAGGTGTATTTTATACATGCTGAATGCAAGACTAAAAGTTCCAGAATGCAAAGTAATATGAGCCTGTCACCTATCTGCTTTACAGCATTATACTTTCAGCACTTATGGACATACACAATCAAATAAATAATGTCATAAGCTTGTCTGCCTATAGCAGCTGTCTAATCACCCAGTTTGTTGGTATGCATGATGTTAAGAACATTTGAACATTCGCATATCAGCAAACACTTGGATCAGCTTTAAACTGCCGTCCAACACTCAGTAGCTCTAAACATTTGTGACTCACTTTAATTGTCTTGGATGAAGGCACATAACTGATAAGTAACTTGAGCTGTGTATGGGAATTCAGTTATATATGATCCATCACTGCTCTATTCGCGTAAACATTAATGCAAAATAAATAAATACATAAATAAATAAATAATTAAAGGCCCTGCTGGTAACAGAGAGAGGTGTCATGAAAGCAATTGCTAGGCCTTTGGTAAAGTGCTGGCCTTGCAGAGGTGTACACCTGTCCTCTGCATCCCGTCTCCTCACGAAGCTCTGTAGATGGCAGTGTGGTTTGCGGCCTAAAGTCTAATGGTGTGCTGAGCCTGTGTGAACCCAGAACCAGGGGCCGACTACCCTATAGGGAATTGTGAAGATTTCCCGGTAGTTTTCTGCACCCTGGCCATCTTTTGTGTGGTATTTTCAAATGTTTCCATGGTGAAAGTGCTGGGCTTGCTGAATATTTGTAATATGGGGCCACTTTGAAAATTATTTCCAGTGCCTCTTTTGGTTGCCAGTCCACGCCTACCCAGAATGGATTAATTGTTGACACTTCCTAGAAGATCGCTTGCTCAAACGCAATAGGGCAGTTGCCCTCATTGCCCCCATGTACTCCTGCTCATGAAGCCAGTTGTGTAATAAAAAGGTATTAACACTTTCTTAATGGCCTAGGCACCCAATCAGGCTTTGAAGTCCCGATCCTGGGGTCATGGAACACAACACTTGACACCCAATCAGGCTTTGAAGTCCCAGTTATGTCATTTCTTCATGGTCCTGGGTGGCCATGGAACACAACACTTGACACCCAATCGGGCTTTGAAGTCCCAGTTGTGTCATACCGTCATGGTCCTGGGTGGTCATGGAAAGACACCACTTGACACCCAATCGGGCTTTGAAGTCCCAGTTGTGTCATTTCTTCATGGTCCTGGGTGCTCATGATACACACCACTTGACACCCAATCGGGCTATGAAGTCCCAGGTATGTCATTCATGGTCCTGGGTGATCATGAAACACACCACTTCACACCCAATTGGGCTTTGAAGTCCCAGTTGTGTCATTTCTTCATGGTCCTGGGTGGTCATGGAACACACCACTTGACACCCAATCGGGCTATGAAGTCCCTATAGTGCCATTTCTTCATGGTCCTTGGTGGTCAAGGAAAGACACCACTTGACACCCAATCGGGCTATGAAATCCCTATAGTGCCATTTCTTCATGGTCCTTGGTGGTCAAGGAAAGACACCACTTGACACCCAATCGGGCTATGAAATCCCTGTTGTGTCATTTCTTCATGGTCCTGGGTGGTCATGGTACACACCACTTGACACCCAATCGGGCTTTGAAGTCCCAGTTGTGTCATTTCTTCATGGTCCTGGGTGCTCATGATACACACCACTTGACACCCAATCGGGCTATGAAGTCCCAGGTATGTCATTCATGGTCCTGGGTGATCATGAAACACACCACTTCACACCCAATCGGGCTATGAAATCCCTGTTGTGTCATTTCTTGATGGTCTCGGGTGGTCATGGAAAGACACCAATTCACACCCAATCGGGCATTGAAGTCCCAGTTGTGTCATTTCTTCATGGTCCTGGGTGGTCATGGAACACACCACTTGACACCCAATCGGGCTATGAAGTCCCTATAGTGCCATTTCTTCATGGTCCTTGGTGGTCAAGGAAAGACACCACTTGACACCCAATCGGGCTATGAAATCCCTGTTGTGTCATTTCTTCATGGTCCTGGGTGGTCATGGTACACACCACTTGACACCCAATCGGGCTTTGAAGTCCCAGTTGTGTCATTTCTTCATGGTCCTGGGTGGTCATGGAACACACCACTTGACACCCAATCGGGCTTTGGAGAGCCCTTTGTGTCATTTCTTCATGGTCCTGGGTGGTCATGGAACACACCTCTTGACACCCAATCGGGCTTTGAAGTCCCAGTTGTGTCATTTCTTCATGGTCCTGGGTGGTCATGGAAAGACACTTGACACCCAATCGAGCTTGACACCCAATCATGCTTTGAAGTCCCAGTTGTGTCATTTTTTCATGTTAATGTTAATGTTAAAGGACATTTGTACCACACACTATCACCACCGGAGTGGTCCCCTGGCGCTCTGGCGGCTCTGAAAGAGGGGAAAGGGAGGGTGAGTTAGTGGGAGGAACTTCATGGTCCTGAACGGTCATTATAAGACACCACTTGACACCAAATTGGGCTATGAAATCCCTGTTGTGTCATTTCATCATGGTCCTGGGTGGTCATGAAACACACCACTTGACACCCAATCGGGCTTTGAAGTCCCAGTTGTGGCATTTCTTCATGGTCCTGGGTGGTCATGGAACACACCACTTGGCACCCAATCCGACTTTGAAGTCCCAGGTGTGTCATTCTTGATGGTGCTGGGTGGTCATGGAACACACCACTTGACACCCAATTGGGCTTTGAAGTCCCAGGTGTGTCATTCTTGATGGTGCTGGGTGGTCATGGAACACACCACTTGACACCCAATTGGGCTTTGAAGTCCCAGGTGTGTCATTCTTGATGGTGCTGGGTGGTCATGGAACACACCACTTGACACCCAGTAAGGCTTTGAAGTCCCTGTTGCTTCATTTCTTCATGGTCCTGGGTGGTCATGGAAAGACACTTGACACCCAATCGTTCTTGACACCCAATCGTGCTTTGAAGTCCCTGTTGCGTCATTTCTTCATGTTAATGTTAATGGACAGTTGTACCACACACTATCACCACCGGAGTGGCCCCCTGGCGCTCTGGCGGCTCTGAAAGAGGGGAAAGGGAGGCTGAGTTAGTGGGAGGAACTTCATGGTCCTGAACGGTCATTATAAGACACCACTTTATGTTTGACACCTCTTTAAGCCTACAGTCGGTTGCTACCACAAGAGGCCAAACCACCCATGGCAGGAAAGCAGTCCTCATTGAAAAATACTCTCGATGTTTTCATCGCATGACCGTGCTCGCTCCACTGTCAAATTCAGAAAATACTGACTCTCAATTTGGAAAAAAAGAAAGAAAAGAAAATGTCCACTCTGACTTTTAAATGTCGCCTGGCCTTGTAAATCCATATGCCGCAAACTTTTGTCTTAAAAAAAAAACGAAAAAAATCAATGGGAGTTTCTATCTGATTAGAGGAAAATTGCCGTTGCCTTCGTTTCCCCGTGTGTCGGGCAGCTGTCCTTTCCAGACATAGGCTGGCCAATTTAAGCCTTCCTTAAAAAGTCCCCGAGAAAGTCCCTGACATTAAAGTGTCCTTTGCTGCTCTTTTGCTATGCTGGGAATATTAACAGTGCTGGCGCCCCGGCTCCCCCGGGGGCCGCAGCCGGCTCGATAGCTGTTAAGTGGCCCTGCTTTACAATTAAAAAGGGGTTTGTTGGAAATTTAAAAAGCTTATGGCTAATTTTGTTGGCCCGCCTCATGGTATAATTCATTTTTATAAAAAAAAAAAACAATATGGGACCAAGTGCCCAATGCATGGTTGAACTTTACTGCTCGTTCGGGCCCAGCGACAGCGCTCTTGGGGGAATTTGTCCCCCAAAAGAGACACCTATCATAAACCTATCATCTGTTACCCATGGTGGCAACCACGTAAGGCTCTTCGGCTTCCGAGGGGAGAGAGAAGAAAATGTTAAATAAACCCTTGAAACTGTTCTTCGTGGTTTGTGCGCAAACCCAGGGAAACAGACTACCAATGGAAAATGTGACACCCAAACCATAAGCACATATTTAAAATGTTAAATAATAGGGTTCTGTGAATTGTCCTACAGTACTTGTAACCTGCTCCTCCATCCAGAACCTCATTAGATATCAATATCTATGATGGAACAGGTGGTAACGACTCGGAGCCCGAGTCGCGAGGGCCATTAATGAGGCTTTCCAGTGCTGTTACCACTGGTTCCAACGTGTGGAAAAGTTGATTATTTCTATTGGCACCCTAGGTTGCCAATCCGGTAACCGAGGCTGCTGATAGCTATGGGCCTCATTACGACTGTGGCGGTCCGGGAATAAGGGTGCCGGTTGCAGCGTACCAGCATTCTTTCCAGACTGCCATGGTACAACACTCCGGGTGGGGGTCGTTGCACCTACCTGCCTGGTGCAGCGGCACCCGCCCGCAGAGTTTTAACAGAAGTTAGCAACAGTGCTGGTGCTTACGTGTCCCCACTCCTATTGAGTCATATGGGGCTCCATAGGAATGGGGACTAACATTTTCCCTCTTCTGTTATCATGGCGGCCAGAAGAAAGACAGAGCAGAAGCGGTGGCGGCGGTGCTAAAGCCATCGGGTAAGTGGGGATGGGAAAGAAGGGGCAAATTAAGGAGAAGGCAAGGTAGGGTGGGGGAAGATGCCAGGACGGAGCAAGCAGCCCGCAGGATGCTCGGGAACGCGGGCTTGAATCGTGGGATTGAGTGCGTGATCCGAGCTTGCTGATTGGATGCTCCCCTCGCCCTTGGTGCTAATACAGCATAGTTAACATGCATGCTTAAACAGCCTAAGAGGATAACTCTCAGTTTAAATAATGATGTATTCAATGTTTCAAACACCTGTTGACATACTTACATACATGAAACTATTTACTGCAGGTGTGGTCATAATCACAAATTAATTTCCCGGCTCATGAGGGCTACACATGGGAGAATGATCCCAAGTGATATTGACCCCTCGCATAGCTATTTGCACCTAATAGAAATTGAATGATTGCTTCCTGTGCATATTACCTGTGAATGGCGATGCGTGCATCTGCTTAGTAGTTCATTGGCAGGCTCTCTAACTGTGAGGCATATACGGTGATGGCTGCATGAATGCTGATTGGCCGGAATGCCTGAGAAATCTGAGTGCAGATCCTGGGAGTGTTTTTTGGGGTGAGAGATTACAGTTTTTACTTTTTGCAGATCTTGAGAAGATGATGGAGAGGTCTCCATGCTGTGGCAAATTTAGAAGGGTCCTAATCTGGTGTCCTAATGTTTACCCTTCGGTGTCTGCTCCAAGTCCACTCCTTATCAAGAGTTCCCCTTTCATGATGCCAAAACATGGCTAAGAGGCAGCATCTCAGAGCCTTGGCTCGGACTGCACTCCTGGCAGTCATGCTTTCGAGGCAGGGCAGGCCTTCACTAGCTTTCGGGGCAAGAGAGGCCTTCAGTAGCTTTGGTGGCAGGAGAGGCCTTCACTAGCTTTCAGGGCAGGACAAGTCTTCACTAGCTTTGAGGGCAGGAAAGGCCTACACTAGCTTTTGGAGCAGGACAGGCCTACATTAGCTTTCAGGGCAGGACAGGCCTTCACTAGCTTTCGGGGTAGGACAGGTCTTGAATAGCTATCGGGGTAGGACAGGCTTTCACTAGCTTTTGGGGCAGGAGAGGCCTTCACTAGATTTTGGTGTAGGAAAGGCGTATACTAGCTTTTGGGGCAGGAGAGGCCTTCACTAGCTTTCGGGGTAGGACAAGTCTTCACTAGCTTTCGTGGCAGGAAAGGCCTACACTAGCTTTCGTGGCAGGACATGCCTACATTAGCCTTCGGGGTAGGACAGGCCTTCACTAGCTTCCGGGGCAGGACAAGCCTTCACTAGCTTTCGGGGCAGGAGAGGCCTTCACTAGGTTTCGGGTCAGGAAAGGCCTATACTAGCTTTTGAGGCAGGAGAGGCCTTCTCTAGCTTTCGGGGCAGGACAAGTCTTCACTAGCTTTCGGGGCAGGAAAGGCCTACACTAGCTTTTGTGGCAGGACAGGCCTACATTAGTTTTCAGGGCAGGACAGGCCTTCACTAGCTTTCCGGGTAGGAGAGGCCTTCACTAGATTTCGGGACAGGAAAGGCCTCTACTAGCTTTCAGGTCAGGAGAGACCTTCACTAGATTTCGGGGCAAGACAGGCCTACAATGGCTTTCAGGGCACGAGAGGCTTTCACTAGCTTTGGGGGCAGGCAAGGCCCACACTAGCTTTCGGGGCATGACAGGCCTTTCCTAGCTTTCGGGGCAGGACATGCCCACAATAGCTTTCGGGGTAGGAGAGGCCTTCACTAGCTTTCAGGGCACGAAAGGCCTACACTAGCTTTTGGGGAAGGAGAGGTCTTCATTAGCTTTTAGGGCAGGCAAGGTTTCACTAACTTTCTGGGCTGGACAGACCTTCACTTGCTTTCGGGGCAGGAAAGGTCTACCCTAGCTTTCGGGGCCTACATTAGCTTTCAGGGCAGGAGAGGCCTTCACTAGTTTTCGGGGCAGGAGAGGCCAACACTAGCTTTTGGGGCAGGAAAGGCCTACAATAGCTTTTGGGGCAAGTGAGGCATTCACTAGCTTTCGGGGCAGGACAGGCCTTCACTAGCTTTCGGGGCAGGACATGCCCACAATAGCTTTCGGGGTAGGAGAGGCCTTCACTAGCTTTCGGGGCACGAAAGGCCTACACTAGCTTTCGGGGAAGGAGAGGTCTTCATTAGCTTTTGGGGCAGGCAAGGCTTCACTAACTTTCAGGGCTGGACAGGCCTTCACTTGCTTTCGGGGCAGGACAGGTCTATCCTAGCTTTCGGGCCTACACTAGCTTTCAGGGCAGGAGAGGCCTTCACTTGTTTTCGGGGAAGGAGAGGCCTGCACTAGCTTTTGGGGCAGGAAAGGCCTACAATAGCTTTTGGGGCAAGGGAGGCATTCACTAGCTTTCAGGGCAGGAGCGGCCTTAACTACCTTTCGGGGCAGGAAAGGCCTTCACTAGTTTTCGGGACAGGAAAGGCTTACACTAGCTTTCAGGGCAGGACAGGCTTCACTAGCTTTTGGGGCAGGAGAGACCCTCACTAGCTTTTGGAGTAGGACAGGTCTTAAATAGCTTTCGGGCAGGAAAGGCCTACACTAGCTTTCAGGGCAGGACAGGCCTACATTAGCTTTCAGGGCAGGACAGGCCTTCACTAGATTTTGGGGCAGGAGAGACCTTCACTAGCTTTTGGGGTAGGACAGGTCTTGAATAGCTTTCAGGGTAGGACAGGCCTTCACTAGCTTTCCACGCAGGAGAGGCCTTCACTAGATTTCGGGGCAGGAAAGGCCTTCATTAGCTTTCAGGACAGGAGAGGCCTTCACTAGATTTCAGGGCAGGAAAGGCCAACAATAGGTTTCAGGGCACGAGAGGTCTTCACTAGCTTTGGGGGCAGGCAAGGCCTACACTAGCTTTCGGGGCAGGACAGGCCTTCACTAGATTTCAGGGCAGGACATGTCCACAATAGCTTTCGGGGTAGGAGAGGCCTTCACTAGCTTTCAGGGCATGAAAGGCCTACACTAGCTTTCAGGGCAGGAGAGGTCTTCATTAGCTTTTGGGGCAGGCAAGGCTTCACTAACTTTCGGGGCTGGAAAGGTCTACCCTAGCTTTCGGGGTCTACACTAGCTTTCAGGGCAGGAGAGGACTTCACTAGTTTTCGGGGCAGGAGAGGCCTACACTAGCTTTGGGGGCAGGAAAGGCCTGCAATAGCTTTTGGGGCAAGGGAGGCATTCACTAGCTTTCAGGGCAGATGCGGCCTTCACTACCTTTCGAGGCAGGAAAGGCATTCACTAGTTTTCGGGGCAGGAAAGGCCTACACTAGCTTTCAGGGCAGGACAGGCCTACATTAGCTTTCAGGGCAGGACAGGCTTCACTAGCCTTTGGGGCAGGAGAGACCTTCACTAGCTTTTGGGGTAGGACAGGCCTTGAATAGCTTTCGGGGCAGGAAAGGCCTACACTAGCTTTCAGGGCAGGACATGCCTTCACTAGCTTTTGGGGCAGGAGAGACCTTCACTAGCTTTTGGGGTAGGACAGGACTTGAATAGATTTCAGGGTAGGACAAGCCTTCACTAGCTTTCCAGGCAGGAGAGGCCTTCACTAGATTTTAGGGCAGGAAAGGCCTTCACTAGCTTTCAGGGCAGGAGAGGCCTTCACTAGATTTTGGGGCAGGACAGGCCTACAATAGCTTTCAGGACACGAGAGGCCTTCACTAGCTTTGGGGGGAGGCAAGGCCTACACTAGCTTTCAGGGCAGGACAAGCCTTCACTAGCTTTCGGGGCAAGACATGCCTACAATAGCTTTCAGGGTAGGTGAGGCCTTCACTAGCTTTTGGGGCACGAAAGTCCTACACTAGCTTTCGGGACAGGAGAGGCCTTCACTAGCTTTCTGGGTAGGAAAGGCGTACACTAGCTTTCGGGGCAGGAGAGGTCTTCATTAGCTTTCGGGGCAGGCAAGGCTTCGCTAGCTTTTGGGGCAGGACAGACCTTGGCCCTCATTACGACCCTGGCGGAAATCGCGGTGCTAAATGCACCGCGGAGCACGGCGGAAAGCTGCCGATAGCGCCATGGAGGTTGGCGGATTTTCCGCCCCATGCCGACCTTGGCGGGGCGGTAAATCCCCATTCCCCATTTTACCCTTCCCCATTCCCATTTTTGCCCCATAGGGTATAATGGGAGTGGGGAAGGCGTTAATTGCGCCACCGCAAAATACGGTGGCGTTATTAACATCAAGGTCCCGTAGCGCCATGGATTTCTCCGCCCGGAAAAACCAGGCGGAAAACGTTCCATGGCGCTACGGGAACTCGTAGTAGGGCGGACGGGTCCGCCGCGAATAACGCTGGCGTAAACCCACTCCGCCAGGGTCGTAATGAGGGCCCTTCACTTGCTTTCGGGGCAGGAAAGGTCTACCCTAGCTTTCGGGGCCTACACTAGCTTTCAGGGCAGGAGAGGCCTTCACTAGTTTTCGGGGCAGGAGAGGCCTACACTAGCTTTTGGGGCGGGAAAGGCCTACACTAGCTTTTGGGGCAAGGGAGGCATTCACTAGCTTTCAGGGCAGGAGCAGCCTTCACTACCTTTCGGGGCAGGAAAGGCCTTCACTAGCTTTCGGGGCAGGAAAGGCCTACACTAGCTTTCAGGGCAGGAGAGGCCTACACTAGCTTCGGGGCAGGAGAGGACTTCACTAGCTTTCAGGGTACGACAGGCCTTCACTAACTTTCAAGACAGGAGAGGCCTTCACTAGCTTTTGGGGCAGGACAGGCCTACACTAGCTTTCAGGTCAGGAAAGGCCTACACTAGCTTTTGGGGCAGGAGAGGGTTTCACTAGCTTTCAGGACAGGAGAGGCCTTCACTAGCTTTCGGGGCAGACAAGGCCTTCACTAGCTTTTGGGTCAGGACAGGCCTTCACTTGCTTTCGAGGCAGGAAAGGTCTACCCTAGCTTTCGGGGCCTATACTAGCTTTCAGGGCAGGAGAGGCCTTCAATAGTTTTTGGGGCAGGAGAGGCCTACACATGCTTTTACAGACAGGAAAGGCCTACACTAGCTTTTGGGGCATGGGAGGCATTCACAAGCTTTTGGGGCAGGAGAGGCCTTCACTACCTTTCGGGACAGGAAAGGCCTTCACTAGCTTTCAGGGCAGGAAAGGCCTTCACTAGCATTCGGGTAGGACCGGCCTTCACTAGCTTTCAAGACAGGAGAGGCCTTCACTAGCTTTTGGGGCAGGACAGGCCTACACTAGCTTTCGGGTCAGGAAAGGCCTACACTAGCCTTTGGGGCAGAAGAGGCCTTCACTAGCTTTTGAGACAGGAGAGGCCTTCACTAGCTTTCGGGGCAGGAAAAGCCTACTCTAGCTCTCGGGGCAGGAGATGCCGTCACTAGCTCCGGGGCAGGAAAGCCCTACACTAGCTTTCAGGGCAGGAGAGGCCTTCACTAGCTTTCGGGGAAAGAGAGGCCTTCACTAGCTTTCGGGGCAAGAAAAGCCTACACTACCTTTCGGGGCAGGAGAGGCCTACAGTAGCTTTCAGGCAGAAGAGGCCTACACTAGCTTTCAGGGCAGGAGAGGCCTTCACTAGCTTTTGGGGCAGGAAAGGCATACACTAGCTTTTGGGGCAGGAGAGGCCTTCACTTGCTTTCGGGGCAGGATAGGCCTTCTCTAGCATCTGAAGTTGTTCTCAGCCACAAGCATGCATCACACACACAAGGTCGTATCTAGCAACCATCTTGTGCCTCATTCCATTAATAGTTTGTTTTTTACTTCTCAAAACCGACCTACTCCTGAGTTTATACCGTCAAGGGGCCCATAGTTCTTTACAATCCGCACTGTGGACACTCTTCTATCGAGTATACCACGGGTCCCCATGGCAACGCAGGCACCACCACAACCTTGAGAGCGTGTGCGTGCACTGACAGACAGCTGTCGCGCCTACCAGTGCTGCATTGGTTACCGCGTCGCCCCTAGCGGAACCACGCATGCGCCGTCTCCAGTAACCACGGACCATAAACAACTGCTGAAGCCGCCCGCGCTCACAGTCTTTCTGCAGACGTGCATGCCGGCAAGCATACCCCTCATGAGAGACACTCACAAGTGTATACGCCAGGTAAATCCAACCCGTACACTCGATCAGCTGTGATTCTTGGTCACAATGTCCTGTACTGGGCCGCAACAGTGAAGCGGATCCTTCTTTTCGCTGGCCTCAATTATTTGTCATTCCAGCGAACAGTTTTTCATGTGCGGATGCGAGTAGCACCCAGTGATATGCGGCACGTTTTCATCCATACGTGCACCTATTCACATGCTTACCCTGTAACCAGTGGTGTTCTGTTCGCATATTACCGGGTTCGTTATCTATCACAAGGTAACACTACCAGGGTATTCGTCCTGTTTGTGCAGCCACAGATATCGACCCTGATGATCTAATTAGCCAATAGTCCTCTTGTTTTGGGAACGCAACCCCATTTCACACATTGCTGTAACTCACATCTGATTTATCTTTCTACTTGAACCACCAGTCGCTTAATTTTTCAGCCCTCTTCTCCTCCCCTTTTGTCCCCTCTTTTGATTTTTCTAGGAGCCAATACCCGGCACCCACTACGACTTCTGGGGAACAGCACTTGGAGCGAGCCATCACACGACACATCAGACACATTGATCCAGCTAGCAGGTACTAATTAGTTATGTCTTCCTTTTGTCTTGAACACAAATCAGTACTACTGCAAACGCCCTCTCCCATTGGGTGTTTTGGTTAACGGGTTTCCAGCAGCCCTTCCCTCAACTTCGCATTCTTTTTCCCCACACAGAATTCCTTGTGCTCCAAATAACCGTCCGGGTTCCCACCATCTCCCTGGGATCCGAGTGATGATCCATGCTGTCCAGCACCAAGCCTCTTAGTGACTGACAACCGAGTACTTGGGATACATAGCACCGGCAGGTAAGACACCACCTGGTGCTGCGAGAATTGATCTACAACTACAATGCCCAGTAATTAATGGCATACCATAACCTTACTCACTGGAGTTCTCTGTACTTCCCACAGGGTCCCCCACATGGAGCCCTGATGAAGGCGGACATGGTTTAATCCAACACCGCCGAAACGTGAAGCAAACTGGGAACACCTGATCAAGTCTGTTCCCGGTTTTACAGACCCTGTTTAGTCAGTCTCTGCCACGTCGGCAAAGATATCTTTTATCCTATGACCCAGGAACAGTTACTGTTCAAATTGAAATTACATCAGTATAGAACATTTACTGTTCAATTGAAATTACATCCTAATTAAGGAGCCTTTGAAACTCAGCTGACTTACCAGTGCAGGAGATCCACTGAACCTTTAGCCTGCACCCGAGCAACAATTGCTAAATCTATAGTGCGAGTTCATAGGCACTTTGCTCTTCCTTTATTTAATACAAAGTACTTCTGTATTCTAGCACATGTGTAGATGAAGTCACAATCGGTACCTGTACAAGAGCATGCACACTACCTGTGTGAATGAAATAATAATTGATACCTATACTTAATTTTGTATATTATGTCATGTTTTTTTTCACTGTATTTTTCATGAAGTCACTGCAAACTGCTAATTTTAATTTGTATGTTTTAATCTTTAGTATGTCTTATTCGTTTATCACATGTCTCATATGATTAGAAAATAAACAATTGTCTCCTAACACTTTAATATACTAACACAGTGAGTGGTTATTACCTACGGATTCATTCCTTGGATCTCTTACTTATGAGACCAATCTTGGAAAAAATGTTTTTGGACAGACCTAAAGGTCTGTATCTGTCCCCCACAATATCTGGTTTTGCTTGAAATTTTTAATAGCAAATAATTGTTTACCTGTACCTACACTAGCTTTTGGGGCAGGAGAGGCCTTCACTAGCTTTCTGGGCAGGAAAGGCCTACACTAGCTTTTGGGGCAGGAGAGGCCTTCACTAGCTTTCAGGGCAGGAAAGGCCTACACTAGCTTTCAGGGCAGGAGATGCCTTCTCTAGCTTTCAGGGTAGGAAAGGCCTACACTAGCTTTTGGCGCAAGAGAGGCCTTCACTAGTTCTCAGGGCAAGAGAGGCCTTCACTAGCTTTTGGGGCAGGAAAGGCCTTCACAAGATCTCAGAGCAGGAGAGGCCTTCACTGTCTTTCGGGGCTGGAGAGGCCTTCACTAGCTTTCGGGGCAGGAAAGGCCTACACTAGCTTTCGGGGCAGGAAAAGCCTTCATTAGCTTTTGGGGCAGGAGAGGCCTTCACTAGCTTTCAGGGCAGGAAAGGCCTTCACTAGCTTTTGGGGAAAGATAGGCCTTCACTAGCTTTCGGGGCAGGAAAAGCCTACACTATCTTTCGGGACAGGAAAGGCCTACGCTAGCTTTCGGAGCAGGAGAGGCCTTTACTAGCTTTCGGGGCAGGAGAGGCCTTCACTAGCTTTCAGGGCAGGAAATGCCTACACTAGCTTTCGGGACAGAAGAGGCCTTCACTAACTTTCGGGGCAGGAGTGGCCTTCACTAGCTTTCAGGGCAGGAGAGGCCTTCACTAGCTTTTGGGGAAAGATAGGCCTTCACTAGCTTGCGGGGCAGGAAAAGCCTACACTACCTTTTGGGGCAGGAAAGGCCTACACTAGCTTTCGGAGCCGGAGAGGCCTTTACTAGCTTTTGGGGCATGAGAGGCCTTCACTAGCTTTCAGGTCAGGAAAGGCCTTCACTCGCTCTCAGGGCAGGAGAGGCCTTCACTAGCTTTCGGGGCAGGAGAGGCCTTCACTAGCTTTCTGGGCAGGAAAGGCCTACACTAGCTTTCAGAGCAGGAGAGGCCTTTACTAGATTTCGAGGCAGGAGAGGCCTTCACTAGCTTTGGGTCAGGAAAGGCCTTCTCTAGCTCTCAGGGCAGGAGAGGCCTACCCTAGCTTTCGGGGCAGAGGGATTCCCTTGTAAAGCTCTTAATCCGTTCTTCAGCCATTACTGGAATGAAACAGCACTAGAACTAAGATGCAGTCTAGGATCTATATCCCCAAGGCAGTTTATGGGCCTCATTACAAGTTTGCCGAACCGGTAGTAACGGCGCCGGTAAGCTACCGGCGCCGTTACTACTGGACCGGCAAACTTGTAATGAGGCCCTATGTCTTTGGGAAAAAACACCACCTAAATCAAATGTGCGAGATGAGGAGCTGCGATTTACCATGTGGGCCTCAGACCACTTCTGGAATTAATAAAGCTCTCCCTCCACTATGAGACTTAGGGAATAGGAAATTACCCGCCTTGCTCGTCTATACCAAACCACCGGTTTCCTCTCCATCAATGCAATCCCAGTGTTTACCAGCATTGCATTTCCCCTTTACATACCATGTCAACTCAAGAGGCATAGATAGGAAATGTCATAATCACTCATAGAGGCGGATCCCAAACTCTGTATGCCCTCACTGCCAGTAGAAACTCATCCATCATGGGCGATGAGGTGGTACCGTCCCTTTTGGAGGTGTAACCACTGCTGTCATGGGGGTCATTCCCCGTCATTAAACCTGTTGGGGAGTGGGCTGTTTGACAGTCTCACCTTGCATCTGCAAGGACATACCGCTGCAGGCTCCTTTGTTAGGCGTTGCACCGTCCCACACAGGACCGTGGTGAATTCTGAACGTCATCTTTGTCGCCCTCCCTGAAGGAGCCTTTTGGGCCAGTATATTTGGGCTAAAGCTATGAACGTTCCTGGAGATGGTACCAGGGGATGCTGGAAAGATCCCCTCCTTGTAAGGGCCCTCACTCTGACTCGAGTGATGTAATGTCTATTCAGGAGGTTTCTGTCTGCCGTTTATTGCGTGCACGCGGCATTGACACCTTTATGCAGGTTAGGGGGGTTGGACCGGCCCCTCTACAGCGAGCATGAAATGGTTGGTGAAGACGAGGAGGCTTGGCAATCCAAGGATCAGATGCTCCCAGAGGACGTCTCGGGAGGATAGCTCCGGGGCAACGTGCTCGCCTTGGAAGCAAGACGACGAGGAGCAGCACAGGTTCGATCCCCGGTTCCGCGCGCGCTTAGAAACCTCTGGATATTAAGGGCGTTATAAATAACCTATCAGATCATATCATTAGGAGTGAGGAGACCCGGAGGAAGAATGTTATGCCTGGAGGGAGACCAACCCGAAATAATGTCCCAAAACATCTACGAGTCCCGGCTCACAGAGGCCATGATGGTGTCATGGTGGAACGCGTGGAGGGAAGGCTAAGTCACTTACCTCCCTGTTTTCCTACATGGTACATGGACAGTGAGTGCCCCAAAACAGAGAGCCTTATTGCAGTACAACCTGAACACAAACAACATCATTGCGGTAGAGCTGTGACTTGCAGGCCACATGGCACGAAACATAGCTACAAAGAGACACATTGTGACAGAACGTAGGCACGTAGCATAACACTGTTATCCATTTCCTACTCATCAAGCTCGTGTCCAGAAACGTAGACCGCAGAGATCACTGTTTCACTGCCAGGCCCACAAACTCTCGAAACACTGAACTCTAGCTGGGTACCCTCTATCCTCCTAAACCAGTGGTCTGAAACCTGCCGCTCTCCAGATGCTTTGGACTACAACTCCCATGATCCCTCACATTTGACTTTGCTGCCTTTCTCTAATGGGAGTTGTAGTCCAAAACATCTGGGGAGCAGAAGGTTGCAGACCCCTGCGACCTAAGCATTAGAAAACCCCTGCAGAGGCTTGTGAAGTACTGTAACACATGTTTCACAGAGAACCTGGCCTTCAGAGGCAAGTGCAGCAGAGCAGAGTCCAAAATCCATGCACTGGGTAGAGATGTAGTGCCCAGAAGCACCACATATGATGGAGAAATCTGGGATTCATCAGAGAGGAAGATCCCATTGGTGCATGCAAGACCAATTGGGGTTTTTACTATACACCTTTACTATGCATCACCAGCTAGCACAGCCATATCTATATGCTGCATGGGTCCCCATTGACAATCGTGAGTAAGATTCTCGTTTCTATGTTTCATGTGATGCAGAACATGATGGATAGCTCAGGGGTAACACACTCGTATTGGAGCAACACAGGACTCATAACCGGTCCCACACATTATTTTAAATTAAAAAAAAAACATTATTATGGAATCTGCGCTACAATATGCATGTTCATAAGTCTTAAACCATCACTTAACAATTCTAATTGGTGAACCTGTATCCAACTGGCTCAGGTCAGTCTAATTATTCATGTTTTATTTACCAGAAGGTTCTCTAAACATGCTGTTATCCAATGGGCATAGATAAACAGCTGGGGTTTGCTTTTGTATACACTTTAATTCTTCCTTTTACAGAGCTTCTGCAGATAACTGAAATATTTCCAATGCTACCAAAACTCCCTCTGCAAACCCTACTCAAGTAGGGTGTCTCTCTTCCAGCCTCCATTCATTCCTCTTTCAATCCTGCATATATTGGTGGTCTTCAAAGGCCTCCTCTTGAATTCTAAATGGGTTACAAATCCAACTAGCTGTTCCCAATGTAACATACGCAGTTCAGCATATCCTAACGGTCAATATCGGTCGGTATTTCATAGTGTCACTTCTGTCCCCCTTCTGAAATATCAGAATTAGCTGTCATTACAAAGGCGCAACATAGAGGAAACTGTCTTCTTTCGTATTTGAAAGGCCTATTAGTATCAGATAAATTGAGAGGTATGCAAGGTATAAGAACATTATCTAAATTGAATCCATTGATTACACAGGCCTCTATGATGTGTCTTTGTGGAGGCATAATTGTCAGCCTTGTTCCATTTCAGAGGCCCAGTGATGGCACAGCATTGCGTAGTAGCATAATTACAGGTCCTACTTTCAGTTTTATGTTGTAAGGAGGCATTTATCCTACAGCGTGTTGCTCTTAATCAACTGTTCCTTGACACGGAATCCGCCATGCCCTTTGTGAAGTGAAGTGGGAGTTGAAAGAAGTAACTTGAAATTATTCTGAATTTTTGTGATAGTGGAAGGTGAAGGTGACTCTGTAGAACCATGCACATTCTGTTTGTTAAAATGATAGTTGTTGTTGAAGTGGAAGGGCACACAGAGGAGCACTTTGCCATTTGGACAGCAGATGGCGACCTAGCACTGATATATTGCATCAGCTGAGTGTTGAAACATATGTAAGCTTTTTAAATACATAGATAGATGTAATGAGTATCTACTTCCTGAGTGATTTACTGGTTTAATATCAGAGGGTATCATGGGAGGGGGGCAAAAGAGGAGACAAAGAAGTTCAATAGTGCTCTAATTAAAATACACATTTTACATGATAATAATACAACCTGCCAATATAAATGGCATCCTTCTAGAAATATGTCAAGCAAAAAGGGTATTAATGTAGCTTTATGTTCCGTATCATAAATGAAACACCACAAATATCAGAATGGGAATTAGTGTGAGCCTAAAAAACATCCCAGGGCTTTCCAACTTTGCTTCCCTGTCGTAAAGCACATAACTTTGTGATAAGGTATCAGGCTTATAATCATTGTTTGACAAAGCATGCATCTTTTTATTATGTTATGGTATCTTGCATGTCTATAGTTATAGTGCCTACTGAAATAGTTCATGGTGTCTATGATGAATAATGTGAAACAAAAGAAGTTCAGCAAAAAAGCAAAGCAAGTAAAACATATGTAAATAAATTAGACAACTTGAAAAATGTTTATTTTGTGATTTACTTGAATTGTTCTCTTGGAAGAATGATTTTCAGGCAATTAATTTGAACATTGTGGTGCATTGGAATACAGATGCACAGAGTAATGTGCTAATCAGCCACGCATGCACACATAACACAGAGACCAGTCATAGACAACGGTCACTGGAATGAATCATTCCTCACTCATCATTGTGTCTCCTCCTGTCATCCACTAATAAATACCTTCCTGTCATTTAAGCACTTTTAAGAAAAAAAGGCATGTTTAGAAACTATTTGACAGGGCCCAGGGAGTGGTGCTGTGGCAGTGGTGCCTGCGCCATGTTGTACTACTCCCACCTGCCTCGTGGCATCTCTGGGTGCAGAATGTACGAGCAGAGTGGTTTGTCTTGAAGCCTGCAAGGACTCAGCAGGGGGCCATGGTACAAACCTTTCAGTCCTAGGCCCTCATTACAAGTCAGGCGGTGGACCATGGTGCTATTAGCACCATGGTCCATGCAGGATTCCGCCATGGTGGATGGCGGAATTACCGCCCCATTCCAAGGTGAGTGGGGCGGTAATTCACCATTTGCCCTTCCCCATTCCCATTTTTGCCGAATAGGGCATAATGGGGATGGGGAAGGCGCTAATTACGGCACCGTTAATTACGGTGCCGTAATTAGCACCAAGGTCGCTTAGCGCCTTGGACTTTAACGCCTGCAAAAAGCAGGCGTTAAAGTGTGAATCAGGCGTTAAGGGTTAACGGCGCTGACGGTGCCGTTAAACCCTTAACGCCTGACTTGTAATGAGGGCCCTAGTGTCAGTAACAAGCTAGCCCGAAGGAGATGTAATCAATGGGCCTCATTACACGGAAGGCGGTGAGCCATGACGCTAGTAGCGCCATGGCTCATGCCGGTAAAATACCGGCACCGCCTTGGCGGAAAGGGGATTTACCGCCCCATTCCAAGGTTGGTGGGGCGGTAAATCCCCTTCCGCCATTGCCCTTCCCCATTCCCATTTCTGCCCCATAGGGCTCTATGGGAATGGGGAAGGCGCTAATTACGGCACCGCAATTTTGCGGTGCCGTAATTAGCTCCGAGGTCCCTTAGCGGGTTGGTTTTTAACGCCTGCAAAAAGCAGGCGTTAAAGCACCAACCCGCTAAGGGACCTCGTAGTAAGGCGGTACTGGTTAACGGTCACCGTTACCATTAACGGTGGCCGTTAACCATTACCGCCTTATTTGCACCATTCAGTTTGCTCTTCTACAAGATGTTCTAGTCATTTCAAGTCCAACATTACTGCCAGGTCGGTTCAAATGCAAACAAAAAGAAGGTCAAATGTGGCATTCAGTCACTTAATGAGTAAGATCGGCTTTTGCAAATCCGTGGACTCTTCCTTGGTCACCAAATCTCTGATGAGGTGCAGGAAGGCACTTGGGCCAAATTCATGATGAAACTGGCCACTGGGTGAGATAAGCATAATGCAAAAATGGGTTGCCCAGCCTAACCAGCCTAACCTCTGTTTGGGAGTGCCAGACTTTTCACAATGTAGGACAGGCTCTACATGCTCACCTGTTTCTATAACCTGGGGTCAAGTGGTCAAAACATTCCAGAGTGCACATTTTGTGCATTAGCAAAGATCATTTTTTTCATGAGCAAATGCCCTAGCGCATATGAAAATGCCATTTTTGCATATGAAAATGCCATTTGCACATGTGCAAAATGCATTTGCGCTCTGCTAATTGGTTCGGTTATCCGGCCCAGATTGCCAGCACTATTGTTCTTAGTCCTTCCAAACAGTCTTTGCTGGAAGCGTAGGATGCTCCTGCAGAAAAGCTGCAGAGGATCTGGAATGGCAGGCATTCTCAGGGCTTTTTCGCTAAGTGGCTAAAATCTAAAGAGAGAACGATAATTCATGCAAAGCGAAAGGCTCATTCTAACTACACCCGCACGCTAAACAACATCTATTCCACAATCCAAACATGCATGTCTGCAAACTATCTCTGTCTCAATGACGAAAAGACAGAGATCCTCCTCAGAGGCTCATCCGCCAGGCTACAAAAGCTCCGCCCACAATATTCTTCCTTCGCCCTAGACGGAATACAGATCCCAGTTTCAGACTCTGTAAAAACGCTGGGTGTCCACCTAGACGCTCCTCTCTTTCTTACCAAACAAGTAAGCGCAGTAGCATCACCAGCAGCCTTCACCGCATAACTCCTCACCTCCGCCAGACAATCCCTGACCCCAGAGAGCTGCTGGACCATAGCCAGAGCCATCACAGGCGCTTAATTGGATTCTTGCAACATACTGTAGGCTGGTACCTCTAAACAAAACATAAACAAACAAACAGACAATTCAAAATAACGCGCTTCGGGTGGCTCTGATCATCCCAAGAAGAGACCACATCTCAGCCGCCAGGAGAAATGCGCACTGGCTCCCAGTCAAAGAAAGGATCACCTTCAAGACACTTTCGATTACACACAAATGCCGGAGGAACAACCCCCCACCTTAGGTGGCCCAGAAAATTCAAAAAACAAACGCCCCTAGACCAGTCAGGTCGACATACGTGCATATACTTACATTCCCCAAAGTCAAGAGAACCAAGGGTGGTGGGGTGAGCTTTCCATCAGTAGCAGCGCACCAATGGAACTCCCTACCTACATCTCTTAGAACTGACACCTCTTACTGGACTTTCTGCAAGGCACTAAAAACTTGGCTCTTTGCCTGAAAAGTCTGCACTCCCCAAAATGTGTCACATTTAGCCATGTATGACTCCAACGTATGCATTTTCTCTGTTCTTTGACATGTCTGTCCCCTATGATTATGTATGCACTTCACAAGTCAATATGTACACTGCAATTAAGATCGTCTCATGTAACTGGTTGCAACAGCGCCGTCGTGCCCCAGGGTTTGGGCGCTCTGCAAATAAAAATAAATAAATAAATAAAACAAAGGCAGGAAAAGACGCGCGGCTTGTGTTGGAAAGTAAAGCAGGGCAGGTCAGTTTGTGGCTGGAATCTCCATGGAGCAATAAAGGCCTACCTGTTTATGGAGGACAATCCGGGGAGTGCTCCACAGACTGCAAGAGAATCCCTTGTTTTCCTGTTTGAACATGAGCGGTGGTCATGCTTAATGGCCGCAGAACATATGAGACGCAAATGGTATTGATTGTGCATTTCAAAGACCTCTTACAGGGCAAAACTCTAAGAACTGAGGGGGAAAGGTGAAGCCCGCACTCTCATTTCAGAGACACATGGAACATGATCAGGGTCTTTTACAGCACAGCCATTTTGAAAAAGAATCTGTTTTGGTAGCGGTTACAGGGTAACATGTATATATGCCTCAACTCAGGCACAGATCAAAGATATATGCCCAGAAATATCCATTTCTTGAGTTACAATTATTGCTTTGTCAAGCTATTTTTATATTAGATTGTGAAAAACCTTGAACTGTGATTCTCATTTGCAATTATGTTGCTTTTATTTGGCTACCACTGAACCTCACAGGTGCCTGTGCCACCTTTATCAATCCTTCTAAGCACTAGGTTTTTAAAATAGTTCTTTATTTATGCAAACTAACTAGCCTGGGATATGCCAACCTGGTCCCCGACCAAGAACTAGAACGAAAATTACATGACGTATCTATTTACGTCTTGTTTTGGTACATAACTTATCAATGACATTTGGTTTATCAGCCAACAAGCGATGCACCTTTTGCCGCGATACGAGACCGCAAGTAGGACCTCATGACATGTTTTCTGGTATACAGGGGTGAACTGGCAAACAAAAGAGGCCCTGGAAATAATGTTCAAAGTGGCCCCATATTACACATTTTCACCAAGCCCAACCCTCTTCCTATGGGGAAATTTGGGAATGCAACATAAAAGAGGCCCAGAGTGCCGAGGCCTACCGGGAAATCTCCAGAGTTCCCTATCAGCCTTGCCGCTATCCCACCGGTAGATACCGGCAAACTACAATACAGTTTCCATCACTTGGTCTGGCAGAATCGCTGGCAGATTCCAAGTGACGGAAACGCCAGTAAATCACCATTCCATGGAGTCCTAGTAATACCGCCCATTTTTTGCTGCCAGTAGGGGGGGGGTGGATATATATATATATATACCTCCAACACGGAGCTAGAGTTAAATCCACAACCCTACTGGCAAACCTGGAGTGTGCCACTGCGGTAATGTGCCGGTATGTGGTAACACAGGCACATTACCACCACATCGGCACACTCATAATGAGGCCCATGACTTGGGAAGCTGCCAATGGGAAATGCATTTATTTGTTTCCCCATCAATGATAACCCTAAAGAGAAAGGAATTGCGCCTCTCCACTCCGCCCACAGTATAGTGCTAGGGGAAACCCTAACTAGCAATGCAAAATGCGTTGGTATGCTCATGTGCTGTGCATGGATTTGATGCCCATGGCTTTTCTACTGTGGCTTATAGACTGAGTGCTTGTTTTAAAATCAAAGGGAGCCGCCTGGGAGGTGCTTTGGAACACCTCCTTTCATTCTCTATATTTACGGTCTAAAATTGCCTAAATAAAATACGTTTGTGATTTATGGGTGCATATTAAAATACAACCAATTCTAATTCACTGTAGTGTACATTTGTGTATAACCCTATGTGTAGGCAGCTGAGGAGACCTGTCTGTGCACTTGGGTGCTTCGGTTGGCCTGTCCTAGGAGATAGTGCAGTTCAGAACGTCTTTTTTTTCTCACTCTCCAAACAGCACCTCAGAGTTTTAATTACAACAATACATTTTTTTAAAACATGCTGTTCTATTAAAATGTGTGGAAATGTTAAGGACACATTTTTAAATCACTTTCATTTCAATTATGGGACAACATGGCCCATAATCCTTGGGGCAGAGATGTTTGTTTTGTTTTCTTTTTCTGAAAGCAATGTTTTAACCTTCGCTGTGGTTCAGCCTACAGGTGTATAGTCAGCTTGCACAGGTTTAAGCAATAGGTCCTACTCTGGTCTAAACGCGAGACTTAGCAAATGGAACGACTTTTGGGGCTAGATGTTTTTTTTTTTTGTTAATTGCTTTCCCCTCTTTTCACTTTTCACTCTTTTGTGTTACTATTTTAATAATGACTTGGGGACCCTGCTGTTATGAATCTTTTGTTAACCGGCGTCAAGTATCAGCCTATAGAGGACCTCCAAACAGAAGGAGCTTGTCACTATTGGGTGTACCACGCAAGAAACCCAGCAATGTCTCGTAACTCTCAGGTTTGCCTCCACACTCTCTGCCATCTACTATCACATTGGGGGAGCCCATCCACAGAAGAGGATAATCAAGCATCAGGACAAATGGCTGCTCTGCAGTGCTCTGAGGTGGTATGCCCTATACTGAGATGGTGGGTGGTATACTGTGAGGACTACAGTACATTTGTATGGGATTTCCAGTGCCTTGTATGTTTTTTTGTGAGGTTCTGGACACTACAGTAGCATTCCCTTTCCTTTGCAGTACTTTTAGGGGCAAGAATGAGATCACTGACTCCTTTATTAAGGAAGATGACAAAATCATTTTGTCTCAGTTCTAATCTCTGCTGACCTCTCTCCAAGGGAATACATTTAAAAAAAGGGGAGCGTGGCCAAGAACGGACAAATGGGTGGACGCCGACCGTGAACTCCGTGCCACCATCCCCTTGATGTAAATATTTCAGGTGTGATTCTCAATCCCGGTTGTAGTCATTAGATCAAGCGTTGATGGGGGAATGAGGAGCAACCTTCAGAACTGGGGCTAACGAACATCAGGAAGCAGGAGTGGCCATTCTGGTTAACGTTGCATAGACGGCCTGACTCAAAGAAGGCGGGCGCATGATTGGAAGGGAAGTGTGACGTTGTGAAAAATTGAGGCAGCATAACAGAGAGAGGAAGACAAGAGTCCTCACTGCTCTCAGACCTGGAGCACAGTGGACTGGATCGAAGGACGCAGAGGAGCCCGGAGCAGCAACAGGTGATGGGCTTGTGAAGCGAGGGGGAGGAGGGTCAGGAAGGAGGCCAAATGGCCCTGGAGATGAGGGAGAGAGAGATAAGAGTTGAGATGGTGGAAGGAGGGGAGGAAAACCTGATTATCCCCTGATTCTCATAAACACAGATGCCCACCTGAGTGAGAACATAGCGACCTGGAGGGACCACCAGACTCACTGGCACCTATCCCACGTCACTCCAACTGAGCTAGAAGGGCAGATGGTCTCTGCTGGGGAGAATTCTCATTTTATGGCTAATTTCCCTTACCTATAGAGTCCCCCAGCAGCTTTGCTGGATCTGAAGGGTTTGTTGTTTTTCTCCTGCTAAGAGTGAGACTCTTTTTCCCACTCTTAAGCCTTTTTGCTATGTGTGTTCTAGGCTATTTTTGTGTTTAATGTCTATGGGGTTTCTCTCACCTCCAAAGGAACCATCTTTATTCACATGTGTTACACAACACCATCCGTGCAGTGACACAGGGGTGTCGTAGTGACCTCCAAACATAGACTCCATACCCTGGGACTGACTACTGTCTCCCAGGGCATGTAAAGTCCCCATTGACTTTACTAGTCAATTTTTGTGACCTAAACCAGTACAACCCATCTTACTATGGAAGTACTGGAAAGGGTTAATAGTTTTTGCCTTATGTTCATTTTCGAGAGGATACCGTACAGTGCCTCTCTCAAAGGTTTCTGGCTGGTGGCAGTGGCTACTACCGTAAATATTCAACCACAAATATTTTCCTATGGGATTTTCCCATTGTTCGAGGCTACTACATTTTCTGACAGCCTCTAACATACCGCCGGTGTATTTTAATATTAACTTTACTCCGGTAGGTTTTATTTGCCAAAACTTTAATATAACTTCTTTCTCTAAACCTCTAACCCAGGTCCGGGATTCTTTGTTCGTCCTTTTGGCGGCTTCTGCAGAGAAGCCCTCCTTTCAGCGCCACTGAGTCTGGGGTGGGTCCTTTGTGTGGGAGGGTGAGTAGGACCCCTGGACAGGGTTGCCTCCGCAACCCATGTCGCACCATATCCTGATAGGCTGGAGGGTCTCCTGCCAAGATGACCACTCCACTGTGTGAGTGACAGCTAGGCTGTATGAATGCGGATCTTTTTGCATAAAAGCAGGGTCCTGAGGACTGGAAGAGCAAGACGTCGCCACTGGAACTAAGAAGCCGAAGAGGAGAGAAGCCAAAGACATCTGCAACCACTGAACCCCTGGTGAATCCCTGCTGCAGCATCTCACCACTTTTCTCCACACGACGAGAGAAGATCTGCATCTGCAAGAGCCTTCTTCCCTCGAGCTGGTGGGGCTAACCAGTTTGCCAATCGCCTTCCCCGACCTCCTTGGTCGAATCGCCTGTACCCCATACTCGGAGACCGGATGGCCAGGCACCAGTCCACCCGGACCGCGATTTAAAGGAGCGTACCTTTTATTCGCCAGGCATCACAGCATCTGGTTTCATCCCTGGGTAGTGCAGTAACTCGAACCTTCCTCCACGACGAGAGCCTCTCTTCCTCTGCTGATCCCTCGAACTGCAGGAACTACCAGGAACAACCACCACCGCAAGAGGCACTTCTTCATTTATAAGGTACATTGTTCCAAGAGGCCGCCCTTTCTGCGTGCTAGTGCTAAAGGTGTTTTAAATCCTTTACCTACCTGTTGGGTTGGCCGCCCCTCTCTTTTAACATTGTCTTTCACCTTCTGCATCCACCTTTTCAAAATCGTTAACCAAAGACTTGACTGCAGCTACAAGAACATTTTGCTCCTGGGCCCTAGCCCTGTACCACTGACTCTGGCACAGGCCTTTTGACTCTGGCTACATTTGTTAGAACTGCCTTCTTTAGATTGCTTCTCAACTAGAACTGTGTTGGTGCACCTACTTCTTATAACCCCCCTTTTCTTCCCCTTTCTAAACCTTGTGAAGTGCCATTTTGCTCAGTTTTCATTTAAGTAAATTCTATACTGATGCACTGTCTTGCTTAAACTGGTTCACAAACTTATGGGAAGTGTTGCTAGGGTGTGTAAGAAGATATTTCTGTATAACTTGTGCTTTCCCTCCCTTGTGAGAAATTGCTAGAGTATCCCTTGTGTGTGGTTTTTACTGTGCCGTTTTGCTCAGTTTTTACTGTGGTTCACTTGGTCTACAATTTAACTAGGGAGTGTGTATAATTTTCTTTAACTTATTATTTTAACTTGCTTGATGACTGTGATAAATTTGTTTTACTAGAAGTGTATAAAATAAATATATATAAATACTTTTTAATACAAAGCTTTGGTCAGTGTTTCCTTGTGCCATAGTACTGTAGGCCTATTGTGTAAACCCTGAATACTGCTCATCTCCCTCTTGAGATAAGTCTGACTGCTCAGCCACAGCTACCAACTAAATCTTTGTGGTACGGACTGATACGAAAGGGCATTTATTGCTCTCACCTGTAGTCCTAATCTTCTGTAGTGCTCCCTAAGGGAACTGCACAGGATTCTGCCTAACACTGGCGTACAGCAGTGAGGATAAAAGTATTGGATTTACATTTTAGAGTTCTGCTTGTACCTTGGTTCAAATAACCACAAGGCTAACTATCACAAAAAGTTTATTTTGAACAAAGTCAAAAAAATGGAAAGTTACAGCCAGTAGACCCTCCTTACTAATACTGCTGATCATTTAAGGGATCTGTGTAGACACAAAGGTCTTCCTGTCAAAGGCAAGAAATTAGAAATGATTGATAGACTGTTAGAGAAACAAAGTCTGGACAGTGGTGCTGTATTGCCCACTACCCCAGTAAATGTACCAAACATTGAGGATGATAATGTTGAAAATGTTATTGTTGAAACAGATGAGGAAGAGGAGGATAACCATGTCACCCCCTCTGGACCTCTACCTGCTCAAAGGCCTCAACCAGTGGCTACTGGACCTTTAACAGGTCCCACACTAAGTCCTGAATTTATCTCCCTAGAAAAAATGAGACTTGAACTAGAATTCCAAAGAATTAGTGCCCAAACTGAACAGAGATATCAAGAACTAAGGCTCAAAAAATGGAACTCAATCACAAGCTTGAGATGAAAAATGTGTCTTTTGAAAATGCTTCTCTCCCTGAATCCTCTAGATCTTCCAGTCCAAAAAGACCCCGGATGCCTAAAGAGATTGTGGGTATGTATGAACCTAAGTTGGATGTATTAGATTGGTTAGCTATGTTTGAATATAATCATGGGCTCCAGGATATCAGAGGGAATCAGTTGATCCCCTGGTTATTCTCTAGGTTTCCCCCCATTGCATCTGATGTGGTAATGGAGTTGGGGGAGGTGGATAGGACGGATTATGAATGTGTGAAGCTAGCTTTGATAGCTAGATTTGGGAAGACTCCTTCCCAGCACCTTTAGAGGTTTAGGACCCTCAAAAAGCATGATAGCACCCTTTGGGCTACTTGGGTGAATGAGTGTTTGAAGAACTTAGAGGTATGGATTAAGGATTACAGAGTTAACACTTATGAGGAATGAGAAATCTTGTAATGTTGGAGTCTATCTATGATGTCTGCTCTGCTGAGCTCAGACAGCACTTGGCTGATTCAAAAGATCTAGATTCTAAGAAACTGGTGAAGGCTGCTGACTTGTGGGTTGCCAACAGGGCTACTCACAAGGATTCAGGGGTCACTCAGAAGAAGGATGAGGGAAAGCAGCCTAAGAAAGACAACAAAGAGAATTCCATTCATTCCAATTCCAAAGAGGGCCCCAAACAAAATTCTAAGGGTAAAGCACAGGGGAATCCTAATCAGGCTAGTACACCTCCTGGTCCCAGACCAGATGGAGGTCAGAACAAGCCACCATTCATCAAGACATTTGGAAAATGTTATGTTTGTGACTCTACTGATCATATGAAAGGGGATGACAGATGTAAGGGTAAACCTTCAGGGGTCCACACTGTCACTTGCCACACTTGCCAAACTTCTGATAAAAGTGGCTCCAAGAATGTGGCACCTTTAGTGCCTCTCCCTGTGGTAGGAGTACCATTTGAGAGGGTAGGAATCAACATTGTTGGTCCCCTTGACCCTCCACCTCTTCAGGCAACAGGTTTATCTTTTTTGTAGTAGACCATGCTACTAGGTACCCTGAAGCAATTCCTATGAGGACTTTTACAGCTCAGGCTGTGGCTAAGGCCCTCCTTGGTATTTTTACTAGGGTTGGGTTTCCCAAGGAGGTAATATCCGACAGGGGGTCAAATTTTATGTCCCACTATATGAAGGCCATGTGAAAAAACTGTGGAGTTACCTACAAGTTCTCAACAGCATACCACCCTCAGACAAATGAGTTGGTAGAAAAGTTTAACAGAACCATGAAGAGCATGATAGGAGTTTTAGAGGATCCCCTTAAGAAAAAGTGGGATCTCTATGGCCATCCGGTCAGAGGTCCATTGGCCCTGATCAAGGAGGTGTTGGAGAGTGCTCCTTCCCCCACACCAGTCACAGTCACTGACTATGTGATAGGACTCTGGAGGAGAATGTCACACATAATGGCTGAGGCAAGTGATAACCTGAAAGCAGGTCAGGCTCTGGTTAAGCATTAGCATGACCAGAGGGCCAACATGGTTTAGTTTGCTCAAGACCAGCTAGTTCTTGTTATGGTACCAATGAGGCAGAGGGCCTTGCAGGACAAATGAATGGGACCCTTCAAGATTGTGGGAACACTTGAAGAGGTGAACTATCTGGTGGACTTAGGCAATCCTAAGGAGGCTCCTAGAGTCTTTCACACTAACCGTCTATGGCCCTCATTATGACCCTGGCGGAAATCGAAAAACGATGGCGGAAATGCAATACCGCCATCGAATAGCGCTCGGTGCGACTATGACCCGTCACCGCAAAGTACGATGCCATTAGCGACACCGTAGTGAACGCCAACGCTAACTGCACCAAGTACGCGCGCGCGTGCCATGCCAAACCGTAAATACCACCATGGCGCAACGGTACGCGAATTCCGACCCTAGCGGACATGTACCTAACGCCATCAAGCACGGCGGAAAGTACCATTCCGCCATGGCGAGAAGTACGGCATCGCGAATCAACCGTAAACGGCCCCACTGAGTGCCTGTACACCGCTCCCTGCCCACAAAGTACAACTCCCCGTAGGTGCAATGAAGTCACAATGCAACCAGTGAAATTTACAAGTCACCCATGCATGCCAACGAACAAAAGAATCACAAGAGGGGCCAATGGGAGCTGCAGGGCACAGATGGCACGAATACAGAAGCCATCCCAATGGACATGACCACAGTTCCCCACCAAGAAACGCACGCAAACACAGGCACCTGTGACCAGCAATATTCCGAAAATCACATCATTCCACCAGTCCACCTGGCTGACCGGCATCTGTTACACAAAACCCAATCCCCCGCCCCTGAGCATGACAACATTCAAACAGTCATATTGGCAGCCCCCATCCCTGACCTCACTGGGCTTCGTAGGCAAACGCGCCCAGCACAGTACCACGCAACTAAACTCCGAAGCTGGAACCCAATGCAGATCTCCTCACAATACATCGCTCCCCAAATAGGAATATGCCACATCACTTGCAAAGAAGAACGACACACGGCCCATATCAGAATAGAAATTTAATGCACAACAAAATCACCAAGCCCATACAGCCATTAGGCCATGAACTCCAAAACACATTTCACCATTGTGGGCTGCATCCGCAAGAAATGACCAGCTACTACTTGTGTGACGCCCTGTTCCATCATGGTACACAGAGCCACATTCACGTACGAAAAGGCAACATGGAAGCGCACAGAACCGCAGGGCCGTCCGAATGGGGAGGCACTAGTCCAGCTGAAAGGCCGAAATGTTGCTCCGAGCCACTAGTACTGCGTAAGGGCATGTGGCCCATTGGCGATCGTCCCATAAGATCGTAATGCTGCTCCACTGATTAACACGAAGCAGCAGGTGTCGGGAGTAAAATCCATCTGCAGGAGTGGCATACAGATGGCAGTGGCAAAAGGGGAGGAGATACCTGTCAACCAAAAGAAAAGAAAAAGAACAGAATGGCCATCAGAACTACATTCGAACAACTCACTTCAATGATCACACTAAATCCACAGCCATATGCATGCTAGCCCACTCCAAAGGATCATCACCACCCCAAAACCACTTGCGACTCATAACCATCTATATCGAGGTGCAAACACCATCACAAACGAGTGTACCTGTGCATGCGTCTGTGAAAACAGAATCCATCAGATGGGAATGTTAACGTGCATGGACACAAGTGTCTGAAGGCGCGTCGAGACAGGGAGGGCTCAACAAGGCCAGATAGACGATGGTCCCACTATGGCAGCCCTGCATCACATAGCGCAGGGGAGGCGGACAGATTCCAAGAAGCCCTGTACATGGCAAACTCTGTATCAAATCATCTGCCCATGCATCCATTCATCATTCCCTCATCCCGGTATAAAAACGCCTGAATATTTACTCACATAACATTAGAAATATCCATTGAGTCTGTGCGTTATGCAGCCTGCAAAATCCACAGTGCCCCAGCCCGGAATTCCAGTGTTGTGAAGTAACATGTATTTGGGAACGTCCGGCCTCATCGCCCACGTCGCTATTGCGCATCCCAAACTATTCATATCAATCATTGCATCCTCGCCATGGCCCCTGTCTCAAGGACATTGAACAATAGAACGTTATATTTGCAGTCAGACCTGTGGGCATCTCCTCGCCGCTAGCTGAAAACCGAAAGCGCCGCCCTTCGAATTCCTCATTTGCAACATCACGTCGAAAAGGCATCTGTGGCCGTTTGAAATCACAAATTAATCCATCTAGTGCGGCTGTGTGTGAAAATGGCAACTGCCTTCACCCACAAATGGGACGCCCCGCCCGTCGGTGCAACTCGGTACAGTGATGCATGAGGGCCCACCGTTACTCGAGTACTACGTTCCACTGACCCTTCACAAGTCTGTTCGCGACTGCAAAGATTGTATGTGAAACAATGGGACCATAGCCGAATGTACATATCAACCAATGTTACACGGCCATCGGGTACAAATACATGATTGCAATAGCAAGATGCCATTACTCGAATTGCAGCGTTGTGTGCGGGACGTGCTCGGCCAAAGGGGAGAGCAGCTTGCACAGGTGGAATGAATCACCACAGGTGGAGGCCATACAGCCTGAAAACACATAAATTGCACACCCAGTCTCCTCCCACAACCACACCCACTCTGAAATGCTACCGGCAGGACTCGCGATGTTGGCCCTGGGGGACCTGATAGCACTGCAAGTACTCCAACTCCAAGAAGAAGACGAACACCAACTACAACCGGCCGCACGGAGGAGACGCAGGAGGAGGAAGAGGCCAAGGCAGGGCCAGCAAGGGCCGCCAGCACAGCCACTACCACCACGCAGGCAGCCCGCAATCCCACGCCTCCGAGCACATCCGTTCAACCTCACTGATGAGCAGATCCACACCCTCTACCGTTTGGACCGGGACACCATAGCCGCCATTGTGGACATGACACAGGCTGACCTTGTCAGCATGATAGATAGCCCAACCGCCATCCCACCCCTACTGAAGGTGGTGTCTGTACTCCACTTCCTGGCCACAGGCACCTACCAGCACACAGTCGGACAGTTGCATGGCATTTCTCAGCCACTGTTCTCACGGACACTATTGCAAGTGCTCGATGCCCTCCTGCAGCACGCAGACGACTACATCTCTCTATCACGCTCGGAGCAGGAAATTACCAACACAAAAGTGGGATTCCATGCACTTGCCGGCATACCGGGTTGCATTGGTGCCATCGACTGCACCCATGTGGAATTGGTCGTCCCACATGCCATGGAGGCCCAGTACCGCAACCGAAAACAATTCCATTCCCTGAATGTACAAATGGTGTGTGACTCCAACAGGATCATTACACATTGTTGTGCCCGATTCCCTGGATCAACCCATGATTCTTTGGTCTTGAGGAACTCTACAATACCACGCTACATGGAGCGACACGCAGGGAACAGATCCTGGCTACTCGGTGAGTCTCATTTCATGCATGATGATGTGGGGTATGTGATTCGGCAATGACCTGGCAGGAAGGGGGGGGGGTGTGCGTACGTAGCAATGGCATTCCACATCATACGTTTATCGTCCACATACAGGTGATGCTGGATATCCACTGAAGAGATGGCTCCTCACACCAGTCCGGAACCCACGGGACCAGCATGAGGAGGACTACAACCATGCCCACTCACGTACCCGTGTAGTCATTGAACAGGCATTCGGCCTACTGAAGACTCGTTTCCGCTGCCTCAGCAGGTCTGGCGGGGCACTCCTGTACCGCCATGAGAAGGTTGCAAAGATGGTCATGGCATGTGTCATGCTCCACAACATGTGCGTACGTAGAAATGTGCCCATGCCCCCTGACGCAGAACTGCAAGCACCTGAAGATGGTCATGATGAGGGTGGGGATGTGGCAGCACCTCAAGGAGTCTGCGAGGCACCGGAGGGCCGTGACATTCGTCAGCATCTCATTGATGCATGCTTCTAGCACTCACGCCTGGTGGCTGATACATGGACACGGTACTCGTGGCACTGTGTGTGTCTGGTACATGCACAATATGGACTGTACGCCTATGATGGCCTAGTACACAAAGATCATTGTCCACACATCTCATTGGTTGATCGTGCATTGTTTATGGCATATGTGATATCATGTTGAACACCCTATCGACCCGCCACCCAAGTGAGCCCAACACACCCCCTCCACCCTCCTACCTCCCCCCCGAACACCAGTGTCCAAAGATGCTCATTGTCAGTGGGCAGTCGCTATTGCAAGCCCCCTCTGCGGGTATCAGGGGCACCCCTGCCTGTGGAGCGCAGTTTCCTCCCAGATCTACGTTGGGGGCTGCCCTGGACGGAACTTGCAACGGATGATGTCTCTGCCTGCTCACGTCCATGCATGTCCCTAAGGGTTTGTGAGAGCTCAGTGAGCACACGGCGCACTGCGGCAAGTTCGGCACATACGTCTTTGGACGTCGCATGCAGTTCCCCCCTCAGGCTCTCGGTGCTTCTCTCCATTTGGACTCTCAGGCTCTTGGTGCTACTCTCCATTTGTACTCTCAGGCTCTCGGTGCTACTCTCCATTTGTACTCTCAGGCTCTCGGTGCTACTCTCCATTTGTGCCCTTAGTGTCTCTGTACTTCTCTCCATTTCTGCCCTAAGTGTCTCAGTTGATGTTTCTATGTCTGCCTTAGTGCCCCCACATTCATCGGCATGGTCCTTGAGGAGCGTGGCCAGTTGCTGCTGTTGCACGATTAACTGGTCGAGGGACTGTTGCCTCTGCTGGGCCATGGCCATTTGCGGTGGTGTCACAGAGGGGCTGGTGACCTCATGTTGCCTTGCCACAGGGCTTGTGGGGGGTGGCCAGTCGTCGTCTTGTGGGTGCCCCTGCGTGGTATCCTCATGGTGTACGGGATGGGACAGACAGGGGGATTGGGACAGGTCATGGATGGATCTGACTTCGACATCCCCGTTTTCTGTGTCGGAGCATGCTGCCATCAATGGGGTGTCACCTATGGTGCTGCTGCCACCAGAGGCAGTGCCTTCTGTGGCATCCATTGGGGGGACCTGTGGTGGTGGTGTTGTGGGCATGCTGGCTGCTGGGGTGCCTGTTGATGTTCCCTCCTCTGTGCTGACACCTGATTTGTGCTGCTGCCGTGTCTTGATCCGTGCAGCTGAGGTGGAGGGTCTTTGGCCGTTGGTCTTGGCCCTCTTTGCAGGTGTGCTGGTAGGGGTGTCCTGAAGCTCGTCGTTTGGATCGGACCCTGTGGTGGAGTAAAGGAGGGCGAGGGTTATTAATGGGTCTGTGGGAATTGGAATGGCATTGTATCACATGCATTGGGGTGGTACCTGAGGGTGATTTGGGTCGGGGCCTTGGAGGTGCTTTCATTTGTGTGTGGAGTGAGGGTGCAGTTGTTTGGCAGCCTGCAGTTAGGGTGTGCCTGCTGCACGTGTAGTGGGTGTTTTAGGGGTTTTTAATTATTTATGTATTTATTGTGAGTTTTAAAGTGCGCTATCAGGCCAATGTGTGTGGACGTTCTCCTGGACATGTGTTTCTGTTGCACTATGGGGACACATGGTACTTCACATGATTGGAAATTGTGGATTTAGCATTGTTTTATTTGGGCCACCTACCTGATTCTTCGGATGTCTGCACTCCTTTCTCCATCCCTCCGACTCCCTCTATGCTCTCCATTCCAATGGTGGAGGCACAGATTTCTTCCCAGGGGGTCAACTTGATGGGTGATTCAGGACCTCCCCCGGTGGCTGTGGCAATGTTGCGGTTGGCAGAAAGTATGCTACGGACGCGTATCCGCAGGTCGTCCCATCGCTTTCTGCATTGCTGTGGGTTGCGGGGTGCGGTCCCCACCGCACTTACACGCTGTGCCACCAGGGCCCATATGGCCTTCTTGTTCGCAAGTGCCGTCCTGGTCATTTGCGTGGAGAAGACGACGGCAGCATTCTCCTGGAGGGTCTCTGTTAGCACGGTGAGTTCCTCACGGGAGAAGTGGACCTGCCGCTTGCGGTCGCACGCTTTCTTCGCTACTTTTCCCATTTTTCTTGGTTTCGCTAGGGTGGATGACGGGTTGGGGTGTGTCTCAGGGTAGTGTTTTTAGTGGTTGTGTGGATTTTGTGGTTTTATAGGTGTACGGCGGGATGTTTCCCGTTCCGGGCCCATGTTTTTACTTCCGTTTCCGTATATTTACGGTCACCGTACTTTCCGGTTGGCGCTCACTGCGGTGTCCGCTGAGATGGGTGGCGGTATTGCACCTAGGGCGCCGTACGGCGGCGGTGTGGGCCGTTTTGGGGTCATTTCCGCCATCGCGGACTTTACACTTCCGCCATGCCGTGGTGCTCGTGCCCGATGGGTCGGAATGGGCCGCACTTTGCTCCTTCGTGCAATGGCGGAAACGCTATTTACGCTGTGGCGGTCCGGTCAGTCACGTTCCGCCAGGGTCGTAATGAGGGCCAATGTCTCGAGACCAGAACTGGGAGCTTTGCTTCTAGCTTCAGCTCAAGAGGAGGAGGAGAGGGAACCTCTACCTGACCTCCTCAGAGGCAAACCTTAAGATGAGAAAGTAGAAGGAGTTAATTTATCTTCTAATCTGACACCTTAGCAACAGGAGGAGTGCAACATTTTGTTAAATCAATTTGCCCCTCTGTTTTCTCTAGCACCAGGCTTGACCCCTTGGGGCCAGCATGATATCAATACTGGTGACTGTTTACCGGTCAAAAGCAGAGGCTACAGGATGTCAGAACATGTCAGAACCCACATCAAAGGAGAGGTCAACAAGATGTTTGATCTCGGGGTAATAGAACCATCTACTAGTCCATGGTCTAGCCCAGTTGTGTTAGTACCAAAGGCAGGATTCAAGGAGTTGAGATTCTGTGTGGACTATAGAGCTCTAAATGCAGTCACTAAGACTGATGCCCATCCTTTGCCGAGGACAGATGAGCTGGTGGATAGACTTGGTTCAGCCAAGTTCTTCAGCACCTTTGATCTCACGTCTGGCTATTGGCAAATAGCCCTGACTGACCATGCCAAGGAGAAAACTGCCTTCTCCAGGCCAGTGGGCTTATACCAGTTTAAGGTTATGCCTTTTGGATTAAAGAATGCACCTGCTACATTCCAAAGGATGGTTAACCAGGTTCTGAATGGGATGGAGGACTTCTGCATGGCATACTTGGATGACATTGCAGTGTTCAGCCCTACTTGGAAATAACATGTTGACCACCTAGGATATGTTTTGCAGGACCTGGAACAGGCCTATCTAACCATAAAGGCAAGCAAATGTCAAATTGGTCAGAGTAAAGTGGTCTACCTTGGGCATGAGGCAGGAGGTGGAGAGATAAGGCCTTTGCTCAGCAAGATTGAAGCTGTGCAAAATTGGACAACCCCTTCTACTCAAATCCAGGTGAGAGCCTTCCTAGGCCTCACTGGGTATTACAGGAATTTCATTGAGAACTATGGATCCATAGCTTCTCCACTGAATGTAATCTCTTCTCCAAAGTTCCCTAAGAAGATCAAATGGAATGAGGAGTGCAATCAGGCCTTTGAAAGCCTGAAGAAAGCACTTTGTCAAGCTCCAGTTCTCAGGGCCCCTGACTACCACCAACCCTTCATTGTACAAACAGATGCTTCCAATATAGGTATAGGTGCAGTACTCAGTCAACTGGATGATAAAGGTAGGGAGCACCCCATTTGCTTCATCAGTAGGAAACTGAAGGAACCTGAAACAAGGTGGGCAACAATTTAGAGAGAATGTTTTGCCAGTGTGTGGTCTTTGAAGAATTTAGAACATACTTGTATGGATCTACTTTCATCATTCGTACAGACCCCCAACCCTTGAGATGGTTGATGCAAATGAAAGGGGAAAACCCAAAACTGCTAAGATGGTCCTTCTGCCTCCAAGGGTTTGATTTTACCATTGAGCACAGGTCAGGATGTCACCACCAAAATGCTGATGGTCTCTCTAGGATGTTTTTAACAGACTAGAGGTAAGAGACTCATCCAAGAGTGGATTAGATCCTCCTGTCCCTTAGTCTGGGGGGTGGGGGGGCGAGTGTTAGGGAGAATTCTCATTTTATGGCTAATTTCCCTTACCTATCGAGTCCCCCAGCAGCTTTGCTGGATCTGAAAGGTTTGTTTTTTTCTCCTGCTAAGAGTGAGACTCTTTTTCCCGCTCTTAGGCATTTTTGCTATGTGTGTTCTAGGGTATATTTGTGTTTAATGTCTATGGGGTTTCCCTCACCTCCATAGGAACCATCTGTATTCACATGTGTTACACAGCACCCTCCGTGCAGTGACATAGGGGTGTCATAGTGACCCCCAAACATAGACTCCATACCCTGGGACTGACTAGTGTCTCCCAGGACATGTAAAGTCCCCATTGACTTTACTAGTCAGTTTTTGTCAACTAAACCAGTACAACCCATCTTACTATGGAAGTACCGGGAAGGGTTAATAGTTTTGCCCTTATGTTCATTTTCGAGAGGGTTCCGTACAGTCCCTCTCTCAAAAGTTTCTGACTGGTGGCAGTGGTTACTACCGTAAATATTCAACCGCAAATATTTTCCTACGGGATTTTCCCATTGTTCGAGGCTACCACATTTTCTGACAGCCTCTAACATACCACGGTGTATTTTAATATTAACTTTACTCCGGTAGGTTTTATTTGCCAGAACTTTAATGTAACTTCTTTCTCATGTCTTTCTCTAAACTCCTAACCCAGGTCGGGGATCCTTTGTTCGTCCTTTTGGCGGGCTTCTGCCAAGAAGCCCTCCTTTCGGTGCCACTGAGTCTGGGGTGGGTCCTTTGTGTGGGAGGGGGAGTAGGACCCCTGGACAGTGTTGCCTCTGCAACTCATGTCGCACTCTATCCTGATAGGCTGCAGGGTCTCCCGCCAAGATGACCACTCCACTGTGTGAGTGACAGCTAGGTTTTATGAATGGGGATCTTTTTGCATAAAAGCAGGGTCCTGAGGACTGGAAGAGCAAGACGTCGCCACTGGAACTAAAAAGCCGAAGAGGAGAGAAGCCAAAGACATCTGCAATGACTGAACCCCTGGTGAAGCCCTGCTGCAGCGTTCACCACTTTTCTCCACACGACGAGAGAAGATCTTCATCTGCAAGAGCCTTCTTCCCTTAAACTGGTGGGGCCAACCAGTTTGCCAATCGCCTTCCCGGACCTGCCTTGGTCGAATCGCCAGTACCACGTACTCGGAGACCGGATAGCCAGGCACCAGTCCACCCAGACCGCGATTTAAAGGAGCGTACCTTTCATTCGTCGGGCAGCACCGCGGCTGGTTTCATCCCTGGGTAGTGCAGTAACTCGAACCTTCCTCCATGACGAGAGCCTCTCTTCCTCTGCTGCATCACCCAAACTGCAGGAACTACCAGGAACAACTGCCACCGCAGGAGCCACTTCTTCATTTATAAGGTACATTGTTCCACCAGGCCGCCCTTTCTGCGTGGTAGAGCTAAAGGTGTTTTAAATCCTTCACCTACCTGTAAGGTTGTTCGCCCCTCTCTTTTAACATTGTCTTTCACCTTCTGCATCCACCTTTTCAAAATTGTTAACCAAAGACTTGACTGCAGCTACAAGAACATTTTGCTCCTGGGCCTTTGCCCTGCACCACTAACTCTGGCACAGGCCTTTTGACTCTGGCTACATTTGTTAGAACTGCCTTCTTTAGATTGCTTCTCATCTAGAACTGTGTTGGTGCACCTACTTCTTATAACCCCCTTTTTCTTCCCCTTTCTAAACCTTGTGAAGTGCCATTTTGCTCAGTTTTCATTTAAGTATATTCTATACTGATGCACTGTCTTGCTTAAACTGGTTCACAAACTTATGGGAAGTGTTGCTAGGGTGTGTAAGAAGATATTTCTGTATAACTTGTGATTTCCCTCCCTTGTGAGAAATTGCTAGAGTATCCCTTGTGTGTGGTTTTTACTGTGCCGTTTTGCTAAGTTTTCACTCTGGTTCACTTGGTCTACAATTTAACTAGGGAGTGTGCATATTTTTCTTTGACTTGCATGATGACTGTGATAAATGTGTTTTACTAGAAGTGTATAAAATAAATATATATCTACTTTTTAATACAAAGCTTTGGTCAGCGTTTCCTTGTGCCACAGTACTGTAGGCCTATTGTGTAAACCCTGAATACTGCTCATCTCCCTCTTGAGATAAGTCTGACTGCTCAGCCTCAGCTACCAACTAAATCTTTGTGGTACGGACTGATACCAAAGGGGATTTATTGCTCTCACCTGTAGTCCTAATCTTCTGTAGTGCTCCCTAAGGGAACTGCACGGGATTCTGCCTAACAGTCTCGTAGTGGTTGGAGCCCAGCATAACATGTCACAGGATACACCAAGCAGCATAGCAACTTGGACGGCAGGTGGCGCCTGTCCTGGGAGCAGCAGATTGTCAGTCGAGAGGCAAGGATCATTGCTCCATGGGTTTGAGATGCAGGAGGTGGAGAGGGCTGTAGCGAAGGACAAGAAACATGGAAAAGGCCAATAAGCAAATGAAAGCGGTGAAGCTCAAGTCATAAGAGAGACCATCCGAAGGTGTGAGAATGGACAACTGCCCACTCACGAAAGGCATGATCTCAAAGAAGCCATTTCCACTCTCCTCAAAATGGAAACTGCTGCGATCAAGGATGAACTCACAAGAGCTAAATCAGACAACAAAAATGAGATTGGTGAGCTGGGAGATCGTGTATCTGAAAACGAAACGTCCATCACTGCATTGGACATAGGAACCACCCAAATCAGCCAAGAAAATCAGAGTCTCTCGGACAACTACACAGCCCTGCAGAGTAGATGTGATGATCTGGAGAACTGCCCCTGATGAGACAACCAGAGGATTAAACATCTAAAGGAGGGCAGGCCGGACGATATAAGGGGTTTTATCTTGGAACTTTTCTCTATGCTGATCATTGGCCCTTCAGGAGCTCCAGCAAGAATTAAGAGTGTACACAGGGTGAGTGCGAAGAGAGATCAGGACGGGGCTCCATGAGATATCCTGGTTAAACTCCATGGGCCTCATTACGAGGTGGGTGGTAAGGGATTACCGGCACCGGTAAGGGCACTGGTCGGAATAGACTGGTAAATCCCCATTGAACGGGACCGGACATGGTACCGGTATTGGAAGTAGTCATGGCGCTAATAGCGCCATGACTACCTCCAACCTCGTAATGAGGCCCCAGGACTTTACAACCAAAGAGTGGCTCCTTAGAGAAGCTCAGAATCAGAGATCCATCGAGTTCAAAGGAGCACACATTCTGATCTTTCAAGAGGTCACGTAGAGAAAGAGTTTGTTTGTTTATTTTACTTATATAGCTTGCCTGACCCAGGGGTATCTGGGCACTGGTGGATAAGAAGACCTTTACATGTTACAGTACATACAGAATAGTAAATATGACACATGATACAAGGCAGGAAGTTGAGTTAATACAATAGTCTGAGCATAAATATAGTCATAAATGAGAAGTATGAAACCAATCACCAAAACATTAGCCAAGAAAGGGGTCAGATACCATTGGAAATATCCATTTGGCTTGCAATTCATATGGAATGACTAAGTAGTCACACTGTTCAAGGTTGAGGAAGGGGCACAGGTAGAGAAGGAACCAGAAAGGAAGCAACGTTGAGGTGTAAAGTTGAAGTCAAATGTTGAGACGAGAATCTCAGTATGATGTATGTCCAGAGAATTTAAGGGCCTCCAGGCTCTGGACTCTGACTTTGATGCATAATGTCACATTGGGGGTATGGTGGGCAGGAGGGTATTTAGGTCTGCTCCATATCGAAGGGGGTGCATTGTTTCGAGGATGGCCGGGGGTAATGCTCCTGAGAAGGGTGTTGGGATGCTGATATCTGCAGTTCAGTTGGGATGGGGTCAACTGGTTGTGTGAGGGAATGAAGAGAGCACAAGTGTACCTGCAGTAAGGGGCGGGGAGGTTTTTGTTCATGTTAGTTCAGTGGGTTGATTGCATCAGATATGGATGCAGCAAGACAACGAGGAGCCTACGTCAAAAAACTCACTCACGGCCCACTTGGATGACACGATTAGGTTGTGGTCGGGAATGTAAGAGGCCTCAACACCCGGATTAAAGAGTTCAGGTGATGAGGGAATTGAAGAGAGAAAGCGTAGGCATGGTAGCCTTGCAGGAGACACATATAGTTCACCAGGATCAACCCAGATTGCAAAGTAAGAGATACGCCATACAAAAACACTCTAGCGCCCCACCCAAAAGGGAATTCAGATACAGAAGAGACTTAACTTTACATTGCTGGGTACCACTAAAGATAAGGAGGAGAGGTATGTGATAGTGAAGTGCACTGTAGGGAGGTATTTATTAATGATAGACTCAGTGTACCCCTCGAAAGGGTCAGGAGCAACTCCTTCTGCATTTCCTGTAAACACTAGAAAGAGAAAGGGAAGGAGAGCTCCTCATCGCTGGGGACTGCAACTCGGTCATGGATGTTGACTGGGATGGATCAGCTACATCCAAATCCCACATATGGGAGCGATCACTAGGAGGGTTAAGGGGGCTTGCTGTGATATGGTGCTGGTTGATTCATGGCGTCACCTGCACCCTGGGGAAAGGAACTACGCCTACTACTCTGCCGTAAATAAGTCCTACTCACGCATAGGTTGTGTCTTCCTATTAGCATCCTTGCTCAAACATGTCCAGGAAGTGGAAATACCAGCCAGCACTTCAGACCACGCTGCGTTACTGCTGGAAATGCATATTGCTGGGAGGCAGAACACAAGACCCATGTGGAGGTTAAATTAAATCATATTGCTGGATGCATTAGTGAGTGATAACTTGAAGGAAGCTGTACCTGGACCCTAATAAAGTGGGCGACACATTGCTGGGAAACCATTGGGATACCTTAAAGGCAGTGGCAAGGGGGAAACTTATAGCATCTGCAGCTACTCTAAATAAGATTAGGAAACAACGGGAGACTGCCCTCCTTGTGGAGGATGAGGAGTTGGAAAAGCAGTATGAAGCTAAGCAAAATAGGATGACATACATAAATCTCAGAACAAAGAGGGGTGAACACAACCTGGTATGAGTCAACATGGCAGGTAGGACACTACTGAGAGCCAAGCAGAGGTTCAATGACTAAGGGAGATGGCAGACAGGCTATTGACTAACAGATTGAGAGCAAGGGGTACCTGGCATTGATCCAAAGGATAGTGGATGAGAATGGGAAGGAAGAAGGGGTGAAGGATCACAAAAAAGGGCCTATTGGAATTTCTATCAGACACTGTATAAAGGGTATGAGGTCGCTAGGCAGGATCAAGAGGATTATATGACATCCATAGAGCTCCTCGCCATCCCAGATAAGAACAGAAGGTGGTTGGATAGACCAACAGAGAGTCAGGAAGTGAGTGTAGCAATCAAGGAGATGGAGTCTGGGAAGAGCCCCGTGCAGGACAGGCTCTCTGTAGCATTCTACAAGACAATAGGGGTCATTACCAGTATGGAGGTAGCCATGGCGCTATTAGTGCCATGGCTGCCTCCAAACCCGGGTCCGGGTCCGGTCTCACTGAATGGGGACTTACCGGGTTATTCCGACCCCCATTCAGTAAACCATAGGGCTCAATGGGAAGGGGGAAGGGGCTAATAACGGGCCCGCAAATTGCGGCCCCTTTATTAGCTCCAAGGTCCCTTAACGGGTCTGGTCAGACCAGCCGTTCCTGCTGGGACCCGCTAAGGGACCTCGGAATAGGGCGGTAGGGGCTTAACGGCACCACCATCCTTAACAGTACCGTTAAGCCCCTACCGCACAACTCGGAATGACCCCCCATGACTCACATTTTAATTGATCCAATGCTGGCACTATTCAGCTCTTTCAGGGAGGAGGGTAACAGGCTGTCAAACTCAATGAGTGAAGCCCAGATAGTCCTATATCCAAGCTGGCCATGGATGCTACTAAATGTGCATCCTACAGGCCCATCTCAGTACTTAAGGTGGATGCGAAATCTATACCAAAATTATAACTAATAGGCTGGTGCCATTTATACAATCTCTGATCAACCATGACCAGAAAGGCTTTGTGACTAACAGGTCGATGGGGGAGGAGATTTAATAGAGAGGGCCAATAGAAGTGCAGAGCACACAGTTCTCTTATCCCTCAATGCTGAAAAGGACTATGACTGGGTGGACTGGTTCTTCCTAAGGATGATTCCCGGGAGAGTGGGACTGGGCCCTAAAATTATTCATATGATCATGGTAAATTACGCCTCTCCTTTGGCTTACCATAAATGGGGAACCTACTTCTATGATCTCCCTGGGGAGGAGAACAAGATAGGGGTGTCCACTGTCGCTATCCCATTTTTTCTGGTGATGGAGCCATTTGCCAGTGGATACGAAAAGTGATCCAAATTAGAGGGATTAAGGTACGAAGCAGAGAATATAAAATAAGCCTGTAGAGGAGCAGTTACATGCCTCTCCAGGAAATCCTGCCCCCTACCTCCTATATGTCTTAAGCCTGAGATTGTGCCATGTTTGACACCAGCATTTGTGCTAATACCACAGTAGACATTTTGAAAGAAGGTACCCCCTGAGAAAACACTATCAAATGTATCCCAAAGAGACGACAATCTGAGGGATGAACTCCTTGAAGGAATACGAAAAGGAGCAAAGAGAGAAGCTGGTGATGTCACAAGAAACATGTGTGATGCCGTTAGAATACTGGCTGAAGAGAGTGCATGGATCTTACAGAAACTGATAACGAAGAATCGAGTAAACTTTCATATGCGAAAATAAGATTGCACGTGTGCGAAGTGCTGCAGAAAATCAACCTTTCAATAATTGTACAGACACTGAAACGCAAGTAGACTAAGTTATCATAGAAGATGGCTATACTTAGTGATTAGATTGCAGGCAAAGCCGTCATTGTATAGGAGCTGGACATCGGTGTCATGAATTTAGTAAGCCCGGACCAATGGAGAGGAAAGGATGAGAATCGTGTTGCAGCAAGAATAAGGTCAGATCTTGGAAGCGCCTGGCGAGGTTGTCTTTCCTGTTATCAAAACAGAAGCATTCAAGGTTGGTTATCTATTCTTGAAAGCAGTGAATGTGCGAAGGATGAATCATCCCTTGTTAAGGTGCAAAGAAAGAACACCAAGAGTGCCAAGTTGTATTCATTTAAGACATTTAAAAGCTGCAAGATGGACCAAATCGTGGTCTCCTGTCGCATGAGCCAAGAATGGAAATAGAGTTCAGCTTTGAGCTCTAGAACAGCAATAGTGAGAGCCTGCACTCCCATATATTCCCACAGACAAGGATACTTTGCAAGGCCAAGTTCAAAGACAATCTTCATGCCAGAAGGCATGGGTGATGAGAGATGATGTGCTAACTGGGTGGGGAGGTAAAGTCAAGTCCACCTCCTGGCGCCTGGCTCTGAGTTTACATGCTGCTAAGTGAACCAAATGTTCCAGATATAGCACGAGCGTGCCAACCAATTGTACAGGGCCCTATAACAAAGGGCCTTAAAGCTTGAAGACCAATGATAAACTGTGTACTTAATAGTGTTAAGGCTGACGTGTTTAAGAGGTAAGCATAAGTTGTCCACCTGAGAGTGGACTGCCAATCACAATCCTAGTCCCTATGGAAAGTATATTCAGATATTTTCCTTAGCCAATCCCAAGCCTTGATAGGTTTTCTATTATTTGCCACGTAGTGTGACATCACTTCCGATGTATTCTTTGCATATAAGGATATTTTTATGAGAAAATCGTCGAGAGTCTGAGCGAATGTCCGTTGATGTCCGTTGTAACCTCCCTGTTTTAAATAATTGTTAATAAAAGTCTCTTTTCCATCTTCCTGAGTTGGTTCGATTATTTGGATCAGAATTACTCTGCGATCCCATCCATTGCATGCATGTTACCAAAGGGATATCAGCTCAAGCCTATTGGCGGATGATGTGATATTCTCACTTAAAAACCAGCAGCAATGGCAGAAATAAAAAGATTTGGATCAGTCTCGGGCTTCAAGGTTAATCTTCAGAAATCGCAAATTCTTAATATAACATGAACAGAAGCCACACTGCAGGGGATCACACAAATGTCTCCACTCGAGCAATCGAAGGGGGCTTTGAGATATCTGGGCAACAAAACTAGGAAGGGGGTCAATCTTGAGGGGGCCAACTATGCCTCCCTATTCAGGGAGAACCAGATATATCTGCATAGTGGACTGTTCATTATTGTCATGATGCATACTCCCGGAGAGCCAGTCCAAGACCGGCAGCCCCGGAAGCACACATCAGGTACCCAAGGGAAGGTCCAGCAACCCCAAATAGGGGCCCTTTGGACACAGTCCTGGCGCCTTTGGCGCCAGGCTCATTTTGGACATCAGTCCTGGCGCCATAGGCGCCAGGCTCATAAAGGGAGTGTTTTTGGTGGACTTACCTGATGCAGACCGTGCTGCCAGATCCAGACCTCTTTGAGGCCTGAAAGGAACTACTTTACCTGTGGGACTATTTTTGCCACTCGGGCGTGGTCAGGGAAGGATACATAACTGGTTGGGGAAGGATACATACCTGGGACTTCTTTGGAGGCTATTTAAGCCACGCCCAGACAGCAGCTCACGCTTCGCGTTGCTCTGCTCCTAGCAGCTGGATGCTCACCGTGTCTGCTCCTGCATCCTGACTCCAGCCACTCACGCTTCAGTTCTGGAAAACCTAAAAAGAAGAAGAGAGAAAGAGAAGGTGAATAAAGGACATTACCTGATATTGCATGGGATCCGGAGCCAACATGCCGACGATCCTAAAGGGAAAGACATTATTTTAGGATTCCTCGCGTTGCTCGTTGCAGCGCTGCGCTTAACTCACCTGTCCACAAGGAATTCCGTACTCCTATGACCATCCGCATGTTCCGCTGCATTCCAGCACTTAGGAAGGAAAAGAGAAGAACAAAAGGTGAGCCAGAGGAGACATTGGGAAAAGACTGATTTGCCCAAAGGCTTACCTGGCGATTGGTGGGGGAGAATCCTTCCTCATCTCGGGTCGGCACGCCTTTTGGCAGTACCGCGCCCCGGTCCCTATGGGGAAAAAAGAACACGCGCATTAGTGGGTGAACATACAGACATTAGAAAAACCACCCCAACATAAGCTCACCTGGATTATCCACAGCGAATTGTCTTCTCTACGTGGAATCCTCGCTCAGCACCTGCGCAAAAAGATTAAAAGCAGTCCATTGAAAATAAAGGCCAAACAGGAAGGGAGAACAACCCTTGAACTTGATAAGTCATATACTTACGAAAGCGCCTTATTCATCCAAAAAAACAGTGAAGCAACTGGACCTGAATGCCCGTCCGATAACCAGTGAAGTAACTGGATTCTAGCGCACCCCTGCACCAGAAGCAGGATGGAGAGCTCGTCATTTCAAATCTTAAGGTGAGAATTAACGGGAAGGTTCAGAGGTGGTTTGAAGAGAGAGTAAAAGGGGAAAGGAGGGGTTTGACTCGTCACTCCGCAGGTGATTAAAATCCTTTTCCCCATCTACAGAAAGATCTTCCTACGCATCAGACAGGCGAGGTTTGGGGGTCCGGCCCAGTCGGTGTTCCGAGTCCTGCGCATCACCTTAGAAGAGGCCGCAGCAGCCCAGACCTGGTCAGCGTCTCCGTGGGAGTCAGGTGAGCGTTACAGAATGCGAAGCCTTCCTACAATTTCCCACCCAGACGCTATGGAGACTTCCGAAACCGATCAGCTGGCCCACCTATTGGGGGAATTACGGGCCAAAGTGCATTCCGCACGTCAGGAGACAAACGCTCTCGGGAGAAAACTAATTGTATCTAAGGAACGAACTGATGACCTTGCCAGGCAGTTGTTGCAAAGTCAAGCTGGACAAACTCCTCTACCAGGTTCGGGGGGTATTCCCGCCCCAATGGTTTCAAGCAACCCTGTGCAAATTAATCTACCGGGAAATATGCCATTGGCCCCACCTGAACGTTTTGCGGGGGACCCCAGAAGATTTGCTGTATTCATGAATCAATGCCGATTACACTTCCTTTGCAGACCTGGGCGCCTTTCCTAATGACCAAACCAAAGTAGCCTTCGTATATTCATATCTCAGCGGCGGCGCTGCAGATTGGTCGGTTCCACTGGTCACTCAAGACGACCCGATACTCCGAGACTTTCAAGGTTTTCAGACACGCATGGAAAGATTATTTGCTCAGCACTCTCAGGGACAGGCCCTGGACAACGTACTTCTGTCCTTACGACAAGGTAACCAGGATCTATTAGCCTATATCGCAACCTTCAATAGGTTGATAGTGGAGACTGGGTGGCCAGAGGATAAGAGAATCATGTTATTTCATCGAGGTCTACGTGGGGAACTTAAAGATGTTCTAGCCCAAGTTGTAAATCCACCCCAAGACTGTATGGAATATATAGACTTAGTGGTCCATTTAGACCATAGGCTTCAAAATAGAAAAGCAGATCGGTCCAAGTTTGAGACTCGCGTGTTAGTCAAGACCCACGTTAACCCCAAGAATGCCGATGTTACCGAACCTATGCAAATTGGAGGGGTTAAAGGACCGTTATCTCAAAAGGAACGTGAAAGAAGACGACAGATGCAATTTTGTCTTTATTGTGGGGCTTCTGGACACTTTTTACGAGATTGCCCGGTGAAACCACCCAAGAAAACGGTAGGAGCCACGGATAAGAATCATATGGAACCGGATTCGGGAAAAGACCACGCCCGACAAGCGTAGAGGTCCACTTGTCGAGCCTGAAAACTGACTCTCAGACCTCGCACTTCATCATGCCAATGATCCTTGTGAATCCGGAACAGCCTGGACAGTTACATGCTATAAAGGCATACATCGACAGTGGAGCTATTGGGAACTATGTGGATCATGAATTGGCTTCTAGGATCAACCTCCCTCTTCGTCCAAAAACCACTAAAGAAGTCATCACCACAGTCGATGGATCCGAAATTGCCTCTGGGACAGTAACACATTCCACTGCAGAGGTGACACTTGTAGGTCAGGACGGGCATCGGGAGGCTGTTGTGTTTGACGTAATCAAGGCCCCGCAGTTTCAAGTAATTCTAGGAATCCCTTGGTTAGAAACACACAATCCTCAAATTGATTGGCGAGAGAAGAGGATAACCTTTCCTGATTGCGCACAAACCTGTTATCCAAAGATAGGCCTGGCTACAGTAACCCCTGTCACTTTACAGCTACTGCCGGAGTATATGGAGTTTCAAGACGTCTTCCAGAAGGAACAGGCCAACACGCTACCCCCTCACAGGTCATACGATTTCCAAATCGATCTGATGCCGGGTGCGCAACCCCCGTGTAGCAGAATATATGCTCTTACGGAACCTGAAAATCTTAATTTGCGACAATATTTAGATCAGTACCTAGCCAATGGTTTTATTTGCCCGTCAAAGACTCCTGCATCCTCGGCCCTGTTCTTCGTGCCAAAAAAAGAAGGCGACCTCAGAACTTGTATCAACTATCACGCATTGAACCAGATAACTGTTAAAAACCGTTACCCTCTGCCCCTAATCCCCGAACTTCTTGACCAAGTAAAGGAGGCCTGCATATATACCAAATTAGATCTCCGGGGGGCTTACCATCTGGTGCGAATAAAAGAAGGCGACGAATGGAAGACCGCCTTCCGTACCAAATATGGACTATTCGAGTACCAAGTAATGCCTTTCGGATTGTGTAACGCCCCTGCTGCCTTCCAAAACTTCATGAACGATGTCCTTTGAGAACTCCTGGATGTTTGTGTCGTCATATATATCGATGACATTCTGATATACTCCTCTTCGGAATCCGAACATATAAGGCATGTTAAGGCAGTTCTCGAGAAACTGCGCCAACACAAACTATTTGTGAAAATTGAAAAGTGTGTTTTCCATACCACAGAAGTCGAGTTTCTTGGTTTCATCCTGACACCTAAAGGAATCCGAATGGATTCACGAAAAGTGGATGCCATCCTCCAATGGCCATCGCCTAGCTCTCTGAAAGGCGTACAAAGCATGCTTGGCTTTGCCAACTTTTACCGCAGATTTATCCCGGAATTTTCGCGGATCGTTCAACCCATCACTGCACTCTTGAAGAAAAATAAACGCTTCGAATGGTCTGGGGAAGCCGAACAGGCTTTTCAGGAGCTGAAAGCCAAATTTACCTCCGCACCAGTACTGAAACACCTGCGCCCGAATCTTCCATACATACTTGAGACCGACACATCCAGTTTAGCCATGGGAGCTGTTCTGTCTCAAAGAGATCCCGAATCTAATCAACTACACCCCGTAGCCTTTTGGTCCAGAAAATTCTCGGCACCTGAAGTTAACTATGCAATCACCAATAAGGAGTTATTGGCCATTAAATCCGCTTTTAAGGCTTGGAGGCACTATCTTCTTCGCGCTAGACATACCATCACGGTGATCACAGACCACCGGAACTTGCAATATTTGAAAACTGCCAAAGCTCAGTCATCACGTCAGCTCCGGTGGGCTTTGTTCTTTGCTGAATTCGATTTAGTAATCCCCTATCGTCCTGGCAGCAAGAACGGTAAAGCTGATGCCCTTTCCCGAATAGGAATGGGTGAAATAGATACAAGCGCAGAACCACATAAGTCTTTATTGTATATTGTGTATATTTTATAACTACGGATACTATGTAAGCCTTTATTGAATATATTGTATCTCTTGTAACTATGTAAGCTTTGCATTTTCTTACTGCGCCCTGTTACTTATGGGTCTGGTGCGCAATAAAAGTGAATAAACAAACAAACAAACAAACCAGTACCAATAATTCCCGAAAAAAAATTCTGGGTATGATTACCTTACAAACTCTGGAGGACATTCAAACTAGAGTTAAGCAACTCCTGGACCCTACAGCCTTGCAAGATTGGATTTTAAAGGGATCTAACTTTACTGTTAAGGATGACCTACCTTACTTCAAAGGGCACCTATTTTTGCCACACAAAGAACTACAAGAGCTAGTTATTTCTCGTTATCATGATACCCTGATAGAAGGACACCCAGGGATTGCCAAAACGGAAGAAAAGGTAAAACACTAATTCTGGTGGCCCTCTTGGCGAAAGGACATTAAATCTTTTGTGATGTCATGTGGTATTTGCGCCCAAAACAAAGGACAAAAGAGGAGACCAGCTGGTCTTCTTCAATCCTTAGACATTCCACCAGCACCTTGGCACACCTTGTCACTGGATTTTATTACGGACCTGCCTCCTTGCTGTGGATATAACTCTATCCTTGTTATAGTGGATTTATTTTCTAAAATGGCCCACTTCATTCCATTAAAAGGCTTGCCTTCAGCTTCAGTTCTAGCTAAGGAATTTCTGGAAAACATTGTTCCTTTACATGGATTCCCATCCATACTAATCTCTGACCGAGGAAGCCATTCATTTCCCATTTTTGGAGAAAGTGCTGTCAGCTGGCGCAGATTGACGTACGATTGTCGACCAGTCACCATCCTCAGACCGATGGTCAAACTGAGAGAACAAATCAGACCCTTGAACAATATCTACGGTGTATGTTGCATCAATCCGAAAGTAATTGGAAAGATATCCTTTGGATTGCTGAATACGCATACAATAATTCGATACACTCGGGAACTGGACAAAGCCCTTTTTATACCATATATGGACATCATCCTCGGACCTCAGACCTTGATTCACCTCAAAGCCTCAAAATGCCCGCCGTAAACCATCTACATTCTACAATAACTCAAGCCTTCAAGGAAGCAACTGCGCATTTACTGCAAGCCAAGAGAAAGTATAAGCAGAATGCTGATCTACATCGAAGTGAAGCACCTCAATACCAAGTAGGAGACCAAGTATGGTTAGCTACCAGACACTTATCGCTCAAGGGACCTCGAACTTTTAAGCCAAGATATGTGGGGCCCTACTCAGTTACGGCCATCATCAACCCGGTGGCCGTCAAACTCGACCTACCAGCTAATATGCGTATTCATCCTGTTTTTCATGTATCACTTTCGAAACCGGTGCAACCTGGAACCCGACTAATCAAGCCACCAGAGCCTATCCAAATAAATGGAGAACCCGAGTTCGAGGTGAAGAACATTTTGGATTCCAAGGTGTCAAAGTCCAAATTGTACTATTTAATAGATTGGAAAGGATATGGGCCTCAAGAAAGATCCTGGGAGCCTAGTGACCATGTACACGCACCTCGGTTAGTCAAAAGGTTCCACCAGAATTTCCCAAACAAACCGAGACCCCCCGGAGAGAACGATCTTGGGAGGGGGATTAGGGGGGAGTGCTGCATGATGCATACTCCCGGAGAGCCAGTCCAAGACCGGCAGCCCCGGAAGCACACATCAGGTACCCAAGGGAAGGTCCAGCAACCCCAAATAGGGGCCCTTTGGACACAGTCCTGGCGCCTTTGGCGCCAGGCTCATTTTGGACATCAGTCCTGGCGCCGTAGGCACCAGGCTCATAAAGGGAGTGCTTTTGGTGGACTTACCTGATGCAGACCATGCTGCCAGATCCAGACCTCTTTGAGGCCTGAAAGGAACTACTTTATCTATGGGACTATTTTTGCCACTCGGGCGTGGTCAGGGAAGGATACATAACTGGTTGGGGAAGGATACATACCTGGGACTTCTTTGGGGGCTATTTAAGCCACGCCCAGACAGCAGCTCACGCTTCACGTTCCTCTGCTCCTAGCAGCTGGACGATCACTCTGTCTGCTCCTACATCCTGACTCCAGCCACGCTCGCTTCAGTTCTGGAACACCTAAAAAGAAGAAGAGAGGAAGAGAAGGTGAATAAAGGACATTACCTGATATTGCATGGGATCCGGAGCCAACACGCCGACGATCCTAAAGGGAAAGACATTATTTTAGGATTCCTCACGTTGCTCGTTGCAGCGCTGCGCTCAACTCACCTGTCCACAAGGAATTCCGTACTCCTACGACCATCCGCACGTTCCGCTGCATTCCAGCAGATAGGAAGGAAAACAGAAGAACAAAAGGTGATCCAGAGGAGGCATTGGGAAAAGACTGATTTGCCCGAAGGCTTACCTGGCGATTGGTGGGGGAGAATCCTTCCTCATCTCGGGTCGGCACGCCTTTTGGCAGTACCGCGCCCCGGCCCCTATGGGGAAAAAAGAACACGCGCATTAGTGGGTGAACATACAGACATTAGAAAAACCACCCCAACATAAGCTCACCTGGATTATCCACAGCGAATTGTCTTCTCTACGTGGAATCCTCGCTCAGCACTTGCGCAAAAAGACTAAAAGCAGTCCATTGAAAATAAAGGCCAAACAGGAAGGGAGAACAAACCTTGAACTTGATAAGTCATATACTTACGAAAGCGCCTTATTCATCCAAAAAACTTGTGAAGCAACTGGACCTGAATGCCCATCCGATAACCAGTGAAGTAACTGGATTCTACCGCACCCCTGCACCAGAAGCAGGATGGAGAGCTCTTCATTTCAAATCTTAAGGTGAGAATTAACGGGAAGGTTCAGAGGTGGTTTGAAGAGAGAGTAAAACGGGAAAGGAGGGGTTCGACTCGTCACTCCGCAGGTGATTAAAATCCTTTTCCCCATCTACAGAAATATCTTCCTACGCATCAGACAGGCGAGCTTTGGGGGTCCGGCCCAGTCGGTGTTCCGAGTCCTGTGCATCACCTTAGAAGAGGCCGCAGCAGCCCAGACCTGGTCAGCATCTCCGTGGGAGTCAGGTGAGCGTTACAATTATGTGGAGACAAACAGTGATCAAGTTAAATGTATTGCCTAGGCTACTGTACCTCTTCCAAAACATTGCACTGACGAACCCAGCAGTGAAACTGAAGCGACTGCACAAGTCCATTCTAGAGTTCATTTGAGGCAGGGCAGGGCATGAATATGTAAGACCCGGATGATGGCCTCTAAGGCTGGAGGGGGCAATCATTGTACTCAATTATTATCTCACCTCCCAGATAAAGATAATAGCGGACAGCCAGCAACCAGAATCAGAGAAGTGCTGGCTTTTGATTGAGCAGGACACAGTGGGGCAGCACTTCAGGAAGCAGTCTTGGCTGAATAAGCAACAAAGGGCCACAGGGTTGCACTCAAATGTAATCTCTGGGGGTGCGATGGTGCATAAGAAGGCTAGTCACCCTTTACACTAATGCATGTCAATGAGGATTTCACACTAGCTCTCAAAGATAGAGGATTCAAGATCTGGCAAAGGAAGGGATGTAGGAAGAAAGGAGACCTGGTAGAGGGGGGAGAAATAATGTCATTCGACGAGGGTAAAGGCCTGAATGATGGAGGTAGAGTCAGATACCAGCAACTGAGATATTGGTTGCATGACTCTAGTATGAAAAAGGGTGCCACAAGGTCGATTTCTACCCTTGAGAAAACGCTTCATGAGGTGGATGGTAGGAGGGGTCTGATTGGGAAAATCTGCAGGTGTATATCAGATCCCCAGAGGGGAAAAAGAATGGCCATTTAAATTGAAATGGGAGGAGGATTTAGGGAGGACCATTAGACCGAGGGAGTAGGAAGCCATTTAAATCGTACAGCGTGACAAGGCTCCATATGCACACAGCATGAGGAGCTACAGATCAAAATCATGCAGAGGTGGATTTACACCCCAGATAAACTGCTCAGGTTCAACACAGACACAGGGCCTCATTCCGAGTTGGGTGGTAGGGGATACCGGGCACCGGTAAGGAGACCGGTGCCGGTAGTCCCCTACCACCCAATTCCGAGGTCCCTTAGCGGGAACCGTAAGGGCCGTGTGGTCGGACCACACGTCCCATACGGTTCCCGCTAAGGTACCAGGGCGCAAATAATGGGCTTGCCATTCGCGAGCCCGTTATTTGCACCCTCCCCATAACCATTGAGCCCTATGGGGGCTCAAATGGGAATGGGGAATGGTTTGTTCAATGGGGACTTACCGGTCCCTCCAGGGTCGGAATGGACCGGTAAGTCCCCATTGAACAACACCGGAGGAGGTACCGGTATGGGAGGCAGCCATGGAGCTAATTGCTCCATGGCTACCACCATACTCGAATGAGGGCCTAAGACAAAACATGTTGGAGGAGATGTAGCCAGGAGGGTACTGTGACACATTATTGGGACCTGCCTGAAACGGTTTAGGTCTACTTGATCGAAAATATTTGACCTGATTTTTTGGGGTCTTTTTTTGGGTCGTAAAATGAGGGGGAAGTCCCCCTGCACCCACCACCACTTCACCCCACCCTAACCTATTCGTTTACCCTCCCATATATTTAGTTCTTTTAATTCATCCGAACAAACAATCAAAGAAATTAGGTCAAATTGAAAAGGTCAAATGTTTTTCGATCCAGTTTGCTAATATCCACGAAACAGGTCAAATTATGGCAAACAATTGAATAGGTAATTTGCAAAGTTGGAGAGATTCGGTGAAGACTCACATCAGGCTTTGTCGTGCTAGGGCTGTATCAGGGAGGGGAGTGGGTAGGATTGCAGACGCAAACCAACTTAATCAAGGCTATGGCGTAAGCAACAAAGCTAACGATAACCTCCATATGGGGCAAGAAGGAGCCTCCTTCACTGGGACAGTGGTTCATAGACGTTGGGAGATTGCAGCGATGGAGAAATTGAGGGCTTTGAATAGAGGTACTGCTATGAGCGGTATGCCGTCCACTGATCCAGCAACTGAGCTCTATGAGCTGCACTGTTTAAAGCCGAGAACTATTCCGGCGATTTTCCAGGATGCGACTTAGTGGTCTACATGAGCCGCAAACGCTGACCTACGAACACGCAAAGGGGGCCCTTGAACTTCCAATGCCCGTGTGAGTGGGGGTTGGGGGATGTTTGGAATTGTTGTAAAAGGCAATAAAAATATATTTTTTCAAAAATACAAAAGGCTTCATCTATCATGCTGGACAGGCTGTGTATTAGAAATGGCATAGTGTGAGATGTGCCAGACAACACAACGTTTGTACTGTTTTCTGTCATCTACAGTACAGAAAGACATTCCTCTCTACTGACATTAACTTTGAGGGTGTCGCCAGCCCAGCAATCTCACATTAACCCCAATGTTCCACTTCTACTTCAATGGGATTGCCTGCCCAGGAAAACCTTTATCACCGTCCAAACAGGCATACACATTTCCAAATGGTTGTGGGGTACACTGAGAGTGAAAAGGCTGTAATATGAGGACGCATATTAAATGAACATTGCATTTTGTGCAGTGTTGATTTGCATTCATTCTGTGCTGTACAGGAGTTATGGATTTGTATTAATAAATACAATTATAACCAACAGATCATAAAGTAAAAATTACAAACCACGAATGCCTGACCCCCACCTCATCACAGACAGAGATACACACGCACATAGTTTGTCTTTTTGTTTTATGTGTCATGAAAATATTATATTAGTCCAAATAAGTTGTGGCAACATGGAAGTCATCACTGATATTTCAGCGTGCTTCGGTTGATGAGATTGAAAGCAGGGAATGCTTAGGCAGAGTTAAAGTAATGGACAGGGTGTGGAGCGGAGACGTGAGGTGACGAGTGGATATGCGACGGTGAGAGTAGGGTTAGGAAAACTAGCAGTTCCTCGTCCAGTTCTTCCTCAAGCAGTTGCATGACCTTTGCAGAACATGTGGACAGTCTAAACTAATGGAAACATGTTGTTTCTAAGGAGATGCAAGTTTCACTTTAGTCCTTTCAAAATAATCTGGGCAAATGAGGTGAGGTACCGAGCGAGCGAAGGGGAAGTCACAGGAACAGGATACAACTGTGTGGGGTCTGTAACCCCATATCAAAGGGCCTCATTATTAGTCGACCGGTCTGGTAAAAACTGCCAATATTCATGGATACTTTACCAGACCGGCTGACTACAGGTTTGCTGGTGGGGCACTTGAAAGGCAGGCGCCCCACTGGCAAAAAAAGCTGCAATTACCAGCACCGGTATTGCTGGTGTCGGTTATGACGGCAAATCTCCTCATGGAGTCCTATGGGACTTCATGAATGGGGATTTACATCGGCACTCCGGCACCCATAATCCGGCGCCAATGCCTCCAGACAGGGTGCCAGAAACAGTAACATTTGCCAGTATCTTGGCAGCTCTACCACCAGGCAATGTTGAAATGACACCCAAAGTCTTGTAATGCCAATTGAAAAGGAATGACACCCTTCCAAACAGGAAGAAGACAACACAGGAAGTACCGTTGCCCGTGCCAAACTCACACAAGACCCATATTGTAAAAAGGAAATGGGATATGTACTCGCTAGTAACTCCAGGAAATGATACTGGCTAACATAAACCATTCAGCAGACACATCGTACAGACGAGTAACTTATCCTCCTCATGGAAGCAGGTTTTGTTCTTCCTCGTGACATTCTCCATTGGAGTGGTGTCCTTGTTCTTGAGCTGTTTAGTGTCTATTCTCAGATCAATATCATTCACATACCAGGTGTGGGAAGCTCCTATGGTCAGACTTGAACCAGAAGGAGTGATGGCACTCATCAATCTTTCCCTCAATTTTAATTTCTTCCAGGACCATTGTCACATCAGCAGAAGTTCTGGCATGCACATTCTTAGTTTGAAATGCCAACATGCTATGGGAGGGGACCACACAATGCAGCACAAATACCCTTGAAGGATTACACGAATACTGCAGCTCTTTACAATCAGTTTGGTGTGAACAATTGGCGGAGAGGAAGTTAATTTGAGCATCACCTTTAAATAAGCTTCGACTGTTTCCTCGACCAGCTGCTGTAGAATATGTACATGCATTCACTGAAACATTATCCAATGTTTCTATCATCTTATGTTGCAGGACAGGAGTGAAACTTAAAATAAATCTGCGTGAAAACATTAAGATATATACAATACAGTGAAATATTGTTTGGAATGGCTTTGTACGATTTTTAGAGGTTGCTTCTTACACAAATGGAATTTCTGTCTGCACAGTCCACCGAAAATCAACCTGAAGCTTGGGGGTCAGGTAGCCAAAAGTACCATCGATGGCCATCCCAAATACTGTATCTCTTGGCAGTCAGACTGGTGTGAATGGGTGGAAGAGGAACCTTAGGAGTGTAATGGGCGCCCTCAGATGCGCGAGAGGGAGTCATCAAAACAAGGGAAGACGCTGAGGGCTATGATCACCAATCACCATGATTGTCAGGAGCTCTGCCCACATTTCAGTTTTACTCTGACACTGGGAATGTGTGGCCCTCCACTGCCTTTAGAATAGGAGCTACGGGAACTTGGGCTTCAGCCAGTTGCCCTTGTCTAAAAATGTCCTCCCCAACTCAGCGATTTAGGTTATTATATTCACAGCAATGGAGGGAGCCCTGTGTTTATATCACGCAGGAAAAAAATAGTGTAAAAGACTGTTTGCCATAGCTTTAGACAAGACCTGAAACAAAATGTTAACAATACCAATAATTGCAGAGAAATGAGAACTCTTATATCCAGTTAATTTACCATTCCTTATGCACTTGTCCTATCCACACACCTACCAGCATGAGTGGAATGACAGGTGACAAAATGCTTATGTGTTTGAAAGAACTTGAACATGACATAATCGATGACGTGGGCTCTGTACTAGGAAGGGACCCGTTAAGGGACTTCAGAGCTAATAACGGGCACGCAAACTGGATGGAAACAGTCCCAACTGGGGCCATGCTGAGTGACCCCAAAGTACACCTTTGCAGGGCTTCCTGGTGTATTGTTTGGGTCGGGCAGCAACACTTTTTGAACACACCAATTACTATTTATAATATGTTCAACATTCAGGCCATTCTCCCTTGTTAGAGCCCCACAAACGTACATCCCACGTAAAACGATGATTACAGGACCGCTGGGTCAGCAGCATGGGTGTCCCATAGTGAATATGATTATGCCCAAAGCCTCAGCGCATGCCTGGATTCTGTGGCAAAATCACAGACACAGAAAAAAAGTTATCAAGGGAATGTGTATTGGCCTCTGTGCAGCAGAACAAAGAAAAGCAGCCAGAAGTGAAGCTAAATGTAAACCATGGTCAAATGGGGCCCGTTCAGGTTAAGTATAGGTGTAGGGAGGACAGGATGGAAACAAATTATACAGAAATGCAGCAAGGACTTTCATAAAAAAATCTTTATTAACGTGTTTGTAACATGTACTTTGTTCACTGGAGTTACCTGACAGTTCCAAGGTACCCCAACTGCTGGTGTCCCCTGGAACATCCACAGACTATGGGTAAAGGGTGGGACCGCGGGACTACCCTCTTAGGAAACAGACCTAACCTGGCATGAAAATTCGATTTCAGGTGTTGAGGGGACGTTTTGTAAAGTCAACCGTTAGAAAAGATGGTTGGAGTAGGTCAGAGAAACGAGAGGAACTGTATAGAGAGAGCTGGTGTAATTCCGGGAGGATGAAGGCCACCAAGTGGCCCCTTAGGCTCTGCAGATGGTGTAATCTTGGCCACGTGTGGCAGCGGTGGCCTGGCGATATCCAGAGCCTGCGCTGTGTGTGAGGAGCAGCCCGGGTGCCTGCATGGCCTGACGAGCTTTCTGACCGAGTATGTCCTGGGCCTCACGGGACAGAGGCCGGGGTGAAAACTGATCCGCGATATGGGGAGACATGAACAGGTGGCCCCTGACCCAGGAGCGTGCCATGAGATCCATATGGGCCCAGCAAAGGCCAGACAGAGTGGTTGGAGAAGAACCATGTACTGGGCTGTGTGCAGGATGTGTGTGGAGACATTGTGAGAACTAGGGAGCGAGATCTCGCGAGATCTTGAGGCTGACGAGATCGCAAGGACTTACGCTCTTGGCAGAACGGTGGTGGAGCGCCAGTGAAGCAGTCCACTCTAGCGCTGCTCCCGATAACGAGACCTCATAACTACAAGTCACCAAGGGCTATGGAATCTGGCTTCCAGGGGCGTAAATCCAATGCCATTGGAGGCCTCAAGGGTGCCCTGGAAGCCTACAGCGTGCCATCAATGTGCACACCCTGCCTCCAGTGAATTAACTGGGAGGCCCCTGATTGCAACTGTGAGTACTGCTTCTGCCCCATGCATGGACAACAAGTTATTCGCCTTTTGTAACTTCCCATTAAATACAGTTTGAAGCACTCCAGACGTCCTGTCATCCTTTAAAGCCACCACACAATTGGTGACGAGGATACCAATAGACCCACGGGCCCACCCTGCAAGGCGCCACACCAACCCCTGCATTTCTCCCCTCACCTGGGAGCCCAGCAATTCCGTGGATGCAGTTGGAGCCTCTTTTCTCCACATATCTGGAGGCTGTAGGTGGCATGGGATATGCTCCCGCCAGGAAGAAGGCGATGTTGTTGAACGCAATGGGGGCTGAAGGACAGCACATCTTTGCCAGTCTAAAGGCCATACCAGTGGAGGACGATGACGTCTACAAGGAGGCAACCCGCCCCATAGTGAAGAGGTTCAACAATAAGGAGAACTTGGTGCTACACAGGCTGAGGTTCTACACCCGTAAACAAGAAGGGAACAAGCCCATGGATGACTACATCCCCAGGATGAGGGAGCTGGCAGCCCTATGCGCTTTCGGCAAAAAAGCAGAACAAGTCATCTGCAACATGCTGGTCGTTCACACAAATTCCAGGAAAGTGCAGGACAGGTTCATCCAAGAAAAAAAGGTGTGCCGTCAAAGTTTCGAAAAAAATAGTTTTGAAATACAATAGTTTCGAAGGAAAAGTACCGAAAAAAATGCATTTTGTTTAATGTCATTTTTTTGGGGGGTTTTGTATAGTAAAAATAGTATTTTTTCCCCCAAAAAAAGGTGCATTCAAATGTTTTTTTTCGATGCTTTTGAGTCGAAACTGTTGTATGTCGACACTATGACTGTTGAACCTTTGACTATAAACCAGAAAAAGAGGTGACCCTCGACAAGGCCATCCAAATTGCCAGGGCGGAAGAAGAAACCTCCAGCAGGCGCAAAGAGACGGGAAGCCACCTGCCAGTGCCCGAACGCACAGCGCTGTAATGGAGAGGGCGCAGAGATAAGCAGCCCCGTGACAGCCCCAGAGACAAAGGCCCTAGGCAAAAGGATGCGCCGAAAGCTACAGATGTGCCAGCACCATACACATGGCAAACGATCGTGACTGGAACAAGGAGTGCTCCAAGTGTGGACGCATAGGTCACGTGGCCCCGGCATGCACATGGTGGGAAAAAAACGTCTTCAGCACTTCAAGTGAAGATGACGAGCTACAGGACAGACCCGTGGTCATCATGGTCAATGCCCTCCACGCCAGGAGAGAAAAGCCCCACTGCACCATTAAAGTGGATGGCATGGAAACACGTGTCATGGGCGACTCAGGCTCAGATCTCACAATCCTTCCCATCAACACGTACAAGGAGATGGTGGGACAAGCAAGAGTGGAAATTAGAATGACCAGACAAAAGCCAATGGTTTTCAGAGGCGCAACTGTCGATCTACTCAGCTACATCAGAGCCCAAATTGAGTTCAAAGCAGGTCCACCACCACCAAGGTGTACTTCTCGTCCAAAGGCCCCGCCATTCTCCGATGGGATGATCAACACAGGCTCAGTATAAAACTGGACCCCAGCACCCCGGAACAGGTACTCATGGTGTCCTCTGGAGCAGCGCAAAATTTCAGAGAAGTCTCTCAAAGCCTGTTTTACGAATCCCTGGGGAAAGGGAGGGCCTACGTCCACAAGATCTGTTTAAAACCCAATGCAGTGGCGGTGAAACATAAAGTCAGACCAGTACCCGCCACGGTGAGACCAGCGTTAGAAGCCCTCCTCCGGAAGATGGTCGAAGAAGGAACCATCGAAACAGTGGAATCCTCCGGGTGGCTGAGCCCAGTGGTCCTAGTAAAGAAGAAATCCAGCAATGACCTCAGAATATGCATCAACCTGAGAAGTCTGATCCTAGAGGTTGTTACGGATAGCTTCCTGCTACCCAGCATCAGCGAAATTGTGCTCATGATGAAAGAAGCGTCAATCTTCTCGAAGTTGGACATGTGTGACGCTTATCACCAGATTCCATTACACAAAACTTCATGCCCCCTAACAGCGTTCATCACCCCCTTGGCACATTCCAATACACCCGCAAGCCGTTTGTGTTGTCTTTGGCAGCGTCCGCATTCCAGAGGATGATGAACTCACTATTAAAAGGAGTCGCCAACATTTCATACTTTCAGGATGACATCCTTTTGTATGCCAGAGACAACGAGAGCCATGACAAAGCTCTCAGGGCAGTCTTGAGCAAGCTTCAAGAAGCAGGCGTCCATCACGCCATGAGAAATGTGCTTTTGGAGTGAGCGAGGTAGAGTACATTAGGTACCGCATCTCAAAAGAAGGGGTGAGCCCCAAAAAGAACCTACTGGAGGCCATAACAGATGCCCCGGCCCTGATGTCCTGAGAGGAACTACGCTCGTTCCTGGGCCTCGTGGAGTACTGTGCAAAATTTGTCCCAAGGTTTTCCGAAACCACATCCCCCATGAGGGAACTCTTGAAGAAGGGGGCAATCTACTCCTGGGGGACAAAGCAAGACGAAGCCTTCACTGAAATCAAAAGAAGAATTCTACATGCACCGTGCCTCAAACCGTTCAACCCTGAGTGGGACACCTGCATCACAACAGATGCCAAGCGCATACTGGTTGGGTGCCACGCTGACCCAGAAGAAAGGCGACACAGAAAACATTGTAGCATTTGTGTCGAAAGCCTTATCTTCAGCAGAGAAAAATTATTCCACTGTAGAAAAAGAAACGCTAGCATGTGTCTGGGCCGTCGACTACTTCAGATCTTGCGTTTGGGGCATGAAATTTAGATTGGTCACTGACCACAAACCCCTCATTCACATGTTGAGCCCAGGCGGCACCAAGACTGCCACCCTGAGGCTGTCCAGGATGGCTGCAAAGCTTCAAGAGTACACTTATGAGATAGCCCACATTGCCGGCTGGAAAAAAGCGCAAGCGGACTGCATGTTCAGGCTCCTGAACCAAAACGCCCCTGGGAACACATTCCTGGAAGATGAATGTGTCGTAGCCTCAATATGTGACTTGCGGAACAGCGAGTAAATGGACCTGAGCGAGTGCCACTAGCAGGAGGAGTACGAGCTGGACAATGCCCTACGGTGCGTAGCAGCCTGGATCCGCGAAGGGTGGCCTGATGAAAGAGCAATCCCTGAAGGCCTACGTCCCTACTGGAAAGTGAGTGACGAAATCACCACCATTAACGGTCTCATTCTGAGAGGTGACCAAGTGATCCCGCCCGGCGGAATTCGCAAGGTGATACTATGCAGAGCACACTCAGGTACTCAGGTCATCTGGGGTGCAACATGACCAGACGCAGGAAATGCGATGCCTATTGGTGGCCTGGCATGGATCAGGATATACGGCAAATGGTTGACAGATGCCACAAATGCACGAACAGCGACAAGCGCCTGTCGGTGAGACAAGCCCCCATGCTGCCCACCGAAATTCCCAAAGGGGTGTGGTGCAAACTGGGGTTGGACTTCATCGGGCCCATGGAAAGCATGTCCCCAGAACACAAATATGGGATAGTCACGGTTGATTACTTCTCTAAGTGGGTCAAAGTTGACTTCACCTCGGACATCACCACGAACACAGTCATCGAAGCGCTCACCGCCATATTCCAGCGCAAAGGCCTCCCCGAGGAAATTGTGACGGACAATGGAGTCCAGTTGGTCTCGCGAGAAATGGAGAAATTCCTGAAACTTAACAATGTTTGACAGCGGAGAGCAAGCCGCTACTACCCACAGGCCAATGGACACATTGAGTGGGCGAACCGCTTCATTAAAGACGTGCTGCAACTGGCGCACGCCTCGGGCCTAGACCCGTACAAGACTGTCAAGGAAGCCGTTGCGGCCCACTGCATCACTCCCAACACCATCACCGGCGTTTCACCGTTCCATTTGCTAAGGGGGAGAAGGGTAGCATCCACACTGGTCTACGCTGGCTCCACCAAGTGAGGGCTGACGAAGATGTGGACATGAAAGACGTTGTTTTTTGTATGCAATGGAACAAAGAAGCCATGAAGGCTCAAGGGGGCACACGCCGAGCGGCTCGTCACACAGAGGTTAACAAAGGCGATTTGGTGTAGATACGCCTTCCCCACAAAGACACTACGACCGACTCTAAAGGAGGACCTGCGCTCTTGGCAGAATGTTGGCATGGCGCCAGTGAAGCGTTCCGCTCTAGCGCTGCTCCTGATAAGTAGACCTCATAACTACAAGTCAGCAAGGGCTATGGAGCCTGGCTTCCAGGGGCGTAAATCCAGTGCCATAGGAGGCCTCATGGGTGCCCTGGAAGCCCACAGCATGCCATCAATGTGCAGACCCTGCCTCCAGTGAATTAACTGGGAGGCCCCTGACTTCAACTGTGAGTACTGCTTCTGCCCCATGCATGGACAACAAGATATTCACCTTTTGTAATTTCCCATTAAATACAGTTTGAAGCACTCCAGGCGTCCTGTCATCCTTTAAAGCCACCACAGTGTGGCCTGGGAGAAGAAATGGCCCTGAGCCTCCAATGAGTGAGAGGGGCCCCGGCTAAGCAGCACAGTCCATCAGTTTAACGCCCATGGACCATAGGAGATCTAAGCCCCGGACCGTGTGCTCTGGCTGAAGTGGGTGAGATAGTGTGGCCTGGCCTGCATGGGAAAGCCTGCTCGCCCCGTGGCCATGCGCTGTGGGCAGTGAAGAATCATCTGCCTCACCTCCATGTTCTGGATGTGCGGGGCCCCACACAGCGAGGGGCCTGTTGGGTCTCCGCCTTCCCCGTGGCCAGAAACAGAGCAGCCAAGTAAGGACTTACTGGGATCCCAGGCTGCTACCTACCTCCTATGCACCGGTAGCCAAGGAGCAGGGCAGCAGGATCGGCGGCTGCAATCAGGGAGGCAGGACCTGGCCGGGGTGAACCCCATTAACAAAGCACAGCCACAGAGGAAACGGCGCTGCCATAGCCATGAGGATAACACAAGCTCTGCCACGAAGGACAGACTGTGTGACCTGTGGCACCCGCCTGCGGGAGAGTGACGGTGGAAATCACCAGGAGAAAGAAAGTTACTGTTCATAGTATCTGGACAGGGACTGTCATTATTGACACAGGATGTCATGTTGTTTAGGGCAGACTGTAGCTCGCAAGAACATTTGCATTGGTTGATGAGATTGGAAGAGGATGATGAGGGTCAAGAGGAAGGCGTGATTGGCAGCACGCTCAATGTGCATTCGGCTACAGAGTTGCCCAGAAGGGGTATCTTTAGCCCTATTAATAAATGGGGCACTCAGTGAGAGGGGACGGGTGCTTTGCAACCCCCCCACGCCGCTCCCCGTGTATACTAGTCCTTATGTTTCCATCAGGAGCTCAGGTTTGGGGCCCATCTCCTACTCGAACTAACAACTTTCTAATGCAAGTTACTCACTGCCCTTGTCTGCCCAGCTAGTCGGGGTGCTTGGGCAGCTCCAGTGTGGTCCATCCCTGGTCTGGGGGCAGGAGCTCTGGCTACCCATTGTGACCTAAAACGTCTCTCTCTCTCTCTCTTTCTCTCCAACACGTCCTCCCTCCCTCTCTCTCCCTCTACCCCTCGCTCCCTCTCTCTTTTTCCCTATCCCCCTCTCCCTATCACTATCTATCTCTCTCCCTTGCTCCCTCTTTCCCTTTCTCTCTCCCCCATATTCATCTCTCTCTCTCCACCTCTCTCTCCTTCTCTCCCTCTCTCCCCCCTATTCTCCCCCTCCCTCTCCCTCTGGCTCTCTCTCTCTCCCCCCTCTCTCTCTCCCCCTCTTCCTCTGTCCCCCCTCTTTCTCTCTCTCTCCCTTTCTCTCCCCCTCTATTCCTCTCTCTCCATCTCTCTTCCTCTGGCTCCCTCTCCCCCCTCTCCCTCGCTCCCTCTCTGCCTCCCCTGCTCTCGCTCCCTCTCTCCCTTTCTTTCTCTCCCTCTCGCTACCTTTCTCTCCCTCCCACCCTCCTTCCCTCCTCCTTTCTCTCTCCCACTCTTCCTCAGTGGCGTTGCTTGGTGAGGGATGGGGGGCCAGCCCCCCCCTGTGAAACCCTGTGCCCCCCATATTCCCCTCCTACCTAAGCCGAGCAGTGACCATGTTTTCCCCTTACTTTTGTCTGTACCCCTCGACTTTTGTTTTTGGCCCCCTCTGTGCCCCTCCTAAATTTGATTCCTGGCGACGCCACTGCTCTTCCTCCCTCTCTTTATCTCCCTCTCCAGAATAAAGGGTGACACAAACAAAAAAGGAAATGGAACAAACTCAACACAAAGAAAACAAACTTCATTGCTGCAGTCACACCAGATCCAACAAAACAATACTTTCTGCAAATTAACTTCAAAACGCCTCAAGAATCTCAAATGTCCCCAAAGGTTCCCCCAAACTCTTAGAAATTCTCTCCCCTGACCACACCCTCCCCCCTCTCTCTCTCTCCCTCGCTCGCTCTCTACCACCCACTCTACTGACCTTGTCATGAGGGGATGGGGACCCCTCTCGGCCTGGGGTTTGAGGCCTACCAGAGGGGAAGCCAGAGCCATTCCTACCCCATAGGGGGAAGGTGGCAGTCGGGAGGGCCTCAGCTCCTGTCTCCTCACTAAGTCTTAAGACCCTTTTTGAAATCAAGCAAAATTCAATTCTCATCTTTTTTTTCTATTACATAAACCATTACACGGTATGTTTTAACCCAGCATAAATGAAGGGGGACACAAACATAAAAGAAAATGGAAAAAAACTCAATACAAAGAAAGCAAACGTCATTGCCGCATTCACAGCAGATCCTACAAAAAAATACTTTCTGCAAATAAACTTCACAACGCTTCAAGAATCTCAAATGTCCCTTAAAGTTCCCCCAAGCTCTTAGAAATCCTCTCCCCTGACCACACCCTCCGCACCTTCCCCACCTCTGATCTCCACTCTCACACTATTTGCAGTGGAATTCGCACATCCATTGAAGACAAGGTCTCATCTCACTCTCCCTGACCTACGGCCCTCCCATGCCGTCCGCTGCCCCTTTCACTTCATCACAGTTCACAGACGATGTCATCCTCAATGCAATCCATTCCCTCAAACCACCCTCATCGCTTCTATATCTGTACCCTGCCTCCTTCCCCAAAGCCCATGCCCAAACTCTCCTCGGTAATATCCCAGGAACTCTGCAAATTACAAACCAATTGCCAGCCGTCTATCCCTTGCTAAATTCATAAGAATGTGTTACAGACTTTCTGCAACACCATCTTGAATATCATAACATCCTTGAGGGCACAGTCTGACTTCCCAGGAACTGCTACTACCCTTGAATTTGTTTTTGAGGACCTCCTAAGAATAGGAAGGTTTCGGAAACTGGCAGCCCTCATCCTACTTGAAATGTCTGCTCCTTATGATAGCTTTGTCCACCTTCACCTCTACAAAGACTGTCATCATGTTCTACACTCCAATCCCTCCTTTGGTTCAATTCTTTCTTCTCAGACCACTTCTACTCCAAAAAACATGGTGTGTTCACCTCTGCAAAAACATTTGTAAAATGTGATGTCCCCCCAGGGTCCTCCCTGTAGCGTCCACTTTTGAATGTGTATGTCAGATCTCTAGCTGACTCAATTCACAGCTGCAATCTTAGTGTCCACTCGCATGCAGACGACGCGCAGCTTTGCTCTCAACTTGACCAAGCCGACAATGAATATTGTTAGGGTCTGACTGCCTCAACGCCATAAACGCATGGATGAAAATCAATTGGTTCTGGTTTAATGGCCCCAAATCTGAAATCCTTATATTAGCTAACCAATGCACACCACCTGTTACTATCCCATTCCATCAGTACTTTGGTTACTCTCCATGGCATAACTTTAAAGTCTGTAACTTCAACAACAATCTTTCATCAACCTCTCACATCAATAACATCTCATCTACTTTACTCTTAAAATTAAAATTCATCAAACTAAGTCCATGCTGTTCTCTCTATGGCTCAAAACATAACCATCGTTATTGCCACTGTACTCTCCAGCTTGGCCTATATTACTGCACTCCTTACTGGGTTGTCCTGCTCATCAATTCATGAATTGCATATTGTCCAAGACCATGCTACCAGAACCATTTTCAGATGTCCCTCGTGGCACTACATCAGACCAGGCCAAACGCCCATCCATGGGTTGCCCAGCAGATAGCAATGGCAGTTCAATCTCCTCTGCCTTATCCATAAAACCATCCATTGCACAGCTCTAGAATACCTAAAGGCCAAATGAACTGCTTACTAACAAAAACTGCAACCTCAGCTCTTCTTCCCTAAACCTGATCTCTTACTTTGCTTTCAACTCGCTATTAGCATAATTAACCTAAAAACATTGGACCTAAAACATTTGATCAATTTTTTTTGCCCTTTTTTTGTCGTCAAAAATGTAATTATATATATATTCAGTGAAAAAACTTTGTTAAAGGGACATCATGGTTAAGTTGCGCTACTAAAATCCTATGAAATTCAGTGAAATAACTTTGTTAAAGGGACGTTATGGTTCCAAGTAAAACCGAAAACCCCCTGAAATTCGCCAGTTATGGTAAGCTAAGCAACCATAACTCGTGCCACCACCCTGCACTGCTAAGACTAACACCCACAACATCAAAGATGACATCACAAATGTCATTGATGACATCACTGATGACATCACATGTACACTTACTTTTCATGAAATGTCTGTAAAAGGGGTTCTTATTATAATGTTTGAAAAAAAGTGTCAAAGATCATTGGAATAAATATCAAGAGCTAATTAGTGCATTAAGCAATGCATTGATATAAATAGCATTCTATTATGAAGCTCTCATACAGAAACATAGGCATTGTGTGCAGTATACATGATGAAGGTATAATATTCATAAGGTTAATATGTTGGATAATGAAATGATAACTGTTTTCTTATTAGAGTTTTGTGTACTGTGACATTTTTTCCATCTCCTAAAATCAACTGTCACTTCCAAACCTGTCTGCTATTTAATTTCTTTTTACATGCACATTTTCAAAGCATGTTGAACTAACATATTTAAAGTACAATATGAAGAGTTAACATACTCAAACAAAATTGCATGCACACAATATGTTAAAAAATCAAACAACAATACTTGTACAAAAACATAAACATTTATTTACTTATATTCATTTAAAGTGCAAGCAGCCCATGGCATTGAGGCGCTGTTACTTAGAAGAGCTTAGTTACAGAAATAGTGGTATTCAGTGGTACATTATGAATTCCACAAGGCATACAAATGTTATGTTATGTTATGTTACTTTGCATTTATATAGCGCCTTATATACCATTGGTATGGTCTGAAGGCGCTGGTAGGTTGAACGCCCTTGGGAACCAAAGTTCAGATCAGTAGAAGGGGTAGAGAGAGACAAAAGGTTCATGTGAGCACCGGGCATGTGTGCAGCTTGTGCGATATCCGTGTAGTAGCTGCTTCTTAGCGGTAGGTGTGGTGGTTGAGAGATCAGGAGAATGTGTTCGTTCAGGCAGGTTTTATCCAGAACGGCTGCAGCTGCGTTAGGCCTGAGGGGAACGCCTGGCTGGGTGGTGTGAGACCAGCAGTGTCAACTTAGAATGATGTGGAGTAAGCGGTGGATGTTGGTATGAGAAACGTTATCCCGAATGGTGTCATAGTATCTCTGTGTTCTAGTTGAGTGGTGGTGTAAAGGAGAGAGTAGGCGTGGCGGTGTGATATGATGAGTTATATGCTCTTTCTAACATTCTTTGCATTCTAAACCATACTATATACGTCGCGCAATTCAATGCGTTCCAGTCCGTACCGTGGACACTTATCCATTCTCCAACGTAGCTCAACATACTCATCCATTCTAGAATCTGGGCACTCGATCGCTCCAGGCACTCTTTCACTCCAAGAACCCATCCGCTTTATGCCCTCACTCGTGCTATGCGTTTACCTGTTTTACGCACTTACCCACTCTACACACTCACCCCTCTACGCACTCACCCCTCTACACACTCATCCTCACAGCCCCTCTACGCACTCATCCCCTCTGAATATACATCCATACAACCATACACCCATCCTCTCCATACTCCCATCCACCCCATGCACCCATCCGTCTTATACACCCATCCGCCCCATACACCCATTCGCCCCATACACCCATCCGCTCCATGCACTCATCCGTGCCATGCACTCATCCGCTCCATGCACTCATTCTCTCCATGCACTCATCCGCTCCATACACTCATCCGCTCCATACACTCATCGGCTTCATACACCCATGCGCTCCATACACCGATGCGCTCTATACACCTGTGCGTTCCGAACAGTCATCCGTTCCGAACACTCGTCCGCTCTATACACTCATCCGCTCTATACACTCATCCGGTCTATACACTCATCCGCTCCATACACTCATCCGCTCCATGCATTCATCCGCTCCATGCAATCATCCGCCCCATGCACTCATCCGCTCCATGCACTCATCCGCTCCATGCACTCATCCGCTCCATGCACTCATCTGCTCCATATACTCCTCCGCCCCATACACCCATGCGCTCCATACACCCATGCGCTCTATACACCTGTGAGTTCCGAACAGTCATCCGTTCCGAACACTCGTCCGCTCTATACACTCATCCGCTCTATAAACTCATCCGCTCCATACACTCATCCGCTCCATGCATTCATCCGCTCCATGCATTCATCCGCCCCATGCACTCATCCGCTCCATGCACTCATCCGCTCCATACACTCCTCCGCCCCATACACCCATGCACCCCATACACTCATGCGCCCCATACGCTCATGCACTCTATACACCCATGTGTTCTATACACCCATGCGTTCCATTCCACCGTCCGTTCCAAACACTTGTCCGCTCATACACTCATCCGCTCCATATACTCATCCACTCCCTACACTCATCCACTCCCTACACTCATCCACTCCCTACACTCATCCACTCTCATCCACTTCCTACACTCATGCACTCCCTACACACATCCCCTCCCTACACTCATTCCCTCCCTACACTCATCCATTCCCTAAACTCATTCTCTCCCTACACTCCTCCACTCCCTACACTCCTCCGGTCAGTACCCTCATCCGGTCCATACCCTCATCCGGTCCATACCCTCATCGGCTTCCTACACTCATTCCCTCCGTACATTCGCCAGGTCTGTACAATCGTCCGCTCAGGCGATAGACACACTCTCCACACTTCCGCATTCATCAGCTATCCAGACTCCTTGGCTCTACTTACTCATCTGTTCCACATACTCATCTGATCTACACACTCGTCCTGTTTACGCTCATCCGTTCTGCACATTCATCCCTTCTACTCACTTCTCTGAAATGTACACACTCACCCCTTCTACGGACTCACCCCTCAATGCACTCACCCCTCTATGCACACACCCCCTCTGCGCGCACAAACCTGCTCTGCGTGCACACACCCCCTCAGCGCGCACACACCCCCTCTGCGCGCACACACCTCCTCTGGGCGCACACACCCCTCTGCGCGCACACACCCACTCTGAGCACACCCACCTACTGCGCACACACCCCTTCTGTGCACACACCCCCTCTGCGCACACACCCCCTCTGCGCACACACCACCTCTGCTCACACACCATGTCCAGCGCACACACCCCCTCCAGGGCACTCATCAGCTCCATGCACTCATCCACTCCAGGAACTCATCTGATCCATGGACATATGCACAAACTCATGCTTTTCACGCATCCAACAGCAATTTCCTATTCTATATATTCAATCTCATACACTCGTCTGTTCTATACGTTCATCGGCTCTGCGCACTCATCCTCTCCATGCACCCGTGCGCTCCATACACTCGTGTGCTCCATACACCCCACCACTGCTCCATACACCCCACCGCTCCATAAACCCCTCCGCTCCAAATAACCCTCCGCTCCATACACCCCTCCGCTCCATATAACCCTCCGCTCCATACATCCCTCCATTCCATACACCCCTCCACTCCATATACCCCTCCACTCCATACAAACTTCTGCTCCGCACACCCCTCCACTATGCACACCCCTCCCCTCCGCACACCCCTCCTCTCCATCCACCCCTCCGCTCCATACTCTCCCTCCTCCGCTCCATACTCTCCTTCGCTCCATACTCTCCTTCGCTCCATACTCTCTTCTGCTCCATACACTCATCTGCTCTATATACTCGTCCGCTTCATATACACATCCGCTCCATATCCACATCCGTTCCATATCCACATCCGCTCCATACACTCAACCGTTCCATACACTCATCCGCTCCATACACTCATCCGCTCCAAACACTCATCCGCTCTGCACTTCCAAGTTCATCCGCTATCCACTCAATCATGCACTTTATTTCCCTCTCCTGCGGACACCTGCAGAATATGACCTGGAGCTGTCACATGCTCTACAAACTCATCCGTTCCACATACTCATCTGTTCTACACACTCCTTTGGTTTACAATCATCTATTCTTCACATTCATCGAGATTACGCACTCATCCGTGTTACACGCTCATCCGTTTTACATACCCGTCCGCTCTACACACTCATCTGTTTAAGATGTTCATCCATTGTATACACTCATCCGGTTTACTTATTCTTTTGATTTCCACACTCATTCGCTATATAGCTGTCTGTTCTTCCACTCATGCATTCTTCGACTACCGACTTCATCGGTTCTACCTATATCATCCATGCCATACACTTCGTTTACACCTCATGCAATTTGTTCATTTCAGCAGATTAACTTTCTGTACTGTTTCCGTATGATTTATTCTTATTGGCCCTTATACTGCTTTGATCTACTTTATTCGTTTAATTCTGTTTGTCCTTCAATTTTAAAGTAGGAGTTATTAGCTGTCAATTTCTCGGATCAGTAGTTTGTTTGATTGGTGTCATTGAGTTGTTGTTAGTCTGATTTTGGGATAGCATGGTGCGGGTTGGTTTTATGGGAAGAGCCAGGTTTTCAGTAGTTTGCGGAATTACGTTAAATCCTCAGTTAGGCGGATCTGAGGTGGGAGTGAATGAAATGATATTTTGGTTGGTACAGTTAGTCATTACAATACAGTTTATGTATTAAGAATATATGATATGTATTCAACTGGTGCGACGTATCTTATGTGAATAAGATAGTTTTCATGACTTTGAGAAAGGCGCTGAGGGTCAATGTCAATTAAAAAAATCAATGTCTAAATTGAAAACAATGCTACATAAAAACAAAATTACTTATTTGTTTCCTTTACAATTGCAGTGAAGACCATTCTCCTGAAAAGAAGCAGCCGAATTTGAAGTACAAAGAACAACTAAGAAGAAACCTGCTCATTTCAGAAAAAAAGTAAGTTGAATACCACCATATTATTTGTACTATTATTCAAACATACTGTAAGGTTAATTCATGCTATTTCTGTGCCTAAAAATAGAGATTGTGCACCATTCTGTCTACAAAATCCCCATTTCTTAAACAGAAATTTACAGCCAGAATGACGCACAATTTCTTATTTTTCAACACACAAATAACCCAACTCAACCCCTAGAATTTTGATATTATAGAACAAACAACTGTTTTAATTGTATACCATTAGATTTACTAATTCTACTTCTCCACACCACCAGCTTACTTTCTACCATCATCTGAACCCCAGTTTAGTAACACATAAATTCAAGAATACCCATCCCAACTAGTTGTAGTAGCCCAATGCACAATCACACATCATTACATACATCTTTATCATCTTACTCACACACTCATGCACACAACACATACATTAAGAACACCCTGACCCATTCCTTCTTTATTTTTTTCAACAGACCCTAAAGAATGCCTACCAAAAATCAAGTCCGTAGAAACCAACAGAGAAGCAGTGAAAATGAAAATAGAAGTGTCCAAAACAAGCATCCATCTCTAGCAGAATTTGTAAAAGAAACTTAAAGCAAAACAGCTAATACAGTCATTTAGCGAAAGAAAACAAGCTTCAAGTACAGAAACTTTGCCTCCTCTATCAAAATGTAAAATGAACCACAAAACAATTAACACAAAATCAGCTACCACTACAGATAAAAATGCTCCTTTAAATCTTGATATAGTGCAAACTAAGCATACCAAAAAAAGTATTTTAGCAAATATGTTCCGTCACAGAGTCCTTCAAAATCTTATAAAAACAGGAGAGAAATCAAGCTCAACCCTTAAAACCTATCGTAGGAAATTAGTCTTAGAAGCGTTGATAGACAGTGCAATCCTTCTCAAAAGAAAGTTATTTATTTTAGTGTTAAACAAAATGAAACCACTAACAAAACTAATGACTACATTAAAAAAAAGACTTCTCAATAAACGAAATGTCAACGGAAATAACTTCTTAAGTATCTGTGGAGGTGAATGAGTCAAACTACAAGCACAGAACCATACCTTAATGAAGAAGCACACAAACACAAGCAAAGAAATACAATTGCCATACATAGCAGTGGACAAGGTTATAAAAAAGTTAAGAATACCATAATGGAACAAGAAATACCGCTTACAAAAATATCTCCAGAAAACTTAGAATTACCTCTCCATTCAACTGAATCAGAACGTCTAGTATACAAATGGCCATGCACGTCAATGTGTAACATTCCCAAAGAATCTTTCAAGTCTTTACGCCAATTCCTCAATCAATATTTTAAAGGCAAAGACAAAATCAAAATTAAACTACTGCAAAATATGGATACCTGTCCAGTGCGCAAGTACACAGGACTACAAGGACATTCATTGGCCTGCATTTCAGGACCTACTTGCAAAACCACCTTCCATTATATCAAAATGATATCAACACATCATTCAACTATAAGAAATCTAGTCTATAAACTGTACTATGCTAAAAATCCTGCTTTAGCACTAGCCAATTTAAATAACATTCGTCTACATGGTACAGCAAAAGACCTACTTGAAGAAATCGACTATATCCAGAAAAAATATTTTGGAAGTGAAAGCCACTTACATAATTAAATAGCTTTAAAGTAAATTAGCAACAATTCTATGCATGGCAACCTTCTACTACACACATACAAAAAAAGAAATACTGAAATTTAAAAGTACATCTGCTGAAATACCAAACCATGTGTATGTATGTTGATGTAGAACTTTTTTTTATAAAAGTAACACAAAACTGTAGACCTAACATACAAAATAGAAGACAAGGAAGATTCTAAATGGTTTGAATTAGCTCTCTACCTTATAGCAGAAAACAAATATGAACTAACTGACCCCTTAATACTTTGCAGTTACTGCACTACAAAACTTGACAACAACCAAACTCCTTCACATGCTTTCACCAATAATTTGGAATTATTTCCACTACCAAACCCCCTACAACAACTGAATTTATATGAGAGCAACATAATTCAAACAGGGCACCCATTTCAAGCAATAATACGCCTTCAACCAAAACAGCAAAATTACCTCCCTCTGAATTAGTGAAAGGTATTTGTGGAAATATAGTGTATTTAACATTAAATCTAAAAGAAAATGTGCACACTCTAGGAGTGCAACGTCCAATGGAACAATCTCTAATTATCTTAGTAAATGGTGTACCTACAAAAGACAAAAATATTTGGCAACAACTGGTAGATTTACATAAAGTTAGACAAGACTTGCAATATCTAAAAGACAATAATGAATACTACAAAGAAATTAATATTGAAGAAAACTTGAAGGATACCACTGAAATAATTCAAGAGACACAAGAAGCTGGTTGTCAGGATTAATCAGGTGAGTACAAAGGCAGCGAATATGGCAAGGGAAATGTGCACAAAATCGCACAGTGAATAACCTTGAATCTAACAACGTGCACACAAGATCAACAACACATATATACTAAAACCCAGGAGTGCAGATAGAGCGAAACAAAAATACCAACATATGAAAAAGGGATGTGGGGTAAGCACTTAGAACCTCCTTATGACTGAAAGGAAAGTCGGCAAACTCCTTACCCACAATGCTATTACAGATACTGACAGCGCTAAGCCCACGTAGAGGGCAAGCAAGGACAGGATCTGTGTGCTGATACTGAATAAGGAACTTAGAAACAGTACTCACAAGAACCGGAAAGACCACTTGAATGTCAGTAAACCCACAAACCCAGTTGATCAAACAGGGACCCAGAAGGCTATAACAGCAATGGGTGGAGGATAACTAAATACCTAAAACCTAAGTCTAGGAGCAAGTAGGAATTGTGATTAAAGAAATAGTGAGGAAAACAAAAGGCATTCACACAGGGACTAGTTACAACAGCACCCCGCACCTAAATAATCAAATGGGAAATAAATGCAGAAGTGAAATGGAAAACATGGAATGGATCCCAATAGAAAGTAAGGATCAGGAGCAGGGAAAATGATATCACAAAAGGAAACCTTTCCCACCCATCCAAGGAGAAAAGGCAGGAAGCTAAATCTAAAAAAAGGAAAGACTAATGCATCAAGTTTTTCAGTAGCAAAAGGACAGCATCAAAGAAACAGAAAACACAGGCAAATTGGGCTGCATCAAAGGGTAAAGCACAGAGAAAGGCTGCCTGCAGACAGAGCAAGACAGAAAGGGAAATCCAGAAAGCAGAAATCAATTAAGCACATGAATCCGAAATCCAGGGCAGAGGAACAAGAAACAGGAACTAGGAACTAGGCACAAAAGCTAGGAACAAGGAACAAGGGACTAGTCACAACAGGAACACTGCAACGATGACCAGCGCTGGACTGAAGCAAACTGAGGCTTTTAAAGCTGCTTAACGAGCACACCCCTCAGGTGTGCCGCCTGCTGCACCTGCAGCCACATGTGTTGCCTATCCTCCACCCAACCTTGTTCTGCTAGGGAGGAGGTGAAGCAGTGAGCCAGGCATTCTGGGAAGTATAGTCATTTGATTAAAGTAGCATGCTGGCTGCCAAAAACCTGGAATGGATCCGGAAGGGAAGTAACTTGGTAAATAAGGTTTTAGCGCTCCCAATTCATCACAGCACTGTAGCATTAGGTTCGGAGGAAATGTCCAGTAGGGAATAAACCCCAAAACATGCCCCCAAGTGGCGGGAACGGGAGCGAAGGGAGCGAGTCGTGACAGTATACCCCCTTCCACGGCTGTCTCCAGGCGACCGTCACCCACACAAAACATCTTCCTTCTATGATAGGAGCGCTTTGTCTTTGGAGGTGGCACTGATGGAAACGGTGGCCTGTGGGCAAAAGCAGATGGACTGGAATTAATAGAATCAAGCTGCAGTCTAGAAGAGTCATAGGCAGGCTTCTGGTGAGGAAGAGACTCATGGTTCGAAGAAAGGCATGAAGGACTTGCAGGACCTGAAGCAGAGTTGAAAGGTCCAGTAAGTTCAGTCACTGGGAGTGGACACTTATAAGTCTTTGAGGAGGGAGGCCGGCTGGTGCAACATGCCTTAGACCAGGGGTGCACAACTGATTTTGACAGAGGGCCGAAAGTACCTTACATGAGGGCTATAGTGGGCCGAAAAGTAAAAGTGGGCGGGGCGGTAGGCGGGACATGTCAGGAGGCTTTTTCAACCCCCAATTTGTATTAAACACATTGAAAAAGATATGTTTTTGAGGGGTAACGATTTTTATTGCATTTCAAACTTACATTTTGTACTACACATTTTCCATTGCTATCATTTATTTCGATTTAGTTATTGTATATCGTCTGTTTAATTAAATTATATATATTTTATTGACCCTTGATTGGACATTCCGTTATTTTGGACTGCTATAGTTTGCTGTTTGGGTTACCCAAGAGGAGTATGGCCTTCGTTGAGTCAGGTTTCCTCAAAAAAGCAAAGGATGTACATCTCCTAACTGTGCCTGTTTTAGCTTTATTATTGAGTTCACTCTTAGAGTGCAACACTATGCCCCATGGCTCCCATCCCCAACCAAACACTATGCCCCATGGCCCCCTCACCCCCAACCAAACACTATGCCCCATGGCCCCCTCACCCTCAACCAAACACTATGCCCCATGGCCCCCTACCCCCAACCAAACACTATGCCCCATGGGCCCCTCACCCCCAACCAAACACTATGCCCCATGGGCCCCTCACCCCCAACCAAACACTATGCCCCATGGCTCCCACCCCGACCAAACACTATGCCCCATGGCCCCCACCAAACACTATGCCCCATGGGCCCCTCACCCCCAACCAAACACTATGCCCCATGGGCCCCTCACCCCCAACCAAACACTATGCCCCATGGCTCCCACCCCAACCAAACACTATGCCCCATGGCCCGCTCACCCCCAACCAAACACTATGCCCCAAACACACTCAAGCATGCACCCATACAGACCTGAACCCCCCACCCCCCAAATCAGCACACACACAAACATGCACCCATACAGACCCGAACCCCCCACCCCCCAAATCAGCACACACACAAACATGCACCCATACAGACCCAAACCCCCCACCCCCCAAATCAACACACATACAAACATGCACCCATACAGACCCGAACCCCCCACCACCCCAAATCAGCACACACACAAACATGCACCCATACAGACCCAAACCCCCCACCCCCCAAATCAGCACACACACAAACATGCACCCATACAGACCCAAATCCCCCACCCCCCAACTCAGCACACAAACATGCACCCATACAGACCCGAACCCCCACAAACATTCATAAACATCCGACACACCCCCCCACCCCCGCATCTCAACATGCACTCAAAATACATTAAAACACAAACATTCAAACACATCCGACACACCCCCCCACCCCCGCATCTCAACATACACTCAAAATACATTAAAACACAAACATTCAAACACATCCGACACACCCCCCACCCCCGCATCTCAACATGCACTCAAAATACATTAAAACACAAACATTCAAACACATCCGACACCCCCCCACCCCCGCATCTCAACATGCACTCAAAATACATTAAAACACAAACATTCAAACACATCCGACACCCCCCCACCCCCGCACCCCCGCATCTCAACATGCACTCAAAATACATTAAAATTCCAACATTCAAACACATCCGACACCCCCCCACCCCCGCATCTCAACATACACTCAAAATACATTAAAACACAAACATTCAAACACATCCGACACCCCCCCACCCCCGCATCTCAACATACACTCAAAATGCATTAAAACACAAACATTCAAACACATCCGACACACCCCCCCACCCCCGCATCTCAACATGCACTCAAAATACATTAAAACACAAACATTCAAACACATCCGACACACCCCCCCACCCCCGCATCTCAACATGCACTCAAAATACATTAAAACACAAACATTCAAACACATCCGACACACCCCCCCACCCCCGCATCTCAACATGCACTCAAAATACATTAAAACACAAACATTCAAACACATCCGACACACCCCTCCACCCCCGCATCTCAACATGCACTCAAAATACATTAAAACACAAACATTCAAACACATCCGACACCCCCCCACCCCCGCATCTCAACATGCACTCAAAATACATTAAAACACAAACATTCATACACACAAACATAAAGCAAAACAAACCCGACACACAAACACAAACAGACCACTTACCGGAGACGTGCTGGAAGGCAGGTAAGCTGGAACGCTGGAATCGTACTACGGCTGGCATGGTCCAAGGCTGAAATGCCTTGCGGCATCAAGCCTTATGGGCCACGCCAGCCGTAGTGCTGCTGGCCCTCCATTGGTGCAGCACACACGCATTACGTGGCTCGTAGGAGCGACGTGATGCGTGTGTGTGCTAGCCAATGAGGGCCAGTGTTTTCACCGGCCCGGAAGACAACAAAGACTTTCCTAATGGAGGGCGGCCGCGGGCCGCCCTCCATTAGGAAAGTCTTTGTGCCTCGCGGGCCGGTCAAAAGGGCATGGCGGGCCGCAACTGGCCCGCGGGCCGTATGTTGTGCACCCATGCCTTAGACAATGGTAGAAGCCCTGTTAGCCTTTCTGCTGAGAGTGGACACGCAGGAGGTGAGGAAACTGCAGGTTTCAGGAAATGTTTATGTTCAGAAAAAGAAGGTGTCAGCCGAGGTAGAGGTTCGGATCCTTTTCTGTCATCCATCTGGGAAAAGGCTTGTGGTTGAAAGTGATTAAGGTTTGACTGCATATGTTCCATGCCTTGGAGGCCTGGAAGTCCTATGGGTTGTTCGAGGCTGGCACTCCCGGTGGTAGTCGTGTAGCCACCTTGTTGCAAGTGGGATATAACCGCAGGGACGTTTGGCATACTGATAGGAGTGATAGACGCAGTACTTAGTACATCAGGCACACTCGCAGCAGGAGCAATAACAGGCACATCTTGAACTGCAGCAGTCATACCCTTCCTTTGGCTACTAGCACCCAACTGGTGCTGCTGCTGGGGGGCCGTGCCCATCCCTTCCCTCGGGCTCATGCGTGATCTGGCAACAAAAAAGCTGTTAAGCGGCTGATCCGAACCGGACCCCAGATGCGAACCACCCAGCCCGCTTTCCTGGTTGGCTACTTGTTCGGTGACTGGGCCGTGGCGGATGGTATCGGTCTCCCTCTCGTAGTACTCCAGGCAAGTCCAATGGCCTCGCATCTAAGGCTCTCCCGAGTCATGATCCAGCTTGATGTTTCTGAAGTGAGAGCTGGCAGAAGTTTCAGGATCAGATGTTGCATCTTCGGGAGGCTCTGATGCTACAGTCAAGCAGTTGGAAGAATTGTCTTGTGAAAAAGGCAGGCAATCTGGTGATCCCCCTGAAGCATACAAAGGGCAGGCTGGACCTTCATCGGTAATAAATGGTTGGGATTCAGGAGGAATCTCTGGAGCAGAAGAATATGCAGCAGGATCTGACAGTGTAGACAGGTACACCTCCGATATTGGCCGCGAGCCTGAGCAGGATACAGGTCTCTCATGAACTGAAGCCAAACTAGCAGTAGGCTCTGGGACTGAAGACATGCACTTAGAATGTACTATTGGAGGCTCCATGGCTGAAGGATAATCTGCTGGATGAGTCACTGTAGCCGAAGACAGGCATGCCAGAGGAAATTCTGAGGCTGAAGGCATGCAAGCTGGAGCCATCTCGTTAGCTGAAGACAAACTTGTCAAGGTCCTTGGCACTGACCACGTACATGGTGAAGGCTCTTGAGTGAATGGCAGACATGGCATTTGTTCATTGATTGAAGACACGTGTGTCAAAGATGACTGCAGAGCTGTGGACTGGATAATAGAAGAGTCAATGGTTGCAGGAGGAGAGACTGAAGTCCCAGAAGTCGACAGACACATTTGTGGCTCAGGAATGGAAAACACCTTTAGGGCAGTTGACTCCTTGGCACCAGTAACCAAAGACTGAGCTGTACCCCTGCAGTCCCTCTCCTTAGTGGATGGCACAGAGTCTCTCCCTTTGTAGAAGTCAATATCAACCAGAGGAATCACCATAGTAAAGTCTCTGTTAATCAGGATTTCGTCAATTGTCCATTCCTCTGTTTTAGCTTCTGAAAGTGGCAGATTAACAATCAACAGTCAGGAATCGTCTGCCAGGTTTTTGGTACAGTATACTGTGGAATGAGTCCATCAAAATCTGAAATATGTACTGTCTCTGACTGTTCGTTGTGACCAAAATTGGCAGAAGGAAGAGCGAACACAGAGGTAGCATCGTTTTCCACATCAACTTGAACGTCTACTTCAGTCTCAGCAGCAAGATTAAGGGCAGAACCTAAGCCTACAGTAGTGACTGATTCTGTGTATGTCACCATTGCGGATTGTGTTTGGAAATCAGAAGCATGTATGTGTTCAAGCTCAGAATGATGACAAACTGCTATACAGGAAATTTTAGGTAAAGGAGTGGCTTGTAAATCTTCAGCTAACTGCAATCCCTGACAAACAGCAGAACAATTGTCAGAAACTGTGCCCAGATTAAGCGCTGTGCTCGAAGAAAGACTTTCACTCCCAATAGATCTAACATATTGACAAATATCATGGTTTACCAAAGTCTCTGCACTTAGGGGCTGAACAGTGTTCACTTCATCAACATCAACGGATAAAGTCTGAGGTGTATTCAGTAAAGAGTGCAAGGTCTTATTCTCCACTTGTAAAGAAATTAATTGTTGTCTTAACTCCTCAAGCTTAGCTCTTGGCATTCCCTGCATTAGCTGTACATCACTATCAGTAGGCACAGGGGGAGGCATAGTGGCATCAGGGCTGGATCCTGCACTAGCAATCTGGATGTGCACAGATTGTACATTGTCATCTGCTGCTTGCAGGTTCTGTGAATTATACTTTCTCTTACCAACTTGGTCTGTGTTTCCCTTAAGCAAACTATTGACATTAGACCTCTTGGCATTAGGGACTACAGTATGTACTTGTGCAAAGGAGTATGCTTTAGACTGAGGGTAGAAAACAGAAGTTACGCAAGGAACACCTCCATTCTTTATGTTTGTACCATGAAACTGTTCAATCTGAGGTGAAGCACAACTGGAATCATGTGGTTCAACAACAGAGTTACTCTTGTATAATAAGTCTAACAGTGTGTTGTTTTCTGCTGCTAAGGCTTGTGCTGACATAGAATCTGGATCAGAATAAAAGACAGAACTAGGATCAGGCAATGTAAGATGTGCCATCCTGTGGGAAAAATACTCTGCACGTAAATGCCCATTCTTGACAAGGAGTTCATTTAAGTCAGGACTAGTGATTTGATTGTAACAGGTAAATGTAGGGGAAGCTTTCTGTACAAACTTGTTAGAGGCCTTGCTGCCTTTCTTTCTTAAACTTGCCATATTCAATGGGAATTTAGGGCTGGTCATTCTGTCAGGATTAATCAGGTGAGTACAAAGGCAGCGAATATGGCAAGGGAAATGTGCACAAAATCGCACAGTGAATAACCTTGAATCTAACAACGTGCACACAAGAACCACGACTCATATATACTAAAACCCAGGAGTGCAGATAGAGTGAAACAAAAATACCAATATATGAAAAGGGATGTGGGGTAAGCACTTAGAACCTCCTTATGACTGAAAGGAAAATCGGCAAACTCCTTACCCACAATGCTATTACAGATACTCACAGCGCTAAGCCCACGTAGAGGGCAAGCAAGGACAGGATCTGTGTGCTGACACTCTGGATGATACTGAATAAGGAACTTAGAAACAGTACTCACGAGAACCTGAAAGACCACTTGAATGTCAGTAAACCCACGAACCCAGTTGATCAAACAGAGACCCAGAAGGCTATAAAAGCAATGGGTGGAGGATAACTAAATACCTAAAACCTAAGTCAAGGAGCAAGTAGGAATTGTGATTAAAGAAATAGTGAGGAAAACAAAAGGCATTCACACAGGGACTAGTTACAACAGCACCCCACACCTAAATAATCAAATGGGAAATAAATGCAGAAGTGAAATGGAAAACATGGAATGGATCCCAATAGAAAGTAAGGATCAGGAGCAGGGAAAATGATAAACAAAAGGAAACCGTTCCCACCCATCCAAGGAGAAAAGGCAGGAAGCTAAATCTAAAAAAAGGAAAGACTAATGCATCAAGTTTTTCAGTAGCAAAAGGACAGCATCAAAGAAACAGAAAACACAGGCAAATTGGGCTGCATCAAAGTGTAAAGCACAGAGAAAGGCTGCCTGCAGACAGAGGAAGACAGAAAGGGAAATCCAGAAAGCAGAAATCAATTAAGCACATGAATCCGAAATCTAGGGCGGAGGAACAAGAAACAGGAACTAGGAACTAGGCACAAAAGCTAGGAACAAGGGACTAGTCACAACAGGAACACTGCAACGATGACCAGCGCTGGACTGAAGCAAACTGAGGCTTTTAAAGCTGCTTAACGAGCACACCCCTCAGGTGTGCCGCCTGCTGCACCTGCAGCCATAGGTGTTGCCTATCCTCCACCCAACCTTGTGCTGCAAGGGAGGAGGTGAATCAGTGAGCCAGGCATTCTGGGAAGCATAGTCATTTGATTAAAGTAGCATGCTGGCTGCCAAAAACCTGGAATGGATCCGGAAGGGAAGTAACTTGGAAAATAAGGTTTTAACGCTCCCAATTCATCACAGCACTGTAGCATTAGGTTCGGAGGAAATGTCCAGTAGGGAATAAACCCCAAAACATGCCCCCAAGTGGCGGGAACGGGAGCGAAGGGAGCGAGTCGTGACACTGGTCAATTTGAGCTACTAGATCCTGCTACAATATCCAATACTTTAGACCATTATACAATTCACCCATTGCACTCTAATGACACCGTAGAAGATGCACTAGAAACATACCAAATGCGTCAAACAAAAGGATCACCAATCAGCATATGGGAAAAAAGGATAGAAGCACTTGTTTTTCCTCTGGCAAAGGAGGACGGTACGATGATAGACCTATTCAAATAACAGCATCAGAATACCGCTCATTACGTATGTATTTTGAAGATCCCAGATTTAGACAAAATGTGGAATACATATTCCACCTACTCTTTGAAAGTGAACTTGCAACTTTATGTTACAGAGGTGCACACACATTAAAATCAGGATGGATTCCACTTTCAAAATATGTCAGCTACACAATTATTACAAAAGGTGCAACAAAAAGATGAGGTTTTACAATCAAATATTACAAATCTATTAGCAAATATGTGTGGTACTAAAGAGTACTGGTTTTGATGTCATGGAGATATATGTTGTATGATAAGAAACCTTGTACAACCCACTTGGTTTGTTACATTAAGTTGTGCAGAATATGCATGGGATGATTTACATGATTTCCTATGCATATCAAACAAAAACAAAACAAACATGGATATCTTACACCTGGAGAACTTTGTTCTTTGGATCCTGTTAATGTTTCAAGATATTTTCTTCATCGCTTCATTGCTCTGCTACACTTTATTTGTAATAAAACTGCTCCTCCCCTCGGAGAAGTGCAACACTTCTTTTGGAGAAACGAATACCAAGCCAGAGGAGCACCACATATCCACATGCTTTTATGGATTAAAGATGCTCCTAAATTTGGTCAAGACAGTGACAAAACTGTTTTACAGTTTATTGAAAAATATGTCACTTTTGAAATTTCATCAGAAGCAACAGATACTGATCTTCATGCACACATTTTACAATTTCAAAGACACAAATGTGGCAAATATTGACATTGCAAATACAAAAACAAAGAGAAATACTACACCAAATGCCGCTTTGGTTTCCCTAGACCAGTTACAACAACAGGTCAAGTGAACAACTTCATGTCTTCAGTTAGACATATGGCCCTCATTACGACCCTGGCGGAAAGTGACTGACCGGACCGCCACAGCGTAAATAGCGTTTCCGCCATTGCACGAAGGAGCAAAGTGCGGCCCATTCCGACCCATCGGGCACGAGCACCACGGCATGGCGGAAGTGCAAAGTCCGCGATGGCGGAAATGACCCCAAAACGGCCCACACCGCCGCCGTACGGCGCCCTAGGTGCAATACCGCCACCCATCACAGCGGGCACCGCAGAGTGCGCCTACCGGAAAGTACGGTGACCGGAAATATACGGAAACGGAAGTTAAAACATGGTCCCGGAACGGGAAACATCCCGCCGTGCACCTATAAAACCACCAAAACCACACAACCACTAAAAACACTACCCCGAGACACACCCCAACCCGTCATCCACCCTAGCGAAACCAAGAAAAATGGGAAAAGTAGCGAAGAAAGCGTGCGACCGCAAGCGGCAGGTCCACTTCTCCCGTGAGGAACTCACCGTGCTAACAGAGACCCTCCAGGAGAATGCTGCCGTCGTCTTCTCCACGCAAATGACCAGGACGGCACTTGCGAACAAGAAGGCCATATGGGCTCTGGTGGCACAGCGGGTAAGCGCGGTGGGGACCGCACCCCGCAACCCACAGCAATGCAGAAAGCGGTGGGACGACCTGCGGATACGCGTCCGCAGCATACTCTCTGCCAACCGCAACATTGCCACAGCCACCGGGGGAGGTCCTGAATCACCCATCAAGTTGACCCCCTGGGAAGAAATCTGTGCCTCCACCATCGGAATGGAGAGCATAGAGGGAGTCGGAGGGATGGAGAAAGGAGTGCAGACATCAGAAGAATCAGGTAGGTGGCCCAGATAAAACAATGCTAAATCCACAATGTCCAATCATGTGAAGTACCATGTGTCCACATAGTGCAACAGAAACACATGTCCAGGAGAACGTCCACACACATCGCCCTGATAGCGCACCTTAAAACCACAATAAATACATAAATAATTAAAAACCCCTAAAACACCCATCACACGTCCAGCAGGCACACCCTAACTGCAGGCTGCCAAACAACTGCACCCTCACCCCACACACAAATAAAAGCACCTCCAAGGCACCGACCCAAATCACCCTCATGTACCACCCCAATGCATGTGATACAATGCCATTCCAATACCCACAGACCCATTAATAACCCTCGCCCTCCTTTACTCCACCACAGGCTCCGATCAAAACGACGAGCATCAGGACACCCCTACCAGCACACCTGCAAAGAGGGCCAAGACCAACGGCCAAAGACCCTCCACCTCAGCTGCACGCATCAAGACACGGCAGCAGCACAAATCAGGTGGCAGCACAGAGGAGGGAACATCAACAGGCACCCCAGCAGCCAGCATGCCCACAACACCACCACCACAGGTCCCCCCAACGGATGCCACAGAAGGCACTGCCTCTGGTGGCAGCAGCACCATAGGTGACACCCCATTGATGGCAGCATGCTCCGACACAGAAGACGGGGATGTCGAAGTCAGATCCATCCATGACCTGTCCCATTCCCCCTGTCTGTCCCATCCCGTACAACATGAGGATACCACGCAGGGGCACCCACAAGACGACGACTGGCCATCCCCCCCAAGCCCTGTGGCAAGGCAACATGAGGTCAACAGCCCCTCTGTGACACCCCCGCAAATGGCCATGGCCCAGCAGAGGCAACAGTCCCTCGACCAGTTAATCGTGCAACAGCAGCAACTGGCCACGCTCCTCAAGGACCATGCCGATGAATGTGGGTGCACTAAGTCAGACATAGAAACATCAACTGAGACACTCAGGGCAGAAATGGAGAGAAGTACAGAGACACTAAGGGCACAAATGGAGAGTAGCACCGAGAGCCTGAGAGTCCAAATGGAGAGAAGCACCGAGAGCCTGAGGGGGGAACTGCATGCGACGTCCAAAGACGTATGTGCCGAACTTGCCGCAGTGCGCCGTGTGCTCACTGAGCTCTCACAAACCCTTAGGGACATGCATGGACGTGAGCAGGCAGAGACGTCATCCGTTGCAAGTTCCGTCCAGGGCAGCCCCCAACGTAGATCTGGGAGGAACCTGCGCTCCACAGGCAGGGGTGCCCCTGATACCCGCAGAGGGGGCTTGCAATAGCGACAGCAAACTGACAATGAGCTTCTTAGGACACTGGTGTTCGGGGGGGAGGTAGGAGGGTGGAGGGGGTGTGTTGGGCTCACTTGGGTGGCGGGTCGATAGGGTGTTCAACATGATATCACATATGCCACAAACAGTGCACGATCAACCAATGAGATGTGTGGACAATGATCTTTGTGTACTAGGCCATCATAGGCGTACAGTCCATATTGTGCATGTACCAGACACACACAGTGCCACGAGTCCTGTGTCCATGTATCAGCCACCAGGCGTGAGTGCTAGAAGCATGCATCAATGAGATGCTGACCAATGTCACGGCCCTCCGGTGCCTCGCAGACTCCTTGAGGTGCTGCCACATCCCCACCCTCATCATGACCATCATCAGGTGCTTGCAGTTCAGCGTCAGGGGGCATGGGCACATTTCTACGTACGCACATGTTGTGGAGCATGACACATGCCATGACCATCTTTGCAACCTTCTCATGGCGGTACAGGAGTGCCCCGCCAGACCTGCTGAGGCAGCGGAAACGAGTCTTCAGTAGGCCGAATGCCTGTTCAATGACTACACGGGTACGTGAGTGGGCATGGTTGTAGTCCTCCTCATGCTGGTCCCGTGGGTTCCGGACTGGTGTGAGGAGCCATCTCTTCAGTGGATACCCAACATCACCTGTATGTGGACGATAAACGTATGATGTGGAATGCCATTGCTACGTACGCACACCCCCCCCCCTTCCTGGCAGTTCATTGCCGCATCACATACCCCACATCATCATGCATGAAATGAGACTCACCGAGTAGCCAGGATCTGTTCCCTGCGTGTCGCTCCATGTAGCGTGGTATAGTAGAGTTCCTCAAGACCATAGAATCATGGGTTGATCCAGGGAATCTGGCACAACAATGTGTAATGATCCTGTTGGAGTCACACACCATTTGTACATTCAGGGAATGAAATTGTTTTCGGTTTCGGTACTGGGCCTCCATGGCATGTGGGACGACCAATTCCACATGGGTGCAGTCGATGGCACCAATGCAACCCGGTATGCCGGCAAGTGCATGGAATCCCACTTTTGTGTTGGTAATTTCCTGCTCCGAGCGTGGTAGAGAGATGTAGTCGTCTGCGTGCTGCAGGAGGGCATCGAGCACTTGCAATAGTGTCCGTGAGAACAGTGGCTGAGAAATGCCATGCAACTGTCCGACTGTGTGCTGGTAGGTGCCTGTGGCCAGGAAGTGTAGTACAGACACCACCTTCAGTAGGGGTGGGATGGCGGTTGGGCTATCTATCATGCTGACAAGGTCAGCCTGTGTCATGTCCACAATGGCGGCTATGGTGTCCCGGTCCAAACGGTAGAGGGTGTGGATCTGCTCATCAGTGAGGTTGAACGGATGTGCTCGGAGGCGTGGGATTGCGGGCTGCCTGCGTGGTGGTAGTGGCTGTGCTGGCGGCCCTTGCTGGCCCTGCCTTGGCCTCCTCCTCCTCCTGCGTCTCCTCCGTGCGGCCGGTTGTAGTTGGTGTTCGTCTTCTTCTTGGAGTTGGAGTACTTGCAGTGCTATCAGGTCCCCCAGGGCCAACATCGCGAGTCCTGCCGGTAGCATTTCGGAGTGGGTGTGGTTGTGGGAGGAGACTGGGTGTGCAATTTATGTGTTTTCAGGCTGTATGGCCTCCACCTGTGGTGATTCATTCCACCTGTGCAAGCTGCTCTCCCCTTTGGCCGAGCACGTCCCGCACACAACGCTGCAATTCGAGGAATGGCATCTTGCTATTGCATTCATGTATTTGTACCCGATGGCCGTGTAACATTTGTTGATATGTACATTCGGCTATGGTCCCATTGTTTCACATACAATCTTTGCAGTCGCGAACAGACTTGTGATGGGTCAGTGGGACGTAGTACTCGAGTAACGGTGGGCCCTCATGCATCACTGTACCGAGTTGCACCGACGGGCGGGCCGTCCCATTCGTGGGTGAAGGCAGTTGCCATTTTCACACACAGCCGCACTCGATGGATTAATTTGTGATTTCAAACGGCCACAGATGCCTTTTCGACGTGATGTTGCAAATGAGGAATTCGAAGGCCGGCGCTTTCGGTTTTCAGCTAGCGCCGGGGAGATGCCCACAGGTCTGACTGCAAATATAACGTTCTTTTGTTCGATGTCCTTGAGACAGGGGCCATGGCGAGGAAGCAATGATTGATATGAATAGTTTTGGATGCGCAATAGTGACGTGGGCGATGAGGCCGGACGTTCCCAAATACATGTAACTTCACAACACTGGAATTACGGGCTGGGGCACTGTGGATTTTGCAGGCTGCATAACGCACAGACTCAATGGAAATTTCGAATGTTTTGTGAGTAAATATTCAGGCGTTTTTATAACAGGATGAGGGAATGATGAATGGATGCATGGGCAGGTGATTTGATACAGGGTTTGCCATGTACAGGGCTTGTTGGAATCTATCCGCCTCCCCTGCGCTATGTGATGCAGGGCTGCCATAGTGGGACCATCGTCTATCTGGCCTTGTTGAGCCCTCCCTGTCTCGACGCGCCTTCAGACACTTGTGTCCATGCACGTTAACATTCCCATCTGATGGAATCTGTTTTGACAGACGCATGCACAGGTACACTCGTTTGTGATGGTGTTTACACCTCGATATAGATAGTTATGAGTCGCAAGTGGTTTCGGGGTGGTGATGATCCTTTCGAGTGGGCTAGCATGCATATGACTGTGGATTTAGTGTGATCATTGAAGTGAGTTGTTCGAATGTAGTTCTGATGGCCATTCTGTTCTTTTTCTTTTCTTTTGGTTGACAGGTATCTCCTCCCCTTTTGCCACTGCCATCTGTATGCCACTCCTGCAGATGGCGTTTACTCCCGACACCTGCTGCTTCGTGTTAATCAGTGGAGCAGCATTACGATCTTATGGGACGATCGCCAATGGGCCACATGCCCTTACGCAGTACTAGTGGCTCGGAGCAACATTTCGGCCTTTCAGCTGGACTAGTGCCTCCCCATTGGGACGGCCCTGCGGTTCTGTGCGCTTCCATGTTGCCTTTTCGTACGTGAATGTGGCTCTGTGTAACATGATGGAACAGGGCGTCACACAAGTAGTAGCTGGTCATTCCTTGCGGATGCAGCCCACAATGGTGATATGTGTTTTGGAGTTCATGGACTAATGGCTGTATGGGCTTGGTGATTTAGTTGTGCATTAAATTTCTATTCTGATATGGGCCGTGTAGCGTTCTTCTTTGCGAGTGATGTGGCATATTCCTATTTGGGGAGCGATGTATTGTGAGGAGATCTGCATTGGGTTCCAGCTTCGGAGTTTAGTCGCGTGGTACTGTGCTGGGCGCGTTTGCCTACGGAGCCCAGTGAGGTCAGGGATGGGGGCTGCCATTATGACTGTTTGAATGTTGTCATGCTCAGGGGCGGGGGAATGGGTTTTGTGTAACAGATGCCGGTCAGCCAGGTGGACTGGTGGAATGTTGTGATTTTCGGAATATTGCTGATCACAGGTGCCTGTGTTTGCGTGCGTTTCTGGGGGGGGGACTGTCCTCATGTCCATTGGAATGGCTTCTGTATTCGTGCCATCTGTGCCTTGCAGCTCCCATTGGCCCATCTTGTGTTTCTTTTGTTCGTTGGCATGCATGGGTGACTTGTACATTTCACTGGTTGCATTGTGACTTCATTGCACCTACGGGGAGTTGTACTTTGTGGGCAGGGAGCGGTGTACAGGCACTCAGTGGGGCCGTTTACGGTTGATTCGCGATGCCGTACTTCTCACCATGGCGGATTGGTGCTTTCCGCCATGCTTGATGGCGTTAGGTACATGTCTGCTAGGGTCGGAATTCGCGTACCCTTGCGCCATGGTGGTATTTACGGTTTGGCATGGCGCGCGCGCGCGTACTTGGTGCAGTTAGCGTTGGCGTTCACTACGGTGTCGCTAATGGCTTCGTACTTTGCGGTGACGGGTCATAGTCGCACCGAGCGCTATTCGATGGCGGTATTGCATTTCCGCCATCGTTTTTCGGATTCCGCCAGGGTCGTAATGAGGGCCATAGTGTTAAAGGTAAATCATCTAAAAATACATATTACATAAAAAGAACAGAAGAAGAAAAATATATCAATGATTACAATGCAATCATTGCCCACTTATGGAATGCAAACATAGATGTGCAGTACACTGCAGACAATTCCACTAAAGTTGCACAATATGTTACAGCATACTTAACAAAAGCAGAAAAAACAAAGCTCCAAGACCTCTGGAATGACCTGTCATCAGACAAAACACTGTTTCAGAAATTATACAGCTTGGGCATAAAAATGCTCTCCCATAGAGAATGTGGCTCCTATGAAGCAGCAGATCGTTTAATTGGTACTGCTTTGTATGGAAAATCTGAAAATATAGTATGGCTAAGTCTTGGTCCTGCTAAATCTAGAAAAAGAGTTCTAAAATCATACGAAGATATAGAAACAATAGCCAAACATGATCCCAACAGCCAAGACATTTTAAAAAACAATTTACTGAACACATACTACCCAAACAGAAGTACCACTTTGGAAACCATGTGTCTATACCACATAGCCCAAAACTTCACATACAAAAATAATATAAAACCTGATGAAAAAAAAGGTAAATACAGAGTGACAAATTGTGAAGGCAGCTTAGTAAAACTCACAAAACCAAATTTAATTAATCACATCAAATTGTCATTAAAGACTCCTCAACATAAAGAACTATATTATATGTCCCTGCTACAACTCTTTAAACCATGGAGAAAAGAAGAAGAAATATTAGATAACTATGACTCCTACGAAGACGCTTTCAAAGCAAATGAAAGCACTATAACTGATGTAAACTTTCCACAGTACAAAACAATATTGCACAATGAACAGCAACACGAAGAAGAACTCCAGGCCCAACTAGATAAGGACACTCCTGACAGTAGTCAACCTTCTGTAACAGGAAGTCAAGAACCACTGGGAGAGCCACTAATAACAAATGAGGCAGAATTATCTATGACAGAAATAGAAAACACCATGTGTCAGTATGAAGGTAAAGAAAACTTAACTATACTACAATCAAAACTAAACAATGAGCAATGTAGCATTTTTGAACAAGTAACAAAAGAAATTGCACATGGTGTACAACATGAAAACAAAGAATGCACCTGCCAAAATTACAAACCTATACTACTGTATGTCAGTGGTGAAGCTGGTTCTGGCAAAACATTCTTAATCAAAATCATCAGTAAATTCCTTTAACAATTGACAAATCACAAACTGTCAGCTGTTGTCACTGCCCCCACAGGTTTAGCTGCCTCCAACATAGGCGGTGTCACTTTACACTGATTACTACTCCTGACAGTAAAACACCAAAACAAATTAGACTATTCGAAAAGTTCTACAGAAGCTGCAATGGAACTACACAGAGTATTAAAACAAATGAAAATGCTACTAATAGATGAAGTGAGCATGGTCTCCAACCTAATGTTGGCCTTGATTCACCTCAGATTACAAGAAGCACTCAAAACAAACCACAAAGTGCTCTTTGGAGGAAAACACATTACTGTTTTCAGAGATCTTTTTCAATTGACACCAGTGAAAGGTGAGCCTGTGTTTAAAACCTTAGAACACAAAAACTGTTGGCAGCATTGGAAATGTCAACCTTTGGCAACATTTCCAATACAGAGAATTAACAGAAGACATGCGGCAATCTGCAGATCTCACTTATGCCAACATCTTCAAAAGTATTAGAGTTGGTATATTATCTCAAGAAGCACAAACAATATTGAAAACCCGACATATTCATGCACTTTATGGCGATAATGCATGTGCTATGGATGTTATGGAACAATTAGCCCACAAAAATGTCAATTGTATGGCCATAATGCCAACTCCTGCAAGCTGTTTCAAATTCAATGAAACAATGTTAAAAAAAGAAATGCAACCAATAATTGAAATTAGCGCCACAGACAAACTAGACATACATGGTATGACACTAGCCATGTGTGAACAAGCCACAACGAGACTAAATAGTTTAGAAAATTCAATCTCCAACACAGCTGGATTGGAAAAAATATTAAAATTATCCTTAAATTGCAGAGTAATGCTTAAACGTAACCTTGAAGTGGATCAAGGACTAGATAATGGAGCACTGGGTACAGTTGTTGGCTTTCAAACATACCGACGTGACAACAACATTCAGTTTGTCAATATTCTCTTTGACAAACTTTCAGAAGTGAAAAGGATAGGACGCTCAACAGCTCGATTCCTTCTCTTCAAAAACATGTATGTACGAAGAGAACAATTTTCTCTAACTCTTACATACGCAGTCACCATTCATAAATCACAAGGTCTTACCCTAGACAAAGCATTGATAGACATTGGTAACACAGTCTTTAAAGAAGGCATGAGCTATGTAGCACTATCACGCTTACGTACACTTGACGGTCTATTTCTAATCAACTTTGATGCAAGTAAAGTAAACGCTGATATTCCTTGCATTTCAGAATACAATAGACTTCGTTCACTATACACCCCCCATCTAAAAACATATCCTATTCCACAAAAAGTAAATGTTCTAAAAGAAAACTAAATCAAACAGAAATGCAACATGATGTCACTGCAAATCCTCCAAAGAGATTAAAAGAAACTAATACTTCATCAAGTACCACAATCAAAAAAGAACCTATTAGGGAAAGTAAACCAGGTATTTCTTCAAAGAAGGAAGACAAACTCCAAAAAAAGCACTCAGATACAGAACTACCTGGTCCATTTAAACTTTCAAATGTAATTGGTGTAGGTTGCTACGCAAATGTAGCAATTAATATTCTATTTCAATTACCACCAATAGTTGACAACATTTACACAGTACAGACCAATTGTGTTTGCAAATGTTAGTACTTCATAGAAACTCAACAACCAATACTAACAACATGTATAGTGTTTATGGAATAAGACAACAATTGGACTACTGTGCTGGAATGGTGAAATTCACTATAAACTCACAGGAAGATCCACAAGAATTTCTAATGTACTTACTACAAGTACTGGAAAACAAAAACATACCTATAAATGAAATCTTCCAGATTTCATACATGTGGAAACATACATGCACTCTGTGTAACAATGTGACACAAGAACAAATCCCCAATGAGCGCTTTGTGTATGTATCAATACCTAATTGTGAATCCGTTCCATTTCAGCAACTTGTACAAAATGCAAACCATGGTAGATTATGTACTACCTGCAATTCGCATAATCGCTCCACCTTACTAATACAAACACATAGTAAATATGTAATACTAATGCTTCTATGTTACAATGCAGATGGTACCAAAACCAACTGCAAGCTGACTGGATTCACACATGGTCAAGTATCACTTGGTAAAAAAAACCTTCACAACAATAGGTATAATCTACCACACAGGAGCCACAACTAATGCAGGTCACTATACTGCATATATTAAAAAATGTGGATGGTTTGAATGCAATGATAGTACCATTACTCTAAAGCAGAGATTACCTTCAAATCTTACAAACACTTATTTAATGTTCTTAAAACCAACATTTATTAACTAAACTGTACTTAAACATTAACTAAACTTCTATTAAAAAACTATAAACTGGTACAATATGCCAACAGTTATATAACTGCCCCAAGATTCTACAACAACTAAACAGATAAATGAATACCACTAAATTATATCAAACAATAAACAGTTAGAATACGCCAACTGGTATCTAACTACCCCAAGATTTTCAATAACCAAACAGATAAATCAATACCACTACATTATAACAAAAAATAGACAGTTAGAATACGCCAACTGGTATCTAACTACCCCAAAATTTTACAATATCCTAACAGATAAATCAATACCACTTCATTATAACAGAAAATAGACTGTGAGAATATGTCAACAGGTATCTAACTGCTCCAAAAATCTGCAACAAGCCAATATATAGAGCATTAGACAGAAACAACAAGTGAACACTGAAAATAAACAACCAAATAGACTGTAGCATAACAAAAAAAGGTTTTTTTTTTAATCCAACATTGATTTTTTTTTCTCCCACAGACCCAATGATTTTAGCAACAAACACAGAAACTGAGCAAATTGCAGAGTACACTGGTTTGTAATCTACTAAATATGAGGGTAAAAAAAAATGTTGATTATTCAATGTTACAAGTTGTTACAGAATACCAATACTAACATGATCTTTTCTTTTATCACAGAAATAAACAAGAAATACGGTTGTATACGAATTGATCGTTTTACAACTGCTCGAATGACAATTGACCTTTTCACAAATGACCGAACTGTGAAGGTCAATTGTACCATATATGTGGGGGAAACCCCCCACAACCCCCCACCCAACGCCAAACGACCCAAAACCTATATATATATGTATATATATATATATATATATATATATATATATATATATATATATATATATATATATATATATATATATATATATATATTACCAAACCGAGATATATATATATATATATATATATATATATATATATATATATATATATATATATATACATTCGGTCAATTGTGAAAAGGTCAATTGTGACCCTTTAAATTCGGTCAATTGTTCATTCGATCAATTGTAAACGACCAATTTGGGTAATACCAAGAAATACATGTACTCCAGTTACTAAACCAAACAGTAAGTATATTATATTAAGTACCACCATCACAGCAAATCACACCCATAGTGACTTATAACTTTGCTGCCTATAAATTTGATCTTGTCCATGCACCCAAGACTATAGGCCCTGCCCACAACCACCACAGCATATCACACCCATAGAGTCAAACATTTTAACTATGCCATATGGGCACTTTTAATGTCCGCGGACATGACGAGTGTTCTTAGAACAGTTTCAACTTTCCTACGAACAGTACGGACAGACATAGCGTCCTCAGGACATCCTCATTTCATTTATTTACGAAAATCCCAGGACAACCAATGTGTTCTAAGAACACTTTGAACGTGCTTGCGAACATGTGTTCTTAGAACAATTTGAACTTGCTTACGAACAGAACGGACAGGCATACTGTCCTCAGGACACCCCCATTTTATTTATTGACGAACATCCCAGGACACGTGATGTGTTCATAGAACAGATTTAACTTAGCTGCGAACAAAACGGACAGGCTTACCATCCTCAGAACACACCCATTTCGTTTATTTTCGAACATTTCAGGACACCGCCAGTGTTCGTAGAACACTTTCAGTTTGCTTGCGAACAATACGTACAGGCGTAGTGTCCTCAGAACACCCCCATTTCGTTTATTTAGAACATTTCAGAACATCTGCGTTGTCCGTGGACAAAGCGAACACAACAGGGGATCTACCACCTAAATAAATACAACATTTAACCCATCTCTTACTCCCCCACCCCCCAAACACTTTTACACACCAACACACTCTACTAAAAAGTATTTTTCTACCAAGTTCACCGCGCTGTCCACGGACGTCCGCGAATCCAAGATGGCGGGCGTTCCCGAAAATCTGGACGCTTCACGCTCTTCACCGTCCAATCAGCGAACATGTTTCATGTTCGCGGACATGACGCAAGCCGGTTGGCCAATCAGGACACTGTCCGCGTAGCGAACAGGGAAATGTGTCCGCGGACCGAACATAGATATCACTAATTTGTTGTGACCTACTTTTTGGTCATTTTTTAAAAAACTACTGGATGGATTTTCACCAAATTTGCAAAAGTGCACTTTCGGGACCAAGCTGCTGCTCCTGGTCCAAATTTGGTGAAAATCCATCCAGCCGTTTGGGCTGTAGGCGTGAGCAATGTTTTTTTCCCCATTCAGTCTATGGGAAAAAAGAGGTTTTGGGACCCCCCCCCCATAACTTTGCCCCCCCCTGGACCAAACCTCACCAAACTTTGCAAGGAAATTCAGAGTGACCCATATACCGTGGCTGTGTAATAAATATATATATATATATATATATATATATATATATATATATATATATATATATATATATATATATATATATGGTGGTAGGTATAGAATAGGTTGAGGGGAAGTGGGGGGAGGGTTGCAGGGGGGTCTCCTCCGCATTTTAGACCAAAAAAAATCAAATAAATTCGATCAAATGTGATTAGGTCAAATGTTTTAAGTCAAACAGACCTAGACCTTTAACTCATCCCGCCTCGGATCAAGGGCCCATTTGTAATTTGGAAGCACCCTCTTGAACTGTCTACCAGCAAAACGTTCATCGAGAGTCAATCATCTCAAATTAAAATAAAATACTACACACTCAACTTTTCTTCAGTGTCTTCAACTAACTTCTGCCACTTCCCTCTCTCTAAAGTGTCCTGCAACTGCACATGTGTGTGCCTGGCATTATTAAAACACATCATATACATAAATAAATGAATATATAGTGGAGATGTTGCCATTGGTTAAGCAGGCAAACACCACAACTAACAGAGCAGAGATCCTGCGCACACATGTACAACAACTTCAGGCAGACAAGCATTTTGAATTGACAACAAATCAACATTAAGCACATACAAAACCTAATTAAATGTAGTAATTCAAAAAAGAGAGAGACGTAATCATGACAATAATGAAATTGGATTAGAAATACCTTCACCTTTGCACCACCCATTCCCTTTTCCTGCTTCACTACCTATATAATGTCTTACTCCCAATACAACACAAATAGGTTGGTACGTAATCCCCCAGCACATGGCCATTCCTAGTCATTCTTCTAAGTCTAGGGACATCATGCTTTCTTTACATCTGGGAGATAGAAACCTGCCTTGTTTTCCTTTTGGCCATAAAGTGATGCCTAGTTACTGTCTATTTGTAGTTAACTGTGGATGAACCAGAGTCTGCAAAGGGGACAGGGAGGTTTCATCACAGGGGATTTGGTTGAAGCCAAATCCATCAAATTTGTTCGGCCTAATTCGACCGTAAATATATTTCACCATCCTTTCCCCTCACTCTATGGCCGGCCTCCCTTGGCCCTCCTCCTACCCCCACCTGCGGGGCTAAGAACCTCGGGGTCATCTTTGACTCCACCCTTTCCTTCTCCGCCCACATCTCTGATGTCTCTAAAAAGTCAAATTTCCGACTGCACCTCCTCAGAGGTACTCTGTATTTCCTCTCCTTCCCACAGAAGTTCATGGTATCCCAAGTTCTGGTTCTCTCTAGCTTGAACTATTGTAACAGCCTCTTTTTAAATCTACCTGCCTCTACTCTCTGCCCTCTGTAACTAATCCAGAACAGGACTGCAAGACTTGTCCTTGGCCTCAAGCCCTGGGATCGTATCTCTCCAGCTCTGAAATCTCTCCACTGGCTCCCAGTGGATGCAAGGATTAAATTAAAAACCCTCGTCATTGTCCACAAAGCTTTCTGGGGCCTGGGTCCAAAATACCTTCAGCTATCCCTGCGCAAATACCTCCCCTCTCGAGCTCTTCGCTCCTCTACCTCCAACTCCCTCTGGGTCAGTCGTTTTTCTAAGAAACGAGCTGGAGGTAGATCTCTGTCTTCGGCTGGGGCCTCCCTCTGGAACAGCCCCCCTGCCACTCTAAAACTCTAAAAGAGGAAGCACCTCAAGACCTTCCTCTTTTCTTCTGCCTTTGCTCCCCCTCTCCCCTGCTGATCTGTCCTCTCTTGGCACCGTGCACCTGGCCACCCTCTGTCCTTCAGGCCCAGGTACCTGCTCATCCTGCCACCCTCCCGCACTGCCTCCGGGCCACCCCTTGCACTGAGGTCTGTATCTGTGCCCATACAGCCCCCCCTTTTTTCTTCCTGCACTTAGTAGACCTACCCTGCCTGCTGCCTTAAATCTAGCACTTGTAAATTGCTGTCTGCATTACCACTAGTTGTTGCCTTTATTATTTATTTATTGTTATTTATCTGTTTCTCCTCTGCTTCGCACTTTCCACTTCTCCCCCCTTCCATGCACTTTTCCCCTCATCCTCCCCCATGCACTTGCGCGTTCTCAATGTCACTGGGCCTAGTAAGATCGCTGTTTTGTTCTCCCTTGTTCCCCTCCCTTGCCTTGTCGCGCTCTGAAGCACTTGTGTACAAGTGCGATAGAAATAAAATATCAATCAATCAATCAAGGGTAATAATTAAGGTGGGGGGCAACGGGGATCTTCCACCAAACATATATTTGTGGCCAAATGGCTTAAAAGAAAAAATTCGGCCAAATCTCCTCGTTGAAATAACATAGAACCCTGCAAAGCAGTTTATAAATAATGGTCTGTCTTCACTTTCCATGCTGGAAGTCAATGCGCGTCCATTTTCAGATCTAGGAGATTGACATCTGACTTGCCCTGTCCCCAGCTCTACTGGCTTCGGAGGTGCTTGCCTGTTGTCAAATATCCTTGTATCCCTAAAAGTAGGCCTGCCTCGGCTCCCAAAGCGGGGGCAGCAAGGGGCTTCGATTTCAGATCAGCCTACATAAATTGAGACTCCTCTTGCATCGATCCTTCTCCAGCTTAATTTCCAGCCTGTACCAACCAAGCGTCCAGCATTGCGCAGCATGGCGCGCCTCTCGGCCTGGAGGAGATTTTTGTCTCCCATTTTTTACATCCTTTGGCCATAAAAGGAGCTGGTGTCTCATTAGATCCCAGAATAGAAGGTGCCCTAGTTGTTGTAGGTCGCCTGTGATGTCACAGAATTAATCCAGCCCCGCGAGCCCATGACAGGCCAAGTGTTTCATTGGGGACAGAACAATTAAGGTAAGACTTGAATGTATTTATGGTGCCTGACCTTAGCATATATCACCACAAATACATTTGCAACTGTTTTACATCCATTATATAATGAACGGAGCAATCTTGCAACCAAAAAAAGGAAAGGAAAAAGAAAGAAACTGCTGGCCTAGTCTTCTGCTGGATAATAAAGAATGAAGAAATTGAATTTAGGGAGAATTATGCAGATCAAAAATATTCGTGTTCAGCTTTGGAAATTGCTGGACTATATGTGTTTGAAACTAAATGGATTATTTTAAATGCCTCATACAAACAGTCTACTCTGCTCATCACTGTGAAGCAGAGCTGTTCTCCTTAAAAACATGTGTGTGCCTCCCACTCCATGGTCCCGGGAAGATAGCTCAGTGGCAACACGCTCGCCTTGGATGCAAAACAATACACAGCAACACGGGTTTGATCCCCAGGTCCAGGTCTGTGATTAGAAACCTCTGGGTATTAAGCGTGTTATAAATAACCAATCATATCAGATCATGGTACCTGTGTCTTTATATCCCACATTAACCCCTAGATGAGTGGGATGAACAGTTCTCTGTGAAACATGGCGATCCGCCATCTTGGGATTCTGTTTTTCCCTATTCCTGCTCAAGCAGCCATCATGCGGCCCCAAGACCACCAGAAGAAAAGACCCATGAAACAAAGAGGAAGGAACCTTCTGAAGTAGGAAGGCCAAGGAAGGGTGCAGGGGTCTGAGGCACGCTGTCCTGCAAGTGTGAGCACAAGGCCCGCAGAGAGGCATTGCAATGAGGATGATCTGAGGCAGATGTCTGAAACAGCAGCCGCAAGAAGGAGGTGGGAGCCTCTGCCAGACCAGAGAGAGAAGCAGAGGACATGCACTAGTTGCTGGTGCCTAGCTGAGTCATTGGACAGAGCCTGGACAGATGGACCCAGCCAGGAGAGTGGAACATGAGGTGACCCCCAGGAGTATCAGCAAACTCAGGCTTGTGGACAGAGGCCTGAATCCCAAAGAAGGAAGTACAACCTGGCACATAGATCAGACATCTGCTTGCGGGCTCTGGTAGAGTGCCCCATTAAGAAAGTGGCATTAAAGAGAACTACATGCTGCACCATAGAGTGCATTCCAAAAGCATCTGAAGGCAATGCCATTGAAGACGAATGGTGCATGCCAGAGGCGATGCTAGGAGGGGCTATAGCCCCGGGTCTTTTGGTTGTACCCTTCAAAAGAAGCTCCAGGGCTACAACCAAAAGGCTAGCTAGCCACGCGTCCGGCAGTCCTTATATTAGCATAGCCCCGGATATTTTCCAGACCTAGTAACAACCCTGGTGCATGCTGCAACTTGCAGTGTAAGATCCTATAGTGCATTAAGGGCAGTGACATTTAGAGGAAGTGATGCATGCTGGTAGTTGGAGTTTTAGCTAGTAGAAAACATTAAGAAAGTAACATTTACAAGAAACACTGCATTTTGAAATATGGGGCCTGCAGTTCTTAGAGAGAAACACAGAAGTGAAGTTCAAGGAAAACATTGCACGATGCAACTGGGACTTAGAACATCTAAAAACTCTTGGGAAAGGGAAACCCAAGGGGAAACTTTGCATGATGAAACTTGGCGTCAGAGATCCGGTAGCATTTTAGGAAGTGAAGCTGAAGAGAGACATTGCATGCTGGAACTTGGAGTCTGAGATCCTGTGGCATCTTGAGGAGGTGAAGCTGAAGAGAGACATCGCGTGCTGGAACTTGGAGTCCGAGATCCCGTGGCATCTTGAGGAGGTGAAGCTGAAGAGAGACATTGCATGCTGGAACTTGGAGTCCGAGATCCCGTGGCATCTTGAGGCGGTGAAGCTGAAGAGAGACATTGCATGCTGGAACTTGGAGTCCGAGATCCCGTGGCATCTTGAGGAGGTGAAGCTGAAGAGAGACATTGCATGCTGGAACTTGGAGTCCGAGATCCTGTGGCATCTTGAGGAGGTGAAACTGAAGAGAGACATTGCCTGCTGGAACTTGGAGTCCGAGATCCTGTGGCATCTTGAGGAAGGTCACATCAGGAGAACAGTATCAGATTCAAATGGATACTTATAGGGGGTTTTTGGAAGGGCCTCTTCACGAAATAATTCTGTAAAACAAAGTGTGCGCAATCAGACAATTCAAAAGACCTTTGGCCATGAACTGACCGAAAAAGAGATGCGATTTAAAATAAAATCTCAAAGGCCTTTTAACAAAATGTAATGCATTTTAACAAAGTGTGCCAGTACCATGGATATGTGGCAATAACTAGCACTGGGCGGCATTTCTGGGGTATTTGAAAAAAACGTCCTAGTTAAAGATCTTAAAAAGAAACTTAAGACACATATCGTTGTGTCTTATGCCCAAGCTTGGACTCGTTCCGCGCACTCGCTGAACCCATGCGTGTCACTATCAATAGCGCCAAAAGGGCACAGTGCTTTGCAGAACTCAAAACCCAACGTAGCATAACATGCGAGCGAGCACTCGAGGCATGTGAGACACCTTACACGAGAACTGACACGCTTGGGTCATTGTGCACTGCACTTGTCACGTGGTGGCTGAAACTGGACATGGGAAACTGAAGGTTTCATTGGGTGACTATGCCATACATAGGAGACACTGCCCGGCCTAGCATTGGGATTGAATTGGGAGGATGCGGTTGCATATGAGGGAGCCGAGGGAGGCGCTTCATCGTGTGTGGCTGCATCTTCAAAACAAAAATCTGGGCGTCAAAACACACAACAAAATCTACTCAAAGCCACATCGTTCTTATTTTTCAATATGTATCTTTCTATCTGTTGGCCCCCTTCTAAATCTTTGTTGCTGCTGCCAACGCACTCCCGTTGACTGTGGCGTGTAGCAAATGCTTAGGTCACAGAAGGCTTTCTTGGTGAATATTGTAGCAACTTCCTTTTGTAATTGGTTATTTATAACACGCTTGATAGCCAGAGGTTTCTAAGCGCGGACCCGGGGATCGAATCTGTGTTGCTCCACATCGTCTTGCTTCCAAGGCGAACATGTTGCCCCTGAGCTATCGTATGCTGGAAAGAGCGCTATCGTATGCTGGAAAGAGCGACACTAAGAGTGATAGACAACCGCTGGCCTCTTTTATTCATTTCGTCGGTGCGGTTGGACTTGGACCTCTCTGTTAGAGCGATGTGGACATCACTTGAGAGCCAGGTTGATAGCTGGGCTTTTCCGCAGCGGGCAGGTTGATAGCTGGGCTTTTCCGCAGCGGGCAGGTTGATAGCTGGGCTTTTCCGCAGCGGGCAGGTTGATAGCTGGGCTTTTCCGCAGCGGGACCTTGGGTTTTAAATCTTGTTCACCCCATGGAATACGTTGGATAAGATTCTGGCTCGTTGTTTTATCATCCATCCCTTTGGAGACTTTGATTGGCGGCTAGGTAACCAGCCATGTAAGCATGAAGGGATGCAAGCATTCAACATCTGTGCAGCAGTGGCTGTCTACCGTGGCAGGCGTGGGTTACCGCAGATCTTGAATATTTCTTTTAGTTCCGATCATACAGGCTAACTGCCGCATCCTTCTAGTGTTATGAGAGCAGGACGGGCCTTAACTCTGGAAGCGCACGGGGTGAGTCTACAAAATGTGGCTCCTGCCCCATGCTGGTTTGACAGCTGCGCTGTATTGTAATAAAATGCGCCCCTCTCTCCTGCTGGCGCGCCCAGCACAAGGAGGGGAGCAGGGAGCTTTTCATTAAAGTAGGGCACCTGCCGCGTCTTCACCCACCACGCACACTTGAAAAACTGCACGGAATTGGAGAGTTCGGCAGGCTAATGTTGTGCCCTGGGCGGTTGCACAGGTGGCCTTGCCCTAAGGCCAGCCCTGACATAGAGCTCGAGATGTGCATTAAAGTGAAACAGGCACGAGTGTCCCATGGCTCCCACGGACACTGTTCTGTGCCAGGGTCTCGGGACATGACTTTCACATGATAAGCGTCTGTAGCTTGGAAAATGCCAACAAAGCGTCCATTGCAATAGCCGCCATTTCAGTAACAAATTAACACATGTTTTCTATAAGAGAAACAAGCGCATTCCAAGGCATTGCAATCCTCCCCGTGCCACCACGAGAACTCTGGCAATGTTCTTGCAACTATAAAGAAACACAGCTGAGGCGAGCTGTGTTCCCAACCCTAACAAAGGGCAAGAAATATTGCTTTCAGAGGGCGGCGGCGTGTAGCGCCCGAGGCGTCCTCATCCGCCTGACCTTGCATGGTGAACTACAGGCGACCTCTCTGAAAAACAGCCGAGACCTCTCCTCGCCATGGGCTTTCTCGTGGAACCGGCTCTTCCTCCGACTGCTAACTGCTCTTTCTGCGGGGTTAAAAAAAAAGAGAAGAGAGAAGAGAAGCACTTAGCGGGAAGACCAGGGTCCCCCGCAGGCCTGGTTCTTCCTCGGCTGCACCCAGGCTCTATTAATAACGGGCAACATCTTCATTAAACGATGCACTTTCCAGCTCCACGATAGGTCCCGGTTTTTTGGCATTGATCGTTACAAGCGTCCCCAAGAGATCTCAGGCGAGTGTATTGTCTTCACAACACAGGCAACGGCCCTGTGTGCCGTCCCTTCGCACACTCCACAATGCGCCGCTCCCACGGGCGACGGGCACCTTGCACCCCGCAAGTTAGACGCCAGCAAATGAGTTATTAAATCCCATCTTGAAGGATAAAAGCGTCCCCGGCTCCATATTATTTTGGGCGATACAGTAGCTTCCACGGCTGTCCTGAATTGCTTCTCTCCGTGACAGCGGGTCCCTGCTTTACAAAGAGTGGGAACTTGAATCGTGCAGAATAGTTTCCCGAAGGTTCTTTTTCTTCCCTGCCTTTGAAGGGACTGACCAGAGTCACCGGAATCTTGTCTTTCAAAGAACTGAAGAAAAGTCACGACCGTGAAAAGTTGAAAGACTTGTTGAGTGCTTGGATTTTCCTCTGCTATCTATGTGACTTGAGAATTGAGGCCACGCCCATTAAGACTGGAAAGGATTCGGTTGCTTTGCTGTACTTTGCACAGCATCCTCTTCCTTGTGTCCCACTCCGGCCTGTATGATTTAAACGCATGTTCATTCCCATCAACACAATTATGTGGAGAGGAGCGCTGCAACAGGAGAGAGTGGCTCTAGGTTCAAAAGTCGGCCCTGGGGCTGGGGTGGGCTTAGCAGGACTGGGCTTTGGCAGGAGTAGGCCTTGCTGTGGGGGTGGGCATAAGGATAGGAATGGAGCTTGGGGCATGGTTGGGTCAGGGGCCGTAGTGGACCTTGGTGTGGGGGTGGGCCTCTGCATAGGAATGGGCCTTGAAGCGAGGGTGGGCATTGGGACACAGTTGGGCCAGGGACAGGGTTAGGCCAGAGACTGGACTGGGCCTTGGTGCAGGGATGGGCCTAGGAGTAGGAATTGGCCTTGGGGCAGGGGTGGGCATATGGATAGGAATGGGCCTCGCGACAGGGGTGGGCCTTGGGAAAGGGGTAGGTCTAGGGATAGGAATGAGCTTCGAGGCAGACATGGGTGGGCATTGGGGCAGGGTTGAGCCAGGGGCAGGCCTTGGGGCAGGGCTAGTCCAGAGACTGGGATGGGCCTTGGTGCAGGGATGGGCCTAGGAGTATGAATTGGCCTTGGGGCAGGGGTGGGCATAGGGATAGGACTGGGCCTCGGGGCAAGGGTGGGGCAGGGTTGGGCCAGGGGCAGGGGTGGGCATTGGGGCAGGGGTAGGCCAGGACTGGGATGGGCCTTGGTGTAGGGGAAGGCCTAGGGATAGGAATGGGCCTCGGGGCAAGGGTGGGCCTTGGGGCAACTTTGGGCCAGGGCAGGGGTGGGACTTGGGGCAAGGTTGGGCCAGGGGTGGGCCTTGGGGCAGGGTTTGGCCAGAGTCGGGACGGGCTTTGGGGCGGGAGTGGGCCTAGGGATAGGAATCGGCCTTGGGGCGATGGTGGGCCTTGGGGCAAGGTTGGGCCAGGGGCAGAAATGGGCCTTGGGGCAGTGGTGGACAAAGGGATAGGAATGGGCCTTGGGGTTAGGGTGGGCCATGGGGCAAGGGTGGGCCCTAGGGCAGAAATGGGCCTTGGGACGAGGGTGGGCACAGGGCCGGGAGTGGGCCTTGGCGCAGGGGCAGACCTTAGGGCAAGGGTGGGCCTTGGGGCGTTTGGTTGGAATGGGCCTTGGAGCAGGGCTCGGTCTTCAGAAAGTGTCTTAGAGCAGTGGTGTACTGGGAAAAAATGGAGGCCCTGGAAATGTTTTTCAAAATGGCATCAGACAACACTGCGCAAGAAGGCAATCCCCACTAATCAGAGAGCATTGGGCTTCTCTGAGCAGGAACGTTTTGACAAATAGCTCCAAATAGTATATTTTAAGGCACACTTGTCCCTATAAAGGCATGGAAAAGTAGCTAAATATAACAAAAAAGCTAAAGCATTTGTTAAGATTGAGGAAAGACATGCTGGGCGAATTATAACTAGCTCTTTGCCTCTGAGGCATTTGAGGGATCAGGAGAGATGAGCAGAAAGGGGTTGGAGACTGTGATGGAGAGGCCCAAGAGGTAGAGGCCCACCGGGGTATCGGCAGAGTTCCATGTAGCCCCGCCCATCCCTGTCATAGAGAAGTGATGAACTAGAACAAGGGTGGGCGGGCCTTGGAGCAGTGATCCGCTTCAGCTAGGGATACAAGAGGAAAGAGGACACGGTCCAGCCATGGCAGGAATGGGCGTCAGGCAGGGTTCGCCTTGAAGGATGCAGGATGGGTCTCATGACAATATAATGAAGGGGTGGCGTGTGCGTGTATGTGTATATGTGTGTTTTCATGTTCATGTACTGATCTTTTTTAAAATAAATATCAGCAATAGATGATGATATGATCATGATATGTTATTTATAAAGCGCTTAATACCCTGAGGTTTCTAAGCGCGGACTCGAGGATCAAACCTGTGTTGCTGTGTGTCATTTTGTTTCCAAAGCGAGCACGTTGCCCCTGAGCTATCCTCCCGAGATCAACGGAAAATACAACTACATTGATTAGTGGATGAAATTTGGTGAGAAACTTTGGCTAAAGGGATGTTTTAATTGCAGCACCAGATAACAATGCAATACACTGATCCCAAGTCCTCGGATTGTACTCATTGACATGGAGAATCAGCTCTTCAAAATAATATTTACAGTCTATATGGGTTTTCACCTTTAAATGGGAGTGTGTAGACAAGACTTCGAGTCAACAGAGTGCTTGCAGGTTCTTGCCAACATGATTTTCCCCACCCAATTTCCTTACCTGTGATGAAAACATTGATGAATAACAACACAATGCCGCTAGTTCCCAGCAGATGTCACTATCCACCCATGTTTAGAATTACATTAACCGTTTCATACGTTAAGAGTTAAACTGTTTGGTAGCATGCAGAGGAGAACATGTATTTTTGCGAATATGTTGTTTGATTTTATTAGCACATTTTCTATTTTTAACTCTTGTCATTAGAATGATTTAATACAATGAATACATATTGTTGATCATGTCCTTCAAAGGAGCTGAGAGATTGAACCCTGTGTTGCTTTTTTGGGCCAAATGATGTCAGTAAATTTGATTAAAAATAACAATAATAATAATAATAATAATAGAGCCTCCCAAAATACACGGTCTGAGGCCCATGGGTGTGAGACGCTTTATAAAAATTAAAATAAATAAATGAATACCCTCAGGTATAATGTGACAGTTGCCAGAGACACAAGGCACTGATGGTCATTCAGCAACCGGGTGACTCCTCAAATCGGTTACACCAATGACCACTTTTAATGAAGTGGGTGGCGTATGTGTGTTTTCAAGTGCAAGCAGTCACAGTGTCACCATGAGGAAGACCCTGTGTCGTGCCTTATGTGCACAATAGTAGTTATAAAGTGCATGAGGTAAGTTGGAAGACACCTGATGTCTGCACTTACCCTTGAACTTGCCACCTGCTGGCTGCACTTTTATTTATTGTTTTTATTTATTTTACTGCTATCCTATATACTGCACTGCCCACTACCCGCTGCCCCTGCACTTTTACTCTTCCCCCCTCCCCTGCACTTGCGCGATCTCAATGTCACCTGGCCTAGCAGGATCGCTGTCTCTGTCTTCCCTCTGTTCCCCCTCCCTTGCCTCGTCGCGCCTTGAAACACTTGTGCATAGGCGCGTTATAAATGCCTTATCAGATCATATGATGTCCCGGGCAAACTCTGCTCTGGACATGTGTGCAGGTGTGGGTACTGTAGGTATGATAGTGTTTACCATTAAAATACCATAGAAATCCAGTAAAAAAGCATTAGTTAAAGGGAATTGGTGTTAAGTCTGCATTAAAAACACATTTGAATTCATTAAAAAAAACTTTATGGAAGGGGATTTATGGTTGCAGCATGAATCCAAGCAGCCCCGGAAATGTAACAGCTGTGTTTCCTAAAGTAACCATAACTTGGCAACTGTCAACAAAATGAAATCATTACTCAGTCAACGGCAAGTACCTCTCATGACACCCCATGGGCCAACTAGCAGCCACAGTATGTACAGGACATAAAGAAAAAAAGAGCTAACGGATAACAGAAGGACGCCAAACTGCAAGGGAGACCTGGTGTTCCCTACCTTGATGCCGTCCGTGGTGACCTCTTTCTGTAATGCCCGCTTTGTGTTCTGCACTCTGAGGTACCAGGCCCACCCCACCTGCCTGGGGGACCTTCTGTGCCCCACCATCTGCCCTGTGGGCCTCGCTGCAGCATTTGTGACCGTGCACCCTTTCGTCTAATGGGCTGGTAGGAGCTGCAGCACCATTCTAAGATGACGGCCTCCACCACAGCTTCAACATACTGCTTGCCAGCACCCAGCAGGATTGTCTGGTGCACCGGCAGTATTCGCAACCTGATTGGCCACCCCTTGATTCACCTTGGCCCGCCCACAGCAGGCTGGCAGGCGAAACAGCCCCGTTTCTAAGCACGAGTCAAAGGCTTCTTGCTTGTCCACGCATGACTAGCTGCATGCTGCTGTCTGCCGACCTGCCCATCATCTTGGGATTGCCTATCTGCTTGCTTCTGGCCCTCCCGCTGAAGCCATCCTCCAGCCCCTTCTTGTCTACAGTGCCTTCACTAGGTACGCCCCACTGCAGCCCGGAATTCCTTCTTGTCCTCAGGTCTCTTCGTTCTTCCCTCTCCGGTTCCTCTAATCCTTGTCTTCTCCCCTGTTGGTTGCTCTCCCCCACATGCAGTACCTCTGGTGACCTGCCACTGGTGGTGTTTCAATTCAATCAACTGTCTTTGTGCATCCTAGGCACTTCGCCTACCCCCACTTCAGCCTGGTTTGTATCTTCACTCCTTCCTCAGACTTTGACTATTACTTAGCCTTTCATTGCCTCGCTGTTATTGGCCTGCATCTGCCATTCTTACTACTCAATAAGCCCTATGCGCCATCTGTTGTATCTTTTGTAATTCCCATCTTGTTCATTGTCAGCTGCTTGCCTGGTGTAGCCCCTCCTGCCAAGAGGGGTGACCTTTCCAGTCTACCATCATATATACATGCATTTTCATAAATGCGTGTCTGTATGCATGCTATAGCCTCTCATTCCATGAGGCAATGCTTCTCCAGTCTGTAGTCATGTATACCTGCTTTTTCATAAATGCTTGTCTGAATGCCTGATGTAGCCCCTCATTCTATGAGGCAAGGCTTTTCCAGTCTGTAGCCATGTATACCTGCTTTTTCATAAATGCTTGTCTGAATGCCTGATGTAGCCCTTCATTCCATGAGGCAATGCTTCTCCAGTCTGTAGTCATGTATACCTGCTTTTTCATAAATGCTTGTCTGAATGCCTGATGTAGCCCCTCATTCTATGAGGCAAGGCTTTTCCAGTCTGTAGCCATGTATACCTGCTTTTTCATAAATGCTTGTCTGAATGCCTGATGTAGCCCCTCATTCTATGAGGCAAGGCTTTTCCAGTCTGTAGCCATGTATACCTGCTTTTTCATAAATGCTTGTCTGAATGCCTGATGTAGCCCTTCATTCCATGAGGCAATGCTTCTCCAGTCTGTAGTCATGTATACCTGCTTTTTCATAAATGCTTGTCTGAATGCCTGATGTAGCCCCTCATTCTATGAGGCAAGGCTTTTCCAGTCTGTAGCCATGTATACCTGCTTTTTCATAAATGCTTGTCTGAATGCCTGATGTAGCCCCTCATTCTATGAGGCAAGGCTTTTCCAGTCTGTAGCCATGTATACCTGCTTTTTCATAAATGCTTGTCTGAATGCCTGATGTAGCCCTTCATTCCATGAGGCAATGCTTCTCCAGTCTGTAGTCATGTATACCTGCTTTTTCATAAATGCTTGTCTGAATGCCTGATGTAGCCCCTCATTCTATGAGGCAAGGCTTTTCCAGTCTGTAGCCATGTATACCTGCTTTTTCATAAATGCTTGTCTGAATGCCTGATGTAGCCCCTCATTCTATGAGGCAAGGCTTTTCCAGTCTGTAGCCATGTATACCTGCTTTTTCATAAATGCTTGTCTGAATGCCTGATGTAGCCCCTCATTCTATGAGGCAAGGCTTTTCCAGTCTGTAGCCATGTATACCTACTTTTTCATAAATGCTTGTCTGTATGCCTGATGTTGCCCCTCATTCTATGAGGTGAAGCTGTTCCAGTATGTAGTCATGTTTAGGTGCCTTTTCATAAATGCTTATCTGTATGCCTGATGTACCCCTCATTCTACGAGGTGAGGCTTCTCCAGGATGTAGTCATGTTTACCTGTCTTTTCATAAATGCTTGTCTGTAGGCCTGATGTAGCCTCTCATTATATGAGGCACTGCTTCTCCAACCTGTAGTCATGTTTACCTGCATTTTCATAAATGCTTGTCTTTATGCCTGATGTAGACCTTCATTGGATGAGGCAAGGCTTTTCCAGTCTGTAGTCATGTTTACCTGCCTTTTCATAAATGCTTGTCTGTATGCCTGATGTAGCCCCTCATTATATGAGTCAAGGCTTTTCCAGTCTATAGTGATGTTTACCTGTCTTTTCATAAATTCTTGTCTGTATGCCTGATGTAGCCCTTCATTCTATGAGGCAAGGCTTCCCCAGTCTGTAGTCATGTATACCTGTTTTTTTCAGAAATGCATTTCTGAATGCCTGATGTAGCCCTTCAGTCTATGATGCAAGGCTTTTCCAGTCTGTAGTCATGTATACCTGCCTTTTCATAAAGGCTTGCCTGTATGCATGATGTAGCCCCTCATTCTATGAAGCAGTGCTTTTCCAGTCTGTAGTCATGTTTGCCTGCCTTTTCATACATGCTTGTCTGTATGCCTGATGTAGCCCTTCATTCTGTGAGGCAAGGCATTTCCAGTCTGTAGCCATGTATACCTGCTTTTTCATAAATGCTTGTCTGAATGCCTGATGTAGCCCCTCATTCTATGAGGTGAGGCTTTTTCCAGTCTGTAGCCATGTATACCTGCTTTTTCCTAAATGCTTGTCTGTATGCATGATGTAGCCCCTCATTCTATGAAGCAGTGCTTTTCCACTCTGTAGTCATGTTTGCCTGCCTTTTCATAAATGCTTGTCTGTATGACTGATGCAGCCCCTCATTGTATGAGGTGAGGCTGTTCCAGTCTGTAGTCATGTATACCTGCTTTTTCATAAAAGCTTGCCTGTACGCCTGATGTAGCCCCTCATTCTACGAGGCGAGGCGTTTCCAGTCTGTAGTCGTGCTTACCTGCCTTTTCATAAATGCTTGTCTGTATGTCTGATGTTGCCCCTCATTCTTTGAGGTGAGGCTGTTCCAGTATGTAGTCATGTTTACCTGCCTTTTCATAAATGCTTGTCTGTATGCCTGATGTAGCCCCTCGTTCTATGAGGTGAGGCTGTTCCAGTATGTAGTCATGTTTACCTGCCTTTTCATAAATGCTTGTCTGTATGCCTGATGTACCCCCTCGTTCTACGAGGTGAGGCTTTTCCAGTGTGTGTCAAGTATACCTGCCTTTTCATAAATGCTTGTCTGTATGCCTGATGTAGCCCCTCGTTCTATGAAGTGAGGCTTTTCCAGTGTGTAGTCATGTTTACCTGACAGTCATAATTTCTTGTCTGTTTATCTTTCTTTACTGCAGTCTATCTACTCGTTTCTGAACCTTTTAACTTGTTGTGCATTTAAGGTACCTCTCATCTTCTTCTGCTCCTTTACTTCCCTTCCTCCCCTGCCCCTTTTTCATGTTCAGCACTTGCACGTTCCAAATCATCTCACGGCCTAGGCAGAACACTTTTTTTTGTTTAGTTTGTTTCTTCCCTTCTACCCTTACCCCCCCTTTCCCCTGCTCCCATTCTATAGCACTGGCATGTCCCAAATGTTTCAAGACTTTTTAAGATCGTTTTATCTTTGTTGTATAGCCTCTTCCTCATCCCTTGTCCCCCCTTCTTGATGTGCCTTGAAACACAATTTTGCTGTATAGTGCGCATTACAAATAACCAATAAATAAAAAAAATAAATAAGGCTTGGAAAGGTTTTGCATTTCAGAAATTTCAGAGCACCAGGACATTGGAGGAAGGCAACCAGAGTGTGATGTGTCAGTATAATGAGCCCAGAGTCGAGTAGGGCTTTATATGCCTGTGTTGTGGCGTGGAGATGTGTTATATGTTATACATCAGAAAGGGTGTGGTGGATGGAAGGGTGGGGAGTGGAGTGAAATGTGGAATGTGGCACTCCGAAGCAGGCCGTGATTTAGAGGGTCAGTTGAGAGGAGCTTTTATACTGAGGATGCTGTCTGTACTGGGGGCTGCAATTAAGTCTTGTTACTTACCTTCAGTCTTGGACCCATCGTCTTTTCATTGGCGACGAGTGTGCAGCAGCAGTCCCTGGTGTTAACGTGTCATCCAGCCTTTGTGTGTGAGGTGTGGTGAGTAGTGGAGCACCATAAGTGTTGCCAAAGCTGTGCTCCAACGAGCTTCCATGGATGGTATCATGAGTGCCTCATGAAATTTTGGCTCCAGTTGAGGGATCTCCACCAGCGGCGTTCATGCACATGCTATGGTATGGATCTCTGAAAAGACCACAGCATTCCGTTACCAAGCAACGGTCACACGGAATGTTGAACGTTTGGTGTGCAGCGAGGGCGACGTGACGGTGGTCCAAGTAAGGGATCTTACAGCATGCCTCTCAAGCCATGGAAGCATCTGGTTGCCTGGCAAAGCAGCGAAAGGGATCCAGGGCTGGACTGGGAACTAAAAGAGGCCCATGAAATAATTACTGGGGACCAAAAGAGGCCCTGGAAATAAAGTTCAAAATGGCCCTAGATGACACATTTTCAGCAAGCCCAATGCTTTTCCTATGAGAAAATTTGGAAATACCACAGAAAAGAAGCCCAGGGTGCAGAGGCCCACCGGGAAATCTCCAGAGTTCCCTAAAGGCCAGTCCACCCCTGAAGGGATCTCCCGACGAAGAGCAGTGATGCCGCGCACCGGTGTGTGCGCAGTGCATGAAAGCCAGATCTGCCATAAGCAAGCAGGCAGATAATGTTTTAAGCAGGCCTAGTTGGCATCAGGTACAGTGGATTTACTAAAAGCTAGTGACTGATTATAAGCAGTATAAGCAGAAGAGGTATACATTGGACGCAGATAAACCGTGTTCATTTATTTGTAGGGCAGTGCTCTTGCATCAAGTACATGGTTAGCTGTCAAAAGTGTTGGACTATAAGGACTATAGGAGGAGTGTTCTGCAGCAGTATTTGTGCTGCAGAGGAGTGCCATGGCCATTCTGGGTGCTCCTGGTGCCCTCATCTGTATTGCTTCATCTGGATCAGTAAAAATAATATAGAGCCAATGGGGACATACGGAAATGGCTTTGCGATAGAAAGAAAAGTGTCCCTCTTGATGCACTTTTTGGGGTATGAGGGCTAACGCATTTTCAAAATGCTCCCTGAGTTGGGGGAGTCATATGAGCCAATTTTTCTAAATCAATTGGACATAGCCCTGCTAAAGCTGGATATGCATTTTAACATGAAGGCAAGCACAATCTTGGAAAGGTACAACTTTGGTGTTCGGGTGCAAGAGATTGGGAAACTGTGGAGGAGTACACCACAGTACAACATCTGGCTTCAACAGGCAAGTTTGAGGGCGCGTTGGATGAGCACATCAGGAATCAGTTCATGATCCACTGCAGTAATAATTGAATTAGGAAGGAGTTATGGTTAAAAGACCACCCAACTCTTGACAATGTGATTGTCATTGCAAAGACAGTAGAACATACTTTGGCCTGTGCGGCACAGCAGAAAAATTCAGAGCACATAGAGGTCTTTCCAGAAGTACTCAAGGGGAGGGTGAGTTGATGGAATAATTTAACAGCCTGGTTCAAAGGGCGGAAAGGTGGAGGAGTAGATGTGGTTTAGGTGTACTAGCATGAGCCATTTTGCAGGTTCTCCAGCATATATTGATAACACAAATAATCAGGATGCGAGATCCTCACAAAAATCCACGGTTTTTAGATATATTTATTTCCATCTCAAAAACCAGTGTCTTCTATTTTTATACAAACTTTCGCTAAGCACGAAAGCGATACCGGAGAAGATTTTCAATAAAAATATAGGGAAGTGCAGTTGTGCACCCTCATCGGGATGTAGAAGATGAGTACCCTAGTAACAAGCACATGTGAGTATACGACATAGGTGACACAGGTAACTCAGATCAGTGCTGCCCGTTGTTGTTCTTCAACCTGGGTGTGGTTTTTAAACAAAAACAGTGTACACAACACGAAATTCGAAACATACAACAAAGGGTATTTTCACAGTTGTGCCACAAGTGATCGACACAGTTGTGTTTCGGCCACAATCGCTGGGTTGAAGCTAGTAGTTGTGGTGGCCTTCATCCGGAGAGACTAGTTGAAGAGTCTGTCCGTTGGTAAGAGCTATGCGAGGGAGGAGAACTATGAGGATCTCATAACGTGCATAATGAATTAGGGGTTAATAAATAACAGCTCATTGGTGCTAGAGAAATACACCAGTGGTGTATTGGAGAACGCAGCTTACCGTCCGACCGGAGCAAGGCGGTAAAACTGTCAAGGGGCCTGGGTGTGATCCTAGGTCTGGTGTAGATTGGCCGTGACGGGGAGACCGGATTTAAACGGCGCTGGGCTTATGATTAGCCATTGATCTAGAGAGAGGGAGACATAAAAGTATGTCCCTGTCAGAGCACTATGGTGACGAGAGGTGAGGCAAGACATGTCAAAAGTGCAGCGGTCTTGTAAAGTGGCCTGGCTTACCTGATTCACAATTTTTGAGTTCTTGCTGGGTTCACAGTGGCGGTGGAAATGGCTGCCTGCCGTGAATCAGCAGATATAACGGAGGGGGTTAGACACGCCCCCGTGTACTGGGCCAATCCCAGTAAGGGTGTGTGGAGTACTGGTGAAGGTGTCGTGAGCTCCCTATGATAGGCTACTAAGTGCTGTCACTCAACGGGAGTCATCCCGTGTCATGGGTGTATGCATCCAGTGTGGAATGGAGTGAAGGAACTACACTGGGATGTATTGTGGGACAGGTGGTCTCTGGAAGTGCATGGGCGAGGAGCTCATGTGAAACATGTAGTGGGAGAACAGTGATGCCACAAGCGATGAATACAGGTTTTCTCTATGCATGTCCATGCATATGTTAATCTGAGAGGAACCAACGCACAATTGCACGTGTATGATATCACCACATGTGTGTACATGTACATATTTTGTGGAAACAATAAAATTAAACAGTGCAATATCACAGGTTCTGGCTGGCAACGTGTATGAGCCATTAGGGCGCTGACGCCATTTGTATGTTGTGTATATAACCACAACTCTGACCTATTGTTGGCAAGCGGCCAAGGTGGTGTGGTAGGCACATAGTCCCACGCAGGGGTATGATTCTAAGTGACTAGTCCCAGAAGTGTTTCCATTCTACTTTGATATACTTTTATGTCTCCCTCTCTCTAGATCAATGGCTAATTAGAAGCCCAGGGCCGTTTAAATCCGGTCTCCCCGGCACGGCCGATCTACACCAGACCTAGGATCACACCCAGGCCCCTTGACAGTTTTACCGCCTTGCTCCGGTCGGACGGTAAGCTGCGTTCTCCAATACACCACTGGTGTATTTCTCTAGCACCAATGAGCTGTTATTTATTAACCCCTAATTCATTATGTGCGTTATGAGATCCTCATAGTTCTCCTCTCTCCCATAGATCTTACCAATGGACAGACTCTTCAACTAGTCTCTCCTGATGAAGGCCACCACAACTACTAGCTTCAACCCAGCGATTGTGGCCGAAACACAACTGTGTCGATCACTTGTGGCACAACTGTGAAAATACCCTTTGTTGTATGTTTCGAATTTTGTGTTGTGTACACTGTTTTTGTTTAAAAACCACACCCGGGTTGAAGAACAACCACGGGCAGCACTGATCTGAGTTACCTGTGTCACCTATGTCGTATAATCACATGTGCTTGTTACTAGGGTACTCATCTTCTACATCCCGATGAGGGTGCACAACTGCACTTCCCTATGTTTTTATTGAAAATCTGTCCGGTATCGCTTTCATGCTTAGCAAAAGTTTGTATAAAAATAGAAGACGCTGGTTTTTGAGATGGAAATAAATATATCTAAAAACCGTGGATTTTTGTGAGGATCTCGCATCTTGATTATTTGTGTTATCAATATATGTACCCACCGGGGCATATCAGGACCTTGCCAAGCGCCCTTTCTTTTCTTTCCTAGGTTCTCCAGCATAGCCAGAAAGGAAGATGAGTTGCTCCAAATGCAAGAGATGGGGATATTTCGGAAGCATGTTGTAAAAACGTTCAATTGGAGCCTGGCAAGAAAGGGTTGTATATGAATTGACAGAATCCCAATTGTCCGAATGACAATTGACTTTCTGCACAATTGACCGAATATAAAAGGTCAATTAGGATATATATGCGGGGCAAACCCCCCGCAACCCACACCCAATCAAACCCCCCCGCAACCCCTCACCCAATCCCCTTATAGTATTAAAAACCCAAACCAACCCAATATATATATACAAATAATAAAACAGTCAATTGTACAGAAGATCAATTCGGACCACTGTAATTCGGTCAATTGTGTCATTTGGACAATTGTTTTCTGTCAATTTGGGTAATACCCAAGAAACAGCTTTACGTGTTGGGGGATGGGCTTGGCTTATCAGATTGGGATCAGGAGGAAAATGCAGACTTGTTACGGTTAATGTGGTGGATGAGGATGGTGATGGGTTCAGTTGAATGGGAGAATGTAGAAATGATGGCGGATTCAGAAGCCAAGAAATCCCTGATATCGAGGAGAATGTTTGAAGAGGAGTTAAGAGGGAAGTGGAGCTATTAGCTCCAACAGATGCCAAGCATGGTGGACATAACAAGGACAGAATTTAATTGTTGTTGGGTTATTTTGTGGCCAAGAGGGAGTTTAAAGGAAGCGGTGCCGAGGTAAGAATATACATTACAAAAAGGGGTGTGACGTTGTTGGGATGGCGAGAGCAAAATAAATGTAATATCTGCTACACCTGAATACGTGTGAACAGGTTTTGCACGTGAACCAAGGGTATGTAGAATGTGACTTGGAGCGGTATGGCATGGTGTTTGACAGAGGTGTGGGGAGGATAAAAGGAATGAGACATCAAATAGTGCTCAAGGATAGGAATGTGTCAGTTGCAGCTAAGTTATGAGCAGTTCCATTGGTACTTCGAGAAGGGGTTAAGGAAGAAATCAATAAAATGTATTGGATGGGTATAAATGAAAGAGAGAGAGCAGTGTTGAATGGATATCACTGTTGATGGTGGTGAAGAAACCAAGCAGAGAGTTGTGTGTTTGCATTGAATTGAGAGCATTAACTAAGTGAGGCATTCATTTCCAAACACAGGTGAAATGCCATTGATGATAGCGACAGGGAAGATCTTCACAAAACTTGACCTGGATATCACCAGGTGAAGCTGGAGTCAGCATCCACAGTAGACAAGTGAGAAGACAGTAATATGGCATGTGTTATACAATATGTGAGGTTGGAATGGCCAGAAAAATGGAAATTGGATGTGGAGCTGAGGTCGTATTAGGAGGTGAGAGAGGAGTTGAGTTTAGAAGGATTCTTGCTGTACTGATGGGATAGAGTGGTTGTTCCTGTGTCTTTAAGGGAGAGATTAGTGGATGTAGCCCATGCTGGGCACATCGGAGTAACATGAACTAAAGCTGTGTTGAGGGAAGATTATTGGTGCCAAGATTTCATTGGGTGAGAGAGCTGGAAAGGAAATTACGTCCCTTCCAAAACTGCTGGTGGAGGTTAATGTTCCGAAAGGTGTATGGGATGAACTGTCCATAGATGTGTTGGTTCTGGTAGAGATGAGAGGAGAGCAGGGCAGGTTCATTATAGTGGTGATGGGCTTGTTGTGTATGTGGGTAGAGTTCAAGGTGGTGAGGGAAGTGAGTGTGGGGGTAGTCACTGCATTTGTGGATTACATTTGTCTGTGGGAAGGGTACCTGGCAAGAATTCTGACAGATAATGGAAGCTAATTTGTGATTAAGATGATTGGTGATTATGGGAAGAATTGAGGGGATGTCCACAAAAGAGGGGCTCTTTACCATCCCCAGAGTAATGGTGCGGTTGAGAGGATGAATAGATCCATAATGGATGCCATAAGCATATTTGGTGTGTATGTGGGAGACAAGAAGAAAGTGGTGTGAGAATGAGTATATGCGCTTAGGATGTGTCTGCATGCAGTGACTGGTGTGACACCATTTAAAATAATGAGAGGTAGAAAGGGCAATACAAGGGTATCACCATACTGGTTTGGAAAGGGGAGAGAGTCTGATTGTGTAGTGGTGAAAGTGAGAAGCATGGCGAGAAATGAGTTGTTGAGGAAGATTGTTAGGAAAGATTTCATAATAGAATGTAATTTTCTCTCCATATGTCAACCCCCAAACGTTTTGCTGCTGTTTTACACCCTGATCTCACCTTTGCCAGAGAAGCGCAGCCCTCAGCCGCACTCCTCTGGGCTTTCGTTCAATTCTTATGGGGAACCTGACATGCCCTTAAGACAGTCAGTACTGGGAGACTTTGTTTCCCTTAGTCCTTTCCTCATGCTACAGCTTTTGTGCAACATGTAACAAGAGTGCAATGTAACTTACTTTACCACACCCTTGGGTCTCTAGTCATTCCAAAGGCCCTAGAAACCCTTGATGGACTCTTTATGAACTGTGCAGATGTGTCACGGACAGGACTGGTGGCAGCTATTGTTTTCTTATGTTTTTAACCCTTTCTTGCCATGTTATCCGCGCTTACCGTGTTTGGCACAAATAGGTGGCCTGGCTCCAAAATGGCCATTCCACAAGGTTCTTTGTCCTGTCCTTTGGCCATCTTGCCCCTTCACCTTCCCCAGTTCGAGCCGACCCGGGTCAGTCCTTATTTAGTCATGCACTTTCCCGCGAAACCCAAAGCTTTTGCAGGCTTCTGCATTCCTTGTGTGTGTGCCTCCAGTATGTGGGCTGGGATGTCTGTTACCAATACACATCCTGGGTGCCAGAGAATCTGGAGTGTCCTGAATGCCTGGGACCACCATGGTCCGTGATTGGTCTACGTATGGAGTGTTTGTGAGCAGATCTCCCATTGGGTCCTCTCCGTTTTGGCGCAAAGGGAACTTTGGATAAGAGGAGGCCGAGAACACCACTACCATGTCGATCTCCTGAGTTCACACTAACAAAGGATAAGGAGCCATGTATCCTGCAACAAGAAGCTGAGTCGAGGAACTGCTGGTGACCCTCTGGAAGGTTTGGCACCCTGAGCCCGCTGTCGTCCGGTGAGACCCCTCTGCATCTGATCGTCCTAGAAGGTTTGCAGAGTATTGGCATGTCCTTCAGCGCCATGATTGCAACAGCTACTGGTAGCATTTTGGTGTTGGAAGGGATGTGGTGTGTGGGTGTGCTCATTTTATGCAGGTCCAGCCTCCATTGACTCCACCTGTGAGATTGTGTGCACCTGTGGCAGTTGGCTTGATTGCTGATTGCTGTTTGCGGGTGGTCCGCGATGCCTGTATGGCCGGCATCGTGCAGCCCGTGATTACTGGCTTCTCGATGCCGGTATTTGCATGTCCGCGTGGGTTGGGATGTCCTCCTATTACCGGCATGCCGGTATTTGCTCCACGAAGGGGCGCGTGTACGCGCCCATGCTGCTATTAGTGGCACCGTTATTTAGGGTGCCGCTAATAGCAGGTTGCCGGGTCATAATACACTGGAGCGCAAAGCGATGCCGGTAATCCTTTACCAGCATCGTTTTTCTCTTACTGACAACCTCATAATGAGGCCCTTAGTCTTGACCGCCTGCCATAGCTACCCTGATTGGTCTGGCTTGTCCAGAGGTTACCCTGTTCCAAGAAACTAGGTTGGTCTTCTGAACCTCTGCCCCTCCAAGTCAGAGTTCAGAAATCCCCCTGAACAAAGATCAATGAGAGTAGAGGTTGCAAACCCACTGAAGTTCAAGTGGGTGAATTGGTGAGGATTAAGAAGGTTATGACGAGAAAGAAGGATGTTTTGCTAAACAGTGATCCTGAGCAAGTGGAGATGGTGATGAAGGGTGCAGTGAGAATCAAAGAGAAGGGAGGCATGTATGAATTGTGGGGCGGATGGTAAAATTGAGGAGTGGTGGTGGTGTTAAGAGTGATATGTGAGGGTGGAAGGGAGATGTGATATATATCAGGATGGGTCTGGTGGATGGAAGGAAGGGGGAGTGGAGATGTGTTATATTTCAGGAAGGGTGTGGTGGCAGGAAAGATGGCGGCTGTGGAGTGTAATGAGAATGTGAAGCTCTGAAGCCGGGCGTGATCTAGAGGATCAGTTAGGAGGAGCTTTTCTACTGTGAGTGCTGGCTGTACTGGGGGCTGCAATGATGAAACATGTACTGCAAGAAAGCATTGTTACTTACTTGCAGATGTGGACCCATCATCCTTTGGTGCAATGGTGTTATATACTGCAATAAAGCACCCTTTGGTGCAATGGTGTTATATCCTTCAAGAAAGCCTTGTTACTTGCTTGCAGATGTGGACCCATCATCCTTTGGTGCAATGGTGTTATATACTGCAAGAAAGCATTGTTACTTGCTTGCAGATGTGGACCCATCATCCTTTGGTGCAATGGTGTTATATACTGCAAGAAAGCATTGTTACTTGCTTGCAGATGTGGACCCATCATCCTTTGGTGCAATGGTGTTATATACTGCAAGAAAGCATTGCTACTTGCTTGCAGATGTGGACCCATCATCCTTTGGTGCAATGGTGTTATATACTGCAAGAAAGCATTGCTACTTGCTTGCAGATGTGGACCCATCATCCTTTGGTGCAATGGTGTTATATACTGCAAGAAAGCATTGTTACTCGCTTGCAGATGTGGACCCATCATCATTTGGTGCAATGGTGTTATAGACTGCAATAAAGCCTTGTTACTCGCTTGCAGATGTGGACCCATCATCCTTTGGTGCAATGGTGTTATAGACTGCAATAAAGCCTTGTTACTCGCTTGCAGATGTGGACCCATCATCCTTTGGTGCAATGGTGTTATATACTGCAAGAAAGACTTGTTACTCGCTTGCAGATGTGGACCCAGCATCCTTTGGTGCAATGGTGTTGTATACTGCAAGAAAGCATTGTTACTCACTTGCAGATGTGGACCCGTCATCCTTTATTGTAATGGTGTTATATACTGCAAGAAAGCATTGTTACTTACTTGCAGATGTGGACCCGTCATCCTTTGGTGCAATGGTGTTATATACTGCTTGCAGATGTGGACCCGTCATCCTTTGGTGCAATGGCTTGCAGATGTGGACCCATCATCCTTTGGTGCAATGGTGTCATATACTGCAAGAAAGCATTGTTACTTACTTGCAGATGTGGACCCGTCATCCTTTGGTGCAATGGTGTCATATACTGCAAGAAAGCATTGTTACTTACTTGCAGATGTGGACCCGTCATCCTTTGGTGCAATGGTGTCATATACTGCAAGAAAGCATTGTTACTTGCTTGCAGATGTGGACCCGTCATCCTTTGGTGCAATGGTGTCATATACTGCAAGAAAGCATTGTTACTTGCTTTCAGATGTGGACCCGTCATCTTTTGGTGCAATGGTGTCATATACTGCAAGAAAGCATTGTTACTTGCTTGCAGATGTGGACCCATCATCCTTTGGTGCAATGGTGTCATATACTGCAAGAAAGCATTGCTACTTGCTTGCAGATGTGGACCCATCATCCTTTGGTGCAATGGTGTTATATACTGCAAGAAAGCATTGCTACTTGCTTGCAGATGTGGACCCATCATCCTTTGGTGCAATGGTGTTATATACTGCAAGAAAGCATTGTTACTCGCTTGCAGATGTGGACCCATCATCATTTGGTGCAATGGTGTTATAGACTGCAATAAAGCCTTGTTACTCGCTTGCAGATGTGGACCCATCATCCTTTGGTGCAATGGTGTTATAGACTGCAATAAAGCCTTGTTACTCGCTTGCAGATGTGGACCCATCATCCTTTGGTGCAATGGTGTTATAGACTGCAATAAAGCCTTGTTACTCGCTTGCAGATGTGGACCCGTCATCCTTTGGTGCAATGGTGTTGTATACTGCAAGAAAGCATTGTTACTTACTTGCAGATGTGGACCCGTCATCCTTTGGTGCAATGGTGTTATATACTGCAAGAAAGCATTGTCACTCACTTGCAGATGTGGACCCGTCATCCTTTGGTGCAATGGCTTGCAGATGTGGACCCATCATCCTTTGGTGCAATGGTGTCATATACTGCAAGAAAGCATTGTTACTTACTTGCAGATGTGGACCCATCATCCTTTGGTGCAATGGTGTCATATACTGCAAGAAAGCATTGTTACTTACTTGCAGATGTGGACCCATCATCCTTTGGTGCAATGGTGTCATATACTGCAAGAAAGCATTGTTACTTACTTGCAGATGTGGACCCGTCATCCTTTGGTGCAATGGTGTCATATACTGCAAGAAAGCATTGTTACTTACTTGCAGATGTGGACCCGTCATCCTTTGGTGCAATGGTGTCATATACTGCAAGAAAGCATTGTTACTTACTTGCAGATGTGGACCCGTCATCCTTTGGTGCAATGGTGTTATATACTGCAAGAAAGCATTGTTACTCACGTGCAGATGTGGACCCGTCATCCTTTGGTGCAATGGCTTGCAGATGTGGACCCATCATCCTTTGGTGCAAGGGTGTTATATACTGCAAGAAAGCATTGTTACTCACGTGCAGATGTGGACCCGTCATCCTTTGGTGCAATGGCTTGCAGATGTGGACCCATCATCCTTTGGTGCAATGCAATGGTGTTATATTGTTCATTGCAATTTTAGAACTGGAGGAGTGCAGTGTGGACTGTTTTGAAAACTGGAAGGTTTGGAAAATTCATTTGGTAGTAGATGGGAATTAAACAATTGTGATGACTAGGTGCAAGGTGTCAAAAATGTAAGGCTAAATGGGTATGGTCAAAGCTGTGCCTAAGAGTACACAGAGTTATGTACGGACTGGGTACCTGAGGTCTGGAGGCGTGGTAGGCTGTCCATGAAGTGTCATGAATTAAAATCTATCGGAAAAGGTATGGAACCTGGATGTAGGTCAAAGGTAAAAGTTGGGACTACACTAGGAGGTTGGTCAAAGGTAAAAGCTGGGACTACGCTTGGCGGTGGGTCAAGGGTACATGCTGGGACTACACGTGGAGGCGGGTCAAAGGTACTAGTTGGGACTACACGTGGAGGCGGGTCAAAGATACTAATTGGGACTACACGTGGAGGCGGGTCAAAGGTACTAGTTGGGACTACACGTGGAGGCGGGTCCGAAGGCTGTACTGCTCTTTAAAAAGGTATGAGTGTGGAGTGGTGTGAGTGGCCAGCATGTGCCATGTGAGTATGGGTGAGGGACTGGTAAGGAAGGGAGGGATGTTGTGAAGTACTTGCTGGATGTATTTAATGTGTGCAGTCAGAAAGAATGTTGTGAGCTGTGCGTGTTGATGTATGTGTGAGGGAATGCTGGTGAGCTGATGTTCCGACCCAGGCAGTTGGAAGACTGGGTGGTGGGAGCCAGTGGGATCCTATTAAGCAACTTGACGTAACTACAATAATGGAATTATGAAGTAACTTACCTGAAGCGCCCAGAAGTATCCTTTATAAAAGGAGTAGGCTTTTGCATCATCCAATCTTATGTCGTGGAAGGATGAAAGTACAATGTGTATTCAAAACACATCAACACATTGGCGTCTCGGGAGGATAGCTGAGGGGTAATGTGCTCCCCTTGGAAGCAAGACGACACAGAGCAACGCAGGTTTGATCCCCGGGTCTGCGCTTAGATACCTCTGGGTATTAAGCGCGTTATAAATAACCAATCATATCAAGTCATCATTGAATCCACAGGGCTGATTAAAGAAGAAATCCCTATAACACTTTAAAAAGGATGTGAGGCGACATAGCAAAACATCTCATTGTCCAGTAATACAGTTTAACTATCATGCTTATTTCTGCGACTTTGTCAGTGCTAGAGTGTTTTCTGAAGCAAAGAGTTTAGATTTGAGCAATTTTGGAAACGCACACAAAGTAGTTCTCAAAGAACATGTCCAAATGTACCGCAGCAAATAATTGCAGTTTAAATACCCTGGAATGTAACATTTAGACTCTGTGGCTTGAGAATAAACAACAGACACATTTTCTAAACCTGCTTGAAAGGTGATCCACTTAAACACACCTGCTTCAGTGGTTGGGAAATCATTGTCGAGCGCTCAAACTCAAGTGTTTCTGCCTGTCATGCTCAAGTATCAGTGACTGAAGTACCCAAAAAACAAACCCCATGTTCACATGTGTGCTTTCCAAGGGAGAGCTGAAAAAAAAGTGCCATTGTTACTGTTTTCACTGTTGGAAGGGCGCTCTCTGTGCTTTACAGTGTTTGTAAATTAGAAGAGACAGAATCAAGAAGCCAACAGCAGTTGCACAAATTCCGCTGCCATCTACTGGTGATTCAGTGAGCACAGCAGGCAGTCACTGGAGCTAGGGCACAGCAGCAACTTTGTGTCACAAAACAGTCCAAAAAGTGAGCGCTATGGTGACTAAAGAGAGGGCTTCTGGGCTCATCGCATTCCTGTAAATGGTGTCACATCAAACGACACTGCAAATATGTGGTACCCAACTTGGTGGTAGCATTTCCCAGCGCTCCATTTTCTTATGCACAATGCATGGTTGCTACATGCTGCTATTTATTTAAATTTGTTTAAGTTTTATTGGTTTAAAAACTAGTACAGCATGTACAAGTGAAAAAAGAAACCTTTAACAGTATCAAACTAAAAATGTACATGTCTCAATATTCCAAATAAAAGGCATGTTACCATTCCAAATCAAGTAAACATTGGGCCTCATTACGAGGCTTGCGCTGACGGAATGAAGGGGGCCGGTATGGGACCGGCCCCCTTCATTCCGTCAGGGCTGATTACGAGGTTCCCTTTGCGGGACCCGGATCAGACGCCTGGTACAACAGCACTTGTAATGTGCCCGCTGTTACCTCCCTCCCCATTCCCATTGAGCCCTATGGGGGCTCAAATGGGAATGGGGAATGGTTCCTGCAAGGAGGAATTACCGGGTCCTCCTATGTCGGAATGACCCGGTAAGTCCCCATTGCAGGAACCCGGTAATGGAGCCCGGTTTGGAGGCAGCCATGGAGCTAATAGCTCCATGGCTGCCTCCAAACTCGTAATGAGGCCCATAGTCACAAAAATCAGTTATGCAGTCACCCCCCCCCCCACCACGTCAAAACACAGGACAGTAACAGCCCGGGGTCTTGGGCAGAAATCTTGTCACAGTCAGCTAGGCCCTAAGCCTGAGAAATCCCCTTACACATTTCTCATTATTTACCATCTTCTCCTCTTGAGCCAGGCCCAGCAGAGAGTTTGGCCTTTTGACTGATTGCTAGGTCCACCAATTTAAGCATTCCCAAAGTGGGACCGATCCTTTGCCCCAGTAATAGCCAGTCCCAACACTCCTCCATAGACAACGTCTTGACTTTGGTCAAGTATGGTCCTATAGGAAAGGACGTCAACTCAACCAGATCCAGACGTTTCATGGCGATTTGGACTAATGATTCAGGCTGGTTTCTATTTCCAAAGCATCTACAATATAGATGCTGCTCTTCGTGTTTCTGTAGTATGATGAAGTTCTACAAATTGGACATTTTCACTGGACAAAGAAAATGTGATCTCCTACGCTCATCTGAACAAAGCTGTGGTGGTTTGGGAGATGGAGATCCATCTGCTACACACGCATATTTGACCCTTGTGGCTGTCTTTGGAAGATCCTGTATAAAGAAGGAACTTTTTCTTTGTCTCCTTTCTCTGTGACTGTTGCGTTTGCCCCTCCTCCTTCTGCACATGCTCCTCCTCTTCAGTAACACTGGTTTCCAAAATCATATTTTACAGCCTGGGCTCCAATGGTTCACTGCATCATGTTTGTCGTCATCATTCTGAGACTCATCATTAGGAGATGTAGGTGGGGTGGTCACTACAAGTATTTTTTTTTCCATAAAAAAATAGTGCAGTGAATTATTTTATCTTATTTTTTATTTTATTGTTTAAAGCACAGACCTACATCAGGAGCAGCGGAGTGCTGCACAGAGTGTGGGTAGCCCGCATTTGGGCTGGCATCTTTTAACAGTAGCACAGTACTGTGTGTTGAGGTCTCTGCGTTGGAATGTGCTTCCATTGAATTAGTCCTTGGTCAGGTGTTGTTGAAAAAGCCATGCTTTGAGAGATTTGGAAACATTGGAGAATTGTGGTGCATTCAGAGCCGACACCGGGATGCAGATACAGAGGGTGGGCTTGTGACAAGAGAAGGATTGTTTGCAGGTCTTCTCTTTGCAGACGAGTTAGGATTCAAGCCGGTTGGTCAAATTGCAGAGCGAGGAGCGTGTCGCACCTGATATATATGGATCTTAGCCACCAGATACGCTGGTGTGCTACTCGCAACTGCTTTGCAATGAATACATGCAGTCTTGAACAATATCCTGGGCTGGAGAGGAAGCCAAAGTAGTTTGTCTATGATGGGGGTGATTTGATCAAATTTCCATGCACTGGTAATGATATGATATGATATGATATGATATGATATGATATGACATTTATAACACGCCTATACACAAGTATTTCAAGGCGCGACGAGGCAAGGGAGGGGAAACAGATGGAAGACAGAGACAATGATCCTACTAGGCGAGGTGACATTGAGATCGTGCATGTGCAGGGGAGAAGGGAAGGGGAAAAGTGCAAGGGGAAAGTGGAGGGGACAGTGCAGTGCATAGGATAACAGTAAAATAAATAAAGACAATAAATGAAAGTGCCTCCAGCTGGTGGCAAGTGCAAGGGTAAGTGCAGACATCAGGTGTCAAGTGCTAGTAGGGGCTGTAGGGATACAGAAACAGTCCCCGAGTGCAAGGGTTGCCTGGGGGGCAGTGCAGGTGTCCAACTGGCGGGGAAAGGCCTGGGCCCAAGAGCAGAGGGTAGCCAGGCAACCAGTGCAGTATCAGTTTCAGCCAGAAGATCAGCAGGGGAGAGGAGGAGAGAAAGGAGAAGCAAAGAGGAAGGTCCCGAGGTGCTTCCAGAACCAGAGATGATTCCCCTCAAGTTTCAGAGAGGCAGGGAGGCTGTTCCAGAGGGAGGCCCCAGCAGAAGAAAGAGATCTACCACCAACTTGTTGTTTGGAGAAGCGAATAACCCTGAGGGAGTTGGAGGTGGATGAGCAAAGAGCTTGAGAAGGAAGATATTTAGGAAGAGAGAGTTGAGGCATTGAGGCCCTAGGCCCCAGAAAGTCTTGTGGACAATTCAGAGTGTTTTGAACTCAATTCTCACAGCCACTGGCAGCCAGTGCAGTGATTTCAGTCCTGGAGAGATACGATCCCAGGGCTTGAGGCCAAGGACAAGTCGCGCAATCCTGTTCTGGATGAGTTGCAGAGGGCGGAGAGAAGAGGCAGGCAGATATAGAAAGAGGCTGATGCAGTAGTCCAGCCTAGAGAGAACCAGAGCTCTGGAGATAGTGAGCTTCTGGGGGAAGGAGAGGAAAGGAAGAATACCTCTGAGGAGGTGCAGCTGGTAGTGTGACTTCTTAGAGAAATCAGAGATGTGAGGAGAGAAGGAGAGTGTGGAGACGAAGATGACCCCGAGGATTCTAGCCTCACAGGTGGGAGCAGGAAGAGGGCCAAGGGAGGCCGGCCAGAGAGTGACAGGAAAGGAGGGAGCAGGGAAATATTCTGCAGAGTGGTAAACTGCTTTAAGGGCATCACTGATGACATCACATGTGCATTTACCTTTCATGAAAAGTCTGTACAAGGGATTCTTAGTGTAATGTTAATAAAAAAAGTGTCAAAGATTATTGGAATAAATATCAAGTGCTAATCAGTGCATTAAGCTATGCATTGGTATAACTAGCATTCTATTATTAACCTCAATCCAGTATACTAAGGTATTCATGCAGAAACATAGGCATTGTGTGCAGCATACATGATGGAGGTGCAATATTCATAAGCTTGCCGTGTTGAATAGTGAAATGATAACTGTTTTCTTATTAGAGTTTTGCGTACAGTGAAACTTGTGATAAGTAGGTAATAAAACCCACTTACTACATAATTGCATTATTATAGACAAATCACAAAGAGACAAAACCACATACAAATATGAATATATACAAGGGAATTGAAGTAGGAAAAAGAAACAGCAATAGTAGCAGAAAGTGTTCATAGCCTAACTGATTACCTTTATGGAGAGAAATGATTGCTCTGTTTCAAGCTGTTACTTACCCTATCTATATATATAACATGATGTGTCTGGACCCTAAGGAAAATAGTGTGAGTACAACATATAAAAATATGGGCATATACAGGGAAAGTACAGTAATAAAAAAACATCAAAAGTATCAGAAAGTGCTGATAAATCTACTGATAATTTTAATGCACAAAAAGGATTGCTGTCTTTCAAGGTTGTGACTTCTCCTATGTATATGTTTCATATGATATGACTGGACCATAAGGGAATTATTCTAAGAACATTCTTGACGGATAAGTCTATGAATATAGTAATTTACAATTTTTAGTTCCTGACTGTTACTGAAGAAAATCATGTGGCCTAGATATGTCAGGAAAGGAAAAAAAGGGAGAGCCAGCCATGTGATGTCATCAGTGATGTCATCAATGACATTTGTGATGTCATCTTTGATGTCCCGGGAGTTAGTGTTAGCAGTGCACGGTGGCGGCGGAAGTTATGGTTGCTTATCTTACCATAACTGCCGAATTTCAGGGGTTTTTCGGTTTTACTTTGAACCATAACGTCCCTTTAACAAAGTTTTTTCACTGAATTTCATAGGTTTTTAGTAGCGCAACTTAACCATAACGTCCCTTTAACAAAGTTTTTTTTACTGAATTTCATAGCTTTTTAGTAGCGCAACTTAACCATAACGTCCCTTTAACAAAGTTTTTTCACTGAATATATATATATATATATATATATATATATATATATATATATATATATATATATAAAACAAATAGTCCCAAGTGCTGCCGGTATTGGTGATATTGCCAGTACTTTCACCAAGAAACAAGAAATTAACTAAAGCACTCGGTCGGATTAACGTGCTAAAAATCATCTTTATTGTTACATGTGCCAAGTTAACATACCTGCATATTCTTCCAACCAACATGGACTTACAAGCAGTCTGGGTAGTCCCCAATGCTTCACTTAATGCCACGCTAAATTTGGTGACAATCCGTGCAGTAATATTCTTTAAAATGACCAAAAAGTAGGTCTAAAAATTAGTGATATCTATGTCTGTTCCGCGGTCACACTTCCCTGTTCGCTCTGCGGACAAGATACCAATTGGCTAAGGGTCTGGCGTCATGACAGCGGACACGTGACGTCTATGCCGATTGGCTGCAGTGAGCCGTGTTTGCGTCAGATTGTTTGAATGCGTCCTCATCTTGGATCCGCCAACATAGCAGCGGGGAACAGCAGCAAAATGCTATTTCGAAAACTGTTTTGCTGTGTCAGAGTGCTTGGGGAGGTTCATACAGTAAGAGATGGGTGAAAAACTGAATGTGTTCAGGCGTTAGGTGTTAATGATGTATTCCCTATGCCCGCCTTGTTCGGGATGTTTATAAGTACAGAAAATGAGGGGTCTCATAAGGGTAGTATTTCAGTCTGTGCTATCCGAAGGCAACTTGAGACTGTTCTAAGGACACGCGTGGTGTTAGCGAACATTGAAATTGAGTGCATGCCGTAATTAAATGATTTTTTCCTATGGGTGTGCTATTGATTTGTACGGCGCCATGGGTGTGACATGCTGCGGTGGACATCCACCGCAGTATGTCACAGCAATGGATACACCTGTAGTATTGCTTATCGATCAGATGGTTGTGGGGAGTGTGTAGAGCCGAAGGCCATGCACTCAAGAGCAAAGTTATAAGCACTGCAGTTATAAGCTACTATGGATTTTATATACTGCATACCAATACATTGAAAAACCTATGGCCTTACACCCAAGACTGTAGCCTGTGGCCACAACTACTGCAGCATATTACAGGTATAGGTACACTCGTACTATCAAACATCATTCAGGTGGTTGTGGGGAGGGCTAGCGTTTTGGGTGCATGGCCAAAGGCCATGCTCCCAAACCCAACTTTATATGTAGTGAAATTAAAAGCCACAATGGGTGCGATATGCTGTGGTGGTTCTCGCCAGGGCCCATAGTAGAGCAATGGTGCTATCATTACATCCGAACCATCCCATTTCTTTTTAATGTATGCAGTGTAGTGACCTGCATTGGTTGTAGCTCCTGCGTGGTAGATAATACCTATTGTTGTAAATGTTTTCTTTCCAAGTGGCACTTGACCGTGTGTGAATCCAGAAGTCTCGCAGTTGTTTTTGGTACCATCTGCATTATAACGTAGAAGAATAAGTATTATGTAGTTACTATGTGTTTGTATCAGTTAGGTGGAGTGATTGTCTGAATTGCACAGAGTTTGCGTTCTAAGGTTTTAAAAATAGGTTCACCTTTCACTGGTGTCAATTGTAGAAGATCTCCGAAAACGATAATGTGTTTCCCTGCAAAGAGTTTTTCGTAGTTTGTTTTAAGTACTTCTTGCAATCTGAGGTGAATCAAAGCCAACATTACGTTGGATACCATGCTCACTTCATCTATTAGTAGCATTTTCATTTTTTTGAATACTCTGCGTAGTTCCATTGCAGCTTCTGCAGAAAGTTTGTAATAGTCTAATTTGTTTTGGTGTTCTACTGGAAGGAGTAGTAATTGGTGTAAAGTGACACTGCCTATGTTGTAGGCAGCTAAACCTATGTGGGCAGTTACAACAGCTGACAGTTTGTTGTTTGTCAATTGTTGAAGGAACTTTCTGATGATTTTGATTAAGAAAGTTTTTCCTGACCCTGCTTCACCACTGACATACAGCAGTATAGGTTTGTAATTCTGGCAGGTACATTCTTTATTTTCGTGTTGTACACTATGTGCAATTTGTTTTGTTACTTCTTCAAAAATGGTGCGCTGATCTTTGTTAAGTTTTGCTTGTAGTACAGTTAAGTCTTCTATATCTTCTTCATAGTGACACATGGTGTTTTCCACTTCTGTCATAGCTAATTCTGCCTCATTTGCTATTAGTGGCTGTCCTAGTGGTTCTTGGCTTCCTGTTACAGAAGGTTGACTACTGTCGGAAGCGTCCTTATCTATTTGGTCCTGAAGTTCTTCTTCGTGTTACTGTTCATTGTGCAACATTGTTTTGTACTGCATAAAGTTCATAACGGTGATAGCGCTATCATTTGCTTTGAAAGCATCTTCATAGCAGTCATAGTTATCTAGAATCTCTTCCTCTTTTCTCCATGGTTTAAAAAGTTGTAGCAGAGACATGTAATATAGTTCTTTCTGTTGAGGAGTTTTTAATGACAATTTGACATGATTAATTAAGTTTTGTTTGGTAAGTTTCACTAAGCTGTCTTCATAATCTGTCACTCTATATCTACTTTTGCTTTCATCAAGTTTTATATTATTTTTGTAAGCAAAGTTTTGAGTTATGTGGTATAGACACATGCTTTCCAAAGTGCTACTCCTGTTTGGATAGTGTGTGTCCAGTAAATTGTTTTTTAAAATGCCTTGGCTGTTGGGATCATTTCTGGCAATTGTTTCTATGTCCTCATATGATTTCAGAACTCTTTTTCTAGATTTAGCAGGGCCAAGACTTAGCAATACTATGTTGTCTGATTTTCCATACAAAGAAGTACTGATTAAACGATCTACTGCTGCATAGGCGCCACATTCTCTATGAGAGAGCGTTTTTATGCCTAGGCTGTACAATTTATGAGATAGTGTTTTCTCTGATGATAGGTCATTCCAGAGGTCTTGAAGCTCTGTTTTTTTCTGCTTTTGTTAAGTAGGCTGTAACATATTGTGCAACTGCAGTGGAATTGTCTGCAATGTACTGCACATCTATGTTTGCATTCCATAAGAGGGCAATGATTGTATTGTAATCATTGATATATTTTGATTCTTCTGTTCTTTTTTATATAATACATATTCTTAGGTGATTTACCTTTAACACTATGTCGAACTGAAGACATGAAGTTGTTCACTTCACCTGTTTCTGTAACTGGTCTAGGGAAACCAAAGCGGCATTTGGTGTAGTATTTCCCTTTGCTTTTGTATTTGTGATGACAATATTTGCCACATTTGTGTCTTTGAAATTGTAAAATATGTTCATGCAGGTCACTATGTGTCCGTTGTGAAGGGGTTTCACAAGTGACATATTTTTGGATGTACTGCAGAACAGTGGCATCACTGTGGTGGCCAAATATAGGTGCACCTTTGATCCATAAAAGCAAGTGAATATGTGGTGCTCCTCTCGTTTGGTATTCTTTTCTCCAAAAGAAGTGTTGCACTTCTCCGAGGGGAGGAACAGTTTTATTACAAATAAAGTGTAGTATAGCAATGAAACAATGATGGAAATATCTTGACAGATTAACTGGATCTAGAGAGCAAAGTTCTCCAGGTGTTAATATATCTATGTTGGTTGTGTTGTTGTTTGATATGCATAGGAACTCATGTAAATCTTCCCATGCATATTCTGCACAACTTAGTGTAACAAACCAAGTTGGTGGTCCAAGGTTTCTGATCATACAACGTGCATCTCTGTGCCGTCGGAACCAGTATTCTTTTGTACCACGCATGTTTGCAAACAAAGTTGTTATATTTGATTGTAAAACCTCATCTTTTTCTTGTACTTTATGTAGTAATTGCATAGTTGACATATTTTGAAAGTGGCTTCCAGATTTCAAAATGTATGCAGCTCTGTAACATAGGGTTGCTAGTTCACTTTCAAAGAGTAGGTGGAATATATATTCGACATTTTGTCTTAATCTGGGATCTTGCAAATACATTTGTAAGGAGCGGTATTCTGATGCCGTAATCTGAGTGGGTCTATCATCGTATCTTCCGCCTTTGGCAGTAGGAAATAGCAGTGGAAAAGCATGTGCTTCTATACTTTTTTCCCATATGCTCATTGGTGACCCTTTGGTTTGTCACATTTGGTAGGTTTCTAGTGCATCATCTATGCTTTCATTGGAATGCAATGGATGAATTGTGTAATGGTCCAAAAGAGTGGATACTGCAGCAGGATCCAGAAGTTCGAATCGGCCAGTTTCTGATGACTCTTGAATTATTTCAGTTGTTTCCCTTAAGCTTTCTTCAATATTTATTTCTTTGTAGAATTTGTTATTGTCTTTCAGATATTGCAAGGCTTTTCTAACTTTATTTAAGTCCACCAGTTGTTGCCAAATTTCTTTGTCTTTTGTTGGTACACCATTTACCAAGACAATTAAATAATGCTCTATTGGACGCTGCACTCCTAGAGTGTGTACATTTTCTGTTAGATCTAATGTCAAATAAACTACTTTGCCACAAATGCCTTTCACCAATTCAGAGGGAGGTAATGTTGCTGTTTTTGGTTGAAGGCGTATAATTGCTTGAAATGGGTGAACTGTTTGAATTATGATACTCTCATACAAATTGAGCTGTTGCAGGGGTTTTGGTAGTGAGAACAATTCCAAATTATTTGTGATAGCACGCGAAGGAGTTTGGTTGTTGTCCAGTTTTGCAGTGCAGTAACTGCAACATATTAGGGATTCACTTATTTGGTATTTGTTTTCTGCCAAAAGGTACAGAGCTAATTCAAACCATTTGGAATCTTCATTGTCTTCTATTTTGTATGTTATGTCTATATTTTGTATGTTCCTTTTGTAAAACGTTTTGCGGCAACACACACACACATGGTTTGGTACTTCAGCCGATGCACTTTTACATTTTAGTATTTTTTTTTCTGTATGTGTGTAATAGAAGGTTGCTATGTGTAGAATTGTTGCTAGTCTGTTCTAAAACTATTGCATTTTGTAAGTGGCTTTCACTTCCAAAATATTTTCTGAGGATACGCTCGATTTCTTTTTGTAGGTATTTGGGTGTACCATGCAGAAGAGTGTTATTTAAATTGGCTAATTCTAAAGCTGGACTTTTAGCATAGTATATTACCTACACTAGATTTCTTACATTTGAATGATGTATTGATATCCTTTTGATATCATGGAAGGTGCTTTTGCAAATAGGTCCTGAAATGCAGGCTAATGAATGTCCTTGTAGTCCTGTGTATTTGCGCACTGGACAGATATCCATATTTTGAGCACTTTCATTTTAATTTTGTCTTTACCTTTCACATACTGATTGAGAAACTGAAGTAAAGAATTGAAAGATTTGTTAGGAATGTCACACATTGACGTGCATGGCCATTTGTATACTGGACGGTCTGGTTCAGTCGAATAGAGAGGTAATTCTGAGTTTTCTGGGGATACTTTTGTAAGCAGTGTTTCTTGTTCCATGATGGTATTATTGATTTTTTCATACCCTCGTCCACTGCTGTGAATGGCAATTGTGTTTGTTTGATTTTTTTTGTATGCTTCTTCATTAAAATATGGTTCTGTGGTTGTTGTGTGACTCCATTCACCTCCACAAATATGTATAAAGTTATTTTTGTTGACATTCCATTTATTGATAAGTTTCTTTTGTAGTTTAGTACTTAGTTTTGTTAGTGTTTCATTCTATTTAACACTGATATAAACATCTTCCTTTTGAGAAGGATTGCACTGTCCACGAGAGCTTGTAGGATTAATTTTCTACGGTAGGTTTTACGGGTTGAGGATGATTTCGGTCCTCTTCTTTTTAGATTCTGAAGGACACTGTGGCGAAACATTTTTGCTAAAATACTTTTTTTTACTATGGGTTCTTGTTACTATATCAGGATTAATAGGAGCATTGTTAGCAGTACTGGTAGCTGATTTTTTGTGAAGCGTTTTGTGTTTCGTGCCACATTTTGATGGAGGAGGTAAGGTTTCGGTAGTTGAAGCTTCCTTTGTTTCGTTAAACGACTGTATTAGCTGTTTTGTTCCAACGTTCTCTACAAACTCTGCTACAGATGGATGCTTACTTTGGACACTTTTCTTTTAATTTGCTCTATTTCTGCGTTGCTTTCTACAGACTTGCTTTTTGGTAGGCATTCTTTGGGGTCAGTTGAAAAAAAGATTTGGTCTGTTGTACAATGTATGTGTGCTGTGTGCATGCATGCATGAGTTTGATGGGGAAGCTCTTTGTGGTGGTGTGTGAATGTGCATTGGGCTGTTATAATGATTTAGGAAGGCTATTTTTCTGTTTTTATACGATTACAATGTGCTTCATATGAGAGTACAAAGTGAGCTAGTGGTGAGGAGAAGAATTAATAGTAAACGTAATGGTATAAAATTGAAACAGCTATTTGTTTTCTAGTACTAACATTGTAAGTCTTCTGTATGTTATTTGAGTTCCAAAAACACAGGGATTGGTGAGCCATTTTGCCTGTTATTCTTTGTTTAATAAATGGGGATTTGTGGGTAGAATGGTTCAGAAATCAATGTTTGTTTTGGTGCGCAAATTAAATAAATAAACCACAAAGTCTCTTTGAGGAACAGTAAGAATATAAAGGTAGTACTGTACTTACTTTTTTGCGAAATGATCAGTCTTCTTCGGATATGTCGTTTGCAGTGTAGATGCTGTTGATTTTCCAGAGAGTAGTCTTCACTGCGATTGTAAAAAGAAGTTAGTAACTTTGTGTGTTTAAAGCAGTGATGTAACTGGTAAACGTTAATTGTGCATCTTTTGTCGGAGTATTCTCCTTTGATATCTCAACACAGTGCACGTGTGCATTTCACTTTACTATGTGCTGCCTTTGTATGTTATTTGCAGTATGTTGAACGTGATTCGCAGATGAGTACAATTTTTAGTTTATGAAAATGCCTTGGGTTTTTTAAGCTGTGTTGTCCATAGCAGAGAGGTTTGCAAGTGATAGGTCATTATAGTACATTGGAAACATTTCTCTACTTTCATATTCTAAGTACGAATCTGAAAAATCAGGAGACCCTCAGAGGGAGATGTCACCACAGCAATCGGGAGTGTTTATTTTTCTCATACAATCGCATTGGAAGTAGCATTAATGCAGGTGGTGCACAGTAAAAAATTGTGACATTTTCTAATGGAAAATCGAGTTTTGCGCTAAATAGGGAGGCTTGTTACGTATGTATAGGTTATGCGGGAGACAGTAAGAAGTAGTGCGGTTTGTCAATGAAAAATCGGAAGTCTTGCACTTAAAGGGGGAGCATTGGTATGTATTGGCTATGCAGATTTAGTGGCATTAGTTTGTTTAAATGAAATCATAAGGGTTACACATGTTCTCTGATTAAAATATGCATACCTGTACTTTATACTCATGCATGTGCGCATGCATGGCGCTGTATGTAGAAATCCGCGACACTTGCACAGTAGTTTTTGAAGTAGGTGCTTTGCAATGATGTGCGACTTGCATTCAGAGTGATCAATCGTACATTTGAAGTGCGAAATTTTGATGACGGAGTTAGATGTAGAGATGTTGAATGTGATTGGTGGATGGTTGTGTGACTGCTTAGCTGTGTCCAATGAGGGAATGGATTTGCGAGTGATGTGGAAAGGTAAAAGGACTGGCTAAGAGTTATGTGCCGCACGTAGACAACGCTTGTCCGCGGGTAGGGCGTGTCACATACAGGGTTCTACAGAAAATCCAGCATGGAAAGGGGACTGTAGGCATCAGTCAATCAGATGTCACATTGCTCTTTTGTGTCGAAAGACGGTACATATACTGAAGATGCTAGAGGTGGAGAGAGTCAGGGTTTTGGTGCTTAGCAATATTTTTGTCCATGGTTTACAGCACTATTCCGAAAGTAGGCATGTGGCACACACTTTCAATGTGAGAGGAGTGGAGGTGGTGTGGCGCACTGAGACTGATCGCAATGTTGCAGCAATTCTCCAAGTTTGCAGAGACATGCGCAGGATGACCACTCCCCATGTGGTACTTTTGCACCACGGTACTTGCCATTTGGGCTACGTGAGTTCACGTACTTTGTTGGAAGATTGGAACAGTTGGTTCAAGCAGTCATGAACATCTTTCCAACTGCAAAAGTATTTTTTTCTGGGTTACTCCCTAGAAGAAAATGGGACAACAGTTCTGTTTTCTGTCCTGATCAAAGTATTGGGTGGTGTAACATCAATCGTGGCATGCGTGCTTTCATGTTACGCGCTGGTGTGTTTTTCTGCAGCCATGAGAACATTGTTCCCAGTAATGCGGCTTATTTTGAAGCAGATGGTGTTGTGTTATCTTCTTTGGGAAATGCCATGTTCTTTTGGAATGTAAGGATTGCTTTGGAGAAGGTTCTGTAATGTTTGTAGGAGTAAAGTAAGAAGAAAAAATATTTAAAAAAATACAAAATAACAGATGTCTGTAAAGCCCGCCTTAAAAGCTAAAAGGGGAATAATATTTAAATGTACAGTCGTCATGCTCTGATTCTCTACATGTCCGCGGACATGGCGGTAGTTTGCAGGCAGGGCGTATTACCAACGAGGATTCTGGGGTGAAGAAGCAAGATAATGAGAATGTGCAAAGGTAGGTATTGGTCAGTAAAGTTCAGTGGGTGTGTTCTGAACGGAGAAATTTAGTGAGAACGTCTTTTCCCTGACAGGAGACCAGACAGCCATGGCTCTGTGTGCTCGAAAACAGAGTATCTGGATTTTGGGAGACTCATGGATACATTGATGAAGGTGCATGCAGAAACTGGCTGTCTATCTGCAGATCTTGGATTTCCTCATGTGGAAGTGCACTGGCATGGAGTGCGTGGAATGAGGTGGCTGGACTTGGTACCTCTCTGTGCTACTTTACAGACAGAGCGTCATCCTGATATAATTATCATTCATTGCGGAGGAAACAGTTTGGGCCATGTCTCTTGAATTTCTTTGCAATTTGCAATGAAGGAAGGACTTGCGAAGGTCATGGACATGTTTCCAAATTCCCAAATAGTTTTTTCCCGTATTGCACACAGACAAAAATGGCTGCGTTCTTCTGCATTTGGTCCACAAATGGAGAAAGCGAGGCACAATGTTAATAAGGCTGTTTGTGCCTTTCTAAGAGATGTTGGCATGTCTTCATTCCACAATGAAAACATTTTGTTTCGAAGCACTTTCATTTTTCGCAGAGATGGAGTCCATCTCACATATGCTGGCAATCAGATTTTTCTTAGCAATGTACAAAATGCATTCCAACCTTTTTTGGATTCATAGTCACCTATTTGGCAATCCGTTTTTTCCAATCTACAGTTTTTGAAACACAAAAAACACCACCGAAAGGCTCTTTTCAGAGTCACCACTTACTCCTAGCGAAAAGTGCATTGGTGTTGCTCCGCCTTAACCCTCCATTTTTTTGCATCCTACGACTGTCCGTTGACTTTTTGAAAAATGCGCGGGGGCCTACAACGGTCACTTGATAGTTCTATTGTTAAACTGAGAAAAGCGGCTCTAAAAAGAGCCTTTTTTGTAATTTTTGTTGTTTTCCAGTTTATTGCTTTTGAGCACACGACATACTAGGAACGGAGGGAAAAGGAGGGTAAGGAAGGGACACCAACCACGGGGATAAGAAAGGGCAGGTGGAGAGCGTAAGATGTAGGGTGGGCTTTACTTAGGTAGGGGGCAGTTCTTCTGGTGCTCCTTGACCGTAGCCTCAAAAGCACTTTGAAGACTCTCCCCCCTGCAGACTACTGTGTCGCAGTACATACACAATATTGTGACCCTCGAAAGGTAAGGGTCAACAGCATCGCGAATGTCTTGTGAGGCAGCTGGGGGATGCACTTCCCCACAGGAATGTCTCTTGTGGTGAGAGAATCGGACACGGAGGATGCTGTGAAGCAACTCAATCTACTACGTTCTTCACATGGCACCACCTTGCGAATGTCCGCGCTGTGGAACAAAGTTAGGTGTCGCTTCATGGTTGTCGTACCAAAGCTGTACGCACCAGGTCTCCCACGACTCAGCACCAACTTGCACTGGTTACACCTGACCTGGTTTGCACATGCTTTTGGTACATTCCCATAAACGGTAAACAACCGCCACACCCATGACTCCTGGCGAGTGCTTGCAGTGCGGAGTTCCTCCACCACATTCTCTTGTTCCTCTTCTTCATCGCTCTCTACATCCTCACCTGTATTTCCCTCTGCAGGCCCTTGGGGATGTGGTGGCGGTGGAGGGTTTGGGGGTGGTGCTGAAGCTAATGAAGCAACAGTAGCCATGGATGCCATAAGGATTAGTCGACTAATGTTCGCTACAGCAGTAATGGCAGCACAACTCAATCTGCTATAGCCAGAAACACAATGAAGATGAGCTCGGGGGTGTGGCCATTTATAGGGGTGGAGGGGTGTGGCTCATTGCCATATTGATCACCCAAAAGCATTGCAAACATTCTAAACAATATGTTCAAAGGTAGGACCATTGTATGGGAAATGTGAAATGGTGATTTTATACTGTAAAATAATTTCCCATGTTTGTATAAGTTCTTTCGAAATGTTGCGGAAGCAGACAAACTGCGCAAATTAGTCCACACGCTCAGCGTGGGTGTGGTCATATGATGACGTCCTGAACACATCCGCGAGGCAAATGGGTGCCCGCTGGACAGCAAATGCAGAGTAACGGATGTGCGGATACGCGCGGGTGTTCTACGGACAGTGTTCGGGACCTGAAACTAATTAAAAGTGCAACACAAGTGACATGGACAGTTACGGACAGGCGCGATGTTCGCAGTACTTATGGGTGTAGTGCACATGTGCGTACATGATCTGCTGACTGTATGGCCAGACACAATGTCCTTATGACACCTCCATTTTGTTTTACTACGGACATGCCGGCCATCGCGCCTGTTCTACGGACAGTTCCATCTTGGCTGCGGATGGTACGGACAAGTATAGTGTCTTAGGACACTCCCATTTTGTTCATTTACAGACATCCCAGACACCTGGTGTGTTCTAAGAACATGTTTTATCTCGTTTGTGAGCAGTACGGAGTGTATAATGTCCTTAGGACGTCCCATTCTGTTCATTTACGCACAACTTGAACAGATGGTGCATTCTTATATCAGTTCCATCTTGGTTGCCATTGGTACGGGTAGGTGTATTGCCGTTAGAACATCCATATTCTATTGCTTACGGCTAGCTCGAACAGACACGCTGTCTGCGGACATTTTAACTCTTTTTAAAAAACATTTTTCCCTCAAACCCTTCCACTACAACTAATATGAAAACACTTTCAATACACACACACACACACACACATCAATCAAGAGAAATACAGGGGGAAGCAGATACTGAAACAAATATAGGGTAATTAGGGTTTAACATGGGCTGTTTGTGAGGGGATGATTTGTGAGGGGATGAAGGGATGGATGTTTCATCAAAACGTTTATTTTCTTCTTGAAGGTTTGGGGATGGTTCACTAGGAAATGGAGAAGGGGGGCAGGTACAGGTGGGACAGTGATATTGTACTTTTCCTTCCATATATTCCTCGACAAATTGCCTTAAACTGTTAAATTGTCATTTAGTATGTCCATTTTCACTTCTATCCTTTTCAGCCTGTCTTTCTCTGTGTTGTTTGTGGGCCTTTCTTCTTTTTTAACCTGGTCTCTTAAAAATAAATATATATATATGTTAAATGCCCATAAAATACTGACCATTAATTTGCTTATGCAGAGTAGTGTGTACCATTATTATCGCTATCTTCGGACATTTCCCCAATCGGAAAATTCTCCTCCAGCCACTCCAAAGTATTGTACATTTCTGTGTCAAAACAACAGAAACACATTATTTTTTCTGCCCCTCATACAAAAAAATGACATACACATATAAGAAAAATGAAGTTCACTTACTATGTTGTTGTAATTTGTCTTTGTTGTACTGTGTGTGTCTACTGTCGCTCCTGGCTGCACAGTTTCTGTGAGGTAATTACGTTGGAGGCATACCTTTTTTTGTTATGGTATAATCCATTTCATTCTACATGGTTATTAAATGCATGGTTATTGTTTCCGACATTTAGGTTCACCTATTTATTTATTAGTACTTATAATGTTTTTATGTGTCCTTTTTCAAAGTTGTCCATTTTTCATATAACACAATAGTACAATTTCAGATACCCCCTGACTGTTTGGGTACTGTTGACCACGTCCGCGTCCGTCCTCAGATAGGCGCTCAGTCCGTGCCTTTCAAATATCATTAGCAAGGGGGTTCAGTATGTTCTATGTTACATGTATATAAAGTAAGGAAATTATACTACATATCTCCCAAAATCATCTGATGAAAGTGTATATTCAGTAAAAAAAACTTTATTAACGAGATGTTATGATTAAGTTCTCCTTTTAAAAACTTGTGAAATTCAGAAAAAAAACTTTGTTAAAGGGACGTTATGGTTAAATTGCCCTACTAAAAACCCGTAAAATTCACTAAAAAAAAACGTTGTTAAGGGGACGTTATGGTTAAGTTGCCCTACTAAAAACCTGTGCAATTCACTAAAAGAAAATTACAAACGTGACATTATGGTTCAAAGTAAAACCGAAAAACCCCTGAAATTCGCCAGTTATGGTAGGCTAAGCAACCATACCTGCACGCCCCACTGTGCACTAATAACACTAACACCAAGGACATGAAAGATGGCATCACAAATGTCATTGATGACATCACTGATGATATCACATGTGTAGCCCCTTTGTTTTTGTTCACTGCCATATATATATATATATATATATATATATTCAATGAAAAAACTTTGTTAAAAGGGACGTTATGGTTAAGTTGCGCTACTAAAAACCTATCAAATTCAGTAAAAAAACTTTGTTAAAGGGACGTTATGGTTCAAAGTAAAACTGAAAAACCCCTGAAATTCGGCAGTTATGGTAAGATAAGCAACCATAACTCGTACCACCGTGCACTGCTAACACTAACACCCAGGACATCAAAGATGACATCACAAATGTCTGAACATTTCAGAACAGCTGTGTTGTCCGCAGAAAAAATCGAACACAACAAAAGCGTCTAGCACATAAAAAAAACAGAACATTGAACCAACCCTCCCCAAACACACCAACACACTCCACTAAATACAATTTTTAATCCAAGTTTCACCGCGCTGTCCGCGGTCGTCGGCGAATGCAAGATGGCGGGCGCCACAAAAAATCTGAACCGCCCCACGTCGTCCAATCAGCAAACACGTTGGATGTTTGCAGACATCACACAAGCCGCCCGGCCAATCAGGGCACTGTCCGCGGAGCGAACCGGGAAGTCCGTCCGCGAAGCGAACGGAGATATTACTAATTTTTTTGCCTTACATTTTGGTCATTTTAAAAAGAACTACTGGACGGATTTACACCAAATTTGCAAAAGCACACTTTCGGGACCAAGTCCCCGCTCCTGCCGCAAATTTGGTGTAAATCCGTCCAGCGTTTTGGGCTGTAGGCGTGCGCAAAGTTTTTTTCCCATTATGTCTATGGGAAAAAACAAAAGTTTTGGCACCCCCCTACAACTTTGCCCCCCCTGGACCAAACCTCTCCAAACTGCAAAAAAATTCAGAGTGGGCCATATAGTTTTTTTGCAAAGTTTGGTGAGGATTCGTCCAGAGGGAGCGAAGTTATAAGCCACCCAAAAATGCTCTTCCTATGGAAACACCAACTTAACCATAACTACATGTAATATGGTCAGCAAAACAACATTTTTAAAGGGATGTTATGGTTCAAAGTAAAACCGAAAATCCCTTGACATTCGCTAGTTATGGTAAGCTAAGCAACCATAACTCGAGCCACCTACTTGCATTGCTAAGACTAACACCCAGGACATCAAAGATGACATCACAAATGTCATTGATGACATCGCTGATATTCAAACTGAACTAAGAACACAAGATCGAAGATGTGTTCTGTGTATTTAGATGGAAGAGAGCCCAGAGAAGAGACTATGGCCCACACTGGTGGTTTACCGCCTGTTTTTATGGTAGTTCGGAAAACGACAGCTTTTACTATGGACACTATCACTGTTAATACTACTATTCCTTCTAATGGTAATGGTACTTCTATTACTAATACTGCCACTGATAGTATTGGTACTTCCACGGATAGTAGCACTATTAATAATATTACAAAGAATACCAGTAATATTACAAATAGTGGTACAATATACATAGTATAGTAGTAGTAGTAGTGGGGGCACAATACACCAATCCCATTGAAAATGCACCTGCGCTTTAAGGCCACTGTGGCGGGGAATAGTGTAGTATAAAAGACTTATAACATAGTCATTGATTTTGGTAGCAGTAGTTGTACTACCGGTAGTAACATTGCCACTACTGCTAGCAGTACTATTGCAACTACTAGCAATAGAAACAGAAGCGCTGCTACTAGCAGTTGTAATGCTAGTAAAATGACTAGTACATTTAGGTGTAGTACACTATTTTGGGTAGGACGGGATTACTAGATATGTAAACTATTTGGTGGACAGGAACTGCACATGCAACCTTTTTCTCTGCCCCTTTGCTGCCAGAGAGGCTCTGAAGGCTGCCCCTGCTCACCTCTTCTGATGTCACTTACAGGATCAGGAGTGGAAGGCAGTTTGCAAAATGGTGGACAATCCCAAGTTAAAAAAAATATGACCACAAATACTTTGACAGATGGGAAGTGTTGTCGGCTGCAAAAATCAAAACAAGATGAAACATTAAAATTAAAGAAAACATTCTATATTTGTAAAAAGTGTATTTCTTCTTTAATGAAATGAAAGGCCTAATTCCCAGAAGCGCTTTATAATGGCAAACCCCATTGGAATAATATCTGTGAATACGGGCCTTACTACCTCTTTCTCCACCCTCTGCCCCAGTATTATAGCAGTGTAAGAATGAAACCCATAAAGAAATCATTCCAAGTCATGGCACTTGGGCAATTCATCATTGGAAACCCACTTCTCCATCACTTTTGCATTGGCTAGTACAGGACCATCTATGTAGCCAACAAAGTGACACGTTAATACAGGGAGCCCAAAACTATGCTGCTTGCCTTACATATGGCCTGAAGCTTAGTCACACCATGTCGGCAGCCAAGAGCTCCATATACGAGCTACTAAAGAAACGGTATAGCCCATACTTCATAAATGCCAGAACAAGTGGTCTTGTTTTGTCACATGGCGTGCAAATAAAGTTCGGAATATTTTGTTTAAAAAAATACTTTTTCACACAAATAAATATTAATTACAAAAAGTTCCTAATCTAGCCATTCACTCTTGTACCCTCACCTTCAAAATCCTTTCACCCAGAAAGCGCCATGAGGAATCCATCTATTTGCAAGAGCACTATGCAGAGCATCTGAAATGAACACATGTACGCTCTACATCATGCAAGAGAAATGTAGGTTGCGGTAAAAACGTTGCCAGTGGTCTTGCTGGGATGTGATGTTGCTGTGTCTCAGATTGGACGCATGTGTGAAGTGAAACTGCAAGTGCCGATCTTCAAAGATTACGAGTTTGGAGGTATTTCGGAGGTAATTCCCTCAAGATACTAACAAACGGATCTACAGTTACCGCCACTTCGTCCTGTGCATTTACCATAGCATTACACGTGGCTGTGGCGGTGTAAATCCCCAGTTTCTGAAGTCCATAGGACTCCATTGGGGATTTTTGAAGGAATTACCATGGGTGGAATTACGAGTGGTAATTCTGCCGGTTTCTGTGAGGAAAAGCAGAGGACTCACCACCAGCATCATGCTGGAGGTAGATCCTCCACGTTTCCTCCAAAAATCAGCAGAATTACGACTCGTAATTCCTTTGGTGGGAATTCCACCAAAACTCGTAATTCGGCAGTGTGGAAAAAATGGAGGCAACTAAATTACCTTCACTTTTTTCTTGCACCACCAAACTCGTAATGAGGCCCAACATGCTTACTAATTAATAGAATTATTGATGAGTTCCTATCACCTACACAGATCTATTTCACTGAGGGCCTGGGAGTGACATCAGATAGAAAATAAGACTGATGCTCAAGTTCTCGATAATGTCATTTGTAACTCCAAACTGGAACTTGTATAGGAGTTGAAATCTACCCATCTATAGTTTGATGTTGTGTACGGCCGTCTAGCATCCATTTTGCACCCCCTGTGGTAGCCCCATAGACCTAAATTGTAGGGGGCAGGGGGAAAAGGCATGATGGAACTATATAAAACAGAGAAAAGCAAGTTTCCTCGCAACTCAAATCAACCCAACAGTGAAGGTACCTGGCAGAGAATATGGCATATACCCCTGCAGCACTGCCATAGGAATGGATTATGAAGTCCGTAATCCTCTGCCATGACACCTCTGTAGGTGGATACAGCAATGAGAATGGGAAACAGCTGGTAAACACACAACAATGATATTAGTGGCAGCCAGAAGGAACAAGCTCAAAATACAAACAAGACAGTTCGAGGTCAAGTTTGTACAAACCCACCAAAGCAGGTGGACAGAACGATGAGATCTTGCTCTGAATTAGCCTTCTTCGATAAGCTCAACACTTAGAATTATAATTGGTCATTTATAACACGCTTAATACACAGTGGTATTTGAGCACAGACCCAGGGATCGATGCTGTGTTGCTCTGCGTGTTCTTGCTTCCAAGGCGAGCATGTTGCCCCTGAGCTATCCTCCCGAGACTTAGAGGAGTCACTAGGTTTTCACTGCTCACCGCAGAAGAATACTTCTCAGCATCCCTCTTCGTCGGTGGAGCCTTTAACCACGAAGAAAACGCAGGCAAGTGTTTCAGCAGATGGATATATGTATATTGCAATCGTTGTCCATTACTCGTCCTTCTCGTCGCGGGCAGGGGCACGGACTTCAGGTTTTCCTGGGAGGTGTTGGCACCCAAAAAAAAAAAGTCCCATTTAAAGCATAGGGACGTTTACGCAGATGACCTTTCCCGGGGGGTGCCCGAGTCCCAGAGCACCCACCTACTCGGCTTCCATGGGCGCAGGGGAGCTGGTCTCCTTTCATTTGCCCAATTTCCTTGTCTATGCTGGAATGCCCCTTTGCCCCTCGCCTCTTCCTCTCTATTCACCTCGTGCCACAAGAAGCGGTGGCCAGGGACCCTTGACCCTTTCCTCGGGGTCCTAGCTTCAATGGAACATTTTGAGCAGGACATACAAAGCCACCGTCCGCTCCCAGATGGACTCCTGCATTCTCTAGTGGTACTTTTCATGTAAAGCTACCCTGGTTAAACCAGGCTCGACCTAAATATCACTCGATGCAGGACACCCAAAACAAACTCTATAAAGAATGCAGCATTTGCTGCTTTCCTTTCTCCCAGACAGGGCAAGTGTGTGTACATCCCAATTTACAAGAAAAGGGTTTGCCTCTTTTTCACTCCTGCAAGGAACTCCTGTAGTTTTCTGTCAGGGGACAAAGTATACTCCCAGGGTTCTCCTTCCTTTCACTATGCCTAAGGTTCATGACTACCCAGGCCCTCCCAACAACCCCCATACCCCCTGCCCCCCATCACTCAGCAGATTGTTCAGCCCCCACTTCAGTACCTGCCACCAATGGATTCTTCTGGCTTGGCCCATGAGCAAGGAGACACTGCTCACAGAATGGCACTGCTAAACAAAAGAGCTTATGGCTGGAAGGTTCGGAATTAATCCTAACCTCTCGCATTGCTCTGGGCAACTCTTGAGACCATTGTTCTTCCCCTGCCAAACCATTACAAAAGGGGAAAGACCATATGCAAATCAGACTTGGCCCCACCCCTGAAGGGGAAGTCCAGCCCGAACTGCTAAGCCACATCACTTCTGCACAATCCCAGAAACATCCCCAAACATGTTTCAGCCCCAGCCCACTTGAGGTGACTATAGCAAAACAAAAGAGGTGCGACTGGAAGGTTTAGAATTAATCTTAATATTTTTTTAGGGTGGGGCCAAGCCTGATTTGCATAAGATCTTTCCCCTTCTGTGATGGATTGGCAGGTGAAAAACGATGGTCTGGAGGGTTGCCCAGAGCAATGCCAGAGGTTAGGATTAATTCTAAACCTTTCCGCCATCACCTCTTGCGTTTTGCTATTGACACTTTCTATTGGAATTGGAGCCCTGGTGAACCTCAACTTTCCAGCATTGGAATGAGCTAATTAGAATATCATTCTGGGGGACCTCCCAAACAGAAGCCTCGACATGATTCAAACAGTGGGCCCCACTACAATGCAACCCACTTACCTGCTTACACACTGGAATCCATTATTCCTAGGGCTGAAGCAGTAGTGCCACCTATTGGCCAGTTGGCAGATGACACTGCACTTTTGCATACCTGACAGGCATCCATTTTAGAGAACATCTTTAATGCTGAAAGAAGCTTCCAAGGTAAACATTGCAGTTTGATAACCCTTTGGTCGACATCGAAATGTGCAGTTCCTGAACTGGCCGTCCGCCAAGTTGCGCCAAGAAGTCATGAACATATAAAAAACGGCTCTATATGAGACTAATTAAGAAGTATACAAGAGATGCATTTAGTAACAGGTGCACAGTAACAAGGCCCAGCTGGCCCTACCAAAGTGCACCACGCACTTGAACATGTTGCGTCACAGCTCAGCAGAGGCTCCAATGAAATTCGTGTTGCTTAGTTGCTTGTAATTAGAAGCCTCCACAAAGTCTTAAAGTTTAAACAGTTTTTGCGATCAGCCAAGGCGCGCGGTCGGAGTTCAAGTACACCTGGCGCGGCTTCTACCTCGCTCGCCATAGAGGGACTTTAAAAAAAGAAACTTTCATTTCCTGCATCCCCCAGATGTTGTGATTAGGGGCGCAACGTATGCTGGTCAGATTCCGGGATTAATGATGGCTAATTTGCCCGAGGTTGCTATGGCCCAGGCGGCTACACTGCTACCACCAGCTTTCAGGGCCATATGGGTAGAAACAGCTGTTTCAATTACTTTCTCTGCCCAGATGTGTCAGACAATACGCCAGTGCTCTGCGGGGTATTTTCAGCCGCTCAGCAGCTAATTACTTCAATCGCGTGTCGAAGGCTGGCGCGGCGCGCTGTAAAAGGGCTCTCTGAACACAGACACATGTCAGCTGTCATTAAGCCTCATGGTGATGGGGGGGGGGGCTGAGAATTGGCAGCCAGATTTCAACCTCACAATTCTTGGAAAAAGCTACCGATGGATGAATAGATACATCGATAGAGAGAGAGGGGGTGGATGGATAACTATATAGACAGCTAGAAAGGGAGATAGAATAGATAGATAGATAGATAGATAGATAGATAGATAGATAGATAGATAGATAGATAGATAGATAGATAGATAGATAGATAGATACATGGATGGTGGATGGCTAGATAGATGGACAGCGAGATAGATATATAGATAGATAGATAGATAGATAGAGCAGGGACGTCATTTCACCAAAATGCCAGAGGTAGCGGAAGTGACATCACATGACCCTTGACCTCTGATGATGTCACAGGAAATGATGGATAGACAGCTAGACAGAGAGATAGAGAGATAGTTTAGATAGCCAGAGAGAGCGATGGATTCATAGCTAGGTAGATAGATAGATAGATAGATAGATAGATAGATAGATAGCTAGCTATTGATATTGATATTTTATTTCTATCACGCTCGTACACAAGTGTTTCAGCAGCAAGTGGCTAAGCAATAAAAAGTGAGATGCAGCTTGAGCTAGAAAGAGAGTCATACTGAGGGGTAGAAAGAGCACTAGAGAGTGTCAAAGTGAGGGTGACATAGTTAACAATGTTTTTAAAAAAAAGAATATATATATATATTTAAACAATGAGATGGATGCTCAGTGGTTTGAGCATCTGAACACAAGCATGGTGACCCGCAGGTTCCAGATGTGAATCCCATTGGGCAGGCCCACCCATGTAGCATTTGCAGCCTGACATAAGTATTGCCATTGAATGAAGTAATATGGTGATTTCTATATGAATAACTATAAAGAACTGGTGTATACTCTACTGAGGGATTTCGGAGAGGCTAGATCCACAGCAGGGGTGAAGCTTAAGCTGGCTATGATGTCACATGAAAACATGAGGTGTATTGATCCCCATTATTGGCAGGTGTCCCTCTCCATTATAATGTTCTGTTGCAGCCCCTCCCAGCTCGCCTTGTCTATCATTGTGTCGGCCGCAAAGACCAACAGCGGTGGATAAGGAAGGCCTGCCAGACAAATAGAGACACTCTTGACAAAAACTAAATAGATGGGGTCCTGCTACCCTCCCCCACACTTCCCTATGGTCACCCATCTTACCTCTCCAAATCACCAGAGAGTAGGGTATCCAGGAGGACGTCTTGCTGGCCTCCTGTGCTTCCATGCCAATGGACTATGGTGTCCTTATTCCACCGGCCTGAGGTGATGGAAGGAGGGTGCAGGAAACATAGAGAGCCTGGAGGCTGCCCATGTGTGGTAGCGGGGCACGGTATACATCAACATAACTTAATATTGTGGTAAGAAGCAACACACAGCAATTCTATTCAAACCTTCTGTGACTTTTGAGCAAATGTAAGTACCAGGAAGGAGTCTCAAACAGGAGCGCTCCTGGGTGTCCTCAGCTTTGATCCTCACTTGCCAAGTATTTCCTCTCTGCACAGTGAGGCGGTATGGAGCACCAACACCTTTAGGACTCTGTAAAGAGGAGCAAAGGATATAGTGAAATATGTATGTACGTCATTGCTCAATTGAACAGTAGATTATAAACAGAACCACGGTGTGCTTATAGAAATCAGACACATTTAGTCAAGAATTACAGGCACGGATAACAAGTCATCCTCAGCATCATCAACATGTTTATTCTGAATAAAACTCCATAAAACACAGACACGTTAAAACATAAGGTCTCCTTCTCACTAAGAAGCGAGTCTGATGAATATTTAGGAAGCAGGTGTGCCACTGATGCTCTTCTGGTGCTGCTTCTGTCCTTGATTGAACTCTGGAGAATCTTCCTTTTTCTTCCCTGATTGACTCCTTTAACCTCTTGTGTCAGTTCTACGCTGATGATTCCCCCATTTTCTTCTCTTTTTCCTCTTTCTACAATTCCCTTCACTCGAACATCTCCTCTTGTCTTGTTGCCATCCAATTGTGGATGGACACCTACTTTTGTCATCTAAATCCCTCTGACAAAGATTATTTTCTTTCCTACTTCTTATTTCCTCCCCTCCTTCTGTCTACCATTCCCCCCTCCTTTCTCCCTCTGAGCTCGAAATGACGGTATCATCTTTGAACCCTCTGTTTCATTTTCCCTTTTCATTACCAACAAAACCCGCACTTTCCGCTATCTTCATAACCTTCCCGGGCCCACTAATTTCTCCCCTTTCATGCTACCAAACTCCTTATATCCTCCCTCGCCTTGAGTAGTGCTCCTCTCTTCTCTCGCCTTGCCCCCTTTGTTCTGTCTATATCTCAGCAGTTTGGTTCCTTGATGCCACCCTGCTCCTCTCTTTCCCCCTCTCTCCTCTCGGTTTGACTCCTCCCCTTTGACTCCCAGCTTTCTTTACACTTTCTCTACGTCATTGCCTACCAACGACTCTATGGCATTGACCATCTCTATCTCACTCCCTTGCTCTCATTTAATTCTTGCTCTCAATTCCTTTTTCTACTCTCTACGCCTAAACCCCCATGTCCACCATCCTGCTTCCATTCCTTTGTTCTCCGCGTCTCTAGGTTCTGGAACGCCGTCCCATTGCCTGTCCGTTCTTCGCTCTCTTAACCTATCTTTCATACACACCTAAAATATACTTTTCTTTCCTCTCCTACCTGATTCCTAAACTTTCCATTGTTCATCATTTATTCAAGTTTTCAAAGAATTTGTGACTGTATTCAATGTAAGAAATTGTAATAAATTATTATAACATATTGTACAGCACTCTGTCGAAAGTGCTCTGTAAATCACAGTGAAATACCAATATATTGAAGTGGGAGAAAGGGATAATACCCTCCCCCCAATCTCATCCAGACCATGGCCTAGGGGATTACGGCTCAGACACCCTCCACGAGACGAAATCGCCTACCTGCCAGATGAAAAAATACCCTGGTTCAGCAACTTACACATAAGAGGAGTATGCCCACCAGTACGGCCAAAACCAGCCCGCACGGCTGATGACGACATCTGCGGCATGGATGAACTCGACTAGAACAACGACTACAAGTATTCACATCGTTAGAGATGCCATGACGACATAGCTAACAGACAATAGCACACATCCCACCATGCACACTGGTCACTCACACACCAATCTACATGAAGAACATACTAAGTGCTATGACGTAGCGCACTGTCACACCCACGGACGTGCATCGTTTTTATTTTTCACATAGGCCTTCTACAGCACCGCAGCAACGCAAGATGCCTGAAGAGATCGTGTATATGCTTGCTGATGCTTCCTCACCACCTATCTCTATGAGACGCTATCATGTATATCTAGTGCTACATATGATGATTTGTCATTCCACTACCACCGTACTATGGATTATGTACCGCCACCCATGAACTAGGCCCGAGTAGGCCGCGAGCAAGAGTTCCCAGGCCGAGGCCTCGCAAATGAAAACCCTCTCAGAACGAAATACAAGTGCTGACATGCAGAACAAGCCCCTAACGAGGGCCTACAGCCAAGGCCATAATGTTGCAACCCGCATGCCGAGAGCCCAGCGCCAAGGTTACACCTGCAAACACCAAGCCTCCAGACATCGAATACAAAATCAAATGCTCATAATTCTGCTCCAGCTACGGTCTCTCTACACGTGACCAAGCCGAACTGACAAGGTGCCAAGCCTATGAGACAGAGAAGCTGCCAGGGCCTAACAGGTTGCAACAATGAAGCGGCAAGATGGACACCTACAGCGATGGGAATGACTCGCTTATGAGCCTATGAGCAGACATGTCTGTTGTCTGCACAAACACATGGTTGCACATTGTTGCTAATGACAGGTTCACCGCAAGCTGGGGACAACGATGGTCCCAGGCTTTGGGGCTCCCGGGAGAACCAATCAGAACACAGGGGGGCTCACTACAGACGCCATTACTCATAGCCAATCAGGAGGGTCTTCTTGTTGCAATTCTGAAGTAACAAATGTTAGGGACAGCCCAAGTATACCACCTGATCAGGTTCATTCCAATAACCTACATCTCTATATGCTAACCATACTAACCCTACCACTCGAAGAACCAATCCTGAGTGGCAAAAGGTTTTTGTACTAACTTTCCCAGGTGACGCGGGTAGCGCATCATACTGTAGTAAAAAGGGCCTGCGAGCCCCTCTGAGAGGTTAGGTGTGCTTTCTCGGATGCATACGAGAAACCCATCCCTGCCGTTGAAATAAACAACAGTCTCAACCTTGCTCCTTGTGTGTGTCTAATACTCATTTTTGGGGACACGGGAGGAGTTGAGGCCTCCCCAGCCCGGGGGTCCGCAGACAGCTCTGGCGACCCCGGGATAATCACCCCGACAATATATTATATAAACTTACACAATGAATTATCAGTGGAAGAGAAAGGGATACATTAATTAGGCATAGATATGCTAGGGATACAAAACTGAAAGTAACGTAATTGGTTATTTTTAATGCGCTTAATAACCAGAGGTTTCTAAGCCCAGACCCGGGGATTGAACCTGCATTGCTCCATGTAGTCTTTATTCCAAGGTGAGTATGTTGCCCCTCAGCTATCCTCCCAAGTTTACAGCTCTGAGACATGATAAACAAATGGCACTGACTGAAGGAAAATACCCACTTTGAACTGGAAGATAACATCAAAGCGGTTTCCACTGCTGATTGTGCTTGTTCAAAACTGCATCATTAAAGAGTAGCAAGAAGTGGTGCTCTTAATTGAACTTTTTTTTGAAGTTCAAAATAGTTGCATTGCTTATAAATCAAGTGGTTGAATCAATTTGTATAACATGTGTTGATTAAAAGCCCCAATTGATCCATATCCCTTCACAAGATGCTTAAAATGAACAATGGGACCTCAATCATAGCACACAGTTTTGTAAAAGTATACCCTTGTGAGGATGGCGGGGTTAAGCTGCAAATTGTGAAAAGGGCCATTGCCTTTAGCATGCAGGTCACTGTGCACCGGGAAGGGACAAAAAACAAACAACGGCTGCAGGCTGTGTTTCCATCTACAGAGGACCTGCCAGGAGTCTTGTAAAGTGGTGCAGAACCCTTCCCCCAACCGAGTATAGATAACATGTTAGGCTGATCAATGGTTCCAGTATTGCAGAAATCAGAATTATAGTGTTTTTCTTTTTAGGTAAAAAAGTGCATGTGGGGCAATGCATGTATTGGGTCGGAGTGTCTCCAGTATTACTCACATATCATGAATATGTAAAATATATTGTAAAATTGAAATAGAAGATGAGATATTCTTAAAAGTAAATATTGATGCACCATTTGGTAGTATGGCCGAACAGACTGAGATATGTTTTAAAATGGATGCCAAAAAAAAAATGGTGTCTTAAAGGTGTGAGAAAAGCCTGACTCATGCTTATACACAGCAATTCCCTGTGAAATAATTGAGTCTGGAATTTGGCAAGGAAAGCAGACACAAATCAGATAGGGTTAAGGATGTTATCAATTAGTACAGACAGCTGAGCATTAGTCATTGAGTGCATTGTCTGGCGAGGTAGCACCTAATAGTGCAGTACTCGCCTTACATCCTGCTTCCATTCTAGTAATGTTAAGAGAAACTAATATAGCCCAAGGTGGATAATATGGTTACTAAGGACGCGGATTGTATGACATTCACACGTCATCACGCTCACAGACGTGTGCGCTCTATCCCTTAGTAATGCCCAGCAGCGTCATCCTCTGGCCCTGTAACGTTATATATTTTCTCATACAATAATTATACATCACATAGCTATTTGTAATAGAATGCCGCCATCCAGATCGGCGACTATATATACTATTTATGAAGAGCTTCATTAAATCTCAGTCAAAAAATATAGACTCATCTGTATGCGTAGGGACACAATTCATTGGGTCGCATAGCAACAACTTGACAAACAGATATGAGGGACATCCTTGCATGATGCCGGTTTTTCGGAGCAGCGTGCATTGCAGTTACAGAAAGTTAGTATAGGTAAGTGCAGAGGGTCACAGAATTACCCATAGGAGAGAGAGAACGTTTGGACCTCAAACAGAGATCTTTACTATTATTATTTTTGTTCTTTCACACAGAGTTATGGCAGAAATCGAATAACAAGGTAGGCACATTCTCCTTCACCTATAGGGAACACTACAAATGTCTGTGACTTATAGTTTAAGTCAGCAATGCCTTTGGTAATTCTAGGTGTACAACACTCTGGGAACCAACAGCTAATGCCACTACATGTGGCTTGCCACTCAGGTACTTATTTTACCAATTGTTGCGTACAATAGAAGTACAGTAACACAAGGCTTTAGACCACACATTTCATGTACTTGTGTTTGAGACAACACATTTCACTAATTTGTGTTTTGATTTAGCTTCCTTTCTTTTCGACCCAATATCTGAACAAATGGTATGTGCAATTTTGGTTGTCCATTGATTGATTCTCTGACTGTATAATCTTGTTTTTGCTTTGTTTGGGTTTTTATTTGCTTGATGAATTATTTTTCTTACAATGGTGGGCACGTTTGCAAAAAACTGACATATGTATGGTTTTGCATATCCTTTTGATTTGTATATAGTGCCCTATCGCCCCGAAGATGGATACACGTCTGAAATGCATTGGCTAAAAACTCTTTTGGTACTGAAGCAGTTGGGCGCACTTCATGCCTCATGATTACATTTTGAAAAGTGGCTAAATCCAACAATTTAGTCATCTATTGATTAAAATTGATGTTTTGAATACCTGGAACTACATTACAATCCAACAGCAACTCCATAGGAGACCAGATTGATTTCCGGTTCTTCCTGTAGATAGGTAATCACATTGCCGCCACTGTTCCTGCACCACCAAATTACAAGTTTGGTGTTGGGGTGGCTGGAATTACCTGCAGCTTTGCGTTGACGCAGGTTCTGGCAACCCACCACCAAAAATGGATGGTGTTACTGCCACCGGTACTCGTAATGCTGGCAATTCCACACATGGAGTTCCATAGAACTCCATGTAATGGGGAATTACCACTGTTACTGGCAATTGTAATAGGCTGGTAAGTCCCGCATTCCAAGTGCTGGTTACGGTATTACCTTTTTGATGGTATCACACCAGATATACTAACTGGATAACACCAACCTTGTAATGAGGTCCTCTGTGTTGGTCCTTGGGGATCAGAGATGCTGTTGTTTGTTTCTAAGATAATTATCCAAATATGCATAAGTAATAGGAATAAGGAAGTTGCTCCTTAGTTTGAGAGATTATTTGGATAATGTGCCATTCAGCTGTGTCAACGGTGGTAGTCCCTATGTGAAATCAAAAAGAAAATATCGAGGCTGAGTACCCCAAAAGGAAATACACCAAACGTGGGTTACAAAGAAAGATACAGAGATCTTTATTTTATACTGAACAGTATCAAAGGACAAAGCAACAGATATCTATCGGCCCTCAGTACAACACAGCAAACTCCAGCCCTGTTCAGTGTACTCAGTGAATGGGGCTGTACATTAGAATAGTTGCACCTTTCATACAGTCAAAAATATGATGTTCAGTCCACCTACAAGTTAATACAAGTTAATACATCACAGATCTAGGGTTCGTGCCGAGTTCTCTACATCCATGCATTTAGGGTTTACCATTAATATTTTCACCAACAAGTTACAATGGCAACAGTATGCCTTCGGATTCATCGTTAAACCTTTTCATACATCTTTATACAATGTAGTTAAACAAGTGTTCACATTTCGGTATTTGAATACATTGTGTTTAACATGTACTCATGTATTATCTTCATTGACATAGGTAATCCTCTACAAACAGGTCAACGAAGGACAAGGCCTCACTGCATGACCCCAACATGTGGCCTGCAGGCAAGTTACATATTAGTTTGTACACAGAGGTCAAGACGGCCATGTTACATTTGGAATGACACTGCCACCATTTTGGAACACAGGGTGACTCTAGAGAGAGAATCTAAATGGCGGATGAACCTAAGATGGCGGCTTACACTGATCTAAGGTCAAGACCTGGTAATGCGGATTTCTCCACGAAGCGGCTTGGCGTAGGCCAATATACATATATTCATACAGTATAGGAAGCACAATATGATTTTCCATTTGACAAACCCACCTTTTGGCCTATGCCAAGCACTAAAACTACTTCGGATCACTTTAAGAACAACTCCACGTCTCAACGTCCATACACCCTGAATCACTATCGGAAATATCTATTGCCATCAGATCAGTTATCAAAATATCTTTCAACACATATTCATTGGAGTTCTTGTCTGGGGCGTGTACTTTGCGTCCTAATGTACCCATCATCTGTGCGCAACATCCCCCTAACATCAAACATATACTAGGAAGACACTGTACACAGCAACAAAGAAACAACAAAATTCCCAAAATGATCAGTAAGACCAAAAGTACCTTCCAATCCCAAGATCACAAGAAGTCCCAGAACCAAGCGTTAAGATCCCAGTTTCCCTCGGGAACATGCACTTCTGAACTAAGGACATGCAGATTTTGTATTGCCTTGAAAATAGTTGGGGAGGAATCTGGCACGAAAAAACAGCAAGCGGACCCCACTAATTTACACACTCCACCCCGTTCAGCCAGAATGACATCTAATGCCATCCGGTTCTGAAGTGCTACTAATCTTATTGCTTTCTGTTCTAATGTCATATTATAGAGTATGTCTGTGGTCTGGTTAATGGTTCTCTCCAGTACTCTCGCTAGTTTCCTGATATCTTCAGGGTTCATTATTTGTCCCAAAAATGGCACAAAGGATTTTGCTACATCTCCCAGAACTTGTGCTGAAGTGTCACCATCCTCGTCCCGCCGTGGTCGAGCCTTTGAAACCTCTATAGTACTGGCTATGAATACCCCGGGTAACAGGATCCCTAAATAACAAGTTCCCTACCAGTCCCTGGGTAACCATTCAAATGCTACATTACCGCAAACAAAGTAGACAGGTTCGCCTACATACAAAGGTCTGTCTTCCCCAGTCAAATTCACAACATTGGCGCAACCTTCAAAATCTCCCATTGACTGAGTACCATTCCTCTGAATGCAGAAAGAAACTGAATCGGGGCTATGGTTAACAGTGTAAGAAGGAGGCGTGGCATCCTTATTGCCTAGAGGAGCCATTTTAAAGGAAATCAAAGATTGGTAGGGACGAGACAGTCTATCAAAAGGCCTAATAGAAGCAACGTTGAGCTTACTCCTATTTGCGAAAAGTGAGCATCCTAAGGGAGCCAAAAAACGTTTCTTGAACTGATTCAAATTAGTCCCATCAAAGTTCCCTGAGATGCTATTGTTCCATCGGCCAAAGAACAGTGCTCTAAGAGAAGCATAACAAGCAGTTGTCAAAGGTAAAGGATGAATAAACCAACCTATCCCCTTAACCCCATGCTGCGGTAAATGCGAACAGACCCAACAGTTAGATTTATTAAAAATAGCATGTGTAGCATTCATGATGAGCAAAGATGTATTATTGTGGTATCTCTGTCTATGCTGAGAATCCCTAGGAGATAGAGTGTGTAGATGCACAAAAGGAGTAGAAACAGTAGGTACATTTTCAGTCGGTAACACATTTTTTAACGGATGTACTTCTTCTAGGTACCAACAGCCTAGAACAATAACTATTATAAAACCAATTAACATTATAAAAAGACAGCAGTACGTTCTTGGGGCCCAAACAGCTCGTCCATTCTCACTGCTGGTGACATGTTCATTTATCAGTCCTGTACGAGCGGTGGTGGTTGCAGGCATTGCAGTCTTCAAACAGAAAAACCCCAGTGTTTTTAGCTGGTGACCTCCTGGCCGAGCAACTTTTTAGTCCTTCCACAAAACCTAGCCAACAGAATCCCCTTTTTCAAACAATTACTTGGGCCAAGCCTTTGATTATTTTTTTTCCTTCTTCTCTGAATGCACAGCCGAACCGTGCAGTAAGTCTATTTTCTTGGACGCAGATTATACCTCGATGTCCCTGGTACTGATTGATCCGAGAACAATATGTCGTCACTTCCCGTTGGAAGCGACGTATCAAGAGCAAGTGAAGATGCAAGATCCGGAACAACAGATTCCGGAAACAAAACTTTTGGAAGTGTGGAGACAAAATGGCTGTTTCCCGAGGCCTCACAGGTGCAGAGAGAGTCTCCAACACACTCTCAATGCTGTTTACTGCTTCAGGATTGTTGGTTGCAGTACTGGTCCAATTTTTCCTGCCTGCCACCCACACCGCAGTCTGTGTGACCAGCAGGACCTGGAACGGGCCTGCCACCGAGGTGCAAGGCAAGAGGATCGCTCAAATGCCTTTGTCAACACCCAGTCACCGGGCTGAATGCTGTGACCGGGGCCCTCGTATCGTACAGGTAAAGCCTCTCGCACCTGGTGATAAATGAAATACAGGTTTTTAGTCAACTGGCTACAGTAATCTGAAAGAAGTACATTTTGAACATTTCTCAAAGAACGACATTTTGGAAGGTTCCAGATATTAGCAGGTCTCCCCATTACCACCTCAAAGGGAGAGAGCCCAGTCCTAGTTTGAGGGGTCGTGCGCATAGACAACAACATGATCGGTAAGGCGTTTTAATTTGGTGCCAGCACACATTTTAGCAAGCTTGTGTTTGATGATGCCGTTGTGTCTTTCTACTAGTCCAGCACTCTGAGCGTGTCTGGCCGAATGGAAACGTTTATCGATCTGTAATCCCGCGCATATCTGCAGAATTACAGCAGCGATAAAATGTGGACCATTGTCCGACCAGATGACTCTTGGTAGCCCAAACCTAGGAAAGTATTCCTTTAACATAGTTTTTGCAGTAGTCATGGCTGTAGCGTCTATAACAGGAAAAGCATCAACCCATTTGCTAAAAGCACAAATGACAACTAGCACATATTTCAAGTTATTGCACGGCTCCATTTCGATAAAATCAAAATGAATGACCTCAAAGGGGACAGGAGGTTGACCAAAACTTCCCCTAGGAGTTGATTTTCCTTTTCCCACATTGTGCTGTAAACAGATCATATAGTCCTGAACATATTGCTCAGCTATTTTAGAAATGTTGTCATTTGCCCAAACTTTCTCCAACATTTTTGTAAGCTTCCGGGCACATATGTGTGTTGGGCCATGAGCCATGACGACCATCATCATGATGTACGAGTCGGGAAGTAACCATTTTCCATCAAATCTGTCCACCCAACACCCATCATCATCAAGTTTCTCCAAGCTCTCAGCCCACTTTTTAGACTCTTCCAATGTGGCATCGGCTTGGATATTGTTGGGTGTGCTGACCCACGTTTGAGCTATCATGCTGCAACATTTGGTGCTGTGGGCTTAGAAAATCCAAGATGGCCAAAAAGCCCACATGTGCGCCAGAATCTAGGAGAACCACACAGTTTGTGCACACTAAAATGGTTGCCTAACTTGCCACCCACCAGTGCGAGCAGGAAGGGCCGGGGTGCCATGAGTGAAATGTGTGCCAAAGGAAAAAACCGCACTTTAAAATCACCTTTTGTTTCTCTGAATGCCAGCTCAAAATGCCTATTTTCAAACATTGCAACACATCCAAAAATCTCACTGAACACCAGCGGACATCTGGCAGAATGAAGTATTTGTGCATACTAAATCTGGGAAGTTGAAGAGCCCCAAAACAATGTTCATAACAAGACTGGCTGAGCTCTGCAGGTCTGCAGCAGCCTAACTGAAACTGGATTTAAAACTACCAAAAAATGAAAATGTTTAAATTAACTGAGTGACCTACTTTGAGTGTCACATAGTTTGTCACTGTTGAAATGTCATAGTTTTGAACTTAGAATCAGCATTCTAGCTGCATATGTAAAAATTGTCTTGACTTAAACTGGGGAACAAAAAATGACATTTTATCTGAAACCTGGCTTAATGAAACTGAATTCTGCTTGACATCTACCCCCACATGAGTTAAAACCTGCTCAGCCACTCTTCCCCTTGCCAAAAGGAGTTGTCACCTCTCTGGTTAGATTAGGGGTGGAGCAGCTACAGGGAGTTGAACAAAGGCCTGTCCTGGGCCCAGGCAGATGGTTTATTAGGGTGGTCGTAAATGGCTTCCTTTTGAACAAAGCCCTTCCTTGACTCAGGCAGATGGTTTATTGGGGGGACCGTAAAACAACCTCCTCTTGGCAGAAGCTGGGAGGGGCAGGGTCTCTGAGCTTGGCAGAAACTGGATAAGCTGGTTTCTACACCATGTGACCTGAAAAGACACACCCCTGTTGGCCAGAATATGATTCTAAGAAAGATGTATAACTCACAGTGCGGACTTGTCAAAATTATTTAAATGATACCATAATTCTTGTGAATTTTCTGTGCACGTTTTAAGACGCGTTGGGAATTTGTGTGATGTTCCGGGGCAAAACCCCGCTATTTATGGATACTACAGACTCTGTGTTTAAGCTAGAGACATGGGAATTTACTGGAGTATGTATGGACAGGCCGTGTATATGTGTATAATTTTTAATGAAGAACCAAGGTTGCATAACCCACTAAAATCGAAAATGTTGCCGTTTCTGAATGCAAGCCCTCAGGAAGAGCAGATTTGGGACAGAGACTACCTCATGTGATAGGTAATATGTACATGCAATGACAAACCACTATGTATTTGAGAAATGTGTATTTTGATCAAATAACGATTTGTGGGCAAACTGACCAGGGGAGGATCCTCTGACCCATAAAACCTACAGCATCACTCTGACTCACAGTTCCTTCCCCAATCATGGGAGAGGGGAGAATTGGGCCAATGACAAGTTGAATGAGGGGCTGGCTAGTGATGCTGCACACACACCCACTTTCAAAAGACATAAAAAGAGCCACTGGAAGCTAGAGAGGACATTCAATTCCATTTGCTGCAACGCGCTCTGCCGGACCATACAACATCCAGAAGATACCAGATTCAACACTTAGACTTCAAAACTCCAAAGAACTTGATTCAGAACTCAAAGCAAAGGCCTAAACCCACAAACTGAGAACTCTTCTCAGTAGGCCTCAGCATCCAGCAAACCTAACAGCGGTAGCAGCATCCAGAAGTCGTGCAGATCAGCGCTGGATCCAGAGAAAGCTGTGCAGAAAGATCCAGAAGCAGTGCTGTACCCAGAGAAAGCAGGGCAGTATCCAGAACCAGAGAGCTGACCCAGATCACTGTGAAGTGCCGAGACCAGAACCGGAGTCCAGTCCAAAACCTGACCAGATCCGTGGCGAGGCCTAATTCAAAAATATATTGTGAGTACCTAGCAGAACTGTGCCGAACCAATCTCTTAGTTAAAATGATATAATTCAATCTATTTTAATCTAACCAGAACTGCCTCCTAACTGTCACCTGTCATTTGCAAAGCTGTCCCCTGTCATTTTCTAGCTGCAAGCTGTAACCTGTCGCTTTGAACTTTTAAAATTTCAAATCCGAAAAACTACCTTTATTTAATCGTCCGTATCTCTGGAACCGTTTGGGCTAGGAACTTGGTTTAACTTTCCTCTGAAAGCTTAGAATCGAATTGCTACTCCTTATACTTTTGCCATAATCACGATTCTCGCACTTGCGAATTTTACCGCGATTTGCGATTTGGTTAAAAATCCAGCCACGTGTGAAAACAGCAGCTTCCTTGCTTTCCTTTGCCAAAAATTTGTTTAACCTGCTAGGTACTCCTAGATCCTTGCTAAAGTGAGCCTGAACTCATCCCAGGTATATTTCACTCACCCTGAACCTCCTAAAGGGAATTAAAACCATTTTCAGCATATTCCTCACTTCATTGCCAGCACATATCAAAGCACTTTTGCCTGTATTTTAAACTCATACCTGTAGTCTAAGCTTGCTGGGGTGAACTGAATTACATTTTATTGCATTTCTGAGAACTGTGTGCTTTTCTTCCATTTCCTTGCATTGCATAAAGGGGGGGAGTGGATTGCCAGAGAAAAGTGATTACATTGTGTTGTTGAAATCATATTGAGTATTTTCTGTATTGCATTTTCATTCCACATTGCATCCATTCGAAACCATAAAAGTATTGTTGCTATCGTATCCATCCTATAACCACTCATCATTGATTATAAAGAAGTGTGCTAGTGCCGGACTATCCATTATTGATTACTGCTCAGATTAAGTGTGATATTCAATTATTAATTTATTATAAAGTGTGATATATATATATATATATATTGTTTAAATTATCAAATAAACCTTTTAAACTTGCAAAACAGAACTACTTCTTGGCTCAGTGGGGTCAGGGGGATTCCAAGAGAGGGGTTTTATATAGGGGTAGTCATCCAGAACTCATGAACTGGACGTAAAGATATATCAATAAGGGTTTCCATTCAGTATCCCAGACTAGGCATTGACTTAGCTGTAGTGTTGAATTGAATCCTCTTACAAATTCGGGGCTCGTCCGGGACGTTTGGGTTAAATCTATCACTTGTGCAGATTAATACAGCGTGCCAGCTGACCAGATACACATATCCGGTCGGATCACCATGCTGTGTTACGCTGTAAAGCACTCCTCAAAGGAGCGCTCTAAGGAAAAGGTCTGTTTTGCAAAAATAAAATACAAACTTCTGTAAGTCAGGAAGGAACTCAAATTCCAGAATGACGACCTTGGTAGATATGAAAATAGCCAGAGAGCACTTCTTACATAAGCTATTCGTGAGAGGTGAGTGGACTCATCAGGACCAGACGGTCTGGTTGCAGGCAATCGCACCCCAGATCACTGAAACAGGGTCAGATATATGGAGAGACCAGGGTCCCTTACATGTGGCCCTGAGTGAACTATACATGTCCCCTAAGGCCAAGGATGAGCACAACAAGATTGCCAGGGTAGCGGCATATTTATTCTTACATATGGGAGCCATGCAGGACAAATGTGCTGAAGGCCAAGATCTGGCGAGTAGGCAACTGCTGGCATTACAGAAGGCCCAATCTGATCTGGACTCTTCTGAGCAGAGGCTGCAGAGGAGCCAGGAGTCAGAAAATGATAGTAGGCAGTATATCATTAAAATAAAAGAGGACATGGATATACTGCAACAGGAAAAGGCTGACCAGGATTACAGAATTCTGGCCTTGCAGAAGGAACGCCAAGACAGTTTGGACTCCCTACTGCAGAGCCAGAAAAAGCTGGAGCAACAGATCAATTTCAACAGGACATGCACAGAGCAGGTAGCCACCCTGCAAATCCAACTAGACAGAGAGAAAGAGGAGAGCAATAAACTGATCCTGAAAGACCTGGATACCCAGGCAGAGTTTGATCAGGAGCGCCAGAAAGCTGGTGCCTTCCAAAGGCAAAGGGACGACCTGACGGCACAGATGCAGACTCTTAGTCAGGAAAGGGACTCCTTAGGCCAGGAAGTCTGCCACTTAAAAAGAAAAATGGAAGAAAATCACCTGGCCCACCAGGGACTAGGTGACCTCCAAAAAGAACACCAGGACTTGCTAGAGCACACCAGGAGGATGGAGGAGGCTCTGGCAAGAAAGGAGCAGGCCAGTAGGGAAGGGACTCAGGAGGTAACCCTCCTGCAGCAAAGACTGGCCCAGTACTCCAGGACCAATCAGGAGGCACAGAGAGAAAATGAGGCTCTCAGTCAGCACAATGATAGGCTCCAGCAACAGGTAGCGATGCAGGAGAGACTGATAGAGTCGAGTAAGGCCTTAACTGAGGAACTGAAAGCGCAGGCTCTTGCATTGCAACAGGGAGCAGGGGCGAATAGAGACCAGGTTCGCTGGGAGAGGGAGACTCCTGAGCATAACCTCAGGAGCCCTAGTACCAGAGGCCTTTATCTCTCTCAATCCCTGGACTCTGCCACCCCCATGTCCCCTGGCGCAAATGAGCACCGGGCCACAGGGATGGCAGATTACTATCCAGCCAGAAGCATGCGGCTCATAGGCCAGTACCTCCCAGGAATGGATGGGCGGGCATCCGGGTATGGGCACCCAAGCACAGTGCAATTTAGTGGGGAACCCCAGGAGATTAGGCCCATTAAGGGCATCCTGAAAACTTCTGCTCAGTTAGGTCAGTGTGGGGGGGTGGGGTACCCATCAAATCCTGGCAGCAAGGAGGAATCTGAAGACTCCTCTGAACGGCACAGGACACAGGAGACCAGGTCCCCACATTCTGCCAGCCATTCCCAGGCTCGCAGAATCCGGGAAAAACCTGGAAGATCAGACAGGAACCTCTGGGAGCAGTGCCTCAGAGTCAGAGGATGAATGGACCAGGGTTACCCGAACCAAAAAGGCCAATAAGGCAAAAAGGGCCTTGCTTAAGGACCCATTGAAACAGATTAAGGCACGCCTTATCATAAGTCATCACGCCTTATCATAAGAATGCCATGTACTCTGTTTGGGAACACTTGGAGCTCTATGAGCAAATGATGGAGACTTTTCATTTGAAGGACAGCCAAAGCTGTATCCAATATGTAAAATGGACATTCTCCCCAGAGTACTCCAGTTTCTTTGCGGGGCTGGAGGACCAAAATCATTCAAGGTGGTCCACCTATAGGGCGGCCATATTAAAACATTTTTCTGTTCACAGAAATCCCCAAGAGGCTCGCAAGGCAGCCTACAGTTTGCAGTGTGGGGAGGAACAGGCCCCACAAGAATTCGTGCAAGAACTGAAACGTGCCTTTGCGCAGACCACCAGAAGGGTGCGCACAGACAGCAGAGAATTTGTCAATACATTTTTCCATGCCTTGCCCAAATATATAATGACCCAGCTCGTGAGAGATTTTCATGAGAAAAGATCTTTAGACTGGGTCATTGAACAGGCTACCCGGATCTATGAGGTGCAGAAGCCCATAGAAAATAAAAGCAATACCCAGAAAAATCCCAAAACCAACAGCACCCCTGCTGCTGCCAAGGTGGCAGAGGTAAAGGTCACCCCCGTTTTGGATTTGGAGATGGGGGGGGCCTAAAAACCTACCTGCACCTAATAATTCACAGCCCAGAAGGCCCTTGGGCCAGTCACAGACAGGGAGTCGAGGAGGTAGTCCCACAAATGGGGTCCCCCGCTCCCCTGACTATGTAAGTCCCCGCTATAAGGGAAACCGACCAATCCTGGGTTATGTGTGGACTCCTCCAGCCCAAGGGGGGGGGATCCGGCCAAGCACCTAACCCAGGGAACTTCCCTCCCAACTTCCCACAGGAGGGCAGAAATTCTCCAAATCCTGGGCAGAACTTTTTCCCCAGGTATCCATCCAATTTCCAGCCCCAAAATCATCCATCCTTCTTTCCCCAATTCCCTGAGCCCAGACAACCTAATCCGGGAGAGGGGAGGCCAAGGGTGGAGGGGTACCAAAATCTTCCCAACCAGGGGTACTACCAGAGAAGGGATAGCTACCCTTCCCGGGATCAGCCCAGGGGAGAAAATAGAGCCCCGTATCAGCCTGAGCGGGTTTCACAACTTGAGCGCCAGGTCCAAAATATGGCACGAGATCTGGGTCACATACTGAGGGCTCAACAGAACCCTCAGATGAGCATGCCACCGCAGAATGCCCCAAACTCTGGACCTGGTGCTCCAGAACAATGACGGGGGCATCACCCCGATAACACACCGGTTCCCAGGGAGGAGGCACAAGGGGAAAGGGGTGTAAAGCCTTGGAGGAAGCTTCCTTCCCAACTTGTAAACAGCCCCTGGAAAACCAGGAACCGGAAACAAAATCTCCTGACCCTGAAAGCCTGCCTCCCAAGGAGCAGAGGGGGGGTAGGAGAAACAAAGGACCCAAACAGACCCACTTTGTGGAGGAGGTACAGGTCTTCCAATTTGAGGGAGAGGGATCCTCAGAGGATCCTGGGGAAAGGATCTTCTCCTTCAGAGATGGGGGAACTCCTCCCAAGGAAAAATGGGTCCCAAGGGATGCCAATTCAGACTGGGGAGATATGGAGACTGAGCTACCGCCGCCCATCATCTCATCCCAGAACCCACAATACCGAAATCCCCTGGTTCAAACCCATCCTGGTGACTGCCTCCAAGAAGGGGGGGCGGCCCAGAACCGAAACCAGGGGAACCCACAATGGCTCTGATCTCCAGTTGCCAACTTTTTCTTTCAGATTCCCAAGGTTCTCCACAGAATTCTGCCCAAATCTCTTCGCTAGCAATGTACAAAACCAGAAAGTTAGCCCACCAGTTGTCCAAAAATGTGCATTATCTGTGCCCCCTTGAGGAGAAGGAGGGAAGATACTATGCCCCGGTACAAGTACAGGGGCAGGGTACAATTTTGGCACTGGTGGACACTGGATCCCAAGCTACCCTTCTGTCCAAAAGGGCCTTTGAGGAACTAAACGCAGGAAGGGGGAGAATTACCGAATTCCTCTCACCTCTCTTCCTGGACAACTGCAGAACTTTGACGGGAAGGAAATTCCCGTTGAAGGGACTGCAGACTTGGACATTAAAATTGGGCGACACAAGGTGAAACACCCGGTCATAGTAGTGACTCCAGAGGGCACCCCTTGTTTACTAGGGAATGACCTCCTGAGAAGGTTGTCACCCCTAATAGATTGTGTAAACAAGGTCCTCTGGACCCAGACTAGCCGACCAATAAAATTAAAACAGAGTGTCAACCATGTTAGTTTAAACGGCACCTGCCACATGGTTGAACAAAAATCTGACCAAGTAGAATTTCACTTCCAGAACAACCAAATTCCAGACGTGACAGTAATAGCAGTAGGACAACGGACTGGTGATGGGGGGTCCTCTCTATTTCTGAAAATCAACCTTCCTTCCAGTTTAAAGTGAAATTCTTTACTAATCCACAATCAGAAACTCCCACTCCTATAGTCCAGAAAGATGTGAAATCAGCTCAGAGCCTGGCTGATATTCAGTAAATTGGAGAGCAGTTGTTCATCCCTGTTCAGTTAAATGATGGGAAGGACTCTGTCCTCGGTCGAGTGTGCGTGAACAATGGTAAGAGCTTCATCAGCGAAGCCATGTTCCACCAACTCCCAAAAGATCCAGCCATTCCCACATTCAAACTGATAGACAAATGGGAAATGGACCTGGAAGCACCCAATTCCAAACATCTCCTGCCAAGCAGGTGTATGCTCAAAATCTCCATTGGCAACAAGAGCATAGTCCACAATTGTTGGGTCGTGCGAGACGTCACTGCCGCTTTTTACTTAGGCAGTGACATTCTCAATCGCTTTGCCATTAGTTTGGACCTAATAAACTTCAAAGCTTGGTCCCAATTAGCGGATAATCCCATGGGATTTGATGATCCAGAAAAAGCATTTAGGTAGCTCAATTGCTACCTTATGCAGTTGAAATTCAGATCAAAGAGGAAGTCACCATCCCAGAAAGGACCCGACAATTCTCCCTGGAAGTGAAAGCTAAAAGAGGAAAACATTTCAAAAACCGTGATGCTTACATCCATCTAAACGCTTCTCTCCAACAGCAAGGGTTGGGGTAAACCCAACTCCATTAGTCAACATAGAACATGACACCATTCTAATAGAGGTGGATAACAGCGAGTTAAAGAGTATTACTCTAGCCGCAGGCACCATTATTGGAATGGCGGTTGATGACTGACATTTTTCCATCGATTTAGGAAATGAACTGTTAGGACCAATCCCCAAGGACTGTTTTGACAGTGACAGTGATGACAATACAACACCAGACAGGATTTTTACCCGGCATGGGGGGAACTTCCTGGTGTACACTTCCTGCCCCTATGGTAAGGAAGATGTGACTTGTGAATTCAGGAGGGATGAGGTGATTTTCCAGGTCCACGAGGGTTGCCTTTCCCACCTGAGGCCTCCAGTCCAAATCAGCACTCTGACCTGGGACTTCTCCACCCAGCTGGAGGAGGCCGCTGAGATAGCCAAACCAGAAGTCCTTCCAGGCTTCAGGCAGATGGTGGAAGAGAGAGTCAACCTAGCTGATGCCTGTGTGACTCTGGAACAAAAGCAAAAGTTGACACAAGTTTTCTTGGATTTCCAAGATCTCTTTGCGGTAGACTCATATGACTGTGGTCGCACTGACATCCACACAACAACAATCCCCACGGACCCTGGCATGACTCCTGTGTTTGTGAAGCAATATTGCTTGCCTCTCACATCAATGGAGTCCCTTACTGAAATAATTAAGAACCTTGAGTCCTGGGGAATAATCCGTCCAGTCCACAGCACCTTCAATAATCCGGTGCTGGGAATATTGAAGCCAAACGGCCAGTGGAGACTCTGCGCCGACCTCAGGGAGCTCAAAAAACGGGTCCATACTTCCCGATGGCCTCTGCCCTACTTTGACCAAGGGCTGGCCCAGATCCAGGGGTCACAGGTATTCGCTGCAATAGACCTGACCAATGGATACTGGACTGTGCCTGTCAGTAGGGAGGACCAATACAAGCTGGCTTTTACCTTTGGGGGCCAGCAGTACACATGGACCCGGACTCCCTTCGGATACCTCAACTCCGGCAATGAATTCAACATTTTCCTACACAAGGCCATGCCCGATCTGGGTGCAAGGGGTAACCTGGCTTATGTAGATGATGTCCTCATCAAAAGTTCATCTGTGGAGGAACACATAGCGGAGATCCGTTATGTTCTGACCCAGTTGAGGGCCGCCGGAGCAAAACTTTCCTTTCAGAAAGCACAGTGGTGTAGAACCCGTGTTAATTTCTTGGGGCATGAGATTACTCCTCAGGGTCTCTGTCCCCAGGAAAAGAAAGTGGAAGCACTTCAGAAACTGAAAGACCCCACAACTCTGCGGGAACTAAGGAACCTCCTTGGACTGACTAATTACAGCAGAAAGTTCATTGAGGGCTACGCAGAGATCACCAGACCCCTGATTCATCTCCTGAAGGGGGGGGGGTCAAGTGGGAATGGGGTCCAGAACAAGCCGAGGAAGTAAGACAACTCAAAAGAAGCCTCTCACAAGCGCCCTGCCTAGCTTACCCTGTCAGAAACAAGGAGTTCTTCCTGGAGACAGGGTTCTCTAATACGTGCTTGATGGCAGTATTATACCAAAAGCATGACAAGGTCAATAAAGTAATCTATGCGAGCAAAACTTTATCCTCTGTGGAGGAAAAATTCAACGATTGTGAGAAGGCACTCCTGGCAACGGTGTGGGCATTGAAGAATTACCGCCCGTTTAATCAGGGGGAACACATCATAGTGGAGACTCCACACCAGCCTCTGCAATATCTCCAAAGTGATAGAATCCGGGCCGGAAATGTGAGTAATTCCCGAATTACTTCCTGGATTCTGTCAATGCAAGGCTTTCCTGTGGAGGTCAGTGTCATGATGCCTACCTCCAAGGAGCCAGGTCCGACCCAGCGACCCCAGAGGCAGGCATCATTTCCCCCAGGGGAGTGCCAGCGGGCCCAAGCTGGGGCCCTTTGGACGCAGTCCTGGCGCCTTAGGCGCCAGGCTCATGTTGGACCTCTGTCCTGGCGCCTTAGGCGCCAGGCTCATAAAGCTAGACATGTGTTCAAGTGTTTTCATGTGCACTTACCTGATGCAGACCATGCTGCCACATCCATGCCCTCTTGAGGCCTGAATGGAACTACTTTACCTGTGGGACTACTTTCCACCCGGGTGTGGTCGGGGAAGGATACATACCTGATCGGAGGAAGGATACACACTTGGGACTTCTTCCAAAGCTATTTAAACCACACCCGATCAGCAACTCACGCTTCGCGTTGTTCTGCTCCTCGCAGCTGGACGCTCACCGTGTCAGCTCCTGCATCTGGACTTCAGCCACGCCTGTCAGCATCCTGGGTCACCGGCAAAGGGAGACAAGGGACCTTACCAGCTAAATCTGCACCACGGGACATCACCGACGATCCTGAAAGGGAAGACATTATTTTTAAAAGCATTTCATTACGATCGCTGCAGCGCTGCATTTCACTCACCTTTCCTGGGTTCCTCCATCTTCAGCAGCGATCATCCGGATACACAGCCACTTCCCAGAGCCTAGAGAAAAAGACAAGAATAAGAGGTGAGAGAAGGAAGGGATTAAGACTTACCTCATTTCATTTCGGGTCTTGCCGCTTCCAGGCATTTTCCGGACCCCGGCCCCTATGAGGAAAAAAGACAAAGACATTGAATGAGCGTATGCAGAGTCAGTTCCCGAGCGCTCATCCAAAACTAACCTGCCATTTACTGGAACTGGAACTGCACGTTTCATTTTGGGTCGGTGCCATATCTCCGGCATTCCGAACCCCGGCCCCTAAGGGGAAAAAAGACATAAACATTAGCGCTTGCTGCAAAAAGACAATGAACATTATTATTAAGCTTGGACTTTTGAACTTGCAACCGAACTTTTACAGAGCCTTACCTGAATAGTCAAGCTTACCTGAACTCCCATCAATCCTCAATCCGGTGAAGTAACTGGGTTTCAACGCGCCCCTGCATCAGAAGCAGGATGGAGAGCTCATCCTTCCTGACCCTAAGGTGAAATTTCACGGGGAATCGTGGAAGGGTATCGTAGAGGGTTGGAAGAGAGTGGGAGGCTTGATCATAACTCAGTCAGTAGGTAATACTCCCTTTTCACGCACAGGGGAATATTCCTGCAAGCCGGAGAAGCCAGAGTAGAGGGCCCTTCCTGTCCATCTTCAGAGTCCTGCGCTTCACCATTGAAGAACCATCAGCACTCGAAGCCAGACCTGCGCCTCCGTGGGAATCAGGTGAGCGTTACAGAACGCGAAGCCTACCCACAATTTCCCACCCGGGCGCTATGGAGACTTCCGAGACTGACCAGCTGGCCCAGCTTTTGGGGGAATTGCAGGCCATGGTGCACTCAGCCCGCCAGGAGACTAACGCTCTCAAAAGAGAACTGATCCTATCCAAGGAAAGAACAGATGACCTAGCCAAAAGGTTATTACAGGCCCAGGCAGGGCACACTCCTTTACCTAATTCCGGAGACATTTCCACATCAATGGGTTTGAATAACCCGGTACAAATCAATCTACCTGGACACATGCCTTTGGCCCCGCCTGAACGTTTTGCGGGGGATCCCAAGAAATATGCCGTCTTTATGAACCAATGTCGTTTACACTTTCTATGCAGACCCGGAGCCTTCCCTAACGACCAGACCAAGGTAGCCTTTATACTATCTTACCTCAGTGGCAGTGCTGCCGATTGGTCTATTCCATTGGTAAATCAGGATGATCCCATTCTCCAGAATTTTCAGGGCTTCCAGGCCAGCATGGAAAGATTGTTCGCTCGACACTCTCAAGGACAGGCCCTTGATAACGAACTGCTATCCTTACGACAAGGTAATCAGGATCTTCTGCCCTACATTACCACCTTTAACAGACTGGTTGTGGAAACTGGATGGCCAGAAAACAAAAGGATCACATTGTTTCATTGAGGCCTGCGCGGAGAGCTTAAGGATGTTCTAGCTCAGATAGTAAATCCACCCCAGGTCTGCGCAGACTACATAGACTTGGTGGTTCAACTTGATCACAGACTTCAAAACAGAAAAGCAGATCGGTTCAAGTACGAAACCCGAATACCGATCAAAACCCATGCTAACTCCAAAAGTACCGACGTATCCGAACCTATGCAAATCGGTGGTGTTAAAGGACCATTAACGCAGAAAGAACGAGAGAGAAGGCGGCAAATGCAACTTTGTCTGTATTGCGGGACTTCCGGTCACTTTCTTCGAAATTGTCCAGTTAAACCACCTAAGAAGGTGGTTGGAGCTATTGATAACGAATTATTGACACCTGATTCGGGAAACGACCTAGCCCGACAAGCGTAGGGGTCCGCTTGCCGAGCTTGAAAACTAACTCTTTGACCTCGCATTTTGTCATGCCAATGGTGCTCGTGGACCCAAAACAGCCTCAGCAGTTGCATGCTATAAAAGCATACATCGACAGTGGAGCTATTGGAAATTACATAGACCGTGAATTGCCTTCCAGGATTAAGCTTCCTCTCCGCCCGAAAGTAACCCAAGATGTCATTACTACAGTAGATGGAACCGAAATAGCCTCAGGGCCTGTAACGCATTCCACTGTTGAAGTGACACTGGTGGGTCAGGACGGACATCGGGAAGCAATCGTGTTTGATGTGATCAAGGCCCCACAATTTCAAGTAATTCTTGGAATTCTTTGGTTAGAAACACATAATCCCAGAATTGACTGGCGAGCAAAGAAGATAAGTTTCCCTGATTGTGAACCAACTTGTTATCCAAGAAATCCAGCTATGGGTCTAGCCTCAGCAACTTCCACCCCCGTACAGTTACCGTCAGAATACCAAGAATTCCAAGACGTTTTTCAGAAAGAACAGGCTAACACGTTACCTCCCCATCGGTCTTATGATTGCCAAATCGATCTGGTACCCAATGCTCAACTACCTTGTAGTAGGATTTATGCTCTTACGGAACCAGAGAACCTGCATTTGCGTCAGTATTTAGATCAGTACCTAGCCAATGGTTTTATTCGCCCGTCCAAATCGCCTGTCTCTTCAGCTCTGTTCTTCGTGCCGAAAAAAGAGGGCGACCTTAGAACGTGTATAGACTATTGCGCCCTAAATCAAATAACGATTAAGAATCGTTATCCTCTGCCCTTGATCCCTGAGCTTATCGACCAGGTGAAAGACGCTTGTGTGTACACCAAGTTAGATCTCCGAGGAGCTTATCACCTGGTGCGTATAAAAGAAGGCGACGAATGGAAGACTGCATTCCGCACCAAGTTTGGGCTCTTCGAATATCAGGTGATGCCCTTTGGTTTGTGCAATACACCTGCCGCCTTTCAGTACTTTATGAATGATGTTCTTCTGGAACTTATCGATGTCTGTGTCATTGTTTACATTGACGACATCCAATGTGTACTCTTCTTCAGAATTGGATCACAGAAAACATGTTAGGGCAGTTCTTGAGAAATTGCACCAGCACAGACTATATGCAAAACTCGAAAAATGCGTTTTTCATACAACAGAAGTTGAGTTTCTCGGATTCATCCTGACACCTCAAGGAGTCTGAATGGACTCGCGAAAGGTGGACGCCATCCTCAAATGGCCATCTACTAGCTCGGTGAAGGGAGTTCAGAGCATGCTCGGCTTTGCCAATTTCTATCGAAGATTCATCCCGGAATTTTCCCGAACAGTCCAACCCATCACAGCTCTCCTAAAGAAAAACAAACGCTTCGAATGGACTCTTGACGCCGAACAAGCCTTTCAGGACCTGAAAACCAAATTCACCTCTGCACCTGTATTGAAGCACCCGCACCCAGATCTCCCGTACATTGTGGAAACCGACGCATCCAGTTCGGCCATGGGAGCCGTTCTGTCGCAAAGAGACCCAAAAACTAACCAACTACACCCAGTGGCCTTTTGGTCCAGAAAATGTTCTCCTCCTGAAATCAACTACGCAATTACCGATAAAGAGTTACTGGCCATCAAATCTGCTTTCAAGGCTTGGCGTCATTACCTTCTCGGGGCAAGACACACCATCACCGTAATTACGGACCACAGAAACTTACAGTATTTAAAGACGGCCAAAGCTCAATCTTCACGACAACTCCGATGGGCTCTATTCTTCGCGGAATTTGATTTTGTAATTACCTATCGCCCTGGCTGCAAGAATGGAAAAGCGGACGCCTTATCCCGGATTGGCATGGAAGAACCTAATTCGAGCTTAGAACCTGTGCCCATCATACCTGAGCAAAGAATCTTAGGCTTAACTTCATTGCAAACTATTAAGGACTTCCAAACGCAAGTAAAACAACTTCTAGACTCTTCAACCTTACTGGAATGGAGTCAAAAGGGTCCTCATTACACCGTTAAGGATGACTTACCCTACTTCCAGGAGCGGTTGTTTCTGCCAAGTAAAGAATTGCAAGAACTTGTTATTGCCCATCATCATGAATCTTTAATGGAAGGACACCCTGGTATCGCTAAAACGGAGGAAAAAATCAAACGCCACTTCTGGTGGCCTTCTTGGAGAAAAGACATAAAGTCTTTTGTTCTGTCTTGCGGAATTTGTGCCCAAAACAAAGCTCAAACGAAAAGGCCAGCCGGCCTACTTCAACCCTTGGATATTCCACCGGCACCATGGCACACCCTGTCAATGGACTTTATAACCGACCTGCCTCCTTGTGCTGGTTACAACACAATCCTTGTAATTGTGGACTGATTCTCCAAAATGGCCCACTTTATCCCTTTAAAAGGTTTGCCTTCAGCTTCCACCTTGGCCAAGGAATTCCTGGAGAATATAGTTCGCATACATGGTTTCCCTTCCGTATTAGTCTCGGATCGTGGAAGTCAATTTATCTCCCATTTTTGGAAGAAGTGTTGCCGATTAGCACAAATAGATGTGCGGTTATCGACCAGCCACCACCCCTGACCGACGGACAAACCGAGAGAACCAATCAGACTCTAGAGCAATATCTTCGGTGCATGTTACACCAATCTGAGTTGAATTGGAAAGACATTCTTTGGATCGCAGAATATGCATACAACAACTCAGTGCATTCTGGAACCGGACAAACCCCTTTTTATACTTTGTATGGTCACCATCCTCGGACCTCTGACCTAGATCCACCTCTGACCCTGGAAATGCCCGCAGTAAATCATCTGCATTCCACAATAACCTGAGCCTTCAAAGAAGCTGCAAGTCATTTACAGCAAGCCAAGAAAAAGTATAAGGAAAACGCTGATTTGCACCGAAGTAAAACTCCTCCTTACCAAGTAGAAGACCAGATATGGCTAGCAACTAAACATTTACCCCTCAAGGGCCCGCAAACCTTCAATCCCAGATTCATAGGACCTTACCCCATCAAGGCTATAATCAACCCAGTGGCCTTTAAATTGGATCTACCGTCCAACATGCGTATTCATCCAGTTTTTCATGCATCACTTTTGAAGCCAGTACAACCAGGAACCCGATTGTCCAAGCCTCCAGATCCAGTTCAAATTGAAGGGGAATTAGAATTCGAAGTTAAAGACATTTTAGACTCCAAGGTGGTAAAGTCGAAACTCTTCTATCTTGTTGACTGGAAGGGATATGGACCTCAGGAGAGATCGTGGAAGCCTAGTAACCATGTCCACGCACCTCGATTAGTTCAAAGGTTTCACCGGAGATTTCCGAACAAGCCAAAACCCCCGGAGGAAAGAACCTTGGGAGGGGCCTTGAGGGGGGGTGCTGTCATGATGCCTACCTCCAAGGAGCCAGGTCCGACCCTGCAACCCCAGAGGCAGGCATCATTTCCCCCAGGGGAGTGCCAGCGGGCCCAAGCTGGGGCCCTTTGGACGCAGTCCTGGCGCCTTAGGCACCAGGTTCATGTTGGACCCCTGTCCTGGTGCCTTAGGCGCCAGGCTCATAAAGCTAGACATGTGTTCAAGTGTTTTAATGTGCACTTACCTGATGCAGACCATGCTGCTAAATCCAGGCCCTCTTGAGGCCTGAATGGAACTACTTTACCTGTGGGACTACTTTCCACCCGGGTGTGGTCGGGGAAGGATACATACCTGATCGGTGGAAGGATACACACTGGGAACTTCTTCCAAAGCTATTTAAACCACACCCGATCAGCAACTCACGCTTCGCGTTGTTCTGCTCCTCGCAGCTGGACGCTCACCGTGTCAGCTCCTGCATCTGGACCTCAGCCACGCCTGTCAGTATCCTGAGTCACCTGCAAAGGGAGACAAAAGACCTTACCGGCTACATCAGCACCACGGAGACATCACACTGACGATCCTGAAAAGGAAGACATCATTTTTAAAAGATTTTCGCTACGATCGTTGCAGCGCTTCATTTCACTCACCTATCCTGGACGCCTCCATCTTCAGCAGCGATCATTCAGATCCACAGCCACTTCCCAGAGCCTAGAGAGAAAAAGACAAGAACAAGGTGAGAGAAGGAAAGGAATAGGAAAAGCTCAGTTTCCTTCTAAGACTTACCTGTTGGGTCATTCCCATTTCATTTCGGGTCTTGCCGCTTCCAGGCATTTTCCGGACCCCGGCCCCTATGGTGAAAAAAGACAAAGACATTGAATGAGCGAATGCAAAGACATTACCCGAGCGCTCACCCAGAACTTACCTGTCATTTACTGGAACTGCACGTTTCACTTCGGGTCGGCGCCATATCTCCGGCATTCCGAACCCCGGCCCCTAAGGGGAAAAAGACATAAGCATTAGCACTTGCTGCAACAAGACAATGAACATTATTATTAAGCTTGGACTTTTGAACTTGCAGCAGAACTTTTACAGCGCCTTACCTGAATAGTCAAGCTTACCTGAACTCCATTCAATCCTCAATCCAGTGAAGTAACTGGGTTTCAACGCGCCCCTGCATCAGAAGCAGGATGGAGAGCTCATCCTTCCTGACCCTAAGGTGAGACTTCACGGGGAATCGTGGAAGGGTATCGTGGAGGGTTGGAGGAGAGTGGGAGGCTTGAGCATAACTCAGTCAGTAGGTAATACTCCCTTTTCACGCACAGGGGAATATTCCTGCGAGCCAGAGAAGCCAGAGTAGAGGGGCCCTTCCCTGTCCATCTTCAGGGTCCTGCGCTTCACCATTGAAGAAGCACCAGCACTCGAAGCCAGACCTGCGCCTCCGTGGGAATCAGGTGAGCGTTACAAATAGATTACCTAATGGTGTTCACTTCCTGTCTTGAGAACGGGACGTGAACGAACTGCGACACATAATGTGCAGGAATATCCACAGCAGCTGCACCCATTGCAAGATTAGCCGCAATCTCAACCTTTGGGAAAAATGTCGGGGGGACCTCTCTCATAGGCAACTGAGAAGTAGGCAACTCCGAACGCTTACTAAGCAACAGAGCCAAATCGACCGCTAAAGCCGCCGAAGAAGTGTCAAGTGAAAAAGCTCTCTTATAAATACTTAATAACTCTATGGGACAACTAATCTTTCCTTTTACACACTCATTCTGCAGGTAGTCTACTATTACCTGTATCACTTTCCTCTGCATTTCTGGCGTATGCTGACTATACGTATCATATACTTCAACTGGAGTTATCGACGAGTCTGAGATCCATCTAATCGCGTCTTTCGTACAAATTCGCACTTCCTCGGATATTGATTTACGACAAGGGAGGAATCTCTTCTGCACACGCATAATGCCCAAACTATCTTCATCTGCATCCTCATTCTGTAATCTTTCCAACTCCTTTCTATACTCGAATACCCTCTCGACATACTCTTGTACTCTCTCCACATTGTCTCTAGAAAGCGCTTAAGTGTTCAGATCCCTCAATCCTTGTGGGAGATCTGTATTATCTAATCTGTCCCACATTATACACAAATAGCGACCTAATCCCTCAATAAAAACATTTTTCTCAGGAAAATTGTCCATATTAGAAAGTGTGGTGAAAACATTAGCTTGATCACCCCCCTCCATACAATGCTTAGCCCATGCAACTAACTCACGTTTCTTTTCTGGAGGTACAGTATTGCGAGTGACAACCCTTGGTCCCGCTCCCTGATCTACTACAAGTGGTGCAGGACCACTTGGAAGAGGGAGAGTAGGCATGTTCAACAGAGGTGTTATCACAGGTACAACAGAAAAAGGTGGAGGAGCAGGCGGAGGAGCAACAACAAAAGGAGGAACAACGACTGGAGGAAGAGAAACAACAGGAGGGATGGGAACAACAGCAGGAGGAGCAGGAAGAGCAGGAATAACAGCAGGAAGAGGCAAACCAGCAGGAAGAGGGACATACGGAGGTGGCGTAGTGGTACGAGGCCTTCGTTCATTTAACAATGTGTTGATAAATTTATCGGAAACATGAAAGTCTTTAGAAGGATACATTTTCTGAATGCCAAGTGAGAAAGCCCTATCCATATTACTAGCTGACTCAGACTGTTTATCCTGGTCATATAACAACGCTTTTTCAGCGTTCATCTTATGACAGCGTGCATGTTTTTCCCTACTCTTAAGCTGCTGTAAAGCTTCTTTTTTCCAATTCTGTAATACATCAAATGCTGCAGGTGTAGCCTTTTTCTTTAATAAAATTGACTGTAAATACTCAATACGAGGGATTTCAAAACTACCATTGATCGACCACTGAAGTTCGGAAGCATGTCTAGTTTGTCTGTGCCAAATATCATTAAACACTATACTACCAATGCCATGCTTACAGTACATAGAACAAGCCGGCGACCCCTCCTGTGGTGCCGGACGGCTAAATTCCAAAGATTGTCTATCGCTGCGGAATAACGCCCTGAAGCAGGTAGACAATTTCCCAGGCATATCAGAATACTGCTGTTACCTGGTCAGTAATTGTATTTGCAGATACAATGCGCCAAAACAAATTATCAGGATACTTAAGAATCGGGTCACGACCCACATGATCAATCCTAAGGAGGTTCGATCGGATTAAAAAGTTCTTTTCTAACGAATATTACCTTGTGTTTGGTGATTTTGGCAAATCTGCCCGCCTCAATAAGTGGACCCTCGTCTAGATGCCGACTCGGACCACGAGCTCACCGTCCAGGGATTGGGCATGCAGCGCTGTTGAGGTGTCGCGTCTCTTTCAGAAAGGGGCCCCTTTTTGTTACACCGTCCAATCCCGGTCTGATAGCTTGCGTCAACCTTCAACGAGCTGGCATCAATCTTGAGGGTCCCTATTCGGGCGCCATCTGTGAAATCAAAAAGAAAATATCGAGGCTCAGTACCCCAAAAGGAAATACACCAAACGCAGGTTACAAAGAAAGATACAGAGATCTTTATTTTATACTGAACAGTTTCAAAGGACAAAGCAACAGATAGCGATCAGCCCTCAGCAAACTCCAGCCCTGTTCGGCGTGCTCAGTGAGTGGGGCTGTACATTAGACTATTTGCACCTTTTATACAGTCAAAAACATGATGTTCAGCCCTCCTACAAGTTAATACAAGTTAATACATCACAGATCTAGAGTTTGTGCCGAGTTCATACATCTATGCATTTAGGGTTTACCATTAATATATTCACCAACAAGTTACAATGGCAACAGTATGTCTTCGGATTCATCATTAAACCTTTTCATACATCTTTATACAATGTAGTTAAACAAGTGTTCCCATTTCGGTATTTGATTATATTGTGTTTAACATGTACTCGCGGATTAGCTTCATTGACATAGGTAATCCTCTACACACAGGTCAACAAAGGACAAGGCCTCAGTGCATGACCCCAACATGTGGCCTGCAGGCAAGTTACATATTAGTTTGTACACAGAGGTCAAGACATCCATGTTACATTCGGAATGACACTGTCCACCATTTTGAAACACAGGGTTACTTTAGAGAGAGAATCTAAATGGCGGATGAACCTAAGATGGCGGCTTACACTGATCTAAGGTCAAGACCTTGTAACGCGGATTTCTTCGCAAAGCGGCTTGGCGTAGGCCAATATACATATATTCATACAGTGTAGGAGGCACAATATGAGTTTCCGTTCGACACCCAATGTAAAGATTGCATGTATGCGACGTTCAACAGTCTGTGCTGCCTATGAATGCATGCAAAAGAATATGTAGGGATATTGATAATATCTACCATGGATTAATGTCCCAAGTGTTAGATACATGCATGATGTCTAGTACAGGTAAGAGCCCCGGGATTGTATTATTTTTCATTAAATCGCAATGGAAATTTTTTAGGATATTCCCTCATTACTGGCTAAAGCAAATATTTGTCCTGGAGAGTCCGATAATGGGACATGCACAGAATAGTGTGCGAAGATCTGTACTTTGGGAGACTCTCAGTGTTACTAGGTAAAGGTCACCCAGTTGACATCTTTGGATTTAACTAGTTGGTACTGGTTATCACAATGGGATAGTCTTCCTTAGCAGAATGTCATCCGAGGGCGGTGGAAAATGCCCCTCACCTGAGAAGAAGGAAACCTGAAGTTATCGGATGGAGTCGATTGACCCAGAAAGAGATCAATATCTGACCACCCATGAGTTATTGTAGAAGACGGACTAAGGATCGCTGCAAATTAGCCCATTGTTCATAAAGGGGCAGGAATCATCTATCGGATGTGTGGTGATAGATCCTGGGGATTGTGTAAGGGCGGCTGAGTTGGAGGGTAGCTCAGGTTGGCTTGGGTGGCTCATTAGGAAAATATCAGGAACTATGACGTTTGTGTTCTAGGATTAATGCCTGGAAAAAGAGTAAAGTTCCACTTAGTCTCTTCAACTCTGTTCACATGGTGCATTAATAGAGGTGCAATATTGCGTGTAACAGGTCTAGGATGTCAGAGGTAACTCAATATGGGACAATGCAGGTGATAGCAAGGATTACCTAAGAGCCAAGAGATGCATTGAGTTACCTGCATTTACCACGCCATCAGCTGGGAGAGAGGCCGGGCAGCGACCGAGTGCATGTTATGGGGCTGGCTGGATGCAGGGGAGGATGGGGCAATTCTGTTCCATCAGTGCAGGCGGGGCTGGAAAATAATGCTCATGGCGTCCCTGTCAGAGATGGGCAGAGGGGTGGGACCTGCCTCTGAAAGTGTTATGCTCAGATGTTTAATATTTCCCCTGCAACTATAACCTACCTCTACAAATGGACGCAAAGACTTTCAACTTTGAGTGATGAATTATCAAATCTAGCATTCGCTTTGAAACAAGCTGCCTCCTGCCCAGGATTCTCAGTAGATAATACTCCAATTTAAGGTCTACCCTGCATTGATAAAGAGATTGTGGTATGAACTCAATTGTTCTCCTGCCTTAAGCCCTTTCCCAGTCAGGAATTTGACCGCACTGTGCGGCAATTGCAACTGCTCCACATACAATTTACTCACAGCACATGGTGAGTTTGAAACATGTGACCCAATCCTACTTGATCTTACAGCACCTTTCAACACCATTGACAATACTGTGCAGCCTCACTGACAGTGGCCTGCATCAGAGAAAAGGCAGTGTCTTGCTGTCTTCCTGCCTCTTCACCTACACCCATCACATTAACTTTGGCCACGTACTCTCCAGAACTGCTTGGATAACACACTGCTCAAAGGTCTATTCTCTTGCCACTACTTTGAATGTTTACTGGGCACAAGAAGCTCGTACCTTGGAAAACAAGGAGTGACAGAATGCCATCTTCGAGAGGGTGCAACTCTGAGGTTTTATCAATTGTGCTGTGCAAAATGATGGTGGGTTTTCTCTCTTGGAAAGTGCGCTCTGTTAAGCAGGCCTCACTTTCCAATGCTCCATGCAAAGTGTACACTGTACTGTCATGATGCCTGCCTCCAAGGAGCCAGGTCCGACCCAGCGACCCCAGAGGCAGGCATCATTTCCCCCAGGGGAGTGCCAGCGGGCCCAAGCTGGGGCCCTTTGGACGCAGTCCTGGCGCCTTAGGCGCCAGGCTCATGTTGGACCTCTGTCCTGGCGCCTTAGGCGCCAGGCTCATAAAGCTAGACATGTGTTCAAGGGTTTTCATGTGCACTTACCTGATGCAGACCATGCTGCCACATCCAGGCCCTCTTGAGGCCTGAATGGAACTACTTTACCTGTGGGACTACTTTCCACCCGGGTGTGGTCGGGGAAGGGTACATACCTGATCGGAGGAAGGATACACACTTGGGACTTCTTCCAAAGCTATTTAAACCACACCCGATCAGCAACTCACGCTTCGCGTTGTTCTGCTCCTCGCAGCTGGACGCTCACCGTGTCAGCTCCTGCATCTGGACTTCAGCCACGCCTGTCAGCATCCTGGGTCACCGGCAAAGGGAGACAAGAGACCTTACCAGCTAAATCTGCACCACGGAGACATCACCGACGATCCTGAGAGGGAAGACATTATTTTTAAAAGCATTTCGTTACGATCGGTGCAGCGCTGCATTTCACTCACCTTTCCTGGGTTCCTCCATCTTCAGCAGCGATCATCCGGACACACAGCCACTTCCCAGAGCCTAGAGAAAAAGACAAGAATAAGAGGTGAGAGAAGGAAGGGATTAAGACTTACCTCATTTCATTTCGGGTCTTGCCGCTTCCAGGCATTTTCCGGACCCCGGCCCCTATGGGGAAAAAAGACAAAGGCCCTCATTACGACCCTGGCGGAAATCGAAAAACGATGGCGGAAATGCAATACCGCCATCGAATAGCGCTCGGTGCGACTATGACCCGTCACCGCAAAGTACGATGCCATTAGCGACACCGTAGTGAACGCCAACTCTAACTGCACCAAGTACGCGCGCGCGGGCCATGCCAAACCGTAAATACCACCATGGCGCAACGGTACGCGAATTCCGACCCTAGCGGACATGTACCTAACGCCATCAAGCACGGCGGAAAGTACCATTCCGCCATGGTGAGAAGTACGGCATCGCGAATCAACCGTAAACGGCCCCACTGAGTGCCTGTACACCGCTCCCTGGCCACATTGTACAACTCCCCTAGGTGCAATGAAGTCACAATGCAACCAGTGAAATGTACAAGTCACCCATGCATGCCAACGAACAAAAGAATCTCAAGAGGGGCCAATGGGAGCTGCAGGGCACAGATGGCACGAATACAGAAGCCTTTCCAATGGACATGACCTCAGTCTCCCACCAAGAAACGCACGCAAACACAGGCACCTGTGACCAGCAATATTCCGAAAATCACATCATTCCACCAGTCCACCTGGCTGACCGGCATCTGTTACACAAAACCTAATCCCCCGCCCCTGAGCATGACATCATTCAAACAGTCATATTGGCAGCCCTCATCCCTGACCTCACTGGGCTTCGTAGGCAAACACGCCCAGCACAGTACCACGCAACTATACTCCGAAGCTGGAACCCAATGCAGATCTCCTCACAATACATCGCTCCCCAAATAGGAATATGCCACATCACTTGCAAAGAAGAACGCTACACGGCCCATATCAGAATAGAAATTTAATGCACAACAAATTCACCAAGCCCATACAGCCATTAGGCCATGAACTCCAAAACACATTTCACCATTGTGGGCTGCATCCGCAAGAAATGACCAGCTACTTCTTGTGTGACGCCCTGTTCCTTCATGGTACACAGGGCCACATTCTCGTACGAAAAGGCAACATGGAAGCGCACAGAACCACAGGGCCGTCCCAATGGGGAGGCACTAGTCCAGCTGAAAGGCCGAAATGTTGCTCCGAGCCACTAGTACTGCGTAAGGGCATGTGGCCCATTGGCGATCGTCCCATAAGATCGTAATGCTGCTCCACTGATTAACACGAAGCAGCAGGTGTCGGGAGTAAAAGCCATCTGCAGGAGTGGCATACAGATGGCAGTGGCAAAAGGGGAGGAGATACCTGTCAACCAAAAGAAAAGAAAAAGAATAGAATGGCCATCAGAACTACATTCGAACAACTCACTTCAATGATCACACTAAATCCACAGCCATATGCATGCTAGCCCACTCCAAAGGATCATCACCACCCAAAAACCACTTGCGACTCATAACTATCTATATCGAGGTGAAAACACCATCACAAACGAGTGTACCTGTGCATGCGTCTGTGAAAACAGAATCCATCAGATGGGATTGGTAACGTGCATGGACACAAGTGTCTGAAGGCGCGTCGAGACAGGGAGGGCTCAACAAGGCCAGATAGACGATGGTCCCACTATGGCAGCCCTGCATCACATAGCGCAGGGGAGGCGGACAGATTCCAAGAAGCCCTGTACATGGCAAACACTGTATCAAATCATCTGTCCATGCATCCATTCATCATTCCCTCATCCCGTAATGATAACGCCTGTTTCCATACTCACATAACATGTGAGAATTCCATTGAGTCTGTGCGTTATGCAGCCTGCAAGATCCACTGTGCCCCAGCCCGTAATTCCAGTGTTGTGAAGTAACATGTATTTGGGAACGTCCGGCCTCATCGTCCACTTCGCTATTGCGCATCCCAAACTATTCATATCAATAATTGCATCCTCGCCATGGCCCCTGTCCCAAGGACATTGAACAATAGAACGTTATATTTGCAGTCAGACCTGTGGGCATCTCCTCGCCGCTAGCTGATAACCGAAAGCGCCGCCCTTCGAATTCCTCATTTGCAACATCACATCGAAGAGGCATCTGTGGCCGCTTGAAATCACAAATTAATCCATCTAGTGCGGCAGTGTGTGAAAATGGCAACTGCCTTCACTCACAAATGGGACGCCCCGCCCGTCGTTGCAACTCGGTACAGTGATGCATGAGGGTCCACCGTTACTCGAGTACTACGTTCCACTGACCCTTCACAAGTCTGTTCGCGACTGCTAAGATAGTATGTGAAACAATGGGACCATAGCCGAATGAACATATCAACCAATGTTACACGGCCATCGGGTACAAATACATGATTGTAATAGCAAGATGCCATTCCTCGAATTGCAGCGTTTTGTGCGGGACGTGCTCGGCCAAAGGGGAGAGCAGCTTGCACAGGTGGAATGAATCACCACAGGTGGAGGCCATACAGCCTGAAAACACATAAATAGCACACCCAGTCTCCTCCCACAACCACACCCACTCCGAAATGCTACCGGCAGGACTCGCGATGTTGGCCCTGGGGGACCTGATAGCACTGCAAGTACTCCAGCTCCAAGAAGAAGACGAACACCAACTACAACCGGCCGCACGGAGGAGATGCAGGAGGAGGAGGAGGGCAAGGCAGGGCCAGCAAGGGCCGCCAGCACAGCCACTACCACCACGCAGGCAGCCCGCAATCCCACGCCTCCGACCACATCCGTTCAACCTCACTGATGAGCAGATCCACACCCTCTACCGTTTGGACCGGGACACCATAGCCGCCATTGTGAACATGACACAGGCTGACCTTGTCAGCATGATAGATAGCCCAACCGCCATCCCACCCCTACTGAAGGTGGTGTCTGTACTCCACTTCCTGGCCACAGGCACCTACCAGCACACAGTCGGACAGTTGCATGGCATTTCTCAGCCACTGTTCTCACGGACACTATTGCAAGTGCTCGATGCCCTCCTGCAGCACGCAGACGACTACATCTCTCTACCACGCTCGGAGCAGGAAATTACCAACACAAAAGTGGGATTCCATGCACTTGGCGGCATACCGGGTTGCCTTGGTGCCATCGACTGCACCCATGTGGAATTGGTCGTCCCACATGCCATGGAGGCCCAGTACTGCAACCGAAAACAATTTCATTCTCTGAATGTACAAATGGTGTGTGACTCCAACAGGATCATTACACATTGTTGTGCCCGATTCCCTGGATCAACCCATGATTCTATGGTCTTGAGGAACTCAACAATACCACGCTACATGGAGCGACACGCAGGGTACAGATCCTGGCTACTCGGTGAGTCTCATTTCATGCATGATGATGTGGGGTATGTGATGCGGCAATGACCTGGCAGGAAGGGGGGGGGGGTGCGTACGTAGCAATGGCATTCCACATAATTCGTTTATCGTCCACATACAGGTGATGCCGGATATCCACTGAAGAGATGGCTCCTCACACCAGTCCGGAACCCACGGGACCAGCATGAGGAGGACTACAACCATGCCCACTCACGTACCCGTGTAGTCATTGAACAGGCATTCGGCCTACTGAAGACTCGTTTCCGGTGCCTCAGCAGGTCTGGCGGGGCACTCCTGTACCGCCATGAGAAGGTTGCAAAGATGGTGATGGCATGTGTCATGCTACACAACATGTGCGTACGTAGAAATGTGCCCATGCCCCCTGACGCAGAACTGCAAGCACCTGAAGATGGTCATGATGAGGGTGGGGATGGGGCAGCACCTCAAGGAGTCCGCGAGGCACAGGAGGGCCGTGACATTCGTCAGCATCTCATTGATGCATGCTTCTAGCACTCACGCCTGGTGGCTGATACATGGACACGGGACTCGTGGCACTGTGTGTGTCTGGTACATGCACAATATGGACTGTACGCCTATGATGGCCTAGTACACAAAGATCATTGTCCACACATGTCATTGGTTGATCGTGCATTGTTTATGGCATATGTGATATCATGTTGTACACCCTATCGACCCGCCACCCAAGTGAGCCCAACACACCCCCTCCACCCTCCTACCTCCCCCCCGAACACCAGTGTCCAAAGATGCTCATTGTCAGTGGGCAGTCGCTATTGCAAGCCCCCTCTGCGGGTATCAGGGGCACCCCTGCCTGTGGAGCGCAGGTTCCTCCCAGATCTACGTTGGGGGCTGCCCTGGACGGAACTTGCAACGGATGATGTCTCTGCCTGCTCACGTCCATGCATGTCCCTAAGGGTTTGTGAGAGCTCAGTGAGCACACGGCGCACTGCGGCAAGTTCGGCACATACGTCTTTGGACGTCGCATGCAGTTCCCCCCTCAGGCTCTCGGTGCTTCTCTCCATTTGGACTCTCCGGCTCTCGGTGCTACTCTCCATTTGGACTCTCAGGCATTCGGTGCTACTCTCCATTTGTGCCCTTAGTGTCTCTGTACTTCTCTCCATTTCTGCCCTAAGTGTCTCAGTTGATGTTTCTATGTCTGCCTTAGTGCCCCCACATTCATCGGCATGGTCCTTGAGGAGCGTGGCCAGTTGCTGCTGTTGCACGATTAACTGGTCGAGGGACTGTTACCTCTGCTGGGCCATGGCCATTTGCGGTGGTGTCACAGAGTGGCTGTTCGCCTCATGTTGCCCTGCCACAGGGCTTGTGGGGGATGGCCAGTCGTCGTCTTGTGGGTGCCCCTGCGTGGTATCCTCATGGTGTACGGGATGGAACAGACAGGGGGATTGGGACAGGTCATGGATGGATCTGACTTCGACATCCCCGTCTTCTGTGTCGGAGCATGCTGCCATTAATGGGGTGTCACCTATGGTGCTGCTGCCACCAGAGGCAGTGCCTTCTGTGGCATCCATTGGGGGGACCTGTGGTGCTGCTGTTGTGGGCATGCTGGCTGCTGGGGTGCCTGTTGATGTTCCCTCCTCTGTGCTGCCACTTGATTTGTGCTGCTGCCGTGTCTTGATGCGTGCAGCTGAGGTGGAGGGTCTTTGGCCGTTGGTCTTGGCCCTCTTTGCAGGTGTGCTGGTAGGGGTGTCCTGAAGCTCGTCGTTTGGATCGGACCCTGTGGTGGAGTAAAGGAGGGCGAGCGTTATTAATGGGTCTGTGGGAATTGGAATGGCAATGTATCACATGCATTGGGGTGGTACCTGAGGGTGATTTGGGTCGGGGCCTTGGAGGTGCTTTCATTTGTGTGTGGAGTGAGGGTGCAGTTGTTTGGCAGCCTGCAGTTAGGGTGTGCCTGCTGCACGTGTAGTGGGTGTTTTTGGGGTTTTTAATTATTTATGTATTTATTGTGAGTTTTAAAGTGCGCTATCAGGCCAATGTGTGTGGACGTTCTCCTGGCCATGTGTTACTGTTGCGCTATGTGGACACATGTGATTCACATGATTGGACATTGTGGATTTGGCATGGTTTTATTTGGGCCACCTACCGGATTCTCCGGATGTCTGCACTCCTTTCTCCATCCCTCCGACTCCCTCTATGCTCTCCATTCCTATGGTGGAGGCACAGATTTCTTCCCAGGGGGTCAACTTGATGGGTGATTCCGATCCTCCCCCGGTGGCTGTGGCAATGTTGCGGTTGGCAGAAAGTATGCTACGGACGCGTATCCGCAGGTCGTCCCATCGCTTTCTGCATTGCTGTGGGTTGCGGGGTGCGGTCCCCACCGCACTTACCCGCTGTGCCACCAGGGCCCATATGGCCTTCTTGTTCGCAAGTGCCGTCCTGGTCATTTGCGTGGAGAAGACGGCGGCGGCATTCTCCTGGAGGGTCTCTGTAAGCACGGTGAGTTCCTCACGGGAGAAGTGGACCTGCCGCTTGCGGTCGCACGCTTTCTTCGCTACTTTTCCCATTTTTCTTGGTTTCACTAGGGTGGATGACGGGTTGGGATGTGTCTCAGGGTAGTGTTTTTAGTGGTTGTGTGGATTTTGTGGTTTTATAGGTGTACGGCGTGTTGTTTCCCGTTCCGGGCCCATGTTTTTACTTCCGTTTCCGTATATTTACGGTCACCGTACTTTCCGGTTGGCGCTCACTGCGGTGTCCGCTAAGATGGGTGGCGGTATTGCACCTAGGGCGCCGTACGGCGGCGGTGTGGGCCGTTTTGGGGTCATTTCCGCCATCGCGGACTTTGCACTTCCGCCATGCCGTGGTGCTCGTGCCCGATGGGTCGGAATGGGCCGCACTTTGCTCCATCGTGCAATGGCGGAAACGCTATTTACGCTGTGGCGGTCCGGTCAGTCACTTTCCGCCAGGGTCGTAATGAGGGCCAAAGACATTAAATGAGGGTATGCAGAGTCAGTTCCCGAGCGCTCATCCAGAACTAACCTGCCATTTACTGGAACTGGAACTGCACGTTTCACTTCGGGTCGGTGCCATATCTCCGGCATTCCGAACCCCGGCCCCTAAGGGGAAAAAAGACATAAACATTAGCGCTTGCTGCAAAAAGACAATGAACATTATTATTAAGCTTGGACTTTTGAACTTGCAACAGAACTTTTACAGAGCCTTACCTGAATAGTCAAGCTTACCTGAACTCCCATCAATCCTCAATCCGGTGAAGTAACTGGGTTTCAACACGCCCCTGCATCAGAAGCAGGATGGAGAGCTCATCCTTCCTGACCCTAAGGTGAGACTTCACGGGGAATCGTGGAAGGGTATCGTAGAGGGTTGGAAGAGAGTGGGAGGCTTGATCATAATTCAGTCAATAGGTAATACTCCCTTTTCACGCACAGGGGAATATTCCTGCGAGCCGGAGAAGCCAGAGTAGAGGGCCCTTCCTGTCCATCTTCAGAGTACTGCGCTTCACCATTGAAGAAGCATCAGCACTCGAAGCCAGACCTGCGCCTCCGTGGGAATCAGGTGAGCGTTACAGAACGCGAAGCCTACCCACAATTTCCCACCCGGCGCTATGGAGACTTCCGAGACTGACCAGCTGGCAGAGCTTTTGGGGGAATTGCAGGCAGAGGTGCACTCAGCCCGCCAGGAGACTAACGCTCTCAAAAGAGAACTGATCCTATCCAAGGAAAGAACAGATGACCTAGCCAAAAGGTTATTACAGGCCCAGGCAGGGCACACTCCTTTACCTAATTCCGGAGACATTTCCACATCAATGGTTTTCCACCTTTAACAGACTGGTTGTGGAAACTGGATGGCCAGAAAACAAAAGGATCACATTGTTTCATCGAGGCCTGCGCGGAGAGCTTAAGGATGTTCTAGCTCAGATAGTAAACCCACCCCAGGTCTGCGCAGACTACATAGACTTGGTGGTTCAACTTGATCACAGACTTCAAAACAGAAAAGCAGATCGGTTCAAGTACGAAACCTGAATACCGATCAAAACCCCAGAATTGACTGGCGAGCAAAGAAGATAAGTTTTCCTGATTGTGAACCAACTTGTTATCCAAGAAATCCAGCTATGGGTCTAGCCTCAGCAACTTTCACCCCTGTACAGTTACCGTCAGAATACCAAGAATTCCAAGACGTTTTTCAGAAAGAACAGGCTAACACGTTACCTCCCCATCGGTCTTATGATTGCCAAATCGATCTGGTACCCAATGCTCAACTACCTTGTAGTAGGATTTATGCTCTTACGGAACCAGAGAACCTGCATTTGCGTCAGTATTTAGATCAGTACCTAGCCAATGGTTTTATTCGCCCGTCCAAGTCTCCTGTCTCTTCAGCTCTGTTCTTCGTGCCGAAAAAAGAGGGCAACCTTAAAACGTGTATAGACTATCGCGCCCTAAATCAAATAACGATTAAGAATCGTTATCCTCTGCCCTTGATCCCTGAGCTTATCGACCAGGTGAAAGACGCTTGTGTGTACACCAAGTTAGATCTCCGAGGAGCTTATCACCTGGTGCATATAAAAGAAGGCGACGAATGGAAGAGTGCATTCCGCACCAAGTTTGGGCTCTTCGAATATCAGGTGATGCCTGATATTGGAAGGATATCGGTGATCGGTGGAAGGATACACACTGGGAACTTCTTCCAAAGCTATTTAAACCACACCCGAACAGCAACTCACGCTTCGCGTTGTTCTGCTCCTCGCAGCTGGACGCTCACCGTGTCAGCTCCTGCATCTGGACCTCAGCCACGCCTGTCAGTATCCTGAGTCACCTGCAAAGGGAGACAAAAGACCTTACCTGCTACATCAGCACCACGGAGACATCACACCGACGATCCTGAAAAGGAAGACATCATTTTTAAAAGCTTTTCGCTACGATCGTTGCAGCGCTTCATTTCACTCACCTATCCTGGACGCCTCCATCTTCAGCAGCGATCATCCGGATCCACAGCCACTTCCCAGAGCCTAGAGAGAAAAAGCCAAGAACAAGGTGAGAGAAGGAAATAAATAGGAAAAGCTCAGTTTCCTTCTAAGACTTACCTGTTGGGTCATTCCCATTTCATTTCGGGTCTTGCCGCTTCCAGGCATTTTCCGGACCCCAGCCCCTATGGTGAAAAAAGACAAAGACATTGAATGAGCGAATGCAAAGACATTACCCGAGCGCTCACCCAGAACTTACCTGTCATTTACTGGAACTGCACGTTTCACTTCGGGTCGGCGCCATATCTCCGGCATTCCGAACCCCGGCCCCTAAGGGGAAAAAGACATAAGCATTAGCACTTGCTGCAACAAGACAATGAACATTATTATTAAGCTTGGACTTTTGAACTTGCAGCAGAACTTTTACAGCGCCTTACCTGAATAGTCAAGCTTACCTGAACTCCCATCAATCCTCAATCCAGTGAAGTAACTGGGTTTCAACGCGCCCCTGCATCAGAAGCAGGATGGAGAGCTCATCCTTCCTGACCCTAAGGTGAGACTTCACGGGGAATCGTGGAAGGGTATCGTGGAGGGTTGGAGGAGGGTGGGAGGCTTGAGCATAAGTCAGTCAGTAGGTAATACTCCCTTTTCACGCACAGGGGAATATTCCTGCGAGCCAGAGAAGCCAGAGTAGAGGGGCCCTTCCTGTCCATCTTCAGGGTCCTGCGCTTCACCATTGAAGAAGCACCAGCACTCGAAGCCAGACCTGCGCCTCCGTGGGAATCAGGTGAGCGTTACAAATAGATTACCTAATGGTGTTCACTTCCTGTCTTGAGAACGGGACGTGAACGAACTGCGACACATAATGTGCAGGAATATCGACAGCAGCTGCACCCATTGCAAGATTAGCCGCAATCTCAACCTTTGGGAAAAATGTCGGAGGGACCTCTCTCATAGGCAACTGAGAAGTAGGCAACTCCGAACGCTTACTAAGCAACAGAGCCAAATCGACCGCTAAAGCCGCCGAAGAAGTGTCAAGTGAAAAAGCTCTCTTATAAATACTTAATAACTCTATGGGACAACTAATCTTTCCTTTTACACACTCATCCTGCAGGTATTCTACTATTACCTGTATCACTTTCCTCTGCATTTCTGGCGTATGCTGACTATACGTATCATATACTTCAACTGGAGTTATCGACGAGTCTGAGATCCATCTAATCGCGTCTTTCGTACAAATTCGCACTTCCTCGGATATTGATTTACGACAAGGGAGGAATCTCTTCTGCACACACATAATGCCCAAACTATCTTCATCTGCATCCTCATTCTGTAATCTTTCCAACTCCTTTCTATACTCGAATACCCTCTCGACATACTCTTGTACTCTCTCCACATTGTCTCTAGAAAGCGCTAAAGTGTTCAGATCCCTCAATCCTTGTGGGAGATCTGTATTATCTAATCTGTCCCACATTATACACAAATAGCGACCTAATCCCTCAATAAAAACATTTTTCTCAGGAAAATTGTCCATATTAGAAAGTGTGGTGAAAACATTAGCTTGATCACCCCCCTCCATACAATGCTTAGCCCATGCAACTAACTCACATTTCTTTTCTGGAGGTACAGTATTGCGAGTGACAACCCTTGGTCCCGCTCCCTGATCTACTACAAGTGGTGCAGGACCACTTGGAAGAGGGAGAGTAGGCATGTTCAACAGAGGTGTTATCACAGGTACAACAGGAAAAGGTGGATTAGCAGGCGGAGGAGCAACAACAAAAGGAGGAACAACGACTGGAGGAAGAGAAAGAACAGGAGGGATGGGAACAACAGCAGGAGGAGCAGGAAGAGCAGGAATAACAGCAGGAAGAGGCAAACCAGCAGGAAGAGGGACATACGGAGGTGGCATAGTGGTACCAGGCCTTCGTTCATTTAACAATGTGTCGATAAATTCGTCGGAAACATGAAAGTCTTTAGAAGGATACATTTTCTGAATGCCAAGTGAGAAAGCCCTATCCATATTACTAGCTGACTCAGACTTTTTATCCTGGTCATATAACAACGCTTTTTCAGCGTTCATCTTATGACAGCGCGCATGTTTTTCCCTACTCTTAAGCTGCTGTAAAGCTTCTTTTTTCCAATTCTGTAATACATCAAATGCTGCAGGTGTAGCCTTTTTCTTTAATAAAATTGACTGTAAATACTCAATACGAGGGATTTCAAAACTACCATTGATCGACCACTGAAGTTCGGAAGCATGTCTAGTTTGTCTGTGCCAAATATCATTAAACACTATACTACCAATGCCATGCTTACATTACATAGTACAAGCCGGCGACCCCTCCTGTGGTGCCGGACGGCTAAATTCCAAAGATTGTCTATCGCTGCGGAATAACGCCCTGAAGCAGGTAGACAATTTCCCAGGCATATCAGAATACTGCTGTTACCTGGTCAGTAATTGTATTTGCAGATACAATGCGCCAAAACAAATTATCAGGATACTTAAGAATCGGGTCACGACCCACATGATCAATCCTAAGGAGGTTCGATCGGATTACAAAGTTCTTTTCTAACGAATATTACCTTGTGTTTGGTGATTTTGGCAAATCTGCCCGCCTCAATAAGTGGACCCTCGTCTAGATGCCGACTCGGACCACGAGCTCACCGTCCAGGGATTGGGCGTGCAGCGCTGTTGAGGTGTCGCGTCTCTTTCAGAAAGGGGCCCCTTTTTGTTACACCATCCAATCCCGGTCTGATAGCTTGCGTCAACCTTCAACGAGCTGGCATCAATCTTGAGGGTCCCTATTCGGGCGCCATCTGTGAAATCAAAAAGAAAATATCGAGGCTCAGTACCCCAAAACGAAATACACCAAACGCAGGTTACAAAGAAAGATACAGAGATCTTTATTTTATACTGAACAGTTTCAAAGGACAAAGCAACAGATAGCGATCAGCCCTCAGCAAACTCCAGCCCTGTTCGGCGTGCTCAGTGAGTGGGGCTGTACATTAGACTATTTGCACCTTTTATACAGTCAAAAACATGATGTTCAGCCCTCCTACAAGTTAATACAAGTTAATACATCACAGATCTAGAGTTTGTGCCGAGTTCATACATCTATGCATTTAGGGTTTACCATTAATATATTCACCAACAAGTTACAATGGCAACAGTGTGTCTTCGGATTCATCATTAAACCTTTTCATACATCTTTATACAATGTAGTTAAACAAGTGTTCCCATTTCGGTATTTGAATATATTGTGTTTTACATGTACTCCCGGATTAGCTTCATTGACATAGGTAATCCTCTACACACAGGTCAACGAAGGACAAGGCCTCAGTGCATGACCCCAACATGTGGCCTGCAGCAAGTTACATATTAGTTTGTACACAGAGGTCAAGACATCCATGTTACATTCGGAATGACACTGTCCACCATTTTGAAACACAGGGTTACTTTAGAGAGAGAATCTAAATGGCGGATGAACCTAAGATGGCGGCTTACACTGATCTAAGGTCAAGACCTTGTAACGCGGATTTCTTCGCAAAGCGGCTTGGCGTAGGCCAATATACATATATTCATACAGTGTAGGAGGCACAATATGAGTTTCCGTTCGACACCCAATGTAAAGATTGCATGTATGCGACGTTCAACAGTCTGTGCTGCCTATGAATGCATGCAAAAGAATATGTAGGGATATTGATAATATCTACCATGGATTAATGTCCCAAGTGTTAGATACATGCATGATGTCTAGTACAGGTAAGAGCTCCGGGATTGTATTATTTTTCATTAAATCGCAATGTAAATTTTTTAGGATATTCCCTCATTACTGGCTAAAGCAAATATTTGTCCTGGAGAGTCCGATAATGGGACATGCACAGAATAGTGTGCGAAGATCTGTACTTTGGGAGACTCTCAGTGTTACTAGGTATAGGTCACCCAGTTGACATCTTTGGATTTAACTAGTTGGTACTGGTTATCACAATGGGATAGTCTTCCTTAGCAGAATGTCATCCGAGGGCGGTGGAAAATGCCCCTCACCTGAGAAGAAGGAAACCTGAAGTTATCGGATGGAGTCGATTGACCCAGAAAGAGATCAATATCTGACCACCCATGAGTTATTGTAGAAGACGGACTAAGGATCGCTGCAAATGAGCCCATTGTTCATAAAGGGGCAGGAATCATCTATCGGATGTGTGGTGATAGATCCTGGGGATTGTGTAAGGGCGGCTGAGTTGGAGGGTAGCTCAGGTTGGCTTGGGTGGCTCATTAGGAAAATATCAGGATCTATGACGTTTGTGTTCTAGGATTAATGCCTGGAAAAAGAGTAAAGTTCCACTTGGTCTCTTCAACTCTGTTCACAAGGTGCATTAATAGAGGTGCAATATTGCGTGTAACAGGTCTAGGATGTCAGAGGTAACTCAATATGGGACAATGCAGGTGATAGCAAGGATTACCTAAGAGCCAAGAGATGCATTGAGTTACCTGCATTTACCACGCCATCAGCTGGGAGAGAGGCCGGGCAGCGACCGAGTGCATGTTATGGGGCTGGCTGGATGCAGGGGAGGATGGGGCAATTCTGTTCCATCAGTGCAGGCGGGGCTGGAAAATAATGCTCATGGCGTCCCTGTCAGAGATGGGCAGAGGGGTGGGACCTGCCTCTGAAAGTGTTATGCTCAGATGTTTAATATTTCCCCTGCAACTATAACCTACCTCTACAAATGGACGCAAAGACTTTCAACTTTGAGTGATGAATTATCAAATCTAGCATTCGCTTTGAAACAAGGTGCCTCCTGCCCAGGAGTCTCAGTAGATAATACTCCAATTTAAGGTCTACCCTGCATTGATAAAGAGATTGTGGTATGAACTCAATTGTTCTCCTGCCTTAAGCCCTTTCCCAGTCAGGAATTTGACCGCACTGTGCGGCAATTGCAACTGCTCCACATACAATTTACTCACAGCACATGGTGAGTTTGAAACATGTGACCCAATCCTACTTGATCTTACAGCACCTTTCAACACCATTGACAATACTGTGCAGCCTCACTGACAGTGGCCTGCATCAGAGAAAAGGCAGTGTCTTGCTGTCTTCCTGCCTCTTCACCTACACCCATCACATTAACTTTGGCCACATACTCTCCAGAACTGCTTGGATAACACACTGCTCAAAGGTCTATTCTTTTGCCACTACTTTGAATGTTCACTGGGCCCAAGTAGCTCGTACCTTGGAAACCCAGGAGTGACAGAATGCCATCTTCGAGAGGGTGCAACTCCGAGGTTTTATCAATTGTGCTGTGCAAAATGATGGTGGGTTTTCTCTCTTGGAAAGTGCGCTCTGTTAAGCAGGCCTCACTTTCCAATGCTCCATGCAAAGTGTACACTGTGGGACTTTGTGTTCTGACACCAGCAGCTGCAATTTGATTTGGCAACTTGGCAGCTACAGGGTGACATGTGCATTCCTAAAACAGCTTGATGGAATCAAATGAATTCTTATCATGTTAAAAACTACCTTTAAGTGCATATTCTCACTGCCTGTGGCAGTTCTTTGCTTAAATATAATTATAAGCTATATCAGTTAGATATGGTGCCACATGAGGGCATACTGGAAAACATGGCAGACCCATTCTGATTTCATGTATTATTTCCACTTGGTTTCCACTGGATCTGCGCATCCATTCTTGTATAGCTGGGTTGCCCACCTCCAGGACCCAAGGATCCATGCCAGGTTTTCAGGATACCCCTTCATTATTATTCATGAGATAAATGTGCACACCGTCATTCTAAATGTATGCACATTTTCCTCATGAATATTAAAGAGGGATATCCTGGAAACCCATTAGGATTCCAGCCCTCAGGGACCGGAGTTGAACAACCTTGGTGTAAAGCGATCTGGCTTAGAGGTTTGGCCCACAACACATATTGCCAAGGACTCCCTTTGTTCTCTGCTGGTAATGCTTGACACCTTCCTGTGAAAGTAGGACGTATCTCCTTTAGGGTTGGGGTGAGGGCTCAGAGCTTCAAAGGCACCTCTGCAACAACATGGGTCAGTCACACCAGGGAGATAGTTACTGGAGTCCTTTTGATCTCAGGCAGACAGCAGGTGGGATATAGAGTATTGGGAGGGACCTGTATACACCGGAAAAAGCAATCTTGAATATGTCTAGGCCAGACTTCCTGTCTGAGAGATCGGATACCTTATTAAAAGAAAAGGCACTCTGGGAACTGACATCATAACAACTAACTTTTGTTACAACAGCAAGCATTGACCGGCAAAATGACTGTCCAAACCGCCCTCTTAACGACCCCCCTCTTAACTCAGTCATCCTGGAGACATGTTTAAGGAATCCTCTTTCAGCATCCTTCTGACGATTTCACTAGAATCTTGTCAGAGTAATGACTGCCAAACGTTCCCAGACATTGGGGTGAATCCAAGGACTTCCTAGAAGAGAGCAGACTATTCTAACAGCTTTGGGGGAACATTTGAAGCAAGCTGCTGGAGAAAAAGACCTGATTTTTGCTGGGCACTGGTAAACAGGACTCTGCCTGCTGAAAGAGGCAGCCATGCAACCATCACTGGCAACGTTCCCGGCTGAAAAGGGTGAAGGATGGACTGATCTCTCCCGAGAGAACTGATGGAGGGGCCGAACAGCAACACAATAACAAAAAGCTACCTTTGGCTTTCTCTGCAATTTCAAGCTGATCTGAGCTGCTGTGAGACCCCAAATGCCTTGAAGCCACTGCAAAGACCGCATAGAGCTGCCTTTAGAAACTCTACACTTCTACTTTGTGCAACTTTGAGCTGTGATGACCTGAACATTGTGTGCCAGTCCCAAGCTTCTTCAAGCCAAGCACCATTGCTGATTGTTGAATCACACTGTGTCTCTGTATCCCGTCAAGACAGCTGGACATGTCACGGGAGGAAAGCTCAGCGACAACGTGCTCGCCTTGGAAACAAGACGACACGGAGCAACACCAACACCGGTTCGATCCCCGGGTCTGTGCTTAGAAACCCCTGGGTATTAAGTGCGTTATAAATAACCTATCATATCATATCGCAAACACAGATAGATTCAATACACCGGAAAGCACTCAGAAACCTAGCTCAACAATTTCGAACCCTGGAAAGAAGACGAAAGGTATACATCAGTGGTTCTTTCGCCCTGTTCTATGGTCCTTATTGACAATTAAGACCCCATTGACATGCCTTAAAGAAATAACCTTGAACTTGTTTGACTTTCCTGCCTGACCTACCTGCAGACCCCTGTCCTTTCATACCCAAAGTGCCTCCATCTCTCAAAGTCTGCATTCACTGTGTGTCTCATTACAGGGGTGGCTTGTTAGTATTTTTAATAGTTTGTCTATCCGTTTAGTTTTTTAAAAGTTTTCCTTTTATAGAAACGTTATTGTAGATGTATTTTATGTTGGTACTTACTGCACTATGGATGTTACGGATGCTTTCATGCTGGCTCAGACACTCTTGAAGAGTATAGCCTGCCCCCGGCCCATGCTACCTTAGCTGTGAAGGAGGTAGACCATTCACGCTGTGTCCGTTTCACCTTAACAATTGGGATCACAGCTGTTCTAGTAGTAGTGTGGGGCTGAGTAGGAGCTTCGAAACCACTATTCATCCCTGTACTCCTGCTGAGCAAAGTCATTCCGCCGCACCATGTTATCAGTTACCATATGACAGATGACTCTGAAATGTCTCCATCTAAAACCAAGGGAGGGTGAAGGAGTGATCAACAAGTGGGAAATTGTGTTCTTTACACCAAACACATGATCGAAGTTGAACTGGCTTGGCCTTAAGGGCCGGTAAACTGCCAATCCGGCTTTTCGCTCACTCCAGTCTTTGCCTGCTCCCATTTGATTAGTAAGACATCTGGGGCTGACTGCCAAACACAGTCCGGAAAGCACACAACCTTGGAGTCTTAGTTAATAAGAACCTTTCTTTTACATCGCAAATACTGCCTGTCATGCTGCATTTCCCTGCATTCATGTCGCCAAAGGGTCCTCCTATTCTTGCACCATCCCAACAAAATAGGTTTGCTCCTCACTCTGATATCAACTTGGTTGTGCTTCTGTAATGGCTGTACAGGGGCCTCTCAAAACCAATACTATTGAAACCTTAATGATACTGAAACCAAGCTGAGCCATATTTTCGGTAGCACCCAATTCAATCGGAAAAAAAGTGTCCGTGTGGATGTTTTGTCCGATTTGGGTGTTACCGTTTTGGTCGTGGCTGAAAATACTGAACATGAGGAGCAGGGGCTGCGGGGTTGTCCCCCATCCCCATGTTTCATATTTTAGAGGATTGGGGATGCAGGGGTGTCACCTGCATTCTTAACATTGGTGGTGGGGGAAATAAATTGCTCCAGCCCGTTTACAATGAACGGTCAAAACGGGGACCCGAGCAGTTACACTGTGGGCAGTCCACCTGCGAACACAACGTTCCTGATCAGACAACCCAGGTCCATATTTTCAGCCTGAAACTACAAGACTAACTCACGCCGGCTACGAGGTCACCCAAAAGTAATTTTCTGAGAATTTTGAAGGCTCTGCAAACTGGATAGGGCAATGCTTATTAATTCCTCAACAATTGCTCCTTTTTATCTAGAAGAAGCCAACACACAAGTGCACATTTTGGTTACAGAGGTCACTTGCCCTCCCCTCGTTGGTCAATCTGAAAAACCTGACAAATCTTCCATAAGGGCCGGTCTGGTATGAGCAAGTAACAGATAAAAGACTACCTTTTCAACGATGTAATTAAATTATTATTTTAGTTTTACGGAAAGCTCTACCACTATTAGAGAACCCTGGCTGTTTCTTTGTGATTTTGTAAGCTTTCCTTAAGTTTCACCTCAAGCACAGGGCACCTCAGGGGGCACGCGTTATCTTTACTGGGTCTTGCCACATAACAACATTTAAATTAAAACCCTCAGGATGTTGCCTTTCACGAGAATAGAAAATGCTGATATGCTGCAAATGTGACAACCTTGAGACCCTGGAAGCGAGATGTAACAATGGGTGGCTTCCCAGAGCGGGCGCCTCAGGGAGCAGCCAAGAATAATCAATTGCAGATAAATAGGTTAAAAGGATATGCACATATGAGATTTTGATACATTTAGGATTGACAGGTTGAGAGAGCTGAAGCCCTGAGCGGAAGCTTATATTTCGGGTGAGATGTCAAAAGATGAGGAACTTGGCTTGGAGTGCAGACATATGATTTAATCAGGGATCCCTTCCGGGCCCTGAAAACCTCCCTGATAAGAAGTTTGGAATCAAAGAGACAATGTCATTACACGGAATGGAACTCCAAGACACAGCGCTCTTTGAAACAGAAAAGAGGCCGACCCGGGGCTTCGCAGAAAGGAAGCGGCGCAGCGCGCAACAGCGCTCCAGCGCTTATTCTTTACCCTGCCCTGGCAACAGACCAGTAAATATGGAAGCAATGATCTTCGACTTTAGGTGAAAAGTTGGCAGCTGCAGCAACGTTCATGCCAATGTCAGATAAATGGGATAGGGGTTGTCTACTCCACGATGCCCAAGAGTACAGCCTCCATGTAATGAGATAAAGAGTCATTTACATGCAAGGTGTCTTTGCCTGGGTTGCAAACTCGTTTAGGAGACGTCAATTCCAATGGTCATAGATCAAATGTCAGCCCAGGCAAGAGGTATTCATCGTTTGCCCCCCTCGATATGTGTGGTGGTTGGCATGGAACAAACAATCAACTACCGCAGTAGTTACACCTATTAAAACCTGTGTCCTGACATTAGACGCTGAGCCACCAGGAAACCATTTTAAAATGATGTCCCTTGATGATGGTATGAATGAGCAACTGGAGACTGCCCTTAGGTGGCAGTGGTGGGTGGTATAAAGCAACATAACATAACACATCACGTTACACAGCAGCAGGAAAAAAAGACGGAGGCAGACAGCGTCACATGGTATGTGCCCAGAGTACAACAACAGGACAGTGCTTGGCCAGAACTGTACACACTATCCTTCAAATCCATAGTCTCCCTTCTCAAGCCAAGAAGGAAAAGGAAGCCTTGTGCAACACTGTTTCCGGTCTGCTGTATCCTGGAGATCAGAACTAGAGGATGCAAATCATGCCTGGGTATTTTTAGGGAAAGCTGATTCATCAGTGCATCCAGGTAGCATCAATATGTTCAGCTGAGGTGAGGAACTTGCTACCCAGCGGTGAGAAATACTCTTAATGTGGCAGTATGAGACTAAATGGAGGTTAGAATGAGATCAATTACTAAAGCTCTTGGAAGTGGAAGATTCATGCATTCAATCTGACATGCATATAAAAAATGGGCAGATTTCTCCCGCTTCTAATCACTGGAATAGGAAGTGTTCTTGTTAAACATTTTTTTTTCATGGCACTCATTTTGTAAACCCGAGAAGGATGACTAGGTGATCAGCCCAGGAAAAAAAAAGAATGGTTCAAAATAGTGCATTTTACAGCACACATTCCGTGGAAAATTGGATACAATCCCACACAGTTTGCAATCGGTTTTGTATGGTAATGCATGAAAAAACAGTGCACATGAGCATTTTCCAACTCATTTTCTTCTGGCCGTTACCTACAATATATTCTATTGTAAGAAAACATATTGATGCTGGCTGTGCCTATACATGTCCATTTAGGTTGCACCAAAATACACCTGCCAGTGTTACTAAGTAAGAACATACTCCTGTTGAATTTGCCAGTAAAATAAAAAGCCATGACAAAATAAGAAAACATGCACAGACTGGCTGCATCAATGTAGACCAGTCTAGCCACATAATAGCACTTATCCTGTTTGCTTTATCCTCGATGCCCAGTAAAAAAGAAGCATGCTACAGTAATAACATATATTCAGACTGGCTGCATCAATATTGGCTACCCTAGCCATATAATAACTCTTCTCATATTTGCTTAACACGTGATGCCCATTATTAAAGCAAGCCACACTAAGAACATATATCAAGACTGGCTGCACCAATGTAGACAGTCTAGCCATATAACAACACGCATCATGCTGGATGTACCCTTAAAACCATTAAAAATTCAATGGCATAGTAATAACATATAACTAGATTGGCAGTCTAGAGCAGTCTAACCACATAATACCACTCATCATGTTGGTTATACCCCTCATACCACTAAAAATGCCATGCCACAGTAAGAAAATATTTCCAGTTTGGCTGCACCAATGTAAGCCAGTCCAGTTAGGCAATAACTCTCATTATGCTGGCTTTACCCTTCATACCATGCCACAGTAAGAAAATGTAACTAGGTTTTTTGCACCAATGTAGGCCAGTCTAGGAACAGAATAACACTCAATCAATCAATCAGTCAACATTATTTATTACGGCACAGCTGAGCCATAAACGATACACAGCAATAAATACATGTTCATTAAATACACAATAAATCATTAAGAAAACACGTTTCCTTTATTTATATCACACACGTGTAAACAGTATTAAACCTTAGGAGTTGATTGCAGAAAATAGCATCATGATTGGTTATAACGTAGTACATAAAATCAATATTACATAGCTAAGAAAATGTATTTCTTTTGGGCCAAGCTTTACTAATGAAATTAGACAGAGCGTAGATCACACCCATAGGGATTCAATTCCCACAGTGTGATTGAGCAGCAATCAAGGGCCTGACGCCATGATTATGTAGGCAAGCCTTTACATATCTACAGCAAATAGTATCACAGACTGGGTAAAAAAGAGAAAGTGTTGCAAAGTCGTAGGCACATTTACACAGGAAGGACAATGATCAGAACTTGCTCTACCTCACCATGCTTGGGTGCTTGCAATAGGTAGAATATGTCATTTTGAGATCGATAGATCTTACAAACAAGCCGACAGAAGCATCAAATATGTTTCCATTCTGAACACATGCTTCACTGCTAAGTAAGCCATACCCGGGAAAGATCCAAACAATTATGAATCATTTTGTCTAAGGTCCACACTGCGTGTGAATCTATTATAAATTCTAATAGTATACTAAGCGGGTTTAGCCGCAATTCCCGGAGTTTCAAAGTAGAACATGTATTCATAACATAGCTGAACCAGTGTAGTGAGGTTGCCCCATGGCAGCCCAACAAATTCTCAAAGGCTTCTCTAACTTTGCACACATAATCACTTGAGCATAGTCATACCCAATAGACCAAATGTTTGAAACCAACCTTGTATTCAATTGCGGTACGACCAAGCTCCAAGTGGAATGAGGAGTTGGAAGCCCATATTGGGAGTTAAAGCAATTTGTTAAAAAAAATCATTTTCCGTAACGGCTAGTTTGGTAGCTGTACATTGGCCCCAAATTTCGGTCCCATACAGTGCCCTGGCAACAATCTGTGATTTATAGACCTCCACTGGTGGGCAGAGAATGCTATTCCCAATTGATTAAGAAAAGCTCAATAGACCCTTGCTAGCTTTCCCTAGTGTCAAGTTGGCTTTGGTAATTTGATCCCCCCCACCTGTCATTGCAACTTAGCCTAATGCCCAAATAATCAAAGAAGAAACCTCGTCTATTTTAGTTTCATTAACCTGCAAATATTATTCTGTGTGTGACTTGGCATTCTTGACAGTACATACTATCCACTTATTGCAGTTGATTGCTAGACCTTTAGAGGCACAGAATTCAACAAAGTGGCCCTTTAATTTAGATAGATCACTTGTGGTGTGAGATATTAAAATCACATTGTCCTCAAGCATTAAAATACCTTTCTTATCAAACCCCCAAAGACGGTGCATCTTCAGCCAAAAGGGGTAGTTTCTCAATCACGCAATCAGTAAACAGATTACACAGCATTGGGGCCATTGTGTAACCTTGTCTCACTCCTTTTCCTACCGAAAAGGAATTGGTGCATTCTCCACCACTGCCCCATCTCACTGTGGCCATACTGCTTGAATAAAGTTCGACGATAGCTTTGTGAGGTGTCTGAGGGATATTTTTCTTGATTAGTGATTTCCATAATGAGAACCACATAGGGATAGCGTTGAAGGTTTTTTAAGATCGATAAACATCCTACAAAGGGAACAAATCTTAAGTGTTAAATATTTGCCGGTTAACACATTCTGCCTAAAAACCTGATCGATGGTACTCACCCCTTATATAAAACCTGCCTGTAAAAGGTTAATGGAATTAAATTGGTGGATCCAATTCACAGGCCTTACTAAAAGCACTTTCCCATGCAAGTTCCCACTAGAATCTAACAATGAGATATGGCGATAGTTTGCTGGTTTCTCCTAACCTTCTTTTATGTAAATAGGAAAACATTCTTCACCTTTCTAAGAATCAGGAACTTTACCCGTTTTGGCAATTACATTGAAAAGCAAACAAAAATAGTGTGCCCATGTGGTTAATTCTCTACTGTACATATCTGCCGATATCTTGTCAGGACCCGGTGCTATTCCCAATGACTGACTCATAATTGCTTTTTGAACTTCATTTTGAGTAAACACAAAAGTTCCATCACTAAAATCAATATCATTGTTTTATAAAACTTCAGAATTAGCTGGTTTCTGTCTGGTAAGGCAGGGAGCCTTCATTTAGTAAGGACTGTGATGAGACAGTTGGACTTGAGTAATGAGGATTACCGTACATAATCGGCCATTAACACTGCCTTGCCACCACTTGCAATCCCATGGTAAATTCTTGGGGCAGAGCAGCTGCAACAGTTATCAATTTTGGCATTAATTTGGTGGATTGACTGCCGAATTACCACCAAATTCTTATTAAGGCCTATGTCTCTTCTCTCCTTGCAAGAAAAACCGCAAAGTCTGTTGCCATAACCTCAGACCATCACGTAATTCTTTATATTCTTCAATTTGCTCAAGAATTCCCCATCAGAATAAAATAATCTGGTACCTCAATCTCAATCCTGCCATCTCCTGCAGGTGGTTGCCCCCAAAAGCCTGCTAAGCATCTCAAGAAGAGCACAGGACCTCAAGTAACCCATTGGCATTGCTTCTCTAGGCATATGTGTCCCTTAAACTGCCTCCCCAAAAACAAAAGTTCACCAGAGCACTCTAGCCACAAGAGGGAAGCAGACTCAACATCACACTCCCCGATCTGAAATTTCTGCCCAATCCTGCCCACTTCTACTGCCTAGATGATATTTGAATACACCACCCGACTGTCACCTGTGTTGATAAGATCATTGACCAATGGCCCTTGGTGACACTCTAAGTAGGCCATGAGTAATGAGTATCAAGTCCCCTTGCACTTTTGTAGTATAATATCCAACAAATACCTAAAGTTGCATTGCGCTGGTGCAAAGCTTCCATAATGCAGGCAATGGTTGCTGGTATCCTGTTTCAAATCAGAGTGCTGATAGCATTTGGGGAGTTATTTGTGTAGTGCCTACAAGGTCCATCAATATCAACAAGTTTAAAACATGTCCAGACTAACTGCACCAATGTAGGGCAGTATGTCACGCCTTGAAACACTTGTCTATAGACGTGTTATAAATGACATATCATATCATATGACCACATAGGAACAAATTCTACTGTACCATGGCATTTTCTACTGACATCAAAGGAAAAGCAACTCAGTGAGTGTTCTTTGATAGCCGTAGTGGCCTACATGGACAGTTAATCTTACTGTGGCATGGCATTTTTTACAGGTGTTAAGGTCAAAGGCAACAGGAGTATGTTCTTATGTGGCAGTACTGGCAGAGCCAGCATGGACATGTTTTCTTTTAGTATAAGTACTATCATTATGGGTTAAGCAAGCATGAGGATATTCCAATGTGGGAATACTGGCATATACTGGTGTATCCAGTATGTGCATATATAGGCACAGTCAGCATGAAAATATTTTTACACTGGCAGAATACTAGCATATAGTGGGCAAAGACATCATTTAAACTATTGCACTGGAAAATGGTCCTGTGCACTTGTGGTAAATTGGCATCCAATGGATGTTTTCACGTCTTACTCTACAAAACCAATTCTAAACGGTATGGCATTTCAATCAATTATTCGTAGTAAGTGTGCTGTAAAATGACCCATTTTAACCCATTATTTCAAAATATTTTTCAGTGCAGAACTCTGCATGGTTGGCTTGTGCTCTCTAGCCGCGCTTGGTCACTCCAGCATATTCATGGGAAGTGTGTTTACCCCTTCAATTAAATAATTCGCCAGCCTCCCCTGTTGAGATTTATCTACAGAGTAATCCGTACGATTCACAAAGATTTGACAGTGCAACAGACCAGGACATGCCCACTAGCCTCCTAGATGTTCACCTTATACCCGCTGCACAAGGCCTAGAGGATCTGTCAGATGGCCGTGTGCAGATGTGGTTCCCAAAGATCTGGCCAATGGCATCGCAGAGATCCTCCAGGCAGCTGCAGGTCTGCTCCAGGGTCAGGCTTTGGAGTTTGCCCCAGATGGTGGCTTCATTGATGAGCTATAAGGTAGTGGGTGCAAATCTGGGCTTCTCTTTATTTGCTCCAGTGCAAATGTTTGGGATTTGGGCTTAAAGCGTCCAGATCCAAACACATGGTGGAAATTGGCAGGTCAGTGCCAGACCTACCAGCGTGCGAGGTGGAGGGTCATTAGCAGTGTAAGCAGTCTTGCTCTTTTGAAATATAAGAATATCTTGCTCGAGCATAAGACTGAGTGGCAACATATTCCATATTGTTTGCCAAGGATCAGACTGTTTAGTTGAGCAGGGAAGGTGAGATTAGAACTTCTTATTTTTAATGTATGTTTACAATGACTGACACACTTTCTGTGCGATGACCAAATGAACTTACCTTGTGTGACCCCCACCTAAGTGGCAACATATTCCATATTGTTTTCCAAGGATCATACTGTTTAGTGGAGCAGGGAAGGTGAGATTAGAACTTCTTCTTTTTAATGTATGTTTACAATGACTGACACACTTTCTGTGCGATGACCAAATGAACTTACCTTGTGTGACCCCCACCTAAGTGGCAACATATTCCATATTGTTTGCCAAGGATCAGACTGTTTAGTTGAGCAGGGAAGGTGAGATTAGAACTTCTTCTTTTTAATGAATGTTTACAATGACTGACACACTTTCTGTGCGATGACCAAATGAACTTACCTTGTGTGACCCCCACCTAAGTGGCAACATATTCCATATTGTTTGCCAAGGATCAGACTGTTTAGTTGAGCAGGGAAGGTGAGATTAGAACTTCTTCTTTTTAATGTATGTTTACAATGACTGACACACTTTCTGTGCGATGACCAAATGAACTTACCTTGTGTGACCCCCACCTAAGTGGCAACATATTCCATATTGTTTGCCAAGGATCAGACTGTTTAGTTGAGCAGGGAAGGTGAGATTAGAACTTCTTCTTTTTAATGTATGTTTACAATGACTGACACACTTTCTGTGCGATGACCAAATGAACTTACCTTGTGTGACCCCCACCTAAGTGGCAACATATTCCAGATTGTTTGCCAAGGATAAGACTGTTTAGTTGAGCAGGGAAGGTGAGATTAGAACTTCTTCTTTTTAATGTATGTTTACAATGACTGACACACTTTCTGTGCGATGACCAAATGAACTTACCTTGTGTGACCCCCACCTAAGTGGCAACATATTCCATATTGTTTGCCAAGGATCAGACTGTTTAGTTAAGCAGGGAAGGTGAGATTAGAACTTCTTCTTTTTAATGTATGTTTACAATGACTGACACACTTTCTGTGCGATGACCAAATGTACTTACCTTGTGTGACCCCCACCTAAGTGGCAACATATTCCAGATTGTTTGCCAAGGATAAGACTGTTTAGTTGAGCAGGGAAGGTGAGATTAGAACTTCTTCTTTTTAATGTATGTTTACAATGACTGACACACTTTCTGTGCGATGACCAAATGAACTTACCTTGTGTGACCCCCACCTAAGTGGCAACATATTCCAGATTGTTTGCCAAGGATAAGACTGTTTAGTTGATCAGGGAAGGTGAGATTAGAACTTCTTCTTTTTAATGAATGCTTACAATGACTGACACACTTTCTGAGCGATGACCAAATGAACTTACCTTGTGTGACCCCCACCATGCTGCACCGCAAACCTTTCTATGAACTGCCTATAGCGGTTTTTGACGGATATACGTTATGTTCTCGAAAATATTTTACCTAATGGAGAAGTTACCGAATTTATTTAACTTAAAAACGAAAATTACTTTTTACTTTTTTCTACTTGTTTCTTTTTTTTATAATGCAGGGGGAGACCCCTGCAGCCTTCCCTTACCCCTCCCTACCTTAATGTATACCCTTAGACCACACCCCACCCCACCTATTATGCACTATACATATACCACATTACCTACCATTTTCGGTCAAATAAATTTGGTCACTTCTCCTTGGGTAAAATTGTATTCGGTCATTTCTACCAATACCGTGTTTGGCAGCAGGTGGCATCCCTGGCAAGTGCTGTGGCAGGCTCCAGTAGCATGCAGCCACCCAATAGGCACGGCCCACTCAAGGCCAGGGCAATATTAGGTAAAATAGTGTCCCACCAGCAAGAGCACCCTTCCTAGCGTGAAAAGTGCCCCCCTTATTAGGAAAGGGTACAGATAAGCATAATTGCCAACATGACCCATTCCAATCTGCAGGTGTTTATCCAAACCAGGTTTGTTTCTTCGTATTCTGGGACTTGTAGTTCCATTGCTCCCATTATAAAACTCAGACTACAAGTCCCAGAATGCTCAGAAAAAAAACAGGACTGGATAAGCACCTACAAATTGGAATGGGCATATTGGCAACTATGAAAACAAGTGGCCCTCCACAAACACGGAAGGATAGCTCAGGGGCAACTGGCTCAACTTGGAAGCGTTATAAATAACCAATTACAATTACAAATTACAGAGGCAAACATCTTTGCACCAGTCGACTGTACATTCACAGGGTGGCTTGTCAGAGTATCAATTCACAGAGAGGATTTAGGTTTCGCCATAAATAGGTCCTATTGAACCCAAGGCGTAAGGGTGTAAAATGATCGAGGCTGGTATAAAACTCGAAAAAAAGTAAGACCGGCGGGAGCTGTGCGTTGCTTGCTGAGAAATACATGCGGGTGAGGTTGGCAAGTGTCAGAATACAGCGCTTCGTTTGGCACTGTTGCTGTAGTGGGCGCTTCCGCAACTCTTTTTTGAAGATTGCAACACACGCTGCTCGAAGCAGATGTTGGAGCGAATGAGGCGAGCTGGAGGTCACCTGCAAACGCCTTACCTTTTTCCAAGGAGCACTTGATTAATGGAGGGTGTTCAGCAGGGCAAACGTGGAGGGGCTGTGGCAATGAATCGTGCACTCCACCCTGCCTTCCCGAATCCCCAGGACACAATCCGGCCTGCCAAAAAAAAGGGCGCACCCAAGGTCAGCGCGCTGAAAATAAGGGGGTGTTGGGGGCAAGTAGTCTAGGGTTCAGAGACCATTGGTAGGCCTGGTTAATCAATGCCAGGGTCATTGGAAGGGCGCAGAGCGATGGAACCCCAGCGAACAGACACGGCGACTGTCCATGAAGGCAGACTGTGCAAGGACACAAAGCGTAAAGACCACAAGCAAGCATACAGAAATACGGCCTGCTTTGCATGAGCACGTGCACGTGCACTTGCACGCTGCACCCTTGCAGCCTTTCCCAGGGGGTCCCACCCCTTCATCGGGTAAAACCCAGAGCTGTAGCTGTGAACATTACATCGGCAAAAGACACCGACATTCCCCCTTCAAAGAGTGCCGAATATTCCTAGTAATTTGCAATGGGGTGGGGTGGGGGGTCAGAATTCTATTCGTGTCATTGTGGCAAGTGTTATGTATTCCACTTTCTTCCGTAATATTATGACAGCAAGAAATGCAAAGATAATAAAAGTGTCAAATCCAATTCATCACCCCATCTCCTTTCAGGAGTTTGATCGTTTATTTGTATAGCGCCTATACACAATGTGTTTCAAAGAGCTTTAAGGCAAGGGAGGGAGGAAGGGAAAATACAATGACATTATTACAAGGCCTTGAGACATTAAGAATATGCAATTAACTATGGTACTAAGCCTGACGACATTTCAGATAGTGCAAGTGCTAAGACACAGACAAGGAGGGTGGGAGGGGGTGCTATCTTTGAGATGCCCAGGTTAGAACTCCTGATCTTTTCTTGCTGCGGAATTGCTGTCGCTTATGAAGTCAATCTTGGAGAACAGGGTAGACATATCCACATGGCCCAAAACCTGTAGCGGAACACAGGAGAGGAAACAGGGTCCTCAGAAAATCATCTCTGCAGCATTGCAGCTGTCCAATGCAGAAACTCAAAAGAGAAAACGTAATGGGGAATGCCAAGTTAAGGTAGGATAATACTCAACCACGTGACATTACTAGAATTCTATGTCTGCTTTAAAATACTAAGCTATAGCTTTCATGCCCTGGCTGGGGGCGGACATGTGCTTTAAAGGCCTGCCTACCTGAGCTTTAGTAGGCCTGAGTGAAACGAGGACCTCAGCTAATGCTACCGGCCATTAAAGCCACTGTCCTCCCCCAGCCAGAGCGGAAAGATATTCGCACCCTGGGATTTACCGGAGTGCGGATAGTTTTCTTTTTTTCCCAACAGATGGGGGATAAGCTCTGCGTGAGACCATCTCCTTCCGCTTTAACAAAATGGCCACCGCCATTGACCTAGTCCCTTTTCTATTCCATTGGCAGCTGCCAGACGGGAGGAGATCAGGGGGCTACAGCACAAGGCTCCTGTCCCACAGGTAAATTGGGGTGGGGATAAGGGGAATCAGGTGATTTGAAGGCTGGGGAGGAAACAGGAATAGGCTCCCTGTTGCCTCTCCACGTTAAAAATGTTTTAAAAATATAGCCGACAGCGATTGTGTATTGTCGCCTGCTGTTCCAACCATCTGATTGGTTGGCTCACCCTTCCTGGGTGCAAATTCACATTCTGTAGATTGACATGGAGGCTTCCTATTATGCACGTTGACAGCTTATTAATCGCAGCTAGAGAAGCATGCACAACAGGTGTTCAGTAACATCTTTGCAACGTTTTCTCAGTAGACAAGTTTGCCACCCTAAGAACGTCCCCAAACAGGCACAGTGTAAGGCCATTCATGAGACAAGCATTGGCAATGCCAACATGCAGTGCGAGTACATGGGCATCTAATAGCCGTGCCTGGGAAATACCTAATGTTTATACACAAACCAAAACCTTTCGCTTTGCCAATGCTTGTTTTTAACAAGACTTCAGGGAAGGACAAGCAGATTGCTTATAAACCAAGTGGCAGACGGCAGACCAGGTTAATACATTTGTATTACACCAGTAGCATGTTTATAGCTCTAATCAAGTCATTAACTCTCAAAAGACTGCTTTGAAAAATCAATGGCAGGCACTTCTAGCGCACAGTTAGGTGGTAAGGCTTGATTAAAGTGAGCCCATGAGGAGATGTTTTGGGCGGGAATGGGCAGTAACTGGGTGGGAATGGAAATAGGGATTAGCATGGCTGTGGGCATGCAATGGGTGGGCAAATGACCAAACAACACCTACAAGCTATGTGTCCCTCCTCATATGCCTTTTCTCCCTAGCTGTACTCTAATACTATAGTTTTGGCTTATTCGTGGAGCAAGCGCCACCTAATAGCCCAAACTAAAAAAGGCAGAAAACAGTTAACATCCCACAAACCAGAATACTCAGCTGGCAGGTTTGCTCAGTATGACACCACGAAGGAGCAAACAGACCACAGGACAACTCTCCATCAAAACTATTAGAGGTAATAGCAGACCAGTAATTGTTTAATGTACAATAAGAACCCCTGCACACAATGTTGACCACCTCTGACAAATCTGCTAATAATTATTAATAATAATAATAATAATAATAATAATAATAATAATAATAATAATAATAATAATAATAATAATAATAAATTTATGCTCTAAAGAAAATTAAACTCTGAAGGCACCAGCGAACCCAGGCCCTTCATGCTGAGTCGTAGGCCATGACAGGGGGTGGGCAGGGGCGGGAAGCCATGAAAGTCAAATGAAGTCCAAAGTATCAATCAAAAGGCCCTCTGGAAGATCATTTAATCCTGGTATCATCCATGCCATCAGCTGGAGGGATCCCCCAGCACCATAGGATGAGGATGGAAAAGGGGAACTAGCAGGACGTTTCTGAACATGGGAAGCAGAACCCGAATCCCCACGGCCAACAGTAGAGCCAATGGAAACCAAGCCTTTGCTGGACAGATTGGTGTAGCCAGAGGGAGTACTTCTTGCATGCAATTGGGCATGAAGGCGGGTACAAGCTTTCATATCAAGAAGGGGGGATAATGAACCCCTGTCCCCCCAGTTCGGAAAGAAGGTGTCTGTCACCTTGGCGAATGGATATGGCGTCCAACTGTAAAAGATTGCAAGAAGGGTGGTGCGACATGAGGCAAAGAGGTTGATCTGAAAGGAACCCCCCACTGCGTCTGAAGGCGCAGAAAAAAGTACCTGTTGAGTCTCCAGTTCCTTGAATTCTCACACTGATGGCAACACCAGCCTGCCACAATGTTCAACGTGCTCGGCAGGTACTCTTTGGACCGTGATGTGATAGTACGGGGCAAATTCCCAAAAGTGTTTTGCATTGTCCACAAGAAACCTAGAACGGGTCCCACACAGTTTGTTGATGTAATGCACCGCTGACTAGTTGTCCACGAGAAGTACCATTGCACAGTGGGAACAACCTTCCTGTGAAGAACCTGCCTGCAAAGTACCCTGCAAGTGTCTCTAACATGTTTGTGTGCCCTTGAGACTCCTGCGGAAACCATAGTCCCCAAGCCATGAGCTGCTCACATCTGGTGCTCCATCATTTAAGGCGTACATCTTATATTAATAGAGGGGTGTGGTGGAGGGGAACCAGCAAGCATGCTGCCCTTCTGTTCCAGCCCTCCATGTGCTGGATACACCAAAGTAACATCTTGTTTGCCTCTGCGGAAAGAGGTACACAATTAAATAACCCAAAACTATGCAGATTGCCTAAATTGTTACCCTTTGAAGAGCTCCGTATTTATTGTATTGTTTTTTTTTTTTTTTATATATCATACCTGAGTTCGATTCCTAAGCGCTGATCCAGGATTCGAGCCTCTGTTGCTCGCTCTGCATGGTCTTGCTTCCAGGACCAGCGCATTGCCCCTGTGCTATCCTCTCAGAGGAACTCAAAAGATGGTCTGGATAGAAGGCAACTGCAGATTTACTACCCTAGCCAGGTGACTAAGAAGCACCACTTGGAGGAATTGTTCTGATTGGGAGGTTCTTTGAGGACTCCCTGTCGTTGATCATGACACCCAGAAACTGCATGCTCTTGGAAGGAACTAGGTACAATTTCTAGCAGCTTGTGGCGAAGCATAGGGATTGTAGTAGGTGTATAGTGAGTTGAGCATGCGCCTATACTGTCTAAATTGGCTCACCATCAGAAGGATGTCATCCAAATAAATCAGGATCCTGATGCCCCGTATGCCACTCATGAGCCATGTAAGTGTTAGTGACTCCCAAAAAAAAAGGGACTGCTGTGCTCAATTTCTAATCACCTTCGAGTGTAATTGTTCCTTGCACTCGTGTCTTCATTATCCAATTGCAAAATCATCACCAGTGTCCTCAGTGGTGTTAAGGACACTGTCCTGGCAAGTATGCCAGGCTTCCCTCCTCCACTTCAGGACACTGTCCTGGCAAGTATGCCAGGCTTCCCTCCTCCACTTGAGGACACTGTCCTGGCAAGTATGCCAGGCTTCCCTCCTCCACTTGGGGACAATGTCTTGGCAAGTATGCCGCGCTTCCATCCTCCTCTTGGGGACATCTCACTGACAGGAGAAAAAGAAGGCTGATATCGTAGGGTAGATAAATCGGGTGGACACAGCTTGGCCATGAGGATAGGGATTAGGAAATTCCGCTTCAGATGTATACGGTTTGGTTGTGGCACAATTGTTTGCGGCCAAATTAACCGTGGTAAATTTGGCAGCGAAGCCAATTTTGCCGTGGCCAAAACTGGCCCAATAAAAAAAAAAACACCCACTCCCACACACAGCCCACCCACCCCCTTCTTAACTTTTCGCCATTGAGGAATGATCTTCCCCTGCAGCGTCAAATCCGTCCCTCCTACATGGGTCAGATCAGATGCCACAGGGTCCACTACCCCCAAAGGTAATCACTACCAAACATGGGGAGCGGAGGACACCCCTGGAACCCTGCTTCCCATGTTTGGTAGTGATTACCCAAATTGGCCGTTTCCAAATGACCAAATGGTACTGGCCGAATTGGGCCAGTTGTACCAGTCGGTCAATTAGAAATGACCGATTTGGTTAAGACCACCCCTTCATCTTGGCAAATGCAAAAAAAATCTCAGTTAGATTTTAAAAATGTCCCAGCATAATTCCCAACCACTGGACAAGGACACCATTCCCTGGAATTGGGGTGGGGATTAGCCACAGAACAGAAGCAAAGTTTGCACACTGAATGTAGTATGCCTGAGGTACCTTCCACTTATTCAATAGAAAGACATAAATCAGCAGATGGTGGAAACTCCCCATGTCATCACCTTCATTAGGGGTGGGGAACCTTTATCATGCTCCTCTGGCAATGGGTCACAAACCACTAGTTTGGGCTTCTTGTGCCCGCCTTGAGGATGAAGGTCTAACGAGCACCTAATGCAGCTTCGTCAAAGATGGCCCTCGCTCTGGACTGGCCCTGGGGTTGTTGGTCTTTGTGTAAAAGCAAGGAAATATTGAGGCTGAGTACCCTAGAAGGAAATACACCAAACATGGGCTTATAACGATTCACAGATCTTTAATCTACTGTACAGTTACAAAGAAACAAAATCAGATAGCTATCTGGCCCTCAGTACATCACAGCGAATACCAGCCCTTTTGGTGTGAGAAGTGAGAGGTACTGACGTCTTAACAGTTGTACATTTTCGATAATAATGTCCAGCCCCTCTGCAAGTTAATAATCCATGGTCTAGAATTCGTACCGCGTTCACTTATGGTTTGTACGACAATATGCACATGGATCATCCTCGGTTTACATACAAACAAGTTACAATGGCAACAGTGTATTCTTGGGATTAACAGTAAGCCTTAGCACATTTCCTTTACAATGCAGTTCAGCCAGTGTCCACGTTCAGTGTTTGCTCAACATTGTGATCGATGTATGTCCGCGGATCAGACTTATTGGCGCAGACAATCCTCTGTCTACAAGTCAGGCATGAGACAAGGTCTCTTTATTCAACCCAAACATTCGGCCAACGGACAGTTTGAACATTAACTTTGGTACAAGGTTCAGGACAGCTCAGTTACAAGCGGGAAACACTGTCCACCATTTTAGAATACAGAGTTACATTGGAATGAAAATCAAAATGGTGGATAGACCTAAAATGGCGGCGAAGTTGATCTAAAATCAGAATTTTGCAACGCGGTTTTCTTCGCAGAGCGACTTGGCTTAGGCCAATATATACAAGAAAGGAGGCACAATATGATATCCCGTTTAACATTTGGAAAAGCACTGCAGTTGCCTACCCCTTACTTTTGGTGCTTCATTGTTAAGAGACGTTCTTACTAATCAGTTGCAAAGCATTAGACCCTATCTCCTGAGTTCTAACATGTTTGCTTAGAACACCCAGTGCAGGTACACAAGAACCCCTCTGACTTAAAGATTTGGAAAGATGGCATACGCGCTTGCAAAACTTTATGCAATGCCTTAGAATGGGATATGGCCATTAAAGATGCTAAAGCTACTTTCCAAGAATCTTATTCATCAGCCTCTGCTGCCTTTTCCACCTCAACCATGGAACCTATCTTGTTTTCTTCCTCCTACTCACTTACCGATTATTCCATACTGACCTTGCACCTAAGGTGTATAGTACATAGAGAAAGAGGGAGACTAATACCTAGCACGTGTGTGAAAGACTGAGCAGCTAAGTCCCATAACGTGACTGTCACATGTTGTGTCTTGCTCTTTCTCCTGCACCTGTCTCTGGGTGGTGGTATGAGAGCACAATAGACAAGGTCTGTCTCACCAGGAATGGGGGCCGTCAAGAGTAATGCAGCTAAATCTCACAGGCTCCTAAATGGTAGAAAACAAGGAAGAGGGGAAAATTCCACTGGAGGCTAAGTAAAGTCTGGTCTTCTTCCAATAATATTCTCGCAAAGTGTTAGAAGGCAGGACTTCATGGAATGTTTGCATGTTCCTGGAGCCCAAGCAGGAGTGGTACAACTCAATACAGCTGATGGGAGGCAAGTGAAAGAGGGACAGACAGGAAGATGCCTCGAGATGGATCCGGAGTAAGAAATGAAGGTAGCAGGAAGCAGGACGAACAGGAAACCAGGACAAAAGCATCAGAACAAGGGAGGAAGGAAACAGGAGGAAGGCAAGGACATACTCACAGTACAGTGTCAATTGGAAGAGGGAAAAGTTGTGATGTGCAGAGGCTTTGCTAGGGGGGGCTGAGAGGGCTATAGCCCTCTTTTGGTTATAGACCTGGGTAGAAGCTCAGGTGCTACAACCAAAATGCTACCTAGCCCCAGGTTTTGCCAGACCCGCCATTAGCTTAGCCACATATCTTTTCCAGACCTGGCAACACCCATGTGATGCGTCTTCTTGGATCTCAATGGGATAGATGAATCCTTGTTGGCTAACATAGTACGTCATGACCTGGCATGACAACTAGACTGGTCTTTGCAGATGTGTGTAGGAGCCGTGCATGCCTCCATAGAGTCAATTGATGCCAGATAAAGGAACTCTGGTTCCTGACACTGTGCCTCCCCTCTAGAAGAGGCACTGTAGGTTATCCTGTATAGAGGCAATGAAATATTTTAAGAAGTCGAGGGGCATGAAGATCAGACGCCTTCTCCAAAGCACTTTGGTATGGGCCATTGCCCTTCCAATCCACTAAATACTGCAAAATTCTATGTTGGAATCGTGAGTCACAGATCCATGGGAGTGACCATCGATATCTAGGGGAGGAGGTTCAGCAGTTGTCTGAGTACCCACAAAAGGGTTATTGACCACATGTTTAAGAGGTGATGAGTGAATTACTGGATTGATCATTCTTCAGGAAAAGGCAACCACAGCTTAAAGGCTAAAGGGTTGAAACATTGCAGGATACAGAAAGAAACTAAATAGTGTGGTGATCATTTAGTTGGAACTGGTCGTCAAAGGAAGAAATCAAGTGAACAGCCAAATCGTGTCTCTGTAGTGAAGCCTTATGTTAGACATTCAGTGTGCACTACTGAATCACAGACCAGCTGCTGAGTCTAAGTTAGTTCCAGGCAAGGCTTTATTCACATATGTACAAATCTGTACATTACTCCAGTTACTCTTATTATAGTTACAGCACGCGTAGACATTGACAGGGACATGGGAAGGTATAAACATCACTAACAAAGGAGCTGACCCACCGGCCATCCATTCAACCCAGCTCAGGTCCCCAACTGACACTCGCAGAACATTCACACACAGATCCACCCAACATTCTCCTGAGCTGCATTCATGCACCAACATTCTACAGCAAACATCCAGGCCGGTGGCAATACAAGACTACATTACAACAGTCTCCTACTTGGCAGGTTGGATCAGCAGCCCAATGTTTGTCTACTTAGCTCTTGGCTGACTCATGAACTTCCTTTAGGTTTTGAAGTGTTGAAGGTGGGACTGGTGTCCATTTTGAATGGCAGAGATGTGGGTGGAAACGGCTGGATAAGTGTCATTAGAGACAATCCTTTACGGAAACAGCATAAGATTATACGGGTACGTGCAAAAGAATGGGGTATAGCTGAATGAAGCGAGTTGCTGTAGGTGAATTCTGCTAATGGCAGAAATTCAGCACAGGGATTTGTGAGGCAGTCGCGTAGAACCTTAAGTCATGTTTATGGGGTTTTGGCTTAACCGTTTCTTCTGACCGTTTGTTTGCGGACGGAATCCTGATGACATGTTCCTCTTGCTGTCTAAACTCATGCATATGCCTCCCCTCAACTTTGATGTGTACTGAGAGCCACAGTCAGAAATTAATGAGACAAGGAGCTTGTGCAAATGAAATATGTCCAGTAGAAACACTATGACCATCTCAGGAGCTGTCAGGACCTTTCTCAAGGTCATAAAATGAGCCACCTTGGTATGCAAATCCACGGTTCATATGAATGTGGTGAAACATTCTGAGGGGGACAGGACCACAATATAATCAGAGGATATAATCTTCCACGGTCTGTTGGGCAGAGGTAGCAGTGCTAACTTCCCCACTGGTTTAGGTGATTAATTCTTGTCAGAGCACCTATTGTGCAAGAGGATGTGTATTTGCTGGAGTGCTGAGCTCTGATTTATGCCACAACTCCAAAAGTTGCTGGAGAAGGTCATGGGTTGTTCTTAGCCACGGTGCCTGTAGTAATCTGGGTGTGGGTATGTACAAATGGATTCCCAGGTACATCAAGTGATCTAATAATCCCAGGTACATCAAGTGATCAATTCTTTCGTCATAGACCAATTCTTCTGGGTGGCTTGTCTAAACCATTGGAGGAACGTAGTCATTTTCTGAATTAACTATTTGTCCTGCAGAACTGTAGAACTTCTGGGAGAAATAGACAGACTAAGACTTGATGTAATAGGGCATCTCTGGCTTTATTCTGGAGAAATAGACCGACTAAGACTTGATGTGATAGGGCATCTCTGGCTTTATTCTGGAGAAATAGACCGACTAAGACTTGATGTAATAGGGCATCTCTGGCTTTATTCTGGAGAAATAGACCGACTAAGACTTGATGTGATAGGGCATCTTTGGCTTTATTCTGGAGAAATAGACCGACTAAGACTTGATGTGATAGGGCATCTCTGGCAGACTAAGACTTGATGTAAACGGGCATCTCTGGCTTTATTCTGGAGAAATAGACAAAGACTTGATGTAATAGGGCATCTCTGGCTTTATTCTGGAGAAATAGACCGACTAAGACTTGATGTGATAGGGCATCTCTGACTTTATTCTGGAAAAACAGACAGACTAAGGGGGTCATTACAAGGTGGGCGGTAAGGGATACCGGGCACCGGTAAGGAGACCAGTGCCGGTAATTCCTTACCGCCCAATTCCGAGGTCCCTTAGCAGGATCCGTAAAGGACGTGTGGTCTGACCACACGTTTTTTACGGGTCCCGCTAAGGGACCAGGGCGCTAATAACAGGCCTGCTATTCGCGAGCTCATTATTAGCGCCCTCCACATTCCCATTGAGCCCTATGGGGCCTCAAATGGGAATGGGGAATGGATGGTTCAATGGGGACTTACCAGTCCCTCCAGGGTCAGAATACGCCGGTAGGTTCCCATTGAACCAGACCGGTGCCGGACCCGGTATTGGAGGCAGCCATGGCGCAAATAGCACCATGGCTACCTCCAATCTCGGAATGAGGCCCTAATACTTGATGTGATAGGGCATCTCTGGCTTGATTACGGGGAAATAGACAGACTAAGACTTGATGTGATAGGGCATCTCTATCTTGATAACGTGGAAATAGACAGACTAAGACTTGATGTGATAGGGCCTCTCTGGCTTGTTTCTGGAGAAATAGACATACTAAGACTTGATGTGATAGGGCCTCTCTGGCTTGTTTTTGGAGAAATAGACAGACTAAGACTTGATGTGATAGGGCCTCTCTGGCTTGTTTCTGGAGAAATAGACAGACTAAGACTTGATGAGATAGGGCCTCTCTGGCTTGGTTCTGGGACCTAGGAATCTAGCTGATGAAGAAGTCCTGAGAGGAAAGGAATTATGTCCAATGGGCCTGTCAACTATTGACACATTCAGACTGTTGTAGAGTCCAAAGGTTGTGCGGGTCGGTGCAGACTTCCACACTGCTCAGCGCAGTAAAAAGTGGTGTCTCCACTCTGTACAGGATGCGGTTATTGCCAGATGGTCCTTTTCTAGGACAGCGTATGAGACATATATGTTGGGATCTTGTCCTCTTGTTCTTGCTTGAGTACTGCCCCCGGTGGCCAGTCTGAAACATACGTCTCTACAATAAATGGTCTGGTGGTATCCAGTTCTTTTAACTCTGGGGCAATAAAGACAAGATGTTTCAAAGATTTGAAGGCTAGTTATGCTTCTTTGTTAACAAGGGGGTGATGGCTAGGGAAGGATGAGAAAAATCAGGCCTGAACTGTTGTACCTCTTTTACCCCTTTAGAAACTGGCCAGTTGGTAACGGCAGACACCTTTCAGGGGTCCATTTAAATTTTGTCTTTAGACAGGATGTTTCCAATTTGAGGGACCGAGAGAAAATCAAAGGAACATTTTCCGGTTTCATCAGAAGATGGCTCTTTTGCAGTAGTTGGAATACTTGGATGACATGGTACTGTGTTGTTCTACAGTCTGGGAGTAGATTAAAACACGCCCAAGTACACAATGACACCACAGTGAAACATACCAGCAAACAGGTGATCCATAAAGTGCTGGAAGACAACAAGGGTGTTGGCCAACCCAAAGAGCATCACCCTATAATTGTAGTTTTCGAAACGAACGGCGTTTGGAAGGCGTCTTCCACTCGTTGCCTGGTTTGATCCTGATGAGATGATGCACCCCCCTGCAGATCAATTTCATAGAGACTCTGGCTCCTCTTACCGCCTCCAGGATGTCATCTACAAGGGGTAGGAGGCCCCTTTGTTTACGGTTATCTGATTCAGTCCTTAGAAATCAAGGTGGCCTGCACTTCTATGGTGTCTTTTTTGGGCGCAATGATGAGGGAGGCTGGCCTGGAGATATCTCGACAAGGAGGCTGTTCTTCAAATTCTTTCTTAAGTATTCTCTCAGGGCTTCCTTCTCTAGAAGTGATAGATCATGCATCCGACTGACAGGCAAGGCGGAATCTTTGATCAAATTGATGGCAGAATCCTTCGGGCGATGTGGGGGCAAGATCTTGTCATCAAAATCCTGAAACAGGTCCTGATAATCATGGTAATTTAATGCGACCAGATTAAGTTTCATAATGGTTTGGAAGATGTCGGTGGTAACTGGTTCTCCGAGCTCCGTTATTAGGTAGTAATTGGCCGCTAGTAAGTAATAATCAACCCAGTACTTGGAGTCTAGAAAAAAGGTATTGGCCGTATAATCTATGTTGGTTATTGGGGCGTAGCCAGGGCATGTCCAAAACTATTGGAAAGTGTGTGGCCTTTATGAGATCGAATAGGATTGTTTCTTGATGTTGTTGCATCCAAAGTGTCAGGAGCCCGGCATTAGATGTTGTAGGACCTAAACTCAGGGGATACCTATCTATATCTTCAACCGCCTGGAACACCTGCTTAGGTATAGCCGGAATCATCTTAGCCACGCACCTTGCAATAAATAAGCCAGCTGCCCCACAATTAACCAGGGCAGCTGTACATCCTTAAACATAGCCCGCAGAACCAGAAGCCTACACTCAGCAGTTGTAACATGCTCTGTATTTATAGTCAGGTGACAAGTTTTCCTCTCCCGACCCTCAGTCCCTTCTAGGAACTTGAAGAGGCATTTCCTTAATACTGAGGAGGGGCAACAGCGGACACACATACACAATGTTCATTTGAGGCACAGTACATGCATCTGCACTGGGAACGTCTGCTCCAACTTTCTTCATCAGCTCAGGGGACTCTCGTCGATCCAATTTACATCTATTCACCATAGGGAGTGTTAACTCTTTGTAGGATCGGAAGATTGGGAGGTTTCCTGCCCAGAACCGGACGGTTCTTCTTTTTCTCAGCCTGTCGGTCTTATAGCCTGTAGTCTAACTATGAGAGAATACTAATCAGGGCATTGAATGTAGGTGGTCGTGGAACCCAAGCCAACTCATCTTTCAGAGTTTCATTCAGGCCCCTCCTGAAGAGGACATATTGGGCCAATTCGAGCCAGCCTGTTTCTGCATCTGCCTGATTAAACTTGGCCACATAAGTTACCAGATCTGTAGAGCCTTGTTATTTATCCAATGGTGCTTTGTGGGCCGTATACATTAAGCCCCGTGTGCGTCAAACGTCTCCTTGAGGGCTTCAAGGAACTCCTGATATTTGTCCAGTAGAGGGCTGTTGGTAGACACTAGGGTAGTAGCGCTTGTGAACACCAAACTGGTCATATTTGAGATAATGTAACCATTTGTTCCTCTGGCTGTAGCAACCATATGTGGGTTGAAGGCGAAATGGACCATGCAGAAGTCCAAGAACTTAAGTAGTCTTTAAGGGTTCCCATTGAATCTGTCCTTGGGTGTGGACAGCAAGAGGGGCTCACCCGCTTGTAACCCACGCTGAAGAACCAGTGGCCTCAGGGGCACATTTTCAGTTTATAGGGTCTTTACTGTTGCGGTTAATGCTTGCACCGCATTTCCCAATTCGTGGATCTGCTCCATAATGGTCCCAGAAGGGTGGACTTTGCAAGCTGTCACATATTTGTGTCTTGCTCTTTCTTCCTTACCTATCTCTGGGCGCTGGTTATGAGAGGAGAATAGGTAAGGTCTAGCACAACAGGAAGCTACAAAGGGAGCAGCGAAGAGTAACACAGATGGATTCCACAGACTCCCAGGTTGTATAGCCAAGGGAGAAGGGACTAATCCACGCAAGGTAATAAAAAAACTATGGTCTTCTTCAAATAATATTGTCGCATATTAACTCTCATAAAACTGCTTTGAAAAAACACTGGCAGGCACTTAAAGTGCAAAGTTTGTTTATGCATTTATGTAGCACTACAAACCCTCGGGTCTCTGAGCGCTGCATATTATTACCCACGGTGTGTGGTGCTCGTTTATTGACCGCGGAAGGATGAGTTTGGCCCTGTCAGGATTCAAACCGGCATCAGCAGGCTCTGCACGGATGTCAAAGCGAGCGCTCTACTCGCTGTGCTATCTGACCGGCATGGTCATGCTCCGGCATCATACAGTGAGCTCAAAGAGACCCCAGAAGGCTGTGCTTTAGACAGGCAGGGGCAGGAATTGGGAGGGAATGGCTATAGGGATTAGCATGGCCATTGGCAGTCAATGGGTAGGTAAATAACCAAACAGCACCTACATGATTCCCCCTCCTCATATGCCATTTCTCCCCATCTGTACTCTAATGCAATAGTTTTGTCTTATAAGCACCACCTAAAAGCCAAAACTAAAAAGAAAAGTGGACTGGATAATAGGAAGCCTCCATTCTATTTCCCAGAATTCCAAGCACATCTCACAGTGATGCCAGAGTGTACAGGAAGCATCCGCTTACACGTAAATTGGAGGAAGGAGTTTTTTCTAATGCACTTTGAAATGCATGTTACCTAATGTTTTAAGGTAGCTGATGAGTGGTCCCCCTTGGTGAGGGGGGATAGCACAGGGGCAACGTGTTTGCCTTGAGAGCAAGATTATGCAGTGCAACACAGGTTTGAATCCTGATGCCACGCGTAGAAGCTGATCTCTGGTGTTAAGGGTGTTATAAAAGAATAATTATACTCGGCACACAACAAAGGTTAAATAAAGGAAGGCATGAGTCACTTCAATGGACACGACAGCATGTGACATCTCTCTGCCCGCAGGATCGGCGATGTTATGTTGTTCCGAGCAGGCTTAGAGAACATCGCCCTCTTTGTCTGTGGGCTGCAGGGAACGGACTTGAACTGAGAACCGATCACTGAATTGACCTGGTGATTTCCTTCTGAATGGCAGATGGAGGGAGGCATGATTCCTGCCCTGCGTATCTGCACTTTAGTTTTGGTGGGTGTGCACAGGGCTGCATTTAGGGTCAGTCATGAAATGCTTTTTTCTGGGGTCTCTTTCCAGTATATCCTGGTGGAAAGGCAGTGTTTTGAAGGCCTCTGGATTGCCTGAAAGCTGGTAGACTCTTTGTGCTGACTTGTTGCAGCCAGCTGTCTTCATTCTTGTGTGCAGTCACGCTTGTACTATAGCAACTTAGAGACTCATTTTGCGGATATGTTACGTTACTCTGTCTTTATACTGCACCAAATCACTACCGTAGTAGTCTCAGAGCCCCTGATCCTTGACCCTGGTGTATTTGCCCCCGGCCTTGGTGCTCCAGAACCTAGTCTGCTTGGGGAATAGTGAGAAAAACTGAGGAATGCAAGAGGGGAGAGTGGGAAGAGAGGAAGGGTATTTGGGAAGTGGATTGCCTATGGATGGATGTGTGTCACTCCATCTCATAGCGATTGTCATCTGGAGAAAATTCGAGAATAGCTAAACTTGTGTGGTAAGGTAGCACAGGTATTTTGGTTCCAAGGCAATATTGCAGAGCTATGAATTAAATATTGATGATGGCAGCGTGAGGGGCTCAAGAACATGCTCGGAAAACCTGGTAGAGGTCTCAGCTTAATGTATATGTTGCATCCTTTTAAATTACTGCACATATTTCCAGATGGTAATAATAATACAAAAAATAATTTTGCATTTATGTAGCACTACGAACCCTCAGGCATCTGAGTGCTGCTTATTATTGCCCGCGGTGTGTGGTGCTCATTTATCGACCTCGGAAGGATGAAAGGCTGAGTTTGGCCCTGCCAGGATTTGACCCTGCATCAGCAGGCTCTGCACTGATGTTAAAGCGAGGGCTGTACTCGCTGTGCTATCTGACCATACTTTTGAGATTGCCAAGCCTATACTATTTCAGAGGCAATGGACACTACACACACACTAGCCCACTTGGTAATAGTAAGGTAAAGTAAAACTGTCTTGTATGCCAGTAAGGTTGGCCTCGCGCCACATGGCTCCGTAAAAGAATGGTCTGGGGCTTGTGTTAGGGGATAAAGGTGAAGGCTGATGTGTGGGTGAATGCAGGTCGGGAGCATCTGTTTCTGGGTGGCAGTTCTGCTGTGTTAGCATGGAGAGCACATGCGCTGGGTTGCGTTAGCCATAAGGGTGATCTCAGAGTTTAGGCAATAGGTGTGTATGCATTCTAATTCTTTTATTTTATAACACCTTTAATACCAAAGAAGTTTCTAAGCACGGACCCGGGATTCGAACCTGTGTTGTTCTGCATGATCTTGCTTCTAAGAAGAGCAGGTTGCCACTGAGCTATACTACCCTTGGTAGTGAGACTCAGGAATTGATAGGAGCGGATAGGGAATGTATCTGCACACAGTGTGCTTCACCATGTGGGCTGCCTGCCTGACAGTGGATGTGGGGTAAAACTTGGTTGATTTACTAGTTTGTATTTAGTGAGCGCTGTGTAGGTCGGAAGGAGAAGTGCGATCTGTGTTGGGTGATTTCCTAGGAACATTTGTGGCATGTTTACTTTGTTACAGCAGATTCGACGCCTTTGTCAGAGGTTCTGTTAATTTGGACACTTGCGTACCTGTAAGCTTTAATTTGTATTTTTTGTATTTGTTTATCATTTGTATTGGCCCCAGACCCAAGGTTATCAAGGCGCAGAGCATAAGATAATTCAAAACTTAGTTACACAGGAAAATTACAGGAATAACCAATTAAGCACACAGAGGAGTATGGTACAAAGTTAGAATGACAAAGGGAAGTACAATATTACAATATACAGAAGCAAGAGAGTAAAGCGTGGTAACATACATAACATGCAGAGAAAAGCTGTACAGTTTGAAGGCAGGTATTTACAGTCAATATTTACAGTATGCCATTTAATAGTATGAAAGCCGACGAGAACCACCATCAGCACCCTGTGCGAGCGATCCAGCCAATCAGGTGGCTAGGAACGCGGGCTTGAACCGCTAGTGTAAGCCCACATTCCAAGCCACCTGTTGGCCAGCTCGCCCCGTTGCCATCTTCCCCCCACCCTCAGCCCCATTTTTCTTCATTTACTAACCCCCACCTCCACCCCCACTTACCTTATTTCAGCTGAGGCGGCCCTCCCCGCCACAGTCAAACCTTCCTCTCAGCTTCCCGTGGCCGCTATAGAAAGGGAAGAAGGGCTCCGTACAGAGCCCCGCCTTCCTTTTATATGGTGGCCATTTTGAAAAACGATTTTCCTTCCTACAGCAGGATGCTGCACGCGTCTCGTTTTAGAAAGGAACATCTTTTTATTTGGTAACCTGGAGTGCTAATGGCCTTCATCCCCCGTTCCAGGGGCTGGAATGAGGGATAATGTCTCAAAGCCCTCATTATCCACCCTTGCTTTGCTTGGACCGATAACTTGGGCTGCCAGGCCATTATCCAAAGTTCCAGCCGCTCCAACGGGAATGAACACCACCGTATAGTCTTTTGTTATACATCTGGTTTGTTTTAACTGAAGACCCTTCTTTTGAGTTGTTTCTCAAATGTCAGATGGTTTGCTTCAAGGCAGCGATGTTTGGATGGGGAGTTCTAAAGTTTGGTAGCTGCCAATGAGAATGACGATCCTCCTTGCCTTTTCCTCTTGAAATAAGGGACAAGGACCAGAACGGAGTTACTTGATCCGAGAGTCCTGAAGGGGCGTAGTGCTGAAACCTTCTTTGTCAAGGAGGTTGGGCCTTTTCCATGGTAAGCCTGGTGGGCAATGCAGAGGGGGTTTGAAATGTATCCTTTCTTGAACGGACGGGAGGTGCATGTGTGATGTGTTGGAACCTTTTCATCCTAAGGAGAACCATCCTGGCCAGGTGTTGTGCCCTATGTAGCTTCTCTAGGAGTTAATCTGGGAAAAGAAAATAAGTGCTTTTTGACTCATCCAGTCTTGTTAGGAGAAGGGATGGGAGCAGCAAAGTTCCTGTGGGTTGATGAAAGTTATGGCAGTGTGCGTTGCAGCATTCAAAGTTGGTGACCTCTCTAGTGCTGCACTTAAAATAGATAGGAGTGGTGAACAGTGAAAAACACTATGTAGTGAGAGGGGCAGCAGATTCCATGTATTTGGAGCCTCTGTCGAGAAACTCCTGCCCACCCTTGAAAAGGCAGTAGGGCCTGACATCATGTGGTTATAGGGTGCAATGCTTGAAGCGTGTTACTGTAGGCTCGAGGCCTCATAAACATGTGATAGATTAATCCTAACAGCTGGATATTGCAGGTGTGATCATGTCTTCTGTGGCTGCACAATGCAAACTGCTGCACTTTGCACTATTTGAAAGTTACCGAGAGGATCCAAATGGGGGCTGGGGACAATGTATTTGCCAGCACATTTGGCAGCTCGAGGTGGGATCTGAAAGCAGTTTTCACTGTGCTAGCTGTATCTTTGGCATGTGAAAGTAAGGGCAATTCACTAAGCTTAAACATGTTTGGCAACTAGTGTGCTTGTTTGGTGTGATAGTGATTTGCCTTTTTTCAAAGCAGGGCAAGTTACTGGTTCAAAGATGTTGGATTCTCCAGTCATCCTAAGATACTGTTCGTTATCATATTCATACAACTGGTGGAATGAATATACCAATAGTGTGAATATTTTTTTTAAACGTTGCTTTTGTTCAACCAAACGCACAATAAAGTACAAAAACACACATATATATATATATACCGAAAAAAGAAAAACAGGGGAAAAAGCTAATCAAAGCTTTTTTAGGCGGCACTCTTCTCCCAAGTAAAAATGCACCAGATGCAAAAAAGGATCTCCATCACACGTCCTTTATTTTGCCAGAAAAACACGGTGGACAAGCAGTTTCAGGAGAGAACAAACAATTACGTGTTTCACCCTTCCGGGCTTCGTCGGATTGTAAACATAAAAGACAGGTATCTCTTTTTAACATTTCTCTGATGTTGTAGTCCCTCTTCACTTTCATGTGGAAAATATGTTTGCGCTAAACCTGGTTTACATGGGTGCCATATTGGAAATGCTTTTTTGCAACGTGCATTATCAACTTTCTCGCACATTTTGTGCTTACATGATTCCATCAGCTTAAGAGTTTATATATATATATATATATATATTCATACAACTGGTGGAACTCAGGAGATTTTTCAAGATGGAGGATAAGCACACCATATACATACTAAAGCTAGTAACTGAGTGGTATTATACATCATGTATTATGTAAAGCACTGAAGTAATCATGGTTGGCACCTTCAAGAACAGTATTTTACGACATGTAATTATGTAAATGTCAACTAACACCCTGGGAAGAGGGGCAGACCAGTCAAGTGACCAAGCAAACGTTAGTGCACGCCTATTTACACAAAATGTAGATACACATTCACAAAATGTGAAAAGACTCAAGGTGCAGGGGAAGAACTATGACCCTGACACAGAGTCACAACAAAATATTAGGAACAAATGAGGGCCAAAGGTTGTTTCTGTTATGTCTTTTCCAGTCCGATTTGCTCTTGAAGAAGGGGTGTGTACGTCGAAACACGTCAGCTCCTCCTCGGACTGTCAATTATCTTGTGGATCATTGATGTTATTAAATTATTATTTCTTTTAATATGATTTAGTTGTGTATCGATTGATGTGAATATTCTGTAGAACACTGTGAATTTCTATCTCCAAGTATTATCTGATCCTTTAGCATTGTATAGTGTGCAGGGGATGGGAGGGTCCTACTATTGGACCTCATTTGTTCCCAGACCAATCAAGTGGCCAGGAATACGGGTGGTCTCTGCAAGCATTCCTCTGTGGCCAACCAGTACCTCTCCTCCGCCCTCCATCTTTTTAGTATGCTGTCCTCTTCGCTGTGTGGATCTCCACACCCCCTTGAATCTGTCCCCCCCGCCCACAGACACTCCCTTCTCCGGCACCGCACCTCGGCCACACGTTCTGCAAAAAGAAAAGGGAGAGTGTCCATTTCCAATTAGCCATTTTAAGTTTGTAGGTTTTTAAATGGGTATTTGGTTTGTGTGCAATGCATTTCACACAATTCCCATAAAAAGAGGCCCTGCAAACTATAACTACATCAGAGGGAAAATCCTAAACGCAGCGATACGCATAGTCCATCAAATTACACAGAGAGAACCAGTGTCCATTGCCCGGAAAGAGCTGCATTGGCTCCCGGTCTCAGCCAGGGGCCTCTTCATAGTCTTGGATTGGCAGACTGCCCTGTCCATCCTGGATTCTGGGGGTGATTTCATAAATGAACCCTCAAATTTCCTCCTATGGAGGCATTTTAGAATCAACATTTGCCACTCATCCAGTCACTTTAAGAAAGTTGTTCTTGTTGAATAATGTTGTATTGTAATAATTAGTTTCCTTTCATTAAAAATAAATAAATATATTTTTTTAAAAAAGGAAAGAAAAGGAAAGGAACACACATAGGTTGATGACTGGAAGCCTGTCATTGTTAGGCTGGAGGCTACTTCCTGTCTGAAAGCAAATACAATGAGCCTCATTACATGGTAGGTGGTAGCCATGGCGCTATTAGCGCCATGGCTGCCTCCAAAACCTTACCGACTCCGCCCTGGTGAATGGAGCAATTACCGGTCCATTCCAAGGTTGGCGGGACCGGTAATTCCCCATTCACCAGGGCCCTTCCCCATTCCCATTTGAGCCCCCATAGGGCTCAATGGGAATGGGGAAGGCGCTAATAACGGTACCACAAATTGTGGTACCATTATTAGCTCCAGAGTCCCTTTGCGGGTCCCGTCCTTAATGCCTGGAAAAACCAGGCATTAAGGGAAGACCCGGAAAGGGAACTAGTAGTAGGGTGGTAAGGGATTACCGGCACCGGTGCCCTTACCGATGCCAGTAATCCCCTACCGCCTACCGTGTAACGAGGCCCAATATGTCACTGCACTGTAGCGCAGAGAATATAATTGAAATTGGCATCTACACCTAGGTTTATCTCGCTCCTACAACTTCATACACCTAGAGAGAGAAAGAGAGAGAAAGAGCGCACGGGGTGGGCCTTGAACCCTGTTCTGAAAGGCCCAATGTCACAGGTAACACTCAAATAAACTATATGTACAAGTGTGACAAGGCACAAAGCCACAATGAAACCAACATAAGACTTCTTGAGGGCTTCTTCTGTCACTTTTCTCAGTCGAGAACATTGGGGAAGTTTCCTCTTTACGAACTGTTGGACAGCAAGTGGTAGAAGTGTACCGAACAAAGTGGTGGAACTGTGGTCTCGGCAAGGGAGAGGGTAGACCGAAGCATAGGTGTTGCGGCCGGGGCAATCCAATAGTCTAAGTGATTAGTAACTAAAGCTTCTATTACAACTTTACGCTTGCACAGGGACATAAACGGACATATCTTCTATTTAGTATGGTAAATATGGTTGTAAAAATTAGAGTTATGGTCAAAAGACAAAAATAAAAGTAGTGGGACACCGTTCCCGACCGTTAACGCTCACTTCGATCACTGGGAACAGGGGAGTTGCATGTTAGGAGCTAAGGCAATCTTAACTCCACATCGTCAAATTAGTGTCTCCTTGCCATAAATCAGGGCATCAAGGCACAGTCTAAGGATAGTAGCCGAATACAGAGATCATTACTTCTCACCGCAAAATGTGGCCCACATCTCTGGGAAATTAGGGTGTAGTGCACCCCTGGAGCCCCATTGGTGCATCAGGCTCACCCACACTTCAGTGTTCCCCACATTTATTTTCTCAACACTTGTCTAGGTGTGATGGTGCTGGGAATGCCAAGGGACACTCAACACTTTTTTCTGGGAGGACCCTTTGTTTTGTCTTAGACCACTATGAGCAGTCCCAGAGCATCAGGCTCTCATGCCGGGTTTGGGGGCTGCCTTGAGTGTGGTGTGCTAATGGTCTGGACAAGGAGTGATGCACTGACATAGGAGAAGTGGCGGGAACCAAGAGCCTGAAACATGTGGCCCAGGGCAGTGGATGCTGGAAGGGCTTAAAGAGTGGGAAGAGACAAACAAGAGCCTAGCCTGTATGCTCTCAAATGTGAGGTGTCCCCGTTCATTCCTCCTCAGCACCCACACCTGCCCTTCCACCACCAGGGCTTTCTAAGATCATGAAAATCACTCAAGACAGTCTTCAGGCAAGAAGGGGCCATATAGCCAGGCCCAAGCAAATCCCAGAATCCGCTCCCTGCAGCAGACTCTAGATCCATCATGATATGATATGATATGATATGATAATGATATGATATGATCATTTATGATATAAGTCATTTATAACGCGCCTGTACTCAAGTGTTCAGAAGCGCAGGCAAGGGCTCCTGTCGCCCAAGAGCCAGACAGAAGCCAGAAGATGCAAGGCTGTGGAATCTATGTTTTCCAGTTTTTGGAGGCTAATGGAGGATGGCAGGGCTGGATAACTGCTTGTCTACATAGAATATTAAATGCCACAATTACTAAGAACTTTGACGAGGACCTGGGTAAGGCACTAATGTTATTTAATTGTACCTGGTGGCACAGCTCTGATTAACCTTTTGTAGCCCCTGGCTCTAAGTGCCAAGGACGAGTATGCTTGTCCTTTTTGCATAATAGCATGGGGGTTAAGGGGTTAAGGACAGCCTAGATTGGGGTTACAAACTTGGATATCTGTAAAGGATCAAATAAGCGAAAACCCCTGTGTTAGGCAGAAGCAGGGTATCCATTAGGACATATTTGATGGATACCATGTGTATTCACATTAAGACCAAATTCATCAAACAGGGATGAAAATGCACAGAAGAGGAATAACATAGATAATACAAATACAGCTGTAAAATGAGAAAGAAAAGAAAAGACAAGAAGAATGAAATGAAAAATATCTACATTAGCAGCCATTAAATTCATAACCATTCATACAAATACTTTGAAAAGTTCTCAACTATTTAAGCATTTTGCTGCTTTAAAAAAAAAAGGCACTACTAGCAAACATGTCCCGCTTCAAAAAAGGAACATCGGGTCGCCATAAAAATAACATCGAATGACGGCACTGTCTAAAATTAAAATGCTTCAGCAGAGGAAAAATGGATGTTCGGCTAATTCTATCGTAGGCGGGACAAGTGTTTGCTGTGTTGTATATATACACCAATGAACTGGCAGTGGACTGTTCTATGAATAGGGAGCCCATGGAAGGTTGTGGATGAAGGGACAATGGGCAGGCCACGCTTTTGGGGGCCTCAGCAGGTGAACTGGCCTGGACTGCCAAGGAGGCAAAAAAGAAAAAAGTTGAAAGAAGATGGTTGGAAAGTAGGGAGGAAGAGGACATGGTTGAGGGAGATACCCTAGGCGCGGCCGCGGGCGGGCAGAGGAGAGAATAACAGTCTATGTGGTTGGGCCGCACGCAGGTTACACCGCAGTGAGGATTGAGATTCCAGGGCTGTGCCTGTCTGGGGTGGTCCAAGAGGAAGTGACCCCCAGAGGAGAGTCGGACAGCCATAAAGTTAGGCAGGACAGTTGGTGGTGGTTCAGAAGTTCCAGGCCGAAGAATGAAGGTCATCAGGCTGGAGCCAAGATCTTTGCCCTAGAGAGCAGGAAGACCCTGGAGACAGTGCCAGAGAACCTTGTGGGATTTGGATGCAGAAGAGGAGGAGAGCTGGTAGGCCAAAAGAAAGGTACAGTAGGGCATGTGGGCTGGCCACACTGACTACGGGCAGACTTGAGGAGTGCCCACCCAAGCGAATAGATTGCATCGGTTCTCCGCCCAATATGGAGCCAAATTGAAGTTAGTGTGCCCTATGAGAGTGATGAACAATTGGAAGATGTGGGACCCAAGCTCGTGCATTGATTGGAGGTCTGGCACAATGGCGCACTGCAGCAGCCATTGGTTAGTATAGTGGTTAGTCAACACAGAATTGCAATAAGCAAGATTTACTGGCTGGTGGCTGCCATCAGCGCCATTACCGAGAGCGTCATGCCCTGAGAGTGTGTGCAGAAGCCTGGGCTTGGGCTCCTGGGTGGGTGGGTTGCCCTCAGGAGCTAAGTCTGAGGCCGCATTCAGGGGGGTGACCACAGAAGGTGCTAGATGGTGCTCACGCCTGGGCGTTCTCTTTGCGGCGCCCTTGAGGGAAGGGTGGACATACTGAGCAGGGCACCGCCAGTTCGATCAGTGCAGAGGATGTGGGTATAAGACTAAGGAGGTCTTCAACCTGTGCCCCTCTACTGTTTTGAGAATAAAGTTCCCCTCTGGGGCTAAAATACCATTTGACTGTGGTGTGTTCATTAATAATATTCCCTTAAGATAAATTCAGGATTGTGGCCCCCCTTCTGTTAAGCCATTCCAATTGTCATTCTTACTGAGGATTGATTGGGTTACTTTTTCTCTCCACTGCTGGTCTGGGGAAAGGGGAGCTAGTATGCAGTGGTCCATGACTGGCTTGCTGGCAAATACAACCAAGCGGGTCCGGGCAAATGTAGCCCCAGCCTACATTTACTCCTTTAGAGCAGAGAGCTTCTAGTTAGCATAAGCAGAGAAAGTGCAAAGTGTGATTATTTTTCACATCCAGCTGTATTTAGTAGAACCATTTGCATGTAAATCCCTGGACAAACAAGTTCACTGTGGGCTCAACGCCTGGATACATATGCCTTTACAATTACCCAGCAGCCTTCACCAGACAGAACACACAACCTCGCTTGCCTCTTTTGTGTCCCCTCCTGTGATTGACAGACTGAAGAGAAGGCTCGCCATCACTGTATTTATATAGCCCCTCCGCCTCCTGTATGGCACCCAGATGAAATCCTACATTCTAAAAATGCATGGATAATTGGGGGACAGTGCCCTTCCCATCTTCAAAGCACATCTTGGCTGTCCTGACGCAAGCGGCCGGTCTTTTGCAGACTGAAAGGCAAAAGTCTATTTTGAAAAACAGCCTTTCCTTGTTTTACGTCATCTGTCTTCAGAGGTTGTTTAAAAATAGTTTTTATGACTTGGACGGTTTTCCATTTTCTTTTATTGTTCCTACTGATATTACTGGGATCGAAAATTCAGATTGGATAAACAGGAGCTAAGAGCAGCTCCTGGGTATCCAGCATGAACCACTGAGCAGGAGCCACCACTGGGGAACGCGGAGCTACGACATGATGTGTTCCCCAAATCTAACTTCTGCATGACATTCAAACTTACCATGTTGTCCATTACTTATGACCGCTTATGCTTTAAATGTCATATAGATGTGTCCTAATGCTCATTTAAAGATCGTCCCTAATGCACAAAGTTAATGTCACACGGGCATGTTTGTTCAGAACCAGTTGGCTTGGGGAGCCAGAAGTAGCTCCTGGTAGCTGTTGGTGTCTAGCTAACCAGGCCCTTCTAGGCTACAAGCAGGAGCTAAATAGCCCGCAGCTCCCCTAAGTTTCAAAACCTGTATTACTTTGCCACAGAGTCTCAGGTACCGTGTACATGGGGCAGTTTTGGCTATTAGTTTAATGGCGTTGTTTGGCCTGTTTATTGTGCTCTCACGTTGGAGATATAGTGATCTGCCCAGGATCACACAATTGGGCTAGGTGAGGAAGATAAAACGTCCACGAATTTCACAAGCACTTATATTACACCTGTTACCACACTGTAGTGGTCTCCTACTTCTGAGGTGTGTCCTAAAGCAGCGGTCTACAAACTGTGAGACTGGGCCGAAGTAGGTCCAGTGGGGGCACGAGTCCCTTCAAAAAGTGAGTACGGCGATTGCTTTTACTAGAAAATGTCAGCAGATATGGTATCTGGGAGACCCAGTAATAATGTATTTACTTAAGGGGGTGCTCAGCAACAATATCTTTACTAAAGGGGTACTCATCATTAAAAAGTTTCAATACCGATGACCTAGGGGATTTTATGTATTTTGTCAAAGCCTGGGTTTCCATACCTTGGTTTGTGGTGGGAAGTTGAGGGGTTTATTTTTATGAGGAAGATTCAGAAAGTGGGAATAGGAATCACACAGGAGGAGGAAGGCAAGGAAAGGTAGTGAAGTAGGGTGAATGGGTGTTTTTTCAAAGTTGGGTATGTGTGGACTTAACAAGGCAGCAAAGTGGGGTGAAACATTCTTTTTTCAAAGGTGGATGCATGAGGACTCCACAAGGCAGTGAGGTGGGGTGAATGGGTGTTTTTTCAAAGTTTGGTGTGTGCGGACTTGTCAGGGAGCAGCTGCACGCCTCTGCAGGAAACCCTGCCCCCGTCCTCCCATATATTGGAGAACGGAGATTGTGCCGGATTTGACACCAGCAATTGTGCCAATACCACAGCGTGTGTTTGAATGAAGATACCCATTGAGACAACCCTACCAAATGTATCCCTGAAGTGATGACAACCTAAGGGAGGAACTCCCTGAAGGAATATCAGAAAGAGCAAAGAAAAGAAGTTAGTGTGACATAAAAAAAAAGTATGTACGACGTCTCGAAATATTGTCTGAACAGAATGCATAGATCCTAAAGAAACTAATGATAAAGTAAAGAATCAAGTAAGCTTTTAACTACGAAGAAGATTAGACGTGCACGAAGTGCTGCAAAAAATGAACCGTTCAATAAATGTACAGATGCTGAAACGCAATGTAGGCTAAATCATCAGAACCTGGCTATATGTAGTGAATAGACACAGGCAAAGCCGCCATTATATAGAAGCTGGACATCGGTATCATGAATTTAGTAAGTCAGGACCCATGAAGCGGGGAGGGAAAGCTGTGTTGCAGCAAGAATTTGTAGAATCGGGGAGCTGCAAGACGAGGCTGTCTGGCCTGGAGTCAAGATTGAAGCAGCCATGGTCAGCTATCTATTCAGGAAAGGTCCAAACGTTTGAAGGATGAATCATCCCTCGTTAAGGCGCAAAGAACAAATACCAAGAGTGTCAAGTTGAATTCATTTAAAGCATTTAAAACCTGCAAAATTGACCAAATCGTGGTCTCCTGTCACGTGAGCCACGGATGAAAATAGAGTGCGAACTTGGAGTCCCAGATCACGATAGTGAGTGCTCTCACTCCTGTGTATTCTGGAAGACAAGGATACTTTGCATGGCCAAGTTCAAAGACAATCTTCATGGCAGAAGGCATGAGAGATGCTGGGCTAATTGGGAGGGGAGGTAGTGTCATGCCCCATCTCCTTGCACCTTGGCCTGGGTTTACATGCTGCTAAGTGAGCCAAATGTTCCAGACCTATCACCTACATGCCAACCAATTATAGTAGTCCATATAACGAAGGACCTTATAGTTTGAAAATCAATGAGAACCTGTAGATCTAATATTTATGAAGATTACATGTTTTAGAGGTAGGTATATGTTGTCCACCTGATAGTGGACAGCCAATCACAATTCTAGTTCCTATAGAAAGTATACCTAGATGTTCCCCTTAAGGCAATCCGACACTTGGTAGGTTGTTCTTTATTGCCACATAGTATGATGTCACCTAAGACGTATTTTTGATATAAAGTCTATGTTTTGTGAAAAGATCACTGAGAGAACCTGAGCATACGTCTGTTGATGTTTGTTGTAAACTCCCTCTTTTAGATAATTTTTAATTAAACAGTACTTTGCCATCTTCCTGAGTTGGTTCGGTTATTTGGATTCAGAGTTATTCTGTGTGATCCCATCCATTACATATGCACGTTCCTAAAGGGTCCTAAGCTCAGACTTGACAAGGGAGCAAAGTGGGGTGAATGTTTTTTTTTCAAAGTTGAGTGTGGGTGGACTCGACAAGGCAGTGAAGTGGGGGTGAATAGGTGTTTTTTCATAGTTTGGTGGGTGCGGACTCAGCAAGGCAGAAAAGTGAGGTGAATGGGTGCATTTTTCAAAGTTACGTATCGATTCCACATCTGTAGTTCTTGTGGACTCCACAAGGCAGCAAAGTGGGGTGAAGGGGTGTTTTTTCAAAGGTGGGTGTTTGTTGACTCAGCAAGGCAGCAAAGTGGGGGGTCAATGGGTGTTTTTTCAAAGGTGGGTGGGTGCGGACTCGACAAGGCAGCAACGTGGGGTGAATGGGTGTTTTTTCAAAGGGGGATGTTTGTGGGCTCAGCAAGGCAGCAAGTTGGGGGTCAATGGGTGTTTTTTCAAAGGTGGGTGCACGTGGAAATGGCCAGCCAGCGAAGTGGGGTGAATGGGTGTTTTTTCACAGTTTGGTGGGTGCGGACTCAGCAAGGCAGCAAAGTGGGGTGAAGGGGTGTTTTTTCAAAGGTGGGTGTTTGTTGACTCAGTAAGGCAACGAAGTGGGGGGTCAAAGGGTGTTTTTTCAAAGGTGGGTGCATGTGGAAATGTCAAGGCAGCAAAGTGAGGCGAATGGGTGTTTTTTCAAAGGTGGGTGAGTGAGGACATGGCAAGGCAGTGAAGTGGGGTGAATGGGTGGTGTGTGTCGACTCCGCAAGGCAGCAAAGTTGGGCCAATGTGTGTTTTTAAAAAGGAGGCTGTTTGTGGACTCGGCAAGGCAGCGATGTGGGGGGTCAATGGGTGTTTTTTCAAAGGTCGGTGCGTATGGAAACGGCAAGGCAGCGAAGTGTGGTGAATGGGTATTTTTTCACAGTTTGGTGGGTGCGGACTCGGCAAGGCAGCAAAGTGGGGTGAGTGGGTGTTTTTTTCAAAGTTGGGTGCATGTGGATTCTACATCTGTAGTTCGAGTGGGGAGGATGTACAGAACATTCGCTGTACAGGCCAGAAATGCCGATATCTTTGAAGGTGTAATCGAGCTAGCCGATCGAGTAAGAAAACCAAAAATTGACCTATCAAAATGATTAAAACATTGCTTCTTGGGTCCTAATTTGACCACTAAAGCCTCTGTGAGTAAGGACACTGGAGAGCATAGAGAGACCCAGACTGTCACCGGAAGCCAGCGGTTTCAGTAAAACAAGCATGTTTATACTACAAACACCACTGAATGCTTTGCAGACAATAAACTCATAAAACGCCGTTCATTATAGAAGCGGTTAAGCTAAATTGGCCGATTGAGCTGGGTGGTGGCACAGGGGCAAGAGGCGTCGGTGCACGGAGGCAAACACTATGCCCCCGAAAGTCCTCTCTTTACCCACAGGAAGGCCTGTGCGCCCTAGCACAAACGGCAGTCACCCAGGGCTCAGCCCTAAGCCACTCACCTGGCAGCAACTCCACCTGAACCTAATCTCGCCTGGCTGATCTGTGCTGCTAACACCCACTGCAGCTCGGCACAGCACACCGGCCCCAGGCGTAAAACGCGGGCACTGGATGTTTTGTTTATCCAATCTTTAAATAATTAATTTTTATCGCTATTTGAGCTCATCACAACGTGTCAAACATAAACGTGTCTTCTTGGCCTTCAAGCGCGGGGCTGGGGATTGCAGAGCGAGAGGAAAATATTGCAGAAGCTGAGGGAGACACACGCAAGGGGGTGACCTTTAGCTGCACTACCTATAACCAATCTCATGAAATTAAAGCACTGTATATTTTCCTTAATAATCTCTGATTAGGCTGGGGGTATGAGTGAGCACGCCTGCCCGCCGTTGCTATGCAGCGGGAGGGCTGCTTACCGCCAGCCGAGCGTTTGGGAATAAGTGAGCAAAGAGCTTTAATTTGATAGGGTTAGAATCCTGCAGGCTCCGGGGTCAAGGGTCACCGGCAGGCGAATATGCAGAAATGGGACAGTAAATTGCTTACATCTGCTTCAGGCGGCAGCGAACGCGAGCTGATTGGTCAGTCTGAGGGCCCTCCATCTCTTTGGGGTTTACAGAGAAGGGGTGCCAGGCATCAAAAGCTTGGTAATTGGAGTAATGTTGAATTAATGGACAAAAAAACAATTTTGAAGCAGCTGGTTGCCGAAAGCTGCATGTTTAGGAATGCTCGCCGTGCCCCAAGAAGTGGTAGCAAATATGGGCCTTGGTTTCTAATGAACTATTTATGTGGCATTTGATTCTGAAACCACGTGACAGGGGCAGTCCAACAATGTCAGTCCCTGTTCTGCCGGAAATGAGGAATGAGGACAATTGGACTCAGTGTTATGTGAGAGATGAGGTACTTTGGAGAGAGGGATACTGCAGATGAACAGAAACAGATACTACAGTAAAATGGGGGGGGGAGGCAGGGAAAAAAGTGAGACCCCAGGCACCTATTGCCAACACACAAACTGAGTGCTGAGAAACAGGAGCCGGTACCTGTTGAGTTGGATACAATCCAGTTGGGTAGTGCAAAACTCCATGGGCCTCATTATGAGGTTGCCGGTAAAGGCTGACGGACACTGGCGGGTTACCGGCAACCCCGTAACACCATTACCGTCACCTGACATAATAATAATCATTTTGCATTTATATAGCGCTACGAACCCTGAGGTATTTGAGCGCTGCTTATTATTACCCACGGTGTGTGGTGCTAATTTATCAACCTCTGAGCGATGAAAAGCTGAGATTGGCCCTGCCAGGATTGAAACCTGCGTCAGCAGGCTCTGCACAAACAGATGTCAAAACAAGCACTCTGCTCGCTGCGTTGTGCTACTCGGTGCTACCGGGATGTCATAAGCGGCGGTGGTCTGGTAAATCACCATTCTCATGGAGTGCCATGAGTGCCATGAAATGGGGACACTGAGGCACCGGCACCGTTAAGAACGGTGCCGGTACTACAGTGAAAATCATGCCGGTAGGGGTCTGAACTCCCAGCAGGTCAGACCTGCCGTTAGTTCAGTGCCCCTACCGGCATACTTATAGTTTGGCGGTCCAAAAAGAGTGCCGGTTCGTTGCTACCGGCACCTTAATTTTAAGACCGCTAAAGTCATAATGAGGGCCCAGGTCAGTGAGGTGTCGGAAGGGTCAAAGGTCGCAAAAGCCTGGTGTGATGGAAAACCCACAACCTAAATTACACTTTTATGTACTTACCCCCAATGGACTGCATAATGACCAGACGTCCCAGGTTTTGCCAAGACTGTTTATATAAGAAAATGTGCAGGTTTTGGGCTAAGTGGTAACAACAATCACAATCTTAATTAATATCACATCTATTGCAGGATGGGCTCGAACCCCCCAAAGGGTCAGGTGTGTGCCACACTATTAACTGATTGTGCCACAGAGACTGGCTAGGGAATGATTGGACAGCAAACCCTGTAATATCATGCAGAGCAGAAGCTCGTTTTTTTGTTTTTATTAACATGCTAAGATTCACAGCCCAAACTGCACAATTAACATGATATATTGTAGATTGTTTATATAGAGGAGCAGTGCTGGAAATAGTGTTGGAGGGAGGTTGTGGGGGTTTTGGGGAGGGGATAACGGGTGGGCTGTGAGCAGGCAGTCTTTCTTTTATGTTGTTGGTCGTCCCAGTTTTTTCATCTTGTAAATCTGGTCACCCGACTGTGATATCACTTCACTGCAAAAGCCCCCACCTAGGTAGGTAGTTATATATGGCACCCTTCGGCCATGAATGGTGGCCTTGCTGTGCATAGCTCTGTAAGAAGGCAGTTGAGGGGTGTTAGATAAGGGGACAGGCAGATGCCAAATAGGGGTAGTGTGATGGGCGCAGGCGAGAAGTGCCTGTTACCTGTGTGCTGATATAAAAGCTCTGGGAACACATGGTTGCAGCTTAGACACACAGGCAGCAGCCGGATTGTGAAGCATCGCTTGAGAGAGTGGTTGTTAATAGAAGATGGGTAGAGTAGGAGTCTGTCCAGTGCATTAGATTTGGAGGTCTAGCTGCCGGGTGAGGGAAGTGTAAGGATGCCGAGATTGTCAATGAAATAACGAGGGGGTAGTTTAGGGATGAGAGAGGTGGGTGGAGGGGCTGAAGTAGTGTCGCTCCCTCGCTCTTATTCGTAGATTTCTTCAAGAGATTACCGGGGTGCTGCAGAGTCACGCAGCCGTGGTTCTCAACTCGGTGGGGTTACCCATTCAAGAGGTAGTAGAGATTATAAGAGTATTCCACTTTGACAATACAAGGGAAATTCTTATTGAGGTATTATTTTATTTAGAGCTTTGAATTAGAGACTGAGGGCCTCATTACAATAATGGTGGTCCGCAAATAAGGGTGACGGTCACACCGTACCGGCACCCTTCCCGGACCACCACAGTACGACACTGCCTCCCGGGGCCTGTGCACCCTGTAGGCCTGACCTGGCCCTGCAAAGCAGGGTTGTCACGGAAGCACGGGCACCATTAGCAACGGTGCCGCTGCTTCCGGATCCCCATTCTCATGGAGTCCTATGGGACTCCAGGGGAATGGGGACTAACATTTACCGGTGCCTGACTTCCCGATCCGCTGCGACTTGTAATGTCCCGGTGGCACGGAGAAGTCAGGCGCTGGCAAAGTGTTACGAGTCCAGCTGCAACCCGCCGGTATTACCGACAAGTTACCGCCAGGCTCTTAATGAGGCCCTGAGACACTTATTAGTGACTTCTTAAATAACACATGTAATGGTAGGTTTCACTATTTTGGGCTTTCATCAAGTTAACTGAGAACGGTAAAACAGCGGGAAATATTTATTTATTTATTGGATATTTATAAGGCACCAGTACAACTGAACAGTGTTTCAATGCGCCACAAGGCAAAAGGGTAGGGAACAAAGGAGAAAATAATCAATAACAATGACAATCAATAAATAGAAACAAGAGCGGTCCTACTAGGCCTTGTGGCATTCGGAGCGTGAGAGTGCAGGGGAAAAGGGGGGGTAAGTGCTGGAAGGGTCCTTCGAGGGGTGTAGGGGCTGTGAAGTGGAAGAGGTACCTTTGGGGGAGGCAGCAGGTAAGTGCAAGAGCGGAAGAATGATCCAAGGTGGCAGATGTCCACCTCCCAGTGGTCAGGTGCAGACCTAGCGGGCAATGCAAGAAATGGTGCTTGTGACAACTGGGCGCGTTGGTCTCGACCCTGTTGGACGCAGGAGAGACCAGGCCACCAGTCTCAGGGGCAATGAGGTGGATTAGCAAGGGAGAGAGAGGGTGAAGGAGGTGAAGAAAAGAGGTCTTGATCTATTTGATGAACTTGAGGTGCTACGGTTCAAGACAGAGAGAGGGAGGGAGCCAGCCGAGGAGAGAGATCTGCCCCCAACTCTCTGCTTGGAGAAACATTTGATCAACAGAGAGTTGGAGCTAGAAGATCAAAGGGATCCAGAGAGTATTTAGCAAGAGAAAGCGGCAGAAAGCGTGGTCCCAGACCCCAGAACATTTTGTGTATGATGCAGAGGGTCTTGAATTTGATCTTGGCAACCACCGGGAGCCACTGGAAAGACTTTAACGCTGGAGAGATACAGTTCCTGGGTTTGAGGCCAAGGATAAGTCTTGCAGCCATAGTCTGGATCTCTTGAATGGGGCGAAGGGAGCGAAGGGGGGAAAGGAGTAGGTTGAGGAAGAGGCTGTTGCAGTAATCCAGCCTGGAGAGGACCACAGCTCTAGAGACATTGTGCTTCTGAGGGAAGGTGAGGAACGGGAGAATGCCTCTGAGGTGGTGAAGTTGAAAGTGGGCCTTCTTGCCAAGGTCCAGAATGCAAGGAGTAAAGATGACCCCAAGGTTTCTGGCCTCAGTGGAAGGAGAATGGGCACAGCCCATAGAGAGTGGCCGAGTGCTGGAGGTAAATGGGGAGCAGGTGTCCCGATAGGAAGAATCTCTGTCTTACTGCCATTAAGACAGGGATTGTTCATCTGGTTTTGGAAGATGTCGCATTCATTTGCCAACAGGCTTTTTCCAATGCCGAATTTACTTTAAAAATAACGTATTGATATATATGAGGAGGGGGTTGAAATGGGTGTGGAGGGGGTTGAGGTAGGGGTGAAAGAATCGGGAAAATGGGGGACACCCCAAATATAAAAAAATGTGATGTTTTAAAAAAAAAAAATGTTGGTGTCGGAAATGACTTCGAAAAAAAGCCTGTCCGCAAACGAACATGGAACCGTTATGGACATTAAGTCAAACTGGTGACGTGTCTATCTGAGTAGTTTATGATAGGTGCATTTATAAAGATTGTACATTTTAATAAATCTATGTTGAAATTCCAACGCTGAAAAGATCGAGGCGGGATGGAGCGGAAAACTTCATATCCGGAAAATGCCGACTGCATGAAACTGTCAATTGTCCCCCGTTGTCCATGTAATGGAAGCAGGGGACACCCCCACAATCCCTGAATCACATAATTCGAAACATGGATAGAGGGGGACACCCCCGCAACCCCTGCTCCCCTTGGTCGGCATTATGGGATCCAGAATTTTCGTCCATGCCGAATGCGCACAAAACGCGCATTCAGCATTTCTTTCTAGTTATTTTCATACATTTCCTGTTTTAATCTGTACATATGTCATTGTTATTGTAACTGTCATTTGTATTGTTGCGTATATGCACTTTCATGGCACTGAGCTGAAGGAAGTTATTTCACTGGTATTATTCCAGGTGGCACCCATCCATATACGCAGGGAAGGGCTTTGTGTGAAGGCTCGTCACTATCAGGAGGAGGAGGGGGTGGGGTTGCTCTCACAGCATAATACGTTTTCACGATGCACTGGACCAGATATCCTTTTATACGATGTGTTCGCGAATTCCGGAGGATATCCAGGCTATCATGGACCTTGTCCTTGTGTGTCTCTTGTAAGCCCTCATACATACATGTGCGCGTATCCTCAGGAAATTGTTCACCTAGCAGCTGAGCACATCCATCATCCAGAAGGTGGTTACTAATAGGAAGATCATTGAAGAGATCTATCAATTCACGTTGAATAATCTGATGGAGGAAATGTCGTGCCCGATGCTGTGGGAGATACTGAATGCGCTACGCGAGAGTGTACCTGAGGAATATCACCAGGGAAAACAGAAAACGAAAGAGGCTAATGTCGAAAAACAGTATACTTATTCTCAAGTCAAGCGCATGCTAAGTGGGCTCACAATGAAGAAATATGAGCATAATTAACTGTATTGGAATAATTGACCTAAAAACACTTGACCTAAAACATTTGATCCAATTTTGTTGACCTTTTTTTCAGTCAAATTTAATGAAATATATATATGGGGTTGGGTAAGGATATAGATTAGGTTGAGGGGAAGCGGGGAAGTGGGGGAGTTACAGGGGGTCTCCCCCATATTTTAGACCGAAAAAAGGTCAAATAAATTTGATCAAATGTGATTAGATCAAATGTTTTAGGTCAAATAGACCCAAACCTAATGACCTGCTGTCCAGGCAGGTGGGATACGTCCTTTACCAAACACTGCATAATTATATCCAAAACAGCAAGAGCTGCTTCCTTCTGCTGGCCCTTAGATTGACAGGAGTCGAGAGCGGGAGACCTATATCAAACAGAGACATGCCTGACACAGACGAAACCATACCGGAACAGATTCCCCCTAGTATTCCGAAGATTCTATGGCATCCTACGTGAGTCCAAGATGCTGTGGCGGACCGTTCTCTTGGAGCAATCTTTTACCTGAATAGGTGTCCCAAGCTTCATAGAGGACAGAAAGGAAAAACCAGAGAGTGCAATATCATTTAAAAAGATACGTACAGACATAACTTGCCTGAATTTGATTAAAACATCTGGTGCAGCTGGCCTCCCAGCAGAATTCGACGCCTGTGTCCTGGCTGGCCCTTTTGGTACTGCACAACATGTTGCTTGAGTCTTTTAGAGTAGAAACAAGCTCTGCTCCCCAAGGAGGACAATTCTCCAACCTGTTGAGGATGCCAGGTACTTGGGAAAGTTTGACTAAGAACCTAGAAGAAGGCACCCCAACTTTCATAGACTAGAACCAAAATATGTACGGGCTGATTGGAGCACGTATATCTTGACTGCCAGGCCTGATGTAGGCCTGGTTACAGAACCTAAGGAAATAACTTGAGTTAGAGTCTTCGAAACCATGTCACAATGCCCACCTTATCTCATTTGACTAGAGAACAGGAACCTGCCAAATCAAACTGTTGAATAGGGTTTACTGGTCACCTGTATGGATGCACTGTAGGAATTTGATCAGAAGTGCTGATTGCTGGAAGAGAAACAAATCTAGGGAAACATTTGTTAAATTATTTGCTTCTTCCCCAAGACTCAACTCTTCTGGAAGAGAATAAGAGAGAGGATACACCTTTTTTAAGAGAAAGACATTTGAATGAAGCCATCATTATTTGTGTTTGGAGAGTACAAAGCTCTCTGGGAATTGATCAAACCAGTGAAAGTCTGGCATTTTAGAGGTGCCATGATGGCAAAGAGAATTATACTGCAGAAATGAAAGAATCCTGCAGGCTTGACTGGGTCAACGAACGTCTGACTCTTTCAATGATATAACAGGATATTTACAAATGCAGGGTTATCACAGACATGTATAAAGATAGGATATCTTCCTAGACATGTATTCCTAGCCCCCTATGTGGGCCCATCAACGATCCCGTGAGGACAGCATGACCTACCATACATACATAGCCTAACATACCTGGCCCTCTGCCAGCCATTTCAATGCTTTGATGCTCCACTGGATGCCGCGCCAGATTAAGGGCGCCTTTTTTATATGGCCTGGGGGTAGTTTTCAATGGGTGGGATTTTGCCACCATTGTGGGGAGGCGAGGGGGCTGAGGAATTCTACCATCTGCACAGTGGGTGTGCGCTCGCATGGGCTTTTCCGAAATTTTAAATGAAATTGAATGATGGCAGATCAACCTCCGGAAAATATATGGGGCTAATCTGTTCACATTTTCCTATGCTCACCGCATGACATACATATAGACCTCTGTACCCTGGGTGGGCACAGTCTACAGGCACACTCCCCTGTCATATTTAGTGGGAAATGACAGGAGGAGTGCACAATGCATCTCCAGGAGGGCAAGGGCCAAACCGTCCCCGTGCCCAGGCCAGCCTGATTAACTAACAAAAGCTCCAATGATTTGCCCTGTCCTTTTGTCAAGTTCTGCAGCTGGTGGCAGTGATAATTATCTAAATAGAATGTATTTCAAACAGGCCCATATGGGGCCTGGTTGCAGAGGCTAACAAAGGAGACATAAAACCCCAACAACCTTTTATATGCACTGTGTGAAGCCAGCTCCCACCCTCAGTATCGATTGATAGTGAAAGGTCATGTATGGGACTGTGTGCTTACAGTTGTCCTCCCCTCAGGGGGACCCCATTCATAAGGTATGAGTATTTGGTTTGTAGGAGGCCGAAAGTCAGGCGCCGTGCAGCTTCAAGGGAGACATGCCACTTTAATCAGGAACCACAGAAACCTCCATTAACCAGAGAGACCCTTTGACCCACAACAGACAGGAAAATGGGTGGGACTTAGTATTACATGTTTTCACCCCTTTACCTTTTCTGTTGTAGAGCACTCTGGTTACAACCTCATGCTGAGCCCCTCTTTTGGGATGATCTGAAGGCTTCACCAGAAGCAGAAGGAAGAACACATCATCGGACACTGGCTGAAGGTTCAGTCTGCCTTAAATCATCTGCCAGTGAAGGAAGTCCCGGACCGCCAAGAGTGAAGCAAGATCACTCCCCTAAACATCTCCCAGGAAACAGAGAGAGATACCGGATCCAGAGGACCCTCCAGCAGCTCCAGAACTGGTAACCGGCCAACACACAGCATGCCCTTCTACGCTCTGCAGCAAGCTTCCTATGTGGGAAGTGCCTGAGAGACTCTGAACCAAAAACCAAGGAAGCAGCTGCCTGCAACACACACTCCTCAGATTTTGCCCGTCCACCTTAAAGGATGACACAAGCCCAGTGAAGAGGCTAGGAGAAGTGCCTTGACGAGTGTCTACCAACATCTGCCTTAAAGGAAATTTTCGAGTCAATCGAGACCCTTGAGCAGCAACCCACTGCATCGCGGACAGTTGCTAAAGTCATCCAAAATGCCTCAAGCAGTGCTTCAAAACCACTGACAAGCACTGAGACAACAATTCCTGACCCTGAGCCGCTGTGTAGGCCAGCCTGCAGCTGTCCATACAGCCTTGCTCGCCGGACTGTTTGCCCCCTGATAACCGCAGCTGTCTCTCATCTTGAACTCTGTTGCAGAAGCTGCAAAGCGCACTGAAACCGAATCGACCCTGTTGAGCACCAAGATCTCCTACAGCACAAGGTACATTGTGGTTGTGTTCCCCTGATCCTTTTCTGAAGGCCCCTAGTGACATTTTACGACCCATTGCTCCCTTTGGTTTGAAACCAAGTATCCTTGAACGATTGTGATTAATTACTATACTGACTACCCGCCTGTCAGTATCCAGGGTGCATCCCTTTTCCTTCTTTGAAACTGTCCTCTCCATTCCTTTACAGGGTGGGTTGTATTTTGTAGTGCTAGAATTGTCTGTTGTGATAATAATAAAGTAGATTTTTTAATACAACCTTGACTGGACAGTCCCTTTTATCACTGGGTAATAATTGTATTTTTGGTGTGTTGCAACTAGCCAACGATCTACAACCTTTTGCAGATAAGCCTGTCATTTCGTCCATGTTACCAAAATTGGACAAAGAGGTTTACAATTGAATTGTGTTTCCAATCTGTTTGGATTCCTTCTGTTGTACTAGAGGTGCGGGATTGATTGATGGTTTATAAACCGATATTCATCCCAGGACCACTGGTGCCCCTCAAGTTAATTTGTCACAGAGGGTTAACCCTGAACCTTCCATCCTCTACGCCTGTGCTCCCTGCCCCACCTCCTCCCAACCCACAAACTTCCATGTCTGCTCGCACTGCCCATTGCCCTTGTTCTCTCATCCTCCCACCCAGGCCACACTCTTTCCCCGATCACCTCCAGCCTTCCCCTAAGCCCCTCACCTGGAAAATTCACTTAATTGACCCCTCAGACCCCTGCTCCTGCCCTGCTTCTTGACACCGCAGCCCTCCTCCTCTCGCAATGCAGTCTTCTCTGGGCTGTGTTACCTGGGCAGTCTCTTTCAGAGGTGGTCCAGGAAAGGCAACCAAAGGCCATACATCGTTCCAACCCTGACCTGGTCCTACACTCACTGTATGTATTGTGAACTTGTATCCCATCTTGCTTATGTCTTCCACATGATCTGTCGGGGATGCAGACAATTGATGCCTTCCTTCAAAACTTGTTTCCACTAATACATATCTAACTTCTATACAGATGTTTTAATGCAAAAAATAAAGAAGGGAAGAGAAGATATTTTTGGAAGAGAAATACTGTATACTGATCAATTCTAAACAAAGAGATAAACTTTGTGTTGAAACCAAGTATCCTGATTGCGATTAATTACTATACTGAATACCCTCCTGTCAGTATTCAGAGTGCATATTCTGTAAGTAATGCGCCCAGATGCCTCAGGGCTTGGTGCACTATATAAATAAATAAATAAATAAATAAATAAATAAATAAATAAATAAATACATATACACAAATAAATAAACTGAAAAGGAAGTGGAAATAGAGTGGCATATCTATAGAGTGAAACAGAAAGAGCGCGAACGCTGGTTATATAGATGGATAGATAGATAGATAGATAGATAGATAGATAGATAGATAGATAGATAGATAGATAGATAGATAGATAGACCGACCTACAAACTGCAAACTATAGAATGGATGGATGGAATTATATTTGTTTATTTTCATGTAAGGACACAGGCGCCACTGGATACTGTACATTTGTAATTCCCATGCTTTGTCAAGAGGGAACAACAATGCCATTTGTCTCCCTATAGTCATGTCAAAGTTGATTTGTCATGAAATGTGCAAGCAGTTGTGCTAGAAACATTTTCACAGTATGGTGTTTGGTAGGCCGAGCAATGATACACCAGGCAAGGGATATAAAGGTCTACCTCTTGTATTCAGATGATAAAACATAGGATTGGATTAATGCCTTCAGTTATAAAGAGTGAGCTACAACTAAAGAAACAGTGAGCCACCGGGGACGCCTTAACACGGGGTTCTTGACAGAACCAGAACATTTCCAGTCTTTTCCTTCTTGGAACTTTGAACAAAATCCAATTTGCCTCTCTTACTTCTCCGAGACGCCCTACTCTACAACACAAATACTTTCCAAAAAGGGCATCAATTGAATATTGAAACCTACTCTTGAGCAGTCTTCAGCCTTCTGGCTACCCCAATATATGTAACGAAAAAGGTTCCAAAGCATTACCCAGCACAAATGTTCAAGATCTATTTCTCAGAAGTTCATTACTATTGAAAAATACAAAACAACTCTTCAAGATAAGCTCCTGCCACCGGTACTCACAGTCAGATCATTTCCTCTTCACATCTCTCCTTCCCTGACCTTCAAAAGATCTCACCCATGCGCCTTCAAGATCTTCCCAGCTGTATTGCCCGTTTGGGTAGCTAGTATTGGTTCCCTCTTGGAACATATATGCAGCCTGTATTGGTGTGTTTGGTTTTTCTTAACCCTTGGATTGCGTTGGGTTTCACAGTTGATCCCACACGGAACTCAGGTTGTTGTGAGAACTATCAACAAGGTATGTTGAGGATGATGATCTTCCATTACTCTGCGGAAATTCTTCTCATGTGAAAATATTTACTAATCTCCCATTCAAGCATAATAACATCTGCCAAGAGAGGGGATGAATAGGCAAGGGTTTAACTCTATGAACATCATCTTCCAAAAAGATTTCAGAGATGGTAATTCAAAAAGGGACCCAAATTAAATGCATGCCTGTCTTTTAAAGAATAGTGTTTCACCTTAAAAGCCACTTTCAAAACATTTTATCAGGACACGTTTTAGAAACCTTGAATTGTTATCCTGACCTGGACAATCAAAGCATTGGTCTCTGCAGTAGAACAAGAGATTCTTCCATTCAGACTTTGAAGGTCAAGTGTATCCACAAGATGCCTGGCCACCTACCATTGGGCATAACCACTGGTGACTATGGTTGGACTTGAGAGCATCATTATTTGATACATGAATGACATTAATGTGCTTATGACAGAGAAGGCTGAATTTCTTTATGTATAAACTGGAACAAATTGGCCATAAACAACCTTCCGAAAGTAAATAACCCAGCTCACCTTAATAATGAAGATGTTAGATAGGATCAAGTAGGAGTTCTTTTGACAGCTTCTGGGTGCAATGAATGTCCAACCTTGTCAGGGTGGTCAGGAAAGTGTACTTTCAAATATGTTATTATTTTATTTATTTTATTCATTGATATAGCACATTAAACCCTGTGCTTTTACAGAGGCATAGTAATACTTGGCACATGTAGTATATACATTGGACATAGTTGCTCTAAGTGAAGAGCCAGGTTTTCAGCCTTTTGTGGAAAGACCCATAAGATTGATCTGCTCTCAGAGAGGGGGGTAGAGCATTCCACAGTTTTGCTGCAGTGACCAGGAAACTGGAGCCTCTGGCTTTGGACAGTCTAAATTTTGGTAGAATGAGTCAGTTCGCGTAGGCAGATCTGGTCGGTCTTGACGATTAAGCCTTGGAAAACTTCTGATTAAGGTAGGGGGGGGGGGCATGTCAGTAGAGGCATTTGTGGGTGATGGTCAGTGTTTTGAATTTGATCCGTTCATGAATGGGCAACCAGTGAACCGTTCTCCTAGCGGAGGAGATGTGCTCACTTTTGGGAATGGTCAAGGCCAAATGGAGGGTATTGTTCTGTATCACTTGCAGTTGGTGAATATTGCACAGAGGGGTGCCCGCTATCAATGCATTGCAGTAGTCCAGCCTGGCGCTTATAACTGTATGGGCAATGGTGAGGATACTGTCAGTGGAAAGGAAGGGGCTGCAAGCATTGATGAGTTTGATGGTTTGGCCGGTGGAGGAGGGAATGGCGTTGACTTGGCTTGTAAGTGAGAGAGGAGTCTAGGTGGTCACCCAGTGTTTTTACAGATTGGGAGACCGGGTGGTTATTCGGTCTATTGAAAAGGAGGCATATTGCTGGTCAAGGTTTTTTTTACCACTGAGGAGAGACCAGTTATTAGCAACTCAATCTTATCAGTTTAGGCAAAGGGTGTTTGTTGCCATCCATGCTTGAGCTTCTCTGAGTCTTGGGTCTAATTGCCAGACAGTGGGAGGAGAATCTGGGTATTGTCGATATACTTGGTGTAAGTTATGCCTAGAAAGTCAAGTAGGTCGAAATGGGGTTTTGTGAATATGTTGTATAGTGAGGGGGATACACAGGAGCCTTGGGGGATGCTGCAATTGATTGGCGCTAGTGGAGCACTTGCATTTTCACGAAGAATCAGAAAGTTCTGTACTTCAAGAAGGAGGCAATCCACCTAGAAGCTTCTGGGGAGAAGTTGGCAGCTGTAGAGAGGAGGTGGCAGAGTATGCCATGGTCGACAAGGTCAAATGCCATTGAGAGGTTAAGGAGAAGCAGGACGGCTGATTTGCCTGAGTCTTTGATTTCATCTTGGTGATTTTTCAGATCCAGCAGGACTGATTCCGTGCCATGACCCAGATGGTAGCCAGATTGGTAGATGCCCAGGAAGGGGTTGGTTTCAAGATATTGTTGGATTTGGATGCATGCAGTACTATCTAAACCTTTGTAAACCTTTGAGGAGTGATGGGACTGTTGTGATGGGCTGGTAGTTGGTGGGAGCAGTGGGGCATACAGCCCAGAGTGGTGGGGATGTTGGTTCTGGAGTTTTTTCAATGAAGAGTAGTATGCCTAATGGATGTCCTCTATAGCTATTCTTAAAAGCCTTGTTCCGAGAACCCTTCATTTGTACAATTCCATAGTCTGTGCAAAAACGCCAATTGAGATTAAATGGAAACAAGCAATTAAGGATAACAGAAGAACCACCCCATACTCTGACGCTAGCAACTCCTCAAAATCCAATATAGGCCTCTGCATGCAGTTTCATGTAAGATTAATTTGATCAAAGTTTTAATCCACCCTAAGTTCTTGTTTGTTTTATGAGGACTTCCCATGTATTCAACTCTCCCGAAATCTCAAGATTTAGAAGGAAAATGATCACTGCCAGGTGTCATCACTTCCCCCCACACCTACTGAATTTCCATGGTTGTGTTGAGATAACTCCTTAACTGTCCCTCAAATAAAGTTTGTGTCAGTGAATATAAATATATATATACAAATAAATGAGGCAACGTTGTACAGCATATTATTATGCTGATCTCTGTGACACCATATATATATATATATTTTCTGCAACATTTGCAGGCAGACTTTAAATATTTTTTGTAACCCAGGGTAAAAATGAAGAGTAAAGGAAATTTCATCTGTTTTATTTTTAACTTTTAAACTATGTTTTGTAAATGGTAAAATTGTGAACATGGGACACAGCATCATGTAAGTAGTAATGTTACTGGACCGAAGCATGCAATTAATATATTTTGCAAAAGGGCCAAATTGGTGTTTTAGCATATACTTTGGAAATACTTTTTGGCACCCCCCTCCCTTGTTCTTGTTCGAAATGACTGCAAACTTACAGCAAAATTGCCATAAAATGATTGTAAATTTACAGGGAGATTACCGCGAAAAATGTCTCTCAACGATGTTGAAACAAGAAGGTGATTTTTCTTTTCTCAAAAGCCACGCTGCTGCAATGCACCATGGGCGATATATACAAGTTTTTGTAGACCAGGCGGTACCCACTTCTCAGGTGAATATTTTAGAAACTACTGGATGGATTTATCCCAAACTAGCAAAAGAAAAGTCTGCAATGCTTTCTGCCCAAGTTGGTTCCTTTTTGGTATAAATCTGTCTAGCAGTTTTCGCGTTATGGTTGTTCAATCAATGCACTTTTTGTGTATGCGAAAATATATAGGACTAGGCCGAAAATAGTGGTTTTTTTCTTTTTTTAACCTTATCACCTTTTGACACATTTTTCACAAAATGTAAAGTTTGAGGAAGCCCAGGACTAACTTTTATTTTTGAAAATGTCATCCATATCCATCCAGCGAGTCAAAAGTTAGTAGCAATTGAATTTTGGGAAAGGTCTATGTACACCTTAACTATAGGGAGTCGACCGCCAAGCCAACCTATCATATATATATTTATTTATATATGTATATATTCACTGAAAAACATCGTTAAAGGGGCGTTATGGTTAAGTTGCACTAATAAAAACCTATGAAATCCAATGAAAAAACATTGTTAAAGGGATGTTATGTTTAAAAGTAAAACCAAAAAACCTCAGAAATTCGCCAGTCATGGTAAGCTAAGCAACCATAACTCGCACCACCACTGTGCACTGCTAAGACTAACACACAGGACATTAAAGATGGCATCGCAAATGTCAAGTTGGGGTTAGTCCTCGGCTGGGCCTCCCTTTGGAACAGCCTACCAGCCACCCTTAAACTTGACAAAAAAAATCTCTGGTTCCATAACCACCCCATGACCTTCCTTTTTGCCTCTGCCTTTGCCACCCTTTTCCCCGGTTGATCTGTTTCTTCTCTGGGCATACTGCACCTGGCCACCCTCTATCATTCCGGCCCCCCTCTTGCACTGTCTCAAGTCCACCCCCTGAACTTGGGTTTGTATCTGTACCCACACAGTCCCCCTTCCACTTTTCTTCTGCACTTATCAGATATACCTTATCTGGCCAACTTTCACCTACCCCTACTGGCTGCACTACCACGGTTTATCGCTATTTTATTTATTTATTTTATTTAGTATTTATTCTTTTTTCTCCTCTGTTCCGCACTTTCCACCCCCCTTCCATGCACTTTCCCCCGTTTCCCTTTTCCATGCACTTGCGCTTTCTTAAATGTCACTGGGCCTAGTAAGATAGCTGTTTTCTTTTTTTTGTAATCCCTTGTTGGCCTCCCTTTTGCCTGGTCGCACTCTGTAACACTTGTGTACGAGCGCGATATAAATAAAATATCATATAATTTCTCTCATCAAACCTATTCTTCCTGCTTCTGTCTCTGCTGTCTCTTTTATCTTCAAGGCTTCTTTTTTACTTTGGGTACCTTCCCATATCTATTAAATCTCCAACTGTTGTCCTTCTTCTTTGGACCCGGCTGATCCGTCAAATCTCCATCCTATCTCCCCTTCCCTCACCTTTCAAAACATCTTGCACAACCAGCTCATTTTCAATTGAGCTCTCATCTCAATTTATATCATCTTCTCCCCTTTCACCAATTCAGTTTCCATTCTGGTTTTTCTATCGTGACCGCCCTTCTCTCCATTTCTGATGCTATTCGTCACGCTTGCCACAGTAAATTGGCCTGTATTTTTGTTTTGCATGACATTTGACACTTCTTTCCACAGGCACCTTTGGTTTTTATGCCCAGAAGTGGGTCCCTTGATCGCTGCGCCATAGGGAACCAAGCTGCACCTCACTAAGGAGGCCCAACAAAGCCGAAACATGTCTGGGGTTGCTTGTGATTCCGTGCAAAGGGGACCTGGCCTAGCAGTTCGGGCAGGCCTGCTCCCATTGGTGGAAGTACCTGACTGATTTGCATATGGCTGGACCCCTTTTGCAATGGCACAGACAGGCTAAAAAACGGTGGTGCGGAAGGTTGCCCAGAGCAGCGCCAGTGGTTCAGATTAATTCAAAACCTTCCACCCATCACTTTTTTGGTTTCAGTTTGTCTCCCTATGTGAGAGAGGGTATGCCCAGACGTGGGTCCCTTGCTCGATGCGTCATAGGGAATCAAGCTGCACCTCACTGAGGAGGCCCAACAAGGCCGAAACATGTCTTGGGTTGCTTGTGTTTCCGTGCAGAGGGGACCTGGCCTAGCAGTTCGGGCAGGGCTGCTCCCATTGGCGGAAGTACCTGACTGATTTGCATATGGCTGGACCCCTTTTGCAATGGCGCAGACGGGCTAAAAAACAGTGGTGTGGAAGGTTGCCCAGAGCAAGGCCAGTGGTTCAGATTAATTGAAAACCTTCCACCCATCACTTTTTTGGTTTCAGTTTGTCTCCCTATGTGAGAAAGGGTATGCCCAGACGTGGGTCCCTTGCTCGCTGCGCCATAGAGAACCAAGCTGCACCTCACTGAGGAGGCCCAACAAGTCCGAAACATGCCTCGGGTTGCTTGTGTTTCCGTGCAGAGGGGACCTGGCCTAGCAGTTCGGGCAGGGCTGCTCCCATTGGTGGCAGTACCTGACTGATTTGCATATGGCTGCACCCCTTTTGCAATGGTGCAGACGGGCTAAAAAACGGTGGTGAGGAAAGTTGCCCAGAGCAACGCCAGTGGTTCAGATTAATTCAAAACCTTCCACCCATCACTTTTTTGGTTTCAGTTTGTCTCCCTATTTGAAAAAGGGTATGCCCAGACATGGGTCCCTTGCTCGCTGCGCCATAGGGAACCAATCTGCAGTGCAGAGGTCACTGAGGAGGCCAAACAAGGCCAAAATATGTCTGGGGTTGCTTGTGTTTCTGTGCAGAGGGGACCTGGCCTAGCAGTTTGGGCAGGGCTGCTCCCATTGGTGGCAGTACCTGACTGATTTGCATATGGCCGGACCCCTTTTGCAATGGCGCAGATGGGCTAAAAAAAGGTGGTGTGGAAGGTTGAACAGAGCAACGCCAGTGGTTCAGATTCATTCAAAACCTTCCACCCATCACTTTTTTGGTTTCAGTTTTTCTCCCTATGTGAGAGAGGGTATGCCCAGACGTGGGTCCCTCGCTCGCTGCGCCATAGGGAACCAAGCTGCACCTCACTGAGGAGGCCCAACAAGGCTGAAACATGCCTGGGGTTGCTTGTCTTTCTGTGCAGAAGGGACCTGGCCTAGCAGTTCGGGCAGGGCTGCTCCCATTGGTGGCAGTACCTGACTGATTTGCATATGGCTGCACCACTTTTGCAATGGCGCAGACAGGCAAAAAAATGGTGGTGTGGAAGGTTGCCTAGAGCAACGCCAGTGGTTCAGATTAATTCAAAACCTTCCACCCATCACTTTTTTGGTTTCAGTTTGTCTCCCTATGTGAGAGAGGGTATGCCCAGACATGGGTCCCTTGCTCGCTGCACCATAGGGAACCAAGCTGCACCTCACTGAGGAGGCCCAACAAGGCCGAAACATGTCTGGGGTTTCTTTTGTTTCCGTGCAGAGGGGACCTGGCCTAGCAGTTTGGGCAGGGCTGCTCCCATTGGTGGCAGTACCTGACTGATTTGCATATGGCTGGACCCCTTTTGCAATGGCGCAGACGGGCTAAAAACAGTGGTGTGGAAGGTTGTCCAGAGCAACGCCAGTGGTTCAGATTAATTCAAAACCTTCCACCCATCACTTTTTTGGTTTCACCTTTGGTCTTCTGACAATGCTCTTCTGTGGTTCTCTTCCTATATTTCTGAGTGTTCTTTTAAAGTTACTTGGAAGGTGTCCTTTTCCCAGTCCCAATCTCTTTCTTATGGTGTCACCCAAGGCTCAGTACTCGGTCCTCATCCCTTCTCACTCCATGCCTCTCCCCTAGCATCCCTTATCCTTGGCTTTGGCTTTCAGGCATACCTGTATGCTGATGGCACGCAACTTCTCTTCCTTTGACAACTCTATTCATCGTGTCTCTCCTCTTGCCTCACTGCGGTGAAATCCTGAATGGCCTCTCCGTTTCTCTGCCTTAACCCTAAAAAGAGAAATACTGCTCTTCCCCACTTCTTCCTCTATCCCTTCTAGTCAAAGTATCTATTTTCCGCCTCTTGAGCACCCCATTTGCCTCAAGCATGTAATCTTGGCTTCTTTTTTGACTCCCTTTTTGACTCCTTCCCCAGATTGCATCTATTGCCCAATCTTGCTAGTTTCACCTCTTTCACTGTCTTCTAATTTTCTCTACCACTAAATTTCTTCTCCTATCATTCTTTCTCAGCTTAACTACTGTTGTTCCTTATACACTCGTCTCCCTAAGTATGCCATTTTTCCTTTGCATTCAGTCCTCCACCCTGCTGTTAGAATTCTGCTCAACATTCCCCCGTCTTCCTGAATCTCCCATTATCTGACCCCGTCTTCAATGGCTTCCAATCCACCTTCCGTTTGAGTTTCATTTTCTTTGTCTTTAAGAGCATTCACGCCCTGGCCCCACCATATCTTTCTTCAATCGCTATACAACCCTGTCTGCTATATTCAGTCTTCCTCTCTGTTCTTCGCCCTCCTTGTGCTGCTTCCCAGTTTCATTCTTTCCAACTCCTTGCCTGGAGTCTTTGGAATGCCCTCCCTCTGGAGATTCATTCTTACCCCCTCATAATCAATTTAAGAAGCGGCTCAAATCTTATTTACTTCCGTCCGTTTCGTCTTAACCTATGTCTCTACCTGAAATTTGCCCTGTGAGCTGAGTCGTTAATTGATTTTTGACTTTTTTTCTTCATTTGCATTTTCTCTACCATCTTTTATTTTTTCCACCCCTTTGGATAAAAGCGCTATATAAGCTTTGTAACATAAATAGATAAGTAAATGGTTGTGAAATCATTGGCTCTGGAGATGTTTTTCACTGCAACTCCCATTAGCCCCAGAAATCCTAGTCAAAGGAGAGGGAT